>NC_052097.1:1963214-2616785 GCF_015852505.1 Tachyglossus aculeatus | reverse complement strand
AGGGAGTTGAGGCCCAGAGAAGTAAAGTGATTTGCCCAAGGTCATACTGCAGAAAAATGGTGGAGCCAGGATTAGAACCCAGGTTCCCAGTCGCCCAGGCTTTGAGAAGCAGCGTGGCTCAGTAAAAGAGCCCGGGCTTGGGAATCAGCGGTCATGGGTTCTCATCCCAGCTCCGCCACTTGCCAGCTGTGTGACCTTGGGAAAGTCACTTAACTTCCCTGGGCCTCAGTCACTTCATCTGTAAAATGGGGGTTAAGACCAGGAGCCCCACGTGGGACAACTTGTTGTCCTACAACACGTCCAGTTCAGGGCAGCCCCCTAATTTCACATCCACGGAAAAAGCCGAAATATATCACATCTGCAGGATGCGGCTTTCTTTTTGACTAGAACCGTTGATTTATTATTTATGGAATAAGAAAGGGAGGTTTGCTACATTAACCCAGTGACCTTTATCCCCCCGCCGAAGCAGCATTAGTGTATCCAGATGGAGGCAGGAGGCCTGATGGTAATGGTGTAAAAATAGGTCTTTTAGACCCGTAGGAGGAATGTGTGCTTTTTCACTTGGGGCTCTCTCAGCAGTTGGAGCCAAAATGTATAGAGACAGCGATCCCATTTCCCAAACAGCTGAGAAACTCTGGTACTCTGGGGACCCTTATGATTAGTAGTAGTAGTAGTAATTAGTAATATTAGTAATAATGATTATGGTACTTAAGGGATTTCTATGTGCCAAGCACTGTTCTAAGTACTGGGTGATACAAGTTAAACGAGGCTGGACACAGTCCCCGTCCCACATGGGGCTCACGGTCTCCACTCCCATTTTATAGATGAGGGAACCGAGGCCCAGAGAAGTCCAAGGTGGCTAAGCAGACGAGTGACAAGTAAAATTTATTTATTTATTTATTTATTTTATTTGTACATATCTATTCTATTTATTTTATTTTGTTAGTATGTTTGGTTTTGTTCTCTGTCTCCCCCTTTTAGACTGTGAGCCCACTGTTGGGTAGGGACTGTCTCTATGTGTTGCCGATTTGTACTTCCCAAGCGCTTAGTACAGTGCTCTGCACATAGTAAGCGCTCAATAAATACGATTGATGATGATGATGGTGATGATGATGATGACAGAGCCGGATTAAAACCCAGCCGAGCCTGCTCTCTATCCACTAAGTCTTGCTGCTTCTCAGGAGCCTTGGGCACCTCCTGATGTTGGCATTGTCTCCCTTTCGTCTGAGAGCGTGGATGGCTCAGTGCAAGCCATCCCTTATGCTGCAAACACAAACCAAGCCCAGAGCTTACTGTTTTATTATTATTATTATTATTATTATTATTATTATTAATAGAGAGCCATGCACCAGTAAGCACTTAACAAGCGATTGTGGCATTTGTTAAGCTCTTATAATAATGGTGGTATTTGTCAAGCCCTTACTATGTGCCAAGCACTAAGTGCTGGGGTAGATACAAAGTGATCAGGTTGTCCCACGTGGGGCTCACAGTCCCCATTTTACAGATGAGGGAACTGAGGCACAGAGAAGTTAAGCGACTTGCCCAAAATCACACGGCTGACAAGTGGCAGGGCCGGGATTAGAACCCAAGTCCTTCTGACTCCAACCACTAGACCACACTGCTGCTCTAATGTCATAGAGAAGCAGCGTGGCTCAGTGGAAAGAGCCCGGGCTTTGGAGTCAGAGGTCTGGGGTTCGAATCCCCACTGCACCACACGTCTGCTGTGTGACCTTGGGCAAGTCACTTAACTTCTCTGAGCCTCAGTTACCTCATCTGTAAATTGGGGATTGCCTGTGAGCCCCACGTGGGACAACCTGATCACGTTGTATCCTCCCCAGCGCTTAGAACAGTGCTTTGCACATAGTAAGCGCTTAACAAATGCCATCATTATTATTATATTATTATTATTTTATGACAACTGGAGAGCTCACAAAGCCTTTGAGCCAAACTGGAGCAGGCGATGTAGGGAAGGCCTGGTGTCACGGCAAGGGAAGGACTCCTCCGTATGGATTTTAAGTTGGGAATTTGTCCTGGGCTGAGGTAGAGGCGGTAGTGGGGATGAGGGGTTCTCGTGGAGAAAGGCGGGGATCCAAATGTCGATGCCCCCCTGCCCGGAAAAGACCCACCATCTCTCCCCGTCATATATTAATACCTAAAAAGCATGCCTCCATGCATTTTTCATTCTTTCCAGCTCTCGCAACTGGTTCTAATGAACGTCACCTCGGGAGGCTGAGTCAGCTTTCTGAGGGCTGGGGCGGCTCTTCAGACGAGGGAGTTCCATTATTCATGGGCCCTCTAATAGAGATGAAGGGCGGTTCTTTAAATGAAAGGCTCCATCCTACGAAAGCCATGAATTCATCTGGGCTGTAGACTGTAAGCTCGCTGTGGGCCGGGACTCTGTCTGTTATATTGTGCTCTACCAACTACTCTACTCCTCACTCTCAGCTTCAAGGCTGTCCAACCATCCCCTCGCCCCCTCCTACCTCACCTCCCTTCTCTCCTTCTCCATCCCAGCCCGCACCCTCCGCTCCTCTGCCACTAACCTCCTCACTGGGCCTCATTCTCGCCCGTCCCACCATCGACCCCCGGCCCACTTCCTTCCCCTGGCCTGGAATGCCCTCCTTCCCAACATCATCATCATCATCAATCGTATTTATTGAGCGCTTACTATGTGCAGAGCACTGGACTAAGCTCTTGGGAAGTACAAATTGGCAACATCCACCAAGCTAGCTCTCTTCCTCCCTTCAAAGTCCTACTGAGAGCTCACCTCCTCCAGGAGGCCTTCCCAGACTGAGCCCCCTCCTTCCTCTCCCCCTCCCCATCCCCCCCGCCCTACCTCCTTCCCCTCCCCCACAGCACCTGTATATATGTTTGTACAGATTTATTACTCTATTTATTTTACTTTGTACATATCTACTATTCTATTTATTTTATTTTGTTACTATGTTTGGTTTTGTTGTCTGTCTCCCCCTTCTAGACTGTGAGCCCGTTGTTGGGTAGGGACCATCTCTCTGTGTTGCCAAATTGTCCCAGATTTATTACTCTATTTATTTTACGTGTACATATTTACTATTCTATTTATGTTATTTTGTTAATATGTTTTGTTTTGTTGTCTGTCTCCCCCTTCTAGACTGTGAGCCCGTTGTTGGGTAGGAACCATCTCTCTATGTTGCCAAATTGTACCAGATTTACTACTCTATTTATTTTACGTGTACATATTTACTATTCTATTTATTTTATTTTGTTAATATGTTTTGTTTTGTTGTCTGTCTCCCCCTTCTAGACTGTGAGCCTGTTGTTGGGTAGGGACCATCTCTCTATGTTGCCAAATTGTACCAAATTTACTACTCTATTTATTTTACGTGTACGTATTTACTATTCTATTTATTTTATTTTGTTAATATGTTTTGTTTTGTTCTCTGTCTCCCCCTTCTAGACTGTGAGCCCGTTGTTGGGTAGGGACCATCTCTCTATGTTGCCAAATTGTACCAGATTTATTACTCTATTTATTTTACGTGTACATATTTACTATTCTATTTATTTTATTTTGTTAATATGTTTGGTTTTGTTGTCTGTCTCCCCCTTCTAGACTGTGAGCCCGTTGTTGGGTAGGGACCATCTCTCTATGTTGCCAAATTGTACCAGATTTATTACTCTATTTATTTTACGTGTACATATTTACTATTCTATTTATTTTATTTTGTTAATATGTTTTGTTCTGTTGTCTGTCTCCCCCTTCTAGACTGTGAGCCCGTTTTTGGGTAGGGACCATCTCTCTATGTTGCCAAATTGTACCAGATTTATTACTCTATTTATTTTACGTGTACATATTTACTATTCTATTTATTTTATTTTGTTACTATGTTTTGTTCTGTTGTCTGTCTCCCCCTTCTAGACTGTGAGCCCGTTGTTGGGTAGGGACCATCTCTCTATGTTGCCAAATTGTACCAGATTTATTACTCTATTTATTTTACGTGTACATATTTACTATTCTATTTATTTTATTTTGTTAATATGTTTTGTTTTGTTGTCTGTCTCCCCCTTCTAGACTGTGAGCCTGTTGTTGGGTAGGGACCATCTCTCTATGTTGCCAAATTGTACCAAATTTACTACTCTATTTATTTTACGTGTACGTATTTACTATTCTATTTATTTTATCTTGTTAATATGTTTTGTTTTGTTGTCTGTCTCCCCCTTCTAGACCGTGAGCCCGTTGTTGGGTAGGGACCATCTCTCTATGTTGCCAAATTGTACCAGATTTATTACTCTATTTTACGTGTACATATTTACTATTCTATTTATTTTATCTTGTTAATATGTTTTGTTTTGTTGTCTGTCTCCCCCTTCTAGACTGTGAGCCCGTTGTTGGGTAGGGACCATCTCTCTATGTTGCCAACTTGTACTTCCCAAGTGCTTAGTACAGTGCTCTGCACACAGTAAGCGCTCAATAAATACGATTGAATGAATGAATGAATCCACCAAGCTAGCTCTCTTCCTCTCTTCAAAGCCCTCCTAAGAGCTCACCTCTTCCAGGAGGCCTTCCCACACTGAGCCCCCTCCTTCCTCTCCCTCTCCATCCCCCCCACCTTACCTCCTTCCCCTCCCCACAGCACCTGTATATATGTATATATGTTTGTCCGGATTTATTACTCTATTTTATTTGTACATATTTATCCTATTTCTTTTATTTTGTTAATGTGTTTTGTTTTGTTGTCTGTCTCCCCCTTCTAGACTGTGAGCCCGCTGTTGGGTAGGGACCGTCTCTATATGTTGCCAACTTGGACTTCCCAAGCGCTTAGTCCAGTGCTCTGCACACAGTAAGCGCTCAATAAATACGACTGAATGAATGAATGCTTAGTACAGTGCTCTGCACACAGTGAGCACACATGACTGACTGCCTGAGCAGTGCGCGCTTAGAACAGTGCTTTGCGCATAGTAAGCGCTTAATAAATGCCATTATTATTATTATTATAACTGGAGAAATTGTGACTCTCGCCTTGGCTGCAGTGAGGGCTCCCGTGGACCTTGTAGACTGTGAGCCCACTGTCGGGTAGGGACCGTCTCTATATGTTGCCAACTTGGACTTCCCAAGCGCTTAGTACAGTGCTCTGCACACAGTAAGCGCTCAATAAATACGACTGATTGATTGATTGATTGATTGACCTTTAAGCTCCGTGCTTGCTATTAAGAAAATGACCAGCAGGTGGTGCCCTGCGATACCGAATGACCTTCAAACGGCCAACCCAGCCAGCCACAAATCAATCAATAATAATAATAATAATAATTATTTAATATGTTTGTACCTATTTATTACTCTATTTATTTTACTTGTACATATCTATTCTGTTTATTTTCTTTTGTTAATATGTTTGGATTTGTTCTCTGTCTCCCCTTCTAGACTGTGAGCCCACTGTTGGGTAGGGACCGTCTCTATGTGTTGCCAACTTGTACTTCCCAAGCGCTTAGTACAGTGCTCTGCACACAGTAAGTGCTCAATAAATACGATTGATTGATATGTATATACCTGTATATATGTATGTATGTTTGTACGTATTTATTACTCTATTTATTTTACTTGTACTGTCTGTCTCCCCCTTCTAGACTGTGAGCCCACTGTTGGGTAGGGACCGTCTCTCTATGTTGCCAACTTGGACTTCCCAAGCGCTTAGTACAGTGCTTCATGCACAGTAAGCGCTCAATAAATACGATTGATTCATATGTATATACCTGTATATATGTATATATGTTTGTACCTATTTATTACTCTATTTATTTTACTTGTACGTATCTATTCTGTTTATTTTATTTTGTTAATATGTTTGGTTTTGTTCTCTGTCTCCTCCTTCTAGACTGTGAGCCCACTGTTGGGTAGGGACTGTCTCTATGTGTTGCCAACTTGTACTTCCCAAGCGCTTAGTACAGTGCTCTGCACACAGTAAGTGCTCAATAAATACGATTGATTGATATGTATATACCTGTATATATGTATGTATGTACGTATTTATTACTCTATTTATTTATTTTACTTGTACATATCTATTCTGTTTATTTTCTTTTGTTAATATGTTTGGTTTTGTTGTCTGTCTCCCCCTTCTAGACTGTGAGCCCGCTGTTGGCTAGGGGCCGTCTCTATGTGTTGCCAACTTGTACTTCCCAAGCGCTTAGTACAGTGCTCTGCATCATCAATCATCATCAATCATATTTATTGAGCGCTTACTATGTGCAGAGCACTGTACTAAGCGCTTGGGAAGTACAAATTGGCAACATATAGAGACAGTCCCTACCCAACAGTGGGCTCACAGTTTAAAAGGGGGAGACAGAGAACAAAACCAAACATACTAACAAAATAAAATAAATAGCAGTAAGCGCTCAATAAATATGATAGATTGATATATATATACCTGTATATATGCATATATGTTTGTACGTATTTATTACTCTATTTAATTTTACTTGTACATATCTATTCTGTTTATATTTATTTTGTTAAGATGTTTGGTTTTGTTCTCTGTCTCCCCCTTCTAGACTGTGAGCCCACTGTTGGGTAGGGACTGTCTCTATGCGTTGCCAACTTGTACTTCCCAAGCGCTTCGTACAGTGCTCTGCGCGCAGTAAGCGCTCAATAAATACGATTGATTGATATGTATATACCTGTATATATGTATGTATGTACGTATTTATTACTCTATTTATTTATTTTACTTGTACATATCTATTCTGTTTATTTTCTTTTGTTAATATGTTTGGTTTTGTTGTCTGTCTCCCCCTTCTAGACTGTGAGCCCGCTTTTGCTTAGGGACCGTCTCTATGTGTTGCCAACTTGTACTTCCCAAGCGCTTAGTACAGTGCTCTGCATCATCAATCATCACCAATCATATTTATTGAGCGCTTACTATGTGCAGAGCACTGTACTAAGCGCTTGGGAAGTACAAATTGGCAACATACAGAGACAGTCCCTACCCAACAGTGGGCTCACAGTTTAAAAGGGGGAGACAGAGAACAAAACCAAACATACTAACAAAATAAAATAAATAGCAGTAAGTGCTCAATAAATATGATTGATTGATATATATATATACCTGTATATATGCATATATGTTTGTACGTATTTATTACTCTATTTATTTATTTTACTTGTACATATCTATTCTGTTTATTTTATTTTGTTAATATGTTTGGTTTTGTTCTCTGTCTCCCCCTTCTAGACTGTGAGCCCACTGTTGGGTAGGGACTGTCTGTATGTGTTGCCAACTTGTACTTCCCAAGCGCTTAGTACACTGCTGTACGCACAGTAAGCGCTCAATAAATACGATTGATTGATTGACTTATTTTGTTAATATGTTTTGTTTTGTTGTCTGTCTCCCCCTTCTAGACCGTGAACCCACTGTTGGGTAGGGACCATCTCTATATGTTGCCAACTTGGACTTCCCAAGCGCTTAGTCCAGTGCTCTGCACCCAGTAAGCGCTCAATAAATACGATTGAATGAATGAATGAACTGAGCACCTTCCCTCTATAGAGCTCTGTATTAGATGTTTGGAAACATACAGAGGAAATCAGGGTCCCTGTCCTTGAAATCTAATGGAGGAGTGTGTGTGACATATTTATATCTGGTCGATTATGGTATTTATTAAGAAGAGCGTGTCTACCAACTCTGTTTCATTCAATCGTATTTATTGAGCGCTTACTGTGTGCAGAGCACTGGACTAAGCGCTTGGGAAGTACATGTTGGCAACATATGGAGACGGTCCCTACCCAACAACGGGCTCACAGCCTAGAAGGGGGAGACAGACAACAAAACCAAACATCATCATCATCATCAATCGTATTTATTGAGCGCTTACTGTGTGCAGAGCACTGTACTAAGCGCTTGGGAAGTCCAAGTTGGCAACATATAGAGACAGTCCCTACCCAACAGTGGGCTCACAGTCTAGAAGGGGGAGACAGAGAACAAGACCAAACATACTAACAAAATAAAATAAATAGAATAGATATGTACAAGTAAAATAAATAGAGTAACAAATATGTGCAAACATATATACATATATACAGGTGTTGTGGGGAAGGGAAGGAGGTTAGATGGGGGGATGGAGAGGGGGACGAGGGGGAGAGGAAGGAAGGGGCTCAGTCTGGGAAGGCCTCCTGGAGTAGGTGAGCTCTCAGTAGGGCCTTGAAGCTCTCAGTAGGGCCTTATAAAATAAATAGAATATGTACAAGAAAAATAAATAAATAAATAAATAGAGTAATAAATACATACAAACATATATACATATATACAGGTGTTGCGGGGAGGGGAAGGAGGTAAGGCGGGGGGGGATGGGGAGGAGGGAAAATGCGTAAAATGGGGATGAAATACCCGCCCTCCATCCCGCTAAGACTGTGAGCCCCGGGTGGGCCGAGAAGAGATTCATTCGTTCATTCAGTCGTATTTACTGAGCGCTTACTGTGTGGAGAACACTGAACTAAGCAGCGTGGCTCAGCGGAAAGAGCCCGGGCTTTGGAGTCAGTGGTCATGGGTTCTGATCCCGGCCCCACCAACTGTGGTCAGCTGTGTGACCTTGGGCGAGTCACCCCACCTCTCCGGGCCTCAGCTCCTGTTGTATTGTACTCTCCCATGTGTTTAGTATATGCTCACGTGGTCAGCACTCAATAAATACCATTGATCAATTGCTTTCTATAATAATAATAATAATGATGGCCTTTACTAAGCGCTTACTATGTGCCAAGCCCTGTGCTGAGCCTTGGGGTCCCTGTCCCACCGGGGGCTGGAGATCAGGAGATCCTGGTTCCAGTCCCAGCTCCGCCATCATCATCATCAATCGTATTTATTGAGCGCTTACTGTGTGCAGAGCACTGGACTAAGCGCTTGGGAAGGACAAGTTGGCAACATATAGAGACAGTCCCTACCCCCCCGTGGGCTCACAGTCTAAAAGGGGGAGACAGAGAACAAAACCAAACATACTAACAAAATAAAATAAATAGAATAGATATGTACAAGTAAAATAAATAAATAAATAAATAGAGTAACAAATATGTGCAAATATATATATATATATATATATATATATATATACAGGTGACCTGTATATATGTATATATGACCTGTATAAGGGGGAGACAGAGAACAAAACCAAACATACTAACAAAGTAAAATAAATAGAATAGATATGTACAAGTAAAATAAATAAATAAATAAATAGAGTAACAAATATGTGCAAACATATATATATATATACAGGTGACCTGTATATATGTATATATGACCTGTATAAGGGGGAGACAGAGAACAAAGCCAAACATACTAACAAAATAAAATAAATAGAATAGATATGTACAAGTAAAATAAATAAATAAATAGAGTAACGAATATGTACAAACATATATACATATATACAGGTCTGTATATATGTATATATGACCTGTATATATGTATATATGACCCAGTAGCCACTGACCTACTAGGTGTGACGCTGGACAAATCACTCGGGAGTCAGGGGGGTTTGGACCATCTGTGCTGGGTCAGTGGAGGGAAAGTCAGGGATGGGAAGGGGAGAGTCCGAGGCACCGGATGATCCCACCTTAACCACGAGGATCATCATCATCATCATCATCAATCGTATTTATTGAGCGCTTACTGTGTGCAGAGCACTGTACTAAGTGCTTGGGAAGGACAAGTTGGCAACATATAGAGACAGTCCCTACCCAACAGCGGGCTCACGGTCTAAAAGGGGGAGACAGAGCACAAAACCAACCATACTAACAAAATAAAATAAATAGAATAGATATGTACAAGTAAAATAAATAGAGTGATAAATATGTACAAACATACATACATATATACAGGCAAAATAAAATAAATAGAATAGATATGTACAAGTAAAATAAATAGAGTAATAAATATGTACAAACATATATACAGGTATACATATATATATATACATATATACAGTACAGTGCTCTGCACACAGTGAGCGCTCAATAAATACGATTGATTGATTGATTGATTGATTGATATATGAGGATGGCAGTGCAGAAGGACAACCAGCCCACAGTTTTTCCCAGAGCCCTGACGCTCGTGTCGGAGGGAGAGTTCCGGGCCGCGAGACCGGTGGAGCCAAGGTAGGAATGGTCATCCCTGAGCCTCACTGGCTTCTTCGACCGGGGGCAGACGAGGAGCTAGAGATGGGGCCTCAAATACCTGGCTCCCTGGCAGTGTGAGGAGGGAATAATAGAGGGCCCGTTTTCCCTCGTCAACCAACCAATCAATCAATCAATCGTATTTATTGAGCGCTTACTATGTGCAGAGCACTGTACTAAGCGCTTGGGAAGTCCAAATTGGCAACATCTAGAGACAGTCCCTACCCAACAGTGGGCTCACAGTCTAAAAGGGGGAGACAAAACCAAACATACTAACAAAATAAAATAAATAGAATAGATATGTACAAGTAAAATAAATAAATAAATCATCATCATCAATCGTATTTATTGAGCGCTTATTACGTGCAGAGCACTGTACTAAGCTCTTGGGAAGTCCAAATTGGCAACATATAGAGACAGTCCCTACCCAACAGTGGGCTCACAGTCTGAAAGGGGGAGACAGAGAACAAAACCAAACATACTAACAAAATAAAATAAATAGAATAGCTATGTACAAGTAAAATAAATAAATAAATAAATACATAGAGTAATAAATATGCACAAACATATATACATATATACAGGCAAAATAAAATAGACTAGATATGTACAAGTAAAATAAATAGAGTAATAAATATGTACAAACATATATACAGGTATATATATACAGGTATATATATATATATATATATATATATATATATATACATATATACAGTGCAGTGCTCTGCACACAGTAAGCGCTCAATAAATACGATTGATTGATTGATCGATTGATATACGAGGAGGGCAGTGCAGAAGGACAATCAGCCCACAGTTTTTCCCAGAGCCCTGATGCTCGTGTCGGAGGGAGAGTTCTGGGCCGCGAGACCGGTGGAGCCAAGGTAGGAATGGTCATCCCTGAGCCTCACTGGCTTCTTCGACCGGGGGCAGACGAGGACCTAGAGATGGGGCCTCAAATATCTGGCTCCCTGGCAGTGTGAGGAGGGAATAATAGAGGGCCCGTTTTCCCTCGCCAACCAACCAATCAATCAATCAATCGTATTTACTGAGCGCTTACTATGTGCAGAGCACTGTACTAAGCGCTTGGGAAGTACAAATCGGCAACATATAGAGACAGTCCCTACCCAACAGTGGGCTCACAGTCTAAAAGGGGGAGACAAAACCAAACATACTAACAAAATAAAATAAATAGAATAGATATGTACAAGTAAAATAAATAAATAAATCATCATCATCAATCGTATTTATTGAGCGCTTATTACGTGCAGAGCACTGTACTAAGCTCTTGGGAAGTCCAAATTGGCAACATATAGAGACAGTCCCTACCCAACAGTGGGCTCACAGTCTGAAAGGGGGAGACAGAGAACAAAACCAAACATACTAACAAAATAAAATAAATAGAATAGCTATGTACAAGTAAAATAAATAAATAAATAAATACATAGAGTAATAAATATGCACAAACATATATACATATATACAGGCAAAATAAAATAGACTAGATATGTACAAGTAAAATAAATAGAGTAATAAATATGTACAAACATATATACAGGTATATATATACAGGTATATATATATATATATATATATATATATATATATATATATACATATATACAGTGCAGTGCTCTGCACACAGTAAGCGCTCAATAAATACGATTGATTGATTGATCGATTGATATACGAGGAGGGCAGTGCAGAAGGACAATCAGCCCACAGTTTTTCCCAGAGCCCTGATGCTCGTGTCGGAGGGAGAGTTCTGGGCCGCGAGACCGGTGGAGCCAAAGGTAGGAATGGTCATCCCTGAGCCTCACTGGCTTCTTCGGACCGGGGGCAGACGAGGACCTAGAGATGGGGCCTCAAATATCTGGCTCCCTGGCAGTGTGAGGAGGGAATAATAGAGGGCCCGTTTTCCCTCGCCAACCAACCAATCAATCAATCAATCGTATTTACTGAGCGCTTACTATGTGCAGAGCACTGTACTAAGCGCTTGGGAAGTACAAATCGGCAACATATAGAGACAGTCCCTACCCAACAGTGGGCTCACAGTCTAAAAGGGGGAGACAAAACCAAACATACTAACAAAATAAAATAAATAGAATAGATATGTACAAGTAAAATAAATAAATAAATCATCATCATCAATCGTATTTATTGAGCGCTTATTACGTGCAGAGCACTGTACTAAGCTCTTGGGAAGTCCAAATTGGCAACATATAGAGACAGTCCCTACCCAACAGTGGGCTCACAGTTTGAAAGGGGGAGACAGAGAACAAAACCAAACATACTAACAAAATAAAATAAATAGAATAGATATGTACAAGTAAAATAAATAAATAAATAAATACATAGAGTAATAAATATGCACAAACATATATACATATATACAGGCAAAATAAAATAGACTAGATATGTACAAGTAAAATAAATAGAGTAATAAATATGTACAAACATATATACAGGTATACATGTATATACATATATACAGTACAGTGCTCTGCACACAGTAAGCGCTCAATAAATACGATTGATTGATTGATCGATTGATATACAAGGATGGCAGTGCAGAAGGACAATCAGCCCACAGTTTTTCCCAGAGCCCTGATGCTCGTGTCGGAGGGAGAGTTCTGGGCCGCAAGGCCGGTGGAGCCAAGGTAGGAATGGTCATCCCTGAGCCTCAATGGCTTCTCTGACCGGGGGCAGATGAGGAGCTAGAGATGGGGCCTCAAATATCTGGCTCCCTGGCAGTGTGAGGAGGGAATAATAGAGGGCCCGTTTTCCCTCGTCAACCAACCAATCAATCAATCATATTTATTGAGCGCTTACTATGTGCAGAGCACTGTACTAAGCGCTTGGGAAGTACAAATTGGCAACACATAGAGACAGTCCCTACCCAACAGTGGGCTCACAGTCTAAAAGGGGGAGACAAAACCAAACATACTAACAAAATAAAATAGAATAGATATGTACAAGTAAAATAAATAAATAAATCATCATCATCAATCGTATTCATTGAGCGCTTACTATGTGCAGAGCACTGTACTAAGCGCTTGGGAAGTCCAAACTGGCAACATCTAGAGACGGTCCCTACCCAACAGTGGGCTCACAGTCTAAAAGGGGGAGACAAAACCAAACATACTAACAAAATAAAATAAATAGAATAGATATGTACAAGTAAAATAAATAAATAAATCATCATCATCAATCGTATTTATTGAGCGCTTACTATGTGCAGAGCACTGTACTAAGCGCTTGGGAAGTCCAAATTGGCAACATCTAGAGACGGTCCCTACCCAACAGTGGGCTCACAGTCTAAAAGGGGGAGACAAAACCAAACATACTAACAAAATAAAATAAATAGAATAGATGTGTACAAGTAAAATAAATAAATAAATCATCATCATCAATCGTATTTATGGAGCGCTTACTATGTGCAGAGCACTGTACTAAGCGCTTGGGAAGTCCAAATTGGCAACATCTAGAGACAGTCCCTACCCAACAGTGGGCTCACAGTCTGAAAGGGGGAGACAGAGAACAAAACCAAACATACTAACAAAATAAAATAAATAGAATAGCTATGTACAAGTAAAATAAATAAATAAATAAATAGAGTGATAAATATGCACAAACATATATACATATATACAGGCAAAATAAAATAGACTAGATATGTACAAGTAAAATAAATAAATAGATAGAGTAATAAATATGTACAAACATCTATACATATATACAGATGGTTGTATATACATATATGTGCAACCACACCCCCGCCGGGGGACTTCTGCAGAGACGCGCCAGGCCGGCTCTTGGCACGTGGGCAGCTGGCTCTGTCAGGGAGCAGGCTCCCTGGACTATTCATTGGGCTCCATCTAATAGCATTCCAGGCCAGCAACGGCCTCCCCCCGTCTCCCCAGTCCTAATTTAATCGGCGTTGAACAATTCATCCCACTTCCCCACCCACGAGCCCTGAAAAAAAGGATGCTAGCAGCTTCCGTCTCCGCTTGTAACGGGTCCAGTCCCCCGAGGGAGCCTTCCTGGCTCCTCTCCGTGGTCTCTGCCCTCGATTCCATCAATCAATCGTATTTATTGAGCGCTTACTGTGTGCAGAGCACTGGGCTAAGCGCTTGGGAAGTACAAGATGGCAACATAAGTTGGGTAAGGACCGTCTCTATATGTTGCCAATTTGTACTTCCCAAGCGCTTAGTCCAGTGCTCTGCACACAGTAGGCGCTCAATAAATACGATTGATGATGATGATAAGTACAAGATGGCAACAGATTCGTACTCTGGGGTCCTGGGTCGGGCAGACTCAGTACTGATCAGGGGTCATCATAGTAATTCTGGTCTTTATTAAGCGCTTACTATTTGCCAGGCTCTGTACTAAGCACTGGATGGATACAAGCAAAGCGGGTTGGACACAGTCCCTGTCCCAGTCTCAATCCCCATTTTGCAGATGAGGTCATTTAGGCCCAGAGAAGTGAAGTGACTTGCCAAGCTCACACAGCAGACGAGCGACAGTGCTGGGATTAGAACCCACGACCTTCTGACTCCGGGGAACGTGTTCTTACCAACAGTACTGTAGTTCTTCTTTATAGAGGAGCGTGGTGGCTAGGAAACCACCCCATCACTCTAGACGTAAGAGGCCCCATCCCTCTCCAGTCAGAAATTAATAGTCTCCCAGGTTGGGGCAGGTGGACACCCGCCTTAGCGGATAAAACACAAACCCGAGAGTCAGAAGGTTGTGGGTTCTAATCCCTGCTCCACCACTTGTCTTTTGAGTCACCTTGGGTAAGTCACTTCACTCCCCTGGGCCTCAGTTCCCTCATCTGTAGAATGGGGATTGAGACTGTGAGCCCTGCGTGGGGCTGGGACAGGGGCAGGTCCAACCCAGTTTGCTGATATTCGTTCATTCATTCAATCGTATTTACTGAGCGCTTACTGTGTGCAGAGCACTGGACTATGCTCTTGGGAAGTCCAAGTTGGCAACATATAGGGACGGTCCCTACCCAACAGCGGGCTCACAGTCTAGAAGGGGGAGACAGAGAACAAAGCAAAACATATTAACAAAATAAAATAAATTGAATATGTACAAGTAAAATAGAGTAATAAATACGTAAAAACATATATACATATATACAGGTGCTGTGGGGAAGGGAAGGAGGTAAGGCGGGGGGGGGGATGGAGAGGGGAGGAGGGGGCTCAATCTGGGAAGACCTGTATATATGTATATATGTTTGTACATATTTATTACTCTATTTATTTATTTATTTATTTTACTTGTACATATCTATCGTATTTATTTTATTTTGTTAGTATGTTTGGTTTTGTTCTCTGTCTCCCCCTTCTAGACTGTGAGCCCGCTGTTGGGTAGGGACCGTCTCTATACGTTGCCAATTTGGACTTCCCAAGCGCTTAGTCCAGTGCTCCGCACATAGTAAGAGCTCAATAAATACAATTGATGATGAAGGCCTCCTGGAGGAGGTGAGCTCTCAGTAGGGCCTGATATCCGCCCCAGCGCTTAGTACAGTGCCTAACTCATAGTAAGCGCTTAACAAATACCACCACTCCCACTCCGGAGCAGTATTGCTTCCCGGGAGGGCCTTCCCGGATTACTCAGAGATGCACGTACTCACTCTCGAGACTGTAAACTCATTGTGGGCAGGGAATGCGTCCGCCAACTCTGTTGTACTCTCCCAAGAGCTTAGTCCAGTGCTCTGCACACAGTAAGTGCTCAATAAATACCATTGATCGATTGATTAAGCGTTTTGCGAGAACTACTCTCTTTCCCCTGCTAGGATTTCTGCAGGATGAGCAGTTGGTTCAGGCCGGGGGAGGGAAGAATGTGATCCCTCAAAAACACAAACTGTTCAATTTCCTGAAGCTTTTTCCGTTTTTCCTGCTGGGAGTGTCCAGCGGACCTGTTGTAGAGAAAAATGGGGAATATTAGGCATCGCCCAAGGTTATTTAGAGCTAAAGATTTTTTCACTTAGTTTTAGTCTACATGTTGAGTAATGAGGGTATTGTGCTGGGATGGATGGATTCACGAGCATATTACAAATAGCCCCCACTGATGAAAATTAGGTGTTAAATTTATTTCTCAGGTTTTACATACGGAAAATTTTCAAGTAATTTTTAATGTCTTGAGCATGGCTACATCTCTAGCTCTGAAGGCTTTGGACAATGGATTGTCCAGAATCTTTCTGGTGGGAGTTGAGTTGAGCTTCCTGTTCTGACGGTGAGATTCGGGACAGCTTGGGTTATCTATTTATTTTACTCGTGCATATTTACTATTCTATTTATTTTGTTAACGATGTGCATTAATAGCTATAATTCTATTTATTCTGACGATTTTGACACCTGTCTGCGTGTTTTGTTTTGTTGTCTGTCTCCCCCTTCTAGACTGTGAGCCCGTTGTTGGGTAGGGACCGTCTCTTTCTGTTGCTGACTCGTACTTCCCAAGCGCTTAGTCTAGTGCTCTGCACACAGTAAGCGCTCAATAAATACGATTGAATGAATGAATGAATGGAAATGGCCCTGAATCTTGTCTTGTTCCCAACTCCAATCAATCAGTCAGTCAGTCAATCCCATTTATTGAGTGCTTACTGGGTGCAGAGTACTGTACTAAGCGCTTGAGAGTACAGTCGAACAATATAACAGACACGTTCTCTGTCCATAAAAGTAGCATTTCATGGATACCTTCTGAATGCCAGGCTTTTGGGGACCACAAAAGTAAGACCCAGGCTCCTTGCCCTCCAGGAGCTTCCCTTCTAATGGGGAAACAGACAAGCAGATGGATAAAAAAGATTTACACATAGCGGGCCAAAAAAAAAAGTACAAGGAGAAATGGGAAACCGCAAGACTGTCAGAATGACATTGAATTTACACCTGTGTACTTAAGTGCTGGAGATTAATAAATCACGCCCAGGTTTCCGTTAAATTTCTTGGAGAGGGGCCCGCGGAATAATAATTATAATGATAATAATTAGGTTAGTTGTTCAACGCTTACTATGTGCCTTGGGAAGATGAAATAAGCAGGTCAGGCACAACCCCAGTTCCAAACGGGGCTCACGGTCTCAGTAGGAGAAGCAATAGGTGGAAAAGAAGCACCATGAGAAGCAGCTTCATCATCAGTCGTATTTATTGAGCGCTTACTGTGTGCAGAGCACTGTACTAAGCACTGTACTAAGCTTGGTTTAGTGGCAACAGCCTGGGCTTGGGAGTCAGAGGCCATGAGTTCTAATCCTGGCTCCACCACTTGTCTGCTGTGTGACCTCGGACAAGCCGCTTCACTTCCCTGTGCCTCAGGTACCTCATCTGTAAAACGGGGATTAAGACTGTGAGCCCCACGTGGGACAACCTGATTACCCAGTATCTACCCCAGCACATAGAATCAATCAATCAATCAATCAATCGTATTTATTGAGCGCTTACTGTGTGCAGAGCACTTTACTAAGCGCTTGGGAAGTACAAGTTGGCAACATATAGAGACGGTCCCTACCCAACAGTGGGCTCACAGTCTAGAAGGGGGAGACAGCCTTGGCACGTAGTAAGTGCTTAACAAATACCAAAATTATGAAATTATTAACAGGTGTTGAATCTCCATTTTACAGCTGAGGAAACAGGCACAGAGAAGTGAAGCGACTTGCCCAGGGTCACACAGCAGGCACCTGACAGAGCCGAGACTAGAACCCAGGCCTCCTGAAGCCCAGGTCCGTGCTCTTTCCGATTAATCTCACTGTATCTCAGTTCCCCTGGGCAGATTTCTTCCTGGCAGGGCGTGGCAAGTGCTTTTCATTCATTCCTTCATTCAATCGTATTTATTGAGCGCTCACTGTGTGCAGAGCACTGTACTAAGCGCTTGGGAAGTACAAGTTGGCAACGTATAGAGATGGTCCCTACCCAACAGTGGGCTCACAGTCTAGAAGGGGGAGACAGTAGCTTTTATCTCCCTCTTCTTTCCCCATCTTGTCACCCCCAGGAAGGGTCCAATAAATACCAGCGATGATAAGTACCACACTAAGCACTGAGAAGGAGCGTAGCCCAGTGGAAAGAGCGCAGGACTGGGAATCTGAACTCCCCCCCATCTTACCTCCTTCCCTTCCCCACAGCACCTGTATATATGTATATATGTTTGTACATATTTATTACTCTATTTATTTATTTATTTATTTATTTTACTTGTACATATCTATTCTATTTATTTTATTTTGTTAGTATGTTTGGCTTTGTTCTCTGTCTCCCCCTTTTAGACTGTGAGCCCCCCGTTGGGTAGGGACCGTCTCTATATGTTGCCAACTTGTACTTCCCAAGCGCTTAGTACAGTGCTCTGCACGCAGTAAGCGCTCAATAAATACGATTGATGATGATCCCAGCACCACCACTGCTTGCTGTGTGACCTTGGGCAAGTCACTTAACTGCTCTGTGCCTCAGTTTTATCATCGATAAAATGGGGGTTAAATTGTCCCTCCCCCTTAGATTGTGGGCCCTGTGTGGGACAGGGACTGTGCCCACCCTAATTAAGCTGTAACTACCCCAGCGCTTAGGACAGGGTTTGGCACATATTAAGCACTTAATGACTACTTTAAAAAAATAAAAGAAAGGCCGTTCTTCATAGCAGGTCGAGATAAGATGTCTCAGCCCCATCCGCCTTTCATAGTTCACAGCAGGTCGGGTTGGGGGATTTATTTTAGCCCAAGGAGGGTCACGACTTCCTCACTGGAAAATTTGACTCGTGCCTGATGGAAAGCCACCGAGAAACCCAAAATAAAAAAAGCCAGGAAATCAGATTGGACTTGGAGAGCGGGCCCTTGGGAGGCAGAATTAAATAAAGCCCTATTGCACTCATCCCGTTGAGACTCGCTGAAGATCCCTCGCGTTTGGAGAGAGCATCCGGAAGGGTCTGATGGTCTATCTGATGCGCTCTCAAGAAGGGTAGGTGCCTCTCGAGGCTGCCGGCATGCGAAAAATTAATCGCGCTCTTCTAAAAACGTCTGCGGCGGCCGCCCGGAATACAATCAGGCTCGAGGATTCATCGCGTGGGGCTCCGAGTTTCCGACTGATGTAATTACAGATTACAGAGAGATATGACTCTGCCTCTGGCCTTCATCTCCATGGGTGTCCTCTCCGGGCGTTTAGCACACTCGATCTGCCTGGGTTGCCTCACTGGGCTTTTAAACCATTTTTAAATGCCCTGGGTGGGGCGTTTCGCTTCACTTTTTGATAATAATAATAATAACTGAGGTACTTGTTAGTCGCTTACTATGTGCCAGGCGCTGTACAGGGGTGGATATAAGCAAATCGGTTTGGATACAGTCCCTGTCCCAAGTGGGGCTCACAGCCTTAATCCCCATTTTACAGGTGAGGCCACTGAGGCACAGAGAAGACTTGCCCGAGGTAACACAGCAGACAAGCAGCGGAGGCAGGATTCGAATCCAGGTCCTCCGGAATCCCAGGCCCGAGCTTCAGGAAAGCTGTAGTGTGTGTCGCCTTGATTCCGCGGGGTGTTGTTTAGACTGCGAGCCCACCGTTGGGTAGGGACTGTCTCTATATGTTGCCAACTTGGACTTCCCAAGCGCTTAGTACAGTGCTCTGCACACAGTAAGCGCTCAATAAATACGATTGATTGATTAATAACAGTTGCTTACGCACTTAAATGTGCCAAGGACTGGGGTAGAGGCAATAAAATCACATTAGAGAGGCAGCATGGCATGGTGGATAGAGCCTGAGCGTGGGAATAGGAAGGACCTGGGTTCTAATCCCGGCTCTGCCGCTGGCCCGCTGGGTGACCTTGGGCAATCACTCCACTTCTCTGGGCCTCAGTTAACTCAACTGTAAAATGGGGACTAAGACAGCGAGCCACATGTGGGACATGGATTGTGCCCAACCTGTTTAGCGTGCAACTAACCCGGAACTTAGTACGGTGCCTCGCACAAAGTAAATGCTTAGTAAATACTATTAAAAAAAAAATTAGAGAGTCCCTGTAGCACATGGTGTTCACCATCTAAGGGAGAGAGGCAATTTAATTAATTCATTCATTCACTCAATCGTATTTATTGAGCGCTTACTGTGTGCAGAGCACTGTACTAAGCACTTGGGAAGTCGGCAACATAAAGAGACGGTCCCTACCCAACAGCGGGCTCACAGTCTAGAAGGGGGAGACAGACAACAAAACAAAACATGTGGACAGGTGTCAAAACCGTCAGAATAATCCCCATTTAACTGATGATAAAACGGACGTGCAGAGAAGTTAAATACATTTTCCAAGGTCACCCAGCAGGCATGTGGCAGTGCCTGGATCAGAACCCAGGTCTTTGGATTCCCAATCCTGGGCTCTTTCCATTAGTCTACGTTCCTTCTCAGTGCTTAGTGTGGGGCTTCTTAACAGTGGTATTATTTATAGAGAAGCAGGGTGGCTCGGAGGAAAGAGCCGGGTTTGGGAGTCAGAGGTCATGGGTTCTAATCCTGGCTTCGCCATTGTCAGCGGTGTGACTTTGGCAAGTCATTTCACTTCTCGGGGCCTCAGTTCCCTCATCTGTAAAATGGGGATTAAGACTGTGAGCCCCCGTGGGACAACCTGATCACCTTGTATCCCCCCCACCCAGTGCTTAGAACAGTGCTTGGCACATAGTGAGTGCTTAACAAATACCAACATTATTATTATTATTATTATTGGGTGTTTACTGTGTGCTGAGCACTGTACTAAGCACATGCGAAAGTACAATATGAAAGAGTTGGCAGACATGCTCCCTGCCCACAAGGGACTTGACAGATGAGGAAACTGAGGCACATAGAAGTGACTTCACTCCTCTGTGCCTCAGTTCCCTCATCTGTAAAATGGGGATTAAGACTGTGAGCCCCCGTGGGACAACCTGATCACCTTGTATCCCCCCCCCCCCCAGTGCTTAGAACAGTGCTTGGCACATAGTGAGTGCTTAACAAATACCAACATTATTATTATTATTGGGTGTTTACTGTGTGCTGAGCACTGTACTAAGCACATGCGAAAGTACAATATGAAAGAGTTGGCAGACGCTCCCTGCCCACAAGGGACTTGACAGATGAGGGAACTGAGGCACATAGAAGTGACTTAACTCGTCTGTGCCTCAGTTCCCTCATCTGTAAAATGGGGATGAAGACTGTGAGCCCCACGCGGAACCACCTGATCACCTTGTATCCCCCCCCCCCCAGTGCTTAGAACAGTGCTTGGCACATAGTGAGTGGTTAACAAATACCAACATTATTATTATTATTGGGAGTTTACTGTGTGCCGAGCACTGTACTAAGCACATGCGAAAGTACAATATGAAAGAGTTGGCAGACACGCTCCCTGCCCACACGGGACTTGACAGATGAGGAAACTGAGGCACATAGAAGTGACTTAACTCCTCTGTGCCTCAGTTCCCTCATCTGTAAAATGGGGATTTAAGACTGTGGGCCCCATGGGAGGACAGGGGCTGTGTCCAACATGATTAACTTGTACCCACCCCAGCGCTTAGAGCGGTGCTTGACACATAGCAAGAGCTTAACAAATGCCATCATTGACTTGCCTAAGGTCACACAGCAGTCGAGTGGCAAAGCCAGGAAGAATCCAGGTCTTAGGAAACCGAGGCCTGTGGTCTATCACTTCTCTGCCTTTCTTCGGAGTTTCCACCTAACTTGTACTTCCCGAGCGCTTAGTACAGTGCTCTGCACACAGTAAGCGCTCAATAAATGCGATTACTCGAAAAAGGACACAATACCGGGATATTTTCATTCACTCGGGCATCGAATGAAGCATTAAGGTGACGAGGAGGAGGAGGGAGGGAGATGGAGAGCCGCATCGTAATTACAATCTCACAACAACTTAAGTACCTCGGAGGCGTTCTCGTGATATTGCCAATTATCTCTTCAGCTAAAAAGCAACTCCGGTTGGCACGAAGGAAACCTTTGCGCCGGCTTCCTCCTCCTCCTCATCAATCGTATTTATTGAGCGCTTACTGTGTGCAGAGCACTGGACTAAGCGCTTGGGAAGTCCAAGTTGGCAACATATAGAGACGGTCACTACCCAACAGTGGGCTCACACCGCCGGTAACCCCACGAGCCTCACTGGAGGCTCCCGCGAGGTTGGAATGTGGTCGTATCCAAAGACGATCGGCAAAGGATCCTTCCGAAGGTTGTCACGGAGCAGCCGTGTGGTCCAGTGGGATGAGGACGGGAGTCAGAGGACCTGGGTTCCGATCCTGCCTCCGCCACCGGCCGGCAGTGCGACCACGAGCAGGTCACTTCGCTTCTCTGTGCTTCAGTTTCCCCCTCTGTAAAATGGAGATCCAGTACCTTTTCACCCTCCTACTTCGACTGTGAACTCCACGAGAGAAGCAGCGTGGCTCAGTGGAAAGAGCCCGGGCTTTGGAGTCAGAGGTCATGGGTTCGAATTCCGGCTCCGCCAATTGTCCGCTGTGTGACTTTGGGCAAATCACTTCACTTCTCTGGGCCTCAGTTCCCTCATCTGGAAAATGGGGATTAAGACTGTGAGCCCCACATGGGACAACCTGATAACCTTGTAACCTCCCCATCATCATCATCATCATCAATCGTATTTATTGAGCGCTTACTATGTGCAGAGCACTGGACTAAGCGCTTGGGAAGTACAAATTGGCAACATATAGAGACAGTCCCTACCCAACAGTGGGCTCACGGTCTAAAAGGAGGAGACAGAGAACAAAACCAACCATACTAACAAAATAAAATAAATGGAATAGATATATCCCAGCTCTTAGAACAGTGCTTTGCACATAGTAAGCGCTTAATAAATGTCATTACTATTATTCTTATTATTATTATGAGAGAGGTACAAGCCATAATAGTACAAGCCTCAGTTACCTCAGCTGTAAATGGGAATAAAGACCGTGAGCCCCTTGTGGGACGCAGTCTGTGACCAACCTGATTATCTTGGCTCTACCCCAGTGCTTAGTACAGGGCCTGGCACATAGTAAGTGCTTAATTAATACCCCACTTATTAGCTTTTGCTGGCCATTTAAACGAGGCCCCACTTATTAGCTTTTATTGTCCATTTAAACGAGGCATTTTAGACTTCCCCCGGCGGGAAATCAGTCCTGGTGGGCAGCCATTCCTGCAACTTTCCATAATGCACCTCTTGAGGAGCAAAGGGAAGCTCATTATAGAGGGGAATCAGAGAAATGGGAGCTTTGCCCTTCTGCCTGGATCATTTTTCTAAAGCCTCATTCCATACTAGCCTCCCCACTTCTCAAAAAGTCTCCGGCGGTTGCTTGCTGAGCCACCCGGGCCATTATTCAGAAGCAGCAAGGCCTAGAGGAAAGATCACAGGGCCTGAGAGTCCGATGGACCTGGGTTCTAATTCCGGTTCCGCTACTTGTCTGCTGTGTGTGTGTGACCTTGGGCAAGTCGTTTCACTTCCCTGTGCTTCAGTTACCTCATCTGTACCATGGGGATTAAGACTGAAAGACCAAGGTGGGACAGGGACTGTGTCCAAAATGACTAGCTTGTATCTGCCTGAGTGCTTAGTACAGTGCCTGGCACATAGTAACCGCTTCAGAAACACCATAAACAACAAACAACAAATACCTTTTCTCTCACCAGCCCCAAAGCCCTTTTGAAATCACGTCTCTCTTTGGAATCCTTTCTCAAGTAATTGGGAATCTCCCCGCAACTGACAATCAATCAATCAATCAATCGTATTTATTGAGTGCTTACTGTGTGCAGAGCACTGTACTAAGCGCTTGGGAAGCACAAATTGGCAACATATAGAGACAGTCCCTACCCAACAGTGGGCTTACAGTCTAAAAGGGGGAGACACTTCTGCATTACCTAAGAACTTGTGTATTCAACCCAGTATCCAGAACTATGCCAAATCCTTGCCCTCTCTCACTTGCAATATATTTTAGAGTCTGTCTCCCCCAGCTAGAATGTAAGCTCCTTGAGGGTAATAATAATAATAATAATAAAAGTAGTTATGGAATTTATTTAACACTTACTATGTGCCAGGCACTGTTCTATGTGCTGGGGCAGATACAAGATGATGATGATAATAATAATAATAATAATAATAATGGCATTTATTGAGTGCTTACTATGTGCAAAGCACTGCTCGAAGCGCTGGGGAGGTTACAAGGGGATCAGGCTGTCCCACGGGGGGCTCACAGTCTTAATCCCCATTTTACAGTTGAGGTAACTGAGGCACGGAGAAGTGAAGTGACTTGCCCAAAGTCACACAGCTGACAACTGGCAGAGCCAGGATTTGACTCCAAATCCCGGATGATCATCATCATCATCATCAATCGTATTTATTGAGCGCTTACTGCGTGCAGAGCACTGTACTAAGCGCTTGGGAAGTACAAAATGATCAGGTTGGACACAGTCCCTGACCCACACAGGGCTCACAGCGTTAATCCCCATTTGACAGATGAGGGAACAGAGGCACAGAGAAGTGAAGCGACTTGCCCAAGGTCACCCAGCAGACAAGTGGCGGGGCTGGGATTAGAACCCGTGACCTTCTGAAAAACTTGACTTCGTGTCTACGGATTCGACTGAATGAAATGAATGTTAACTCCTCAATTCTCCCACTTCTGCACACAACAGGCTCTCACTGACGACTTTTGATTGACCGGCGTTTAGTGGAGAGGCCTCCTGACTTCTCGGAAATGGGAGGTGGGAGGAAACAGGATCATTCATTCAATCGTATTTATTGAACGCTTACTGTGTGCAGAGCACTGTACTAAGCACTTGGGAAGTACAACTTGGCAACATATATATAGAGACGGTCCCTACCCAACAGCGGGCTCACAGTCTACAAGGGGGAGACAGACAACAAAACATATTAACAAAATAAAATAAATAGAATAAATACGCACACATAAAATAAAAATAAAATAATAAAATAAAATAAATCCGTACAACCATATATACATATATACAGGTGCTGTGAGGAGGGGAAAGAGCTAAGGCGGGGGGATGGAGGGGGGAGGAGGGGGATTCAGTGCCGGTTCTTCGCCCTCCAACAAAGATTGTGAGCCCCACGTGGGACATCAGATTAACACAAATCCACCCTGGCGCTTAAAACAGCGATTGACAGTCATTCATTCGACCGTATTTACTGAGCGCTTACTGTGTGCAGGACACTGAATCCGTCTGTCTGCCCTTCCCAAAGCCCCTTCCCTTCCTCCTGCCAAGTAGAAAATTGGGCCCAGCGAGCAGCAAAATTTCCAGAGGCAAAACAGGACCCTTGTTCCCTCCCAATAACGATGTAATCTTTGTTAGCTGGTTTCGAGTCCAGTGTTGAATTTTTAAAGCATCCCTCTTGGAGAGCAATAATAACACCTTTTCGACTGTGAGCCCACTGTTGGGTAGGGACCGCCTCTATATGTTGCCAACTTGTACTTCCCAAGCGCTTAGTACAGTGCTCTGCACACAGTAAGCGCTCAATAAATACGATTGATGATGACGATGAACACCTCGACTTGGTACTGGACTTTAACATCAGTTTTATCCTCGCACGATCCTTTGCAGCAGGTGTTATTTCCCCCTTTTTTAATAAATGAGAAGGCAGGCCCAGAGAGGTTAAGCGACTTGCCCAAAGTCACACAACAGGCCGGGGCAGAGTTGAGACTAGAACCCGGGACTCCTGACCTTCCATCCTCATCCATCCAACCGTATTTATTGAGCGCTTACTGTGTGCAAAGCACTGTACTAAGCGCTTGGGAAGTACAAGCCGGCAACATACAGAGACGGTCCCTGCCCGACAGCGGGCTCACAGTCTAGAAGGGGGAGACGGACGACAAAACAAAACACGGAGACATGAGGTACAGACCTCAACCTTTCCCGGGCGGAATCGTCCTCTGAATCATCATCATCATCAATCGTATTTATTGAGCGCTTACTATGTGCAGAGCACTGTACTAAGCGCTTGGGAAGTACAGATTGGCAACATATAGAGACAGTCCCTACCCAACAGCGGGCTCACGGTCTAAAAGGGGGAGACAGAGAACAAAACCAAACGTACTAACAAAATAAAATGAATAGAATAGATATGTACAAGTAAAATAAATAAATAAATAAATAGAGTAATAAATATGTACGAACATGTTTATTTTGTTTAAATAAAATAAACTGAATAAAAACTGTGGTATAAATAAAAATAAATAAATAATATATATATTTATATATATTTATATTTATATGAATAAAAATAAAAACTGCGGTATTTGTAAAGTGCTCTTACTATGTACCAAGTGCTGTGCTATACACTGGGGTAGAGTGCCACGAGCAACCAGTCCCACGAGCAACTCTGAAACCCCGCGGTTTTACCGGACCCGCTGTAGAAAGCGCCCGGAGAAACTTGCACCGTGGGACCCTTGTTGTCCACTAGCGGACTTGACATGACTGACTCCATTTTGTGTATGCCGACAGTAACCCTTCATTTTGTGCAGGCCGTGAGAACAACTCCTTTTTTTGTATTTTATG
Source organism: Tachyglossus aculeatus (assembly GCF_015852505.1). Lineage (NCBI taxonomy): Eukaryota > Metazoa > Chordata > Mammalia > Monotremata > Tachyglossidae > Tachyglossus > Tachyglossus aculeatus. Next base: position 2,590,166 of record NC_052097.1, on the reverse strand, counting down.
CAAGGCTCAGCAACAGATGTCTTCAAGGCCAGTAACACCTATCTAGGCAAGGCCATAGGGCAGATAGCAACAACCTGCACAAGGCAGTGAAAACAGAGAATAATGAGAATTTATAACATCCTGTCGGTCCTAATTGGATTCCTGAAATTCCCAGTTGCTCCGCTCCCATGTTGCTGTAACTCAATAAAAGACACAGGGAGAATGGGATCGGGGCTGCTTGCCACTCGTACCTCTCCCGGGAGGTGAACGGGCAGGTAGCCACTTTCCTTCTTTTTTCCGCTCTATCTGAACTCATGTCTCCGAGTCATTTTTCCTATCTGCGTCACCACCCTGGGTACAAGAACCCTGCAGCCGATTTACACCGATTAACCTATTTTGCACCCTACTTGTCGATAACAACTCTCCGGGGGAAATTGACTTCTGGATAATTCTGAATGGAGGACGGTTTGGTGCGACTCAAATCTAGCTCTCACGTCGCCAAGCCATTTCATTTTTACTGCCACATTTGCTTCTGAAACCATTCCCTCTTAACTGCCCGTGAGGGGATCTCTAGGCCAGAAGCACGGATGGGTCCGGAGAACTGCCCGGTCTTCTGATGTACTTTTTGTTTCTTGTTGTTCCCCATCATTTTTTTTCCGACGTCATTTATTAAGCGCCTGCTATGTGTCGAGCAGCGTCCTAAGCACGAGGGTGGATACAAGTTAATTGGGTCGGGCACGGCTCCTGCCCGCTTGGGACTCACAATCTAAGTCAGTCAGTCAGTTATATTTATTGAGCACTTACTACGTGCAGAGGACTGTAGTAAGCGCTTGGGAGAGTCCACTATAACGTACACATTCCCTGCCCACAGTGAGTTTACAGTCTAGAGGAAGTAGGAGGGCGATATTTAATCTCCATATTTAATCTCCATTTATTAATAATGGATAATAACAATGGATAATAATAATAATGGAGATATTTAATCTCCATTTGACAGGTGAGGAAACTGAGGCCCAGAGAACTGAGGTGACTTGCCCAAGGACACACAGCAGGTAAGTAGTGGAGTAGAGATTAGAACCCAGATCTTCTGATTTCCAGGACCATTTTCCTTCCATTCAGATGAATCCCCATCCGAGAGGGTGGTAATGTGGGTAACGTGGACCTCTCACTTCCTATTCCTCTCCACTCCGCTTTCCTTACCTGCCCAAAAGCCTTGCCAAGGGAATAATAATAATAATAATGATAGCATTTATTAAGCACTTACTATGTGCAAAGCACTGTTCTAAGCGCTGGGGAAGTTACAAGGTGATGAGGTTGTCCCACGGGGGGGCTCACAGTTTTAACCCCCATTTTACAGATGAGGGAACTGAGGCCCAGAGAAGTTAAGTGACTTGCCCAAAGTCACACAGCTGACAAGTGGGGGAGGGAAGAATCTGGGGAAAGCAGAACAATCTCTTCTCCCTTCCACTGGTGAGGATGACCAAGTTCTCTGGTCTGGAAGGGAGAAGAAGAAAAACGTAAGACTAAAAACCATGTCAACCTATCGATCGGTGGTATTTATTGAGTGCTTACCGGGTGCGGAGCACTGGACTAAACGCTCGGTAGTCCATCCAGTCCCCCCCCGCCCCCCCCCCGGCCTTACCTCCTTCCCCTCCCCACAGCACCTGTATATATGATATATGTTTGTACATATTTATTACTCTATTTATTTATTTATTTTACTTGTACATATCTATTCTATTTATTTTATTTTGTTAGTATGTTTGGTTTTGTTCTCTGTCTCCCCCTTTTAGACTATGAACCCACTGTTGGGTAGGGACTGTCTCTATATGTTGCCAACTTGTACTTCCCAAGCGCTTAGTACAGTGCTCTGCACACAGTAAGCTCTCAATAAATATGATTGATTGATTGATTGATATGTTTGTACGTATTCATTTATTTATTTATTTTATTTGTACATGTTTATTCTATTTATTTTATTTTGTTAATATGTTTTGTTGTCTGTCTCCCCTTTCTAGACTGTGAGCCCACTGTTGGGTAGGGACCGTATCTAGATGTTGCCAACTTGGACTTCCCAAGCGCTTAGTACAGTGCTCTGCACACAGTAAGCTCTCAATAAATACGATTGATTGATTGATTATGTTTGTACGTATTTATTTATTTATTTTATTTGTACATGTTTATTCTATTTATTTTATTTTGTTAATATGTTTTGTTGTCTGTCTCCCCTTTCTAGACTGTGAGCCCACTGTTGGGTAGGGACCGTCTCTATATGTTGCCAACTTGGACTTCCCAAGCGCTTAGTCCAGTGCTCTGCACACAGTAAGCGCTCAATAAATACGATTGAGTGAATGAATGAATCCAGTCCAAGATTCTGCCTCCGTGAGTAACCCTGGCATGCATGGAGGTGAGCCCACTGTTGGGTAGGGACCGTCTCTATATGTTGCCAACTTGGACTTCCCAAGCGCTTAGTACAGTGCTCTGAACACAGTAAGCGCTCAATAAATACGATTGATTGATTGATTGACAAAATGGCCGTTTTCCTGGACATCCGCCCCCATGGTTACAGATGAGCTCCGTCCTGGTTCTATCCTCAGGCAGCCCATTTTGGGCCTCTCATCCACAAATTCCGGAATCTAGCCCCCTGTATAACTTCCATGCTTAATCTCTGTGAAGGGGAATGTGAAAGAAACCATGCAATTCCTATAGTCCGAAGAAAATCTACTTAATTGTCATTACCCCCATCTGCTGCTCATTAGCCAGCCCATTTCAAGCAGCAGGGCCAAGCCAGAAAAACACAGGATAATATAAGGGAGAGATTGTAGCAATCGGAATCATCGGAGTGAGAATAACCTCTGGTTAACCATGAGCGGTGCACCTCTCTGATAAAATATAAAATATTAAAAATATACATGGCTTAGGAAAGTTCTAAGGAAACCTCCCCTCAAACTCTACAAAGTCAGAAGTGGTTGTGCTTAAATTTCCACTTATTTTAGCTTTTCTAAATCCTTCAGGCAACCCTAAAGGGGCCGATCCAGCGCTTCTGGATCACGAAGTCCAATAGCAAAATCTCCCGATGAGCCACAGGCGAGCGGTGATGATTTTATATTTCCGATCCCTCCACCTCCTCCAAAACTTGGGGGAAATAACCCACGGACCCAGGGAAACTCCTTCGAGCAGAAATGCCCGTTTTTTAACTGCTCTCCACCCACACGGGCGGCTGGATTCGCCTCCTTCCCATCCCCGTCTGGAGGGCAGAGCTGTCGGTTGGACATTGACAAGCGGATTTGAGGCCCTTGTTCGTGGAGTGCCAGGAAGAGAGCCGTCGGGAGTGGTGGCGATATGGGACCGGAAATCTGGAAATTGGAAAAATGTTCTTTTAATTTAGAACGAAGACTTAATTCACACAAAACCAACTGTGTGGATGACGGATTCTGGGAGCGTGGGTAGGAACGAGCAGGGAGAGAGCGCTTTCTGGTTGGCACCGATGCCGTGAACAGTAATAATAATGACAATTATTAATAATAATAATCATTGGAGGGTTTGTTAAGCGCTTCCCATGTGCCACGCACTGTTCTAAGCGCTGGGGTAGATGCAAGGTAATCAGGTTGGTCCCACACGGGCTCCCAGTCTTAATCCCCATTTTCCAGATGAGGGAACTGAGGTCCAGAGAAGGGAGGTGACTCGCCCAGGGTCATCCAGCAGACGTGGCGGAGCTGGATTTGAACCCAAGTCCTCTGACTCCCAGTCCTGTGTTCTATCCATTAGGCCACGCTGCTTCAGTAGAACAGACCACACAACTGGAAGCCAACATACTAACATCCCTCCTTCCCCTCCCCACAGCACCTGTATATATGTATATATGTTTGTACGTATTTATTACTCTAGTTATTTATTTATTTTACTTGTACATATCTATTCTATTTATTTTATTTTGTTACTATGTTTCGTTGTCTGTCTCCCCCTTCTAGACTGTGAGGCCGCTGTTGGGTAGGGACCGTCCCTATATGTTGCCAACTTGGACTTCCCAAGCGCTTAGTCCAGTGCTCTGCACACAGTAAGCGCTCAATAAATACGATTAAATGAATGAATGAATGAACATACCTCCAAGATGCCTAAGCTGGTGGGCCCCCTCCCCGGGGTTGGGTCAGTCTGGACCGCTAGTTTGTCTCCAGCTCAGAACTTTTTTTATTACTTTTATTTATTTATTTATTTATTTATTTATTTATTTATTTATTTATTATGGCATCTGTCAAGCACTTACTATGTGTCCAAAACCGCTCGGAGCACGGGCGTAGATACAAGTAAATTAGGCTGGACACGATCCCTGTCCCGCATGGGGAGCGCACACTCTAAGCAGGACGGGGAACAGGAGAGCTGAGGTACAGAGAAGTGAAGTGACTTGCCCAAGTCACCCAGCAACCAAATGGCAGATTGAGGGTAGGGACCGTCTCTGTTTGTTGCCAACTTGTGCTTCCCAAGCGCTCAGTACAGTGCTCTGCACAGAGTAAGCGCTCAATAAATACGATTGATTGATTGAGGATTAGAACCCAGGCCCTCTGACTCTCAGGCCGGTGCTCTTTCAACTAGGCCATATTGCTTTTCGCTGGATTGCCCCCCAATCCCTCCTCTTTGATTAATCTGACCCTAAATTCATTCAATTGTATTTATTGAGCGCTTACTGTGTGCAGAGCACTGGACTAAGCGCTTGGGAAGTCCAAGTTGGCAACATAGAGAGACGGTCCCTACCCAACAACGGGCTCACAGTCTAGAAGGGGAAGACAGACAACAAAATAAAACACGTAGACAGGTGTCAAGTGACACCTCAGAGAGAATATTAATCATGATAATAATAATAGTGGTATTTGTTAAGTGCTTACTATGTGCCAAGCACTGTAATAAGCCCTGGGGTAGATACAAGTAAACCAGGTTGAACATGCAATGGACGTGGCGCTGGTCTAGACTGTGAGCTTGCTGTGGGCAGGGAATGTGTCTGTTTATTATTATTTGGACTCGCCCAAGCGTTTAGTACAATGCTCTGCTCACAGTAAGCATTTAATAAATACAAACGAATGAATGAACTGCTAATTCTGTTGTAAGGTGCACACCCAAGTGCTTAGTATAGTGCTCTGCAAATAGTAAATGTTCAATAAATACCATTCATTCATTGATTGATCAGGATCATGGTGGGGGGGGAGGGAATCAACTTTTATCCTCCATAGCAGGTGCTTGCACCTGAATTATTCAAAAACTATAATTAGTCCAATTTTCCTTGTTGCCAAGTTACTCTGGTATTCATTAAGCACTTACTCTAGGCTTAACATCATGTTTGGCTTTGGGGTAGACCCGAGATTCATTCATTCAATTGCATTTATTGAGCGCTTACTGTGTGCAGAGCACTGTACTAAGCACTTGGGAAGTACAAGTTGGCAATATATAGAGGCGGTCCCTACCCAACGAAGGGCTCACAGTGTAGAAGATTATCCAAGATAATCAGCTCAAATGCGGTAACCAGCCCCACATGGAGCTCAGGATTTAAGGGGGTGCAGAGGGAGGGTATCTTACCCCCGTTTTATAGATGAGGGACTCAGAGAGGTTAAGTGACCTTAGTACAGTGCTCTGCCCACAGTAAGTGCTCAATAAATACAATTGATTGATTGAAGCGGTCATCGTCCTGTGCATCAGGCAGAAACTCCTCACCCTGGGCTTCAAGGCTGTCCATCCCCTCGCCCCCTCCTACCTCACCTCCCTTCTGTCCTTCTCCAGCCCAGCCCGCACCCTCCGCTCCTCCGCCGCTAATCTCCTCACCGTACCTCGTTCTCGCCTGTCCCGCCATCGACCCCCGGCCCCCGTCCTCCCCCGGGCCTGGAATGCCCTCCGTCTGCCCATCTCTTCCTCCCTTCAAGGCCCTACTGAGAGCTCACCTCCTCCAGGAGGCCTTCCCAGACTGAGCCCCTTCCTTCCTCTCCCCCTCGTCCCCCTCTCCAAGCCCCCATCTTACCTCCTTCCCTTCCCCACAGCACCTGTATATATGTATATATGTTTGTACATATTTATTATTCTATTTATTTATTTATTTATGTTACTTGTACATATCTATTCTATTTATTTTATTTTGTTATTATTTTTGGTTTTGTTCTCTGTCTCCCCCTTTTAGACTGTGAGCCCACTGTTGGGTAGGGACTGTCTCTATATGTTGCCAATTTGTACTTCCCAAGCGCTTAGTGCAGTGCTCTGCACACAGTAAGCGCTCAATAAATACGATTGATGATGATGATGATCGTCCAGCGCGGAAGGGCTACTCTTTTTCCATAGAAGGGACGATTCCCTCTTTGACCAGCTCCTTCCAGATCCTAGCTCCCTCTCCGTTGACTTTCCCACCCCTAACTTTCATCCCCGGCTGATTTCAGGGCACGGCTGAGTTGATTGAAAACTTACCCGCCCGACTTTCAAGTCTCGAGATTCTCACGATCTGATTGATCTCCGGGACGCGTTCCGCCTTACTTTTCGAGGAAGTGATTTCCTAAGAGTCACTTTTATTCTTCCAGCTTATTTAGGGGGTGAAGTGTCACTTTTTCAGCCATCGATTTTTAGATGCTCTCAAGACTCGAACAACATCATTCGCTTCCTAATTTTACCCAACCAGGCTCCCAGCACTTCGGCCCCCAAGCCGATCTGGATTCACCAACTGCTCCCAAATAATCACCCGGCTCAGAGGCTAATTAATTCTGGGAAATGAACACGGTCTCTGCCCAAAGCCAGCCTCTCCCCAGACCAAGCACTCTTCAACTTAAGGCAACCTCTTGCCAAGCAACCGGGAAGTTTGGAGGGAGTCGACCACCAAAATACCACTATTATTATTATTACTCTCTCCTACTTGGACTGTGAACCCCATGTGGGACAGGGACTGCGTCCTACCTGAATAACTTGTATCTACTCCAGTGCTTAGAACAGTGCTTGGCACGTAGTGAATGTTTAACAATTATTATTATAATTACTAGGTGAGCCTTTAAGTTCTTTGAGAGCCAAGATCTTATTTATTAAACTCTTTTGTACCCAAAAGCTCAGTACGGTGCATTGCACACAGTAGACTGCAAGCTCATGCCTACCTTTCGAACCCTCCTAAGCACTTAGTACAGAGCTCTACGCATAATAGGTGTTGACTAAATGTGATTGATTAGGGCACTCTTATTTTTCCAAAGTCCTACCCGCAGAGGATCTCATTCTACCCTTACAAGAGAGAAGCAGTTGTTATTATCCCCATTTTACAGACGAGGGAACTGAAAAGCCCAGAGAGGTTAAACGATTAGCCTAAAGTCACCCAGCAGGCCAGGGGCAGGCCTGAGATAATGCTATTAATAATAACTGTGGTATCTGTTAAGGGCTCATTATGTGCCAAGCACTGGGGTAGATACAAGATTATCCAGTGTGGACATGGTCCTTGTCCTAAATGGGGCTCGTGGTCTAAGGGGGATGAAAACGGGGATTGAATTCCCATTTTACATATGAGGCAACCAAGGCCCAGAGAAGCTCATTCATTCATTCAATCGTATTTGAAGTTGAGAAATTGAATTGAGAAACTTGCAACAAGATCACACCCCTTCTAGACTGTGAGCCCACTGTTGGGTAGGGACCATCTCTATACGTTGCCAACTTGTACTTCCCAAGCGCTTAGCTCAGTGCTCTGCACACAGTAAGCGCTCAATAAATACGACTGACTGAATGAATGAATCACACAGCAGGCCAGCGGCAGAGCCAGGATTACAACCCGGGTCCTCGGACTCCAGGGCCCGTAGTCTTTCCACTTGCTTGCTCGACCTCTCCTACTGCTCCCCACTGAGGAGGAAGATGAGACGGTGTCTTCATCCTGAGACCAATGAACATCTCATCATCCTATGTGTCATCCAAATATTCTGACCAATGTCATCCTCCCGCACAATCCCACTCTTAAGTTCTTCACGTCCGCCTCTTCTCGCTGCGTTTTTCTGCCGTTTCATAGTTTCTTTAGGAAGTTTGGGACCTATTATCCCTTCCTCACTATGCAGCGAAGTCCCCGTCTTTTACAAGCCCATCGGGGTCAGATCGATCCCGAATCACCGATTTTCATTAAAACTTTCTCCCGGCCCGCTGTATACCAACCAGCATGGAATGTACTCGTTAGGTTCTTTCTCGGAAAGCCAGCCAGGCGCACGGTTCAGGTGTGTAACTGCCGGCTACCTGCACGGGGAGAGGTTTATTTCTTCGGGGCCACTTAAAGTCTGGCTGGATTCATTCCGTATCTTGTCCAGGTCTCGGTGTGGTGAGTGGGGAGAAAGCAAATATGCAATTCCCCCTCAACTCCGCTCTCCGACTTTGCCTCCTCATTTGTTGTCAGGTGGAAGGGCGAGTTCCCCTTGGCATTTTCAAGCGCCTGGCCGGGCGTGTGTCCTGGAGATGGAAGTGGTGTCTCAGCCTGTGTTTTGCCCATAACCGATTGCAAATTGAGCTGGTTGGGAAGAGCAACAGGTAGGGATGACCGTTCCCTCCAGGCGTTGATTTTTCCTCAGGTCTGTCAAGTCCCATGTAAATGCCATGCTCTGAGGGAAGAGAGGGGCCTTGGCTGGGCCGGATGCAGTGTGTTTTCTGGGTTGGAAAAGGTCATGACATTTCGGAGCGGAGCGGTCACTCTCCCTGAGGCCCTTCCAGCGGCAGGGGAGGGGTGAGGCGTGAATGAGCTGACGTGGAGGTGGGGGAAGAAGAGCAGAGCCCGCGGTTGGTCTCTGCGGATGGCGTTCCTGATGGATCTGGCTGGGTGACCCGTATCTCGTCTATCTCGTCCGCGGACCTCTTGTCCACGTTCTCCCTCTGGCCTGGAAAGCCCTCCCTCTTCAAATCCTACAGACAATGACTCTCCCCACCTTCAAAGCCTCATCGAAGGCACATCTCCTCCAAGAAGCTTGTCCTAAGTCCTCCTCTCCTCTTCCCGCATTCCCTTCTGCACCACCTTTTATTCATTCATTCATTCAATCATATTTATTGAGTGCCTACAGCGTGCACAGCACTGTCCTAAGCACTTGGGAAAGTACAATACAACAATAAAGAATGATATTGCCTACCCACAACCAACTCACAGTCTAGAGCTGGAGACAGACAGCAGTGCAAATAAATAAAATGACTGATATATACGTAAGTGCTTTGGAACTAGGAGAGGGGAAGAGAAAAGGGATAAATAAAATGATAGATATGTACATAAGTGCCTTGGGGATGGGTGCCGGGAAGAGCAACGGGAGCAAGTCAGAGCGATGCAGAAGGGAGTGGGAGATGAGGAAAAGTGGGGCTTTATTCATCCCCCGTCCCTGCCCCAAGGCACTTTTGTCCATATCTGTAATTTATTTATATTTAATGTCTGTTTCCCCCTCTAATAATAATGATGATGATGCTTGTTAAGCGCTTACTATGTGCAAAGCACTGTTCTAAGCGCTTATTGTGGGAAGGGAATGTGTCTATCATATTGTTATATTGCACTCTCCCAAGTGGAACTCAATAAATACAACTGACATACTTAAGACTGACTGACAAGTGCCCTCTGAGGAAAAAGAGCTTCAAAAGATAATCCATCTGTCAATCAATCAAGAGTAATAAGAAGCAGCAGGGCCTAGTGGATAAAGCACGGGCTTGGGAGTCGGAAGGACCTGGATGACTTTGGGCAGGTCACTTCACTTCTCAAGCAGCGTGGCTCAGTGGAAAGAGCACGGGCTTGGGAGTCAGAGGTCATGGGTTCAAATCCCGGCTCTGCCGCTTGTCAGCTGTGTGACTCTGGGCTAGTCACTTAACTTCTCTGTGCCTCAGTTACCTCATCTGTAAAATGGGGTTTAAGATTGTGAGTCCCACATGGGACAACCTGATCACCTTGTATCCTTCCCAGCGCTTAGAACAGTGCTTTGCACATAGTAAGTGCTTAACAAATACCAAAATTATTATTATTGTTATTATTATTATTCTCTGGGCCTCTGTTTCCTTCTCTGTAAAATGGGGATTAAGACTGTAAACCCCATGTGGGACATGGACTGTTTTCAACCTGATTGGCTTGTATCTAATCCAGTGCTTAGTACAGAGCCTGGCACATACTAAGTGCTTAACAGATGTCCTCCCCTTCGACCCCCCCAAGAAAAAAAATTAAGCACTTAACAAATACCATTAAAAAAAAAAAAAGCAGCGTGGTCTAGGGAAAAGAGCTTGGGCCTGGAAGTTAGAGGACCTAGGTTCTAATCCTGGCTCTGCCACTTGCCAACTATGGGATCCTGGGCAAGTACTTTAACTTCTCTGAGCCTCAGTTTCCTTAATTTTACAATGGGGATTCGTTGCCTGTTCTTCCTCCTGCCTAGACTGTGAGTCCCATCGACAGGGAGTGTCCTGACATGACTATCTTGTACCTACCTCAGCGCTTAAGAAAATGTTTCGCACATACTAAGTGCTTAACAAATACCACAATTATTAGTAGTAGTGTTTACTGAGCATCTACTATGTGCAAACTAAGCACATGGGAGAGTACCGCAGACTTGGTAGACACCCCTCCTGCCCTCAGGGAGCTTAGAGTGACTCTCTATAAGCTTTGTTTTGCCCTTTGATTCTCTCCTCCTCCTCCTCTACTTCCACCTTCTCGTATTACTATTTAGGACTGTGAATAAACTTGGTTCAAATAATAGTAATGATGGTATTTATTAAGCGCTTACTATAATATTAATAATAATAATGATGGTATTTATTAAGCGCTTACTATGTGCAAAGCATTGCTCTAAGCTCTGGGGGGGATACAAAGTACCATTTCTGTAGTGGGAAGCGGCCAGGCCAAGCGGAAAGAGCATCGGACCTAGGTATCAAAAGACCCACAGTCCAGTCTCACCGCTACCGTTGGGCTGCTGTGGGACCTTGAACAAGTCACTTAACCTCTCTGGATCTCAGTATTTTCATCTGTACAATGAGGATAAGATACCCGCTCATTCATTCATTCAATCGTATTTATTGAGCGCTTACTGTGTGCAGAAGACTGTCCTAAGCATTTGAAATGGGGAGCCCCATTTAGAGCAGGGACTGTGCCCAATTTGATTGTCTGTATCTATCCCAATGCTTGGTACAGTGTTTTGGCAATTGTTATTCTGTTATTACTCTTATTTAGTGCTAGGGAATTACTTGTGATGAGACTTTAAACTCTACAGACGTTCTACTGTATCGTGTTTCCGTTACAGTAACAATAATTGTGGTATTTGTTAAGCAGTTACTAAATGCCAAGCACTCTTCTGAGTGCTAGGCTAATCAGGTTGGACAGAGTCCCTGTCCCACAATCACGGTCACGGTCTCAATCCCCATTTTACAGGTGTCTGCTGTGCGACTTAGGGCGAGTTACTTCACTTCTCTGTGCCTCAGTTTCCTCACTGTAAACTAGGGATTCACAATCAGTTATCCTTCCCACTTAGACTGCGGGACGGGGACGGTGTCTGATCCGATTAACTTGTATCTACCCCAGCGCTTAAGACAGTCCTTGACACATAGTAAGTGGTTAACAAATACCCTTAAAAAAATGCTGGGATAAAAACAGGAGAATCAGATTGGACACAGTCCCTGTCCAACACTGTGAACCCAGTCAAAGAGGGAAAGAGCAGGTAGTGATCCCAGAACAGCTAAATATTTGAGGGTCATTTTGCTGATTTTTGCGGGTCCGGCCTCTTCAGGCTCATGAAGATGATTCAGATTCCTTAGAGAGGAGAAATGAGAGCATAGAAGAAGTTGATGACGCTGCCTGACTTTTTTCCATAACCTTTACTGCTTCGACGGAGAGTCATTCCGAACTGCCGGGAGAACGGGAGAAGCCCGGAGGCGGTCAGGGACCCAAGCTGAATTCCTATTTTTTTGCCCTTTTTTTCCAGGCCCGGAGAGTCTCCTCCAAAGTCAAACTTTGTGGGACCTGATCATCTCGTATCTACCCCAGTGCTTGGCACACTAGAAGTGCTTAACGAATTCCACAGTTATTATATTACTGACCAATCTAGAGGGAAATTACTTACGTACCCTTTGAACCAACCTTAGGACAATTGCTTATTTCCTTAGGCCTAGAAGAAATGTTAAGGAGATAAATAAAGAGCTCAGATATCAATCCATCAATGGTGTTTCATTCATTCAATCGCATTTATTGAGCGCTTACTTTGTGCAGAGCACTGTACTAAGCGCTTGGGAAGTACAAGTTGGCAACATCTAGAGACGGTCCCTACCCAACAGTGGGCTCACAGTCTAGAAGGGGGAGACAGAGAACAAAACAAAACATATTAACAAAATAAAATAAATAGAATAAATGTGTACAAATAAAATAAATAAGTAAATAGAGTAATAAATACCTACAAACATATACCCTAGAGAGTACAAGTTGGCAACATATAGAGACAGTCCCTACCCAACAGTGGGCTCACAGTCTAGACTAGAAGATGAGGGAATCGAGATTAAGTGTGATTATGAAAGCCAATAAGTCAAAGCATAATATGATAACATCAAGTGATGGCCCAGAAGCATATTTGTCATTTACTGAGCACTTACTGGGTGCAGAGCACTGTACTAAGCACTTGGGAGAGAACAATATAACACTCTGACCCATTCCCTGCCCAAAATGAGCTGGTTGCCTAGAAGGAGAGACAGTCATTAATATACATAAATAAATTATGGAGCTGTACATAAGTGTACATGTGTATACATTCACATATATAATTATGTATGCTTGTACATGAGTGCATATCCCAGATTATTATTATTATTATTGTATTTGTTAAGCACTTGCTGTGTGCCAAGCACTGTTCTGAGCACTGGGGTGCATACAAGGTAATCAGGTTGCCCCACTCAGGGCTCACAGTCTTAATCCCCATTTTACAGATGCGGTAACGAGGCCCAGAGAAGTGAGGTGACTTGCCCAAAGTCACACAGCTGACAAGTGGCAGCGCTGGGATTAGAACCCACGTCCTCGGACTCCCAAGCCCGGGTTCTTGCCACTTAGGCCACATTGTCACCAAGCGATTTTAAAGGGGTCGGACTGAACCTTTGGTGGAAACTCGAAGGGCAGTGTTGGAACAATAATAATAATAATAGCATTTATTAAGCGTTTACTACATGCAAAGCACTGTTCTAAACTCTGAATCCCTCCTTCCCTCTGCACATCCGCCAAGCTCGCTCTCTTCCTCCCTTCAAAGCCCTACTGAGAGCTCGCCTCCTCCAGGAGGCCTTCCCACACTCAGCCCCCTCCTTCCTCTCCCCCTCCTCCCTCTCCCCATCCCCCTGGCCTTACCTCCTTCCCCTCCCCGCAGCACCTGTATATATGTATATATGTTTGTAGGTATTTATTACTCTATTTATTTTATTGGTAGATATTTAGTCTATTTCCTTTATTTTGTTAATATGTTTTGTTTTGTTGTCTGTCTCCCCCTTCTAGGCTGTGAGCCTGCTGTTGGGTAGGGACCATCTCTCGATGTTGCCAACTTGGACTTCCCAAGCGTTTAGTCCAGTGCTCTGCACATAGTAAGCGCTCAATAAATATGACTGAATGAATGAATGACTCCGTGGGACTTAAAACGCTCTTCTTTCCCGTGAACCACGATGGGAAATTAGCATTCCTGCCGTCTGCTCTGACTCCTCCAAACCGGTGCCGCCCAGGTTGGGAAAATAGGGGGGGGAAGTGGGAGGGAAAATAGGGGGGAAGTGGGAGGGAAAATAGGGGGGAAGTGGGAGGAGAAATGGGGGGAAATGGGAGGGAAAATGGGGGGAAGTGGGAGAGAAAATTGGGGGGAAGTGGGAGGGAAAATAGGGGGGACGTGGGAGGAAAAATAGGGGGGAAGTGGGAGGGAAGATGGGGAAAGTGGGAGGGAAAATAGGGGGGAAGTGGGAGGTAAAATAGGGGGGAAGTGGGAGGGAAGATGGGGAAAGTGGGAGGGAAAATGGGGGGGAAGTGGGAGAGAAAATGGGGGAAGTGGGGGGGAAAATGGGGGAAGTGGGAGGGAAAATAGGGGGGAAGTGGGAGGGAAAATGGGGGGGAAGTGGGAGAGAAAATGGGGGAAGTGGGGGGGAAAACGGGGGAAGTGGGAGGGAAAATGGGGGGAAGTGGGAGGGAAAATGGGGGGGAAGTGGGAGAGAAAATGGGGGAAGTGGGGGGGAAAATGGGGGAAGTGGGAGGGAAAATGGGGGGAAGTGGGAGGGAAAATGGGGGGAAGTTGGAGGAAAGTAGGGGGGAAGTGGGAGGGAAAGTAGGGGGGAAGTGGGAGGGAAAATGGGGGGAAGTGGGAGGGAAAATAGGGGGGAAGTGGGAGGGAAAATAGGGGGGAAGTGGGAGGGAAAATAGGGGGGAAATGGGAGGGCAAGGGGAGAGGGGGACGGGCGGCTTGTGAGCCGGAGGGGGGCGAGGGGGTGGAGAAGAGCAGGCCGCGCCCCCGGCCCACGTGTCCCAGGGATTTAAAAGTTTGGGGAGGGAAAGATGGCAAGGCGAGACCCCTTCTAGGCGGCCAAGGGCACGGAGGCAGAGAGGGACAGAGGGAGGGAGAGAGAGAGAGAGAGGGAGGGAGAGGAGGCGGCGTGCCCGGCCCCCAGCCCCGGCCCCTCAAGGACTCAGGCCGGAGGGGCCCCCGTCCGGGGCCGCAGGGCAGCCCTGGAGATGCGGCAGGACCAGCCCATCTGCCAACCGTCGCCAGCTGAGCCCTGCGCTAAACGCTCCGCCCGGGAGCCCCGGCGGCGGGCCGGGGGGCCCGGGGACCCCCTCCTCCTCCTCCTCCTCCTCCTCCTGCTGCTGCTCGCCTCCTGCTCGCCCACCTGCCAAGGTAAGGCACACCCCCCGCCTCCCTGCTTTTCCCCTAGCCCCCTGCCATTCGTTTATTCAGTCCTATTTTTTGAGCGCTTACTGTGTGCAGAGCACTCTTCTAAGCGCTTGGGAAGTACAAGGTGGCAACAGATAAGAGGCAATCCTTACCCAACAACGGGCTCCCCTCTCTAGTCGTCGTGTGCAAGGGACTGCAGCTGGGCATTCTTATACAATAATAATAATAATAATAGTATTAAGGGCTTACTATGTGCAAAGCACTGTTCTAAGCGCTTGGAAAGGTCCATTTGGCAACAGATAAGAGGCAATCCTTACCCAACAACGGGCTCCCCTCTCTAGTCGTCGTGTGCAGGGACTGCAGCTGGGCATTCTTATATAATAATAATAATAATAATAGTATTAAGCGCTTACTATGTGCAAAGCACTGTTCTAAGCGCTGGGGTAGATTCAAGGTACTCAGGTTGTCCTACGTGGGGCTCACAGTCTTCATCCCAAGCACACAGTAAGCGCTCAATAAATACGATGGAATGAATGAGTGAATTAATTAATGATGTGTAGATATGTCATTCTATTAATTTATAATGGGGCTACTGAAGCCTGTTGACTTGTTTTGATGCCTGTCTCCCCCCTTCTAGACTGTGAGGCCGTTGTGGGCAGGGGTTGCCTCTAATTGTTGCCGAATTGTACTTCCCAAGCGCTTAGTACAGTGCTCTGCCCACAGTAAGCGCTCAATAAAGACAATTTGAATGAATCCCCATTTTCCAGATGAGGGAACTGAGGCACAGAGGAGTGAAGTGACTTGCCCAAAGATTATGTCGTACTCTCTCTTTCAAGCGCTTAGTACAGTGCTCTGCACACCGGAAGCGCTCGATAAATAGGAATGAGTGAACCCTCCTTCTTCTCCCCTCCCTCTCCCGGGACGGCTCATTCATTCAATCGTATTTATTGAGCGCTTCCTATGTGCAGAGCACTGTACTAAGCGCTTGGAAAGTACAATTCAGCAATAGAGAGAGACAATCCCTGCCCTTACCGGGCTCACAGTCTCCTACTCCTTGGAAATCACTTTTGTCTTTCTGTTTATATTATAAACCACTTGCGGGCAGGCATGTGTGACTTTTCCTTCTGCTGTTCTTCCCCGAGCACTTAGTACAGCGCACAGCAACCAATAAGTGACACCGCTTGATTGATTGGCTTCTCCTTGGGCTTAGAGAGGTAGATCAATCAATCAATCAATCATATTTATTGAGCGCTTACTATGTGCAGAGCACTGTGCTAAGCGCTTGGGAAGTACAAATTGGCAACATATAGAGACAGTCCCTACCCAACATTGGGCTCACAGTCTAAAAGGGGGAGACGGAGAACAAAACCAAACATACTAACAAAATAAAATAAATAGAATAGATATGTACAAGTAAAATAAATAAATAAATAGAGTAATAAATATGTACAAACATATATACATATATACAGGTGCTGTGGGGAAGGGAAGGAGGTAAGATGGGGGGGTGGAGAGGTAGATATTTTTACTTCTAACTGAACTTCTTCTCTGAAGTTGTCCAGTATTGGCCCCAAATGTATGTGTGTTTGTGTTTTCCCCACATACTATGTCTAAGCGGGATGTATTTATTACTCTATTTTACTTGTACATATTTACTTTATTCTGTTAATATGTTTTGTTCTGTTGTCTGTCTCCCCCTTCTAGACTGTGAGCCCGCTGTTGGGTAGGGACCGGCTCTAGATGTTGCCAACTTCCCAAGCGCCTAGTAATAATAATAATAATAATGATGGCATTTGTTAAGCGCTTACTATGTGCAAAGCACTGTTCTAAGCGGGATGTATTTATTACTCTATTTTACTTGTATATAGTTACTTTATTCTGTTATTCCTTCCTCTCCCCCTCGTCCCCCTCTCCATCCCCCCATCTTACCTCCTTCCCTTCCCCACAGCACCTGTATATATGTATATATGTCTGTACATATTTATTACTCTATTCATATATTTTACTTGTACATATCTATTCTATTTATTTTATTTTGTTAGTATGTTTGGTTTTGTTCTCTGTCTCCCCCTTTTAGACTGTGAGCCCACTGTTGGGTAGGGACTGTCTCTATGTGTTGCCAATTTGTACTTCCCAAGCGCTTAGTACAGTGCTCTGCACATAGTAAGCGCTCAATAAATACGATTGATTGATTGATTGATTGTTGGGTAGGGACTGTCTCTAGATGTTGCCAACTTGTACTTCCCAAGCGCTTAGTACAGTGCTCTGCACACAGTAAGCGCTTGATGGAGCACAGTAGGTGCTCAATAAATACGATTGATTGTTTCAAACTTACGATGGTTAGTGCTTAAAACGGTTCTGTATAGTTTCTTAGCAAGAGCACATTATATACTGGTGCCTTTCTTTTTCTTTACGATGCCCTTGGCCCTTTGGACAGACATCCTTGCTCTTTCCAGGTCATTCCCACCGTCACCATTCCCCATTTGTCCTCACTAATCCCCTTTCCCACATCCCCAGTTCCATTCTTTCTTTTCCTTCACCTTGGGGTTTGGAGACTGGCATGGACATATTTATTCTATTTATTTTATTTTATTTTGTTAATATGTTTTGTTTTGTGGTCTGTCTTCCCCTTCTAGACTGTGAGCCCGCTGTTGGGTAGGGACCGTCTCTATAGGTTGCCAACTTGTACTTCCCAAGCGCTTAGTCCAGTGCTCTGCACACAGTGAGCGCTCAATAAATGCGATTGAATGAATGAATGAATAAACACGATTGAATGAATGAATGAACACATCATAAAGCCATGTGTTGGGACATAACTGAGTGTGCTTGAATAGTAGCTTGTGTCTGATGGTCTAAACGATGCCTGAACAGAACCAATATCTGGTCTGCTTCGATTCCAGGGGCTTCGATTTTGTCCCAAGCTTCACAGGGAGAACAAGAGATGCAGCTGTGGAATGAGGTAAAAGATTTGTCCTTCAAAATCAGGGTGAAATGGAAATGCATTTTCATCTAGGGCAAAATGAAAAATGCTGTTAGATGGAACTATTCTGTGTGGTGGTAATAATCAATTGTATTTATTGAGCGCTTACTTTGTGCAGAGCACTGTCCTAAGCGCTTGGGAAGTACAAGTTGGCAACACATAGAGACAGTGGTGGTCTTCTCCATTTGTTCGTAAGCTCCTTGTAGGAGGAGTATGCTGCCTTTAGTTTCTGTTGCATTTTCCCAAGCACTTAGTAGAGTGCACTGCCCTAAATAGATGAATACTTTTACTATTACTAGTGCCACTAATAATAATAATTGCATTTGTTACACACTTACTATGTGTCAAGCACTGTACTAAAGACTAAGGTACAAACCAGATTATCAGGCCCCACAAGGGGGTCACATTCAAAGGAGGTATCGAATTCCCATTTTACAGATGAGGGAACTGAGGGACAGAGAAGTGACTTGACCAAGGTCACACAGCTGGTAAGTGGAAGAGTCAGGATGAGAACAAAGTATTCTGGTTGCCGTTTTGGAACCTTACCCTCATGGTCGTAGATAAACCATCCATCAACCATAATTCTGCCCTCTGTATCCCTGACTCTCCCCCAGTGATCCAGCACAAACCATCCAACACCCCTGGCTCTCCCGTCTCCATCTCCGACTCTTCTCCCGGGACCCAACCCAGACCACCGAACACTTAATTCTCCCCTCTAGTAACCTAACGTGGACCGTTTCTCTACTGCATCAGAAGCCATGAAAAGAGTCCGTCTATTTTCTGCCATCTGAAGCGTGGTGACTTATGTGCGTCTTTTTACAGATAGAGGAAGCTTGCTCGACTTTCTTGACCAAAGGCTCTCAGTCTCAGGTGAGTTCAACAGGTATCAATCAATCAATCGTATTTATTGAGCGCTTACTGTGTGCAGAGCGCTTGGAAAGTCCAAGTTGGCAACATATAGAGACAGTCCCTACCCAACAGTGGGCTCACAGTCTAAAAGGGGGAGGAGGGTATCATTTTTTTTGCGAAAAATGGCTCCGGCTTCCACATTGCTCAAGGGCCGGAGAATGAGATATTTCTCTGGGGAATCCGAGGTTGCCCCATGATCTCTCCGGAGAATTGCTAGATTTCCAGGATGCCCTTTGTGGATGAGAATCAGAGCTTGCAGGCTTATTTTTAAAGGGCCCCAAAGGATAGGCTGATTTGTGCGTTTTTTTTGAATTTCTTTCACTAGGGAAGAAACGGGATCTAGTGGAAAGAGCTGGGACCTGGAAGCCAGCTGGTGGTGGTTCTCGTCCCACCTCTGCTATGAGCCTGCTGTGTGGCCTTGGGCAAGTCACCTACCCTCTCTGGGCCTCAGTTTTCACAGCTGTAAAACGGGGATCATAACATCTGTCTCTTCCTGTCTCACAGAGACGTTTGGAGTGGGAAGTGGCCCGATAGCGCTCTAAGAACTAAAATGCCTATGAGAATAATCATTTCATCATATTTATTGAGTGCTTACTGTGGGCTGAACCCTATACTAAGCACTTGGGAGAGTACGAAATATCAATCAATCATATTTATTGAGCGCTTACTGTGTGCAGAGCACTATACTAAGCGCTTGTTATATTGTACTAAGAAATAACAATATAACAGACACATACTCTGCCCACAACGAACTTAAAGTCTAGAGTGACTAGAGAATAGAAAGAAGGTTTAAAAATTTTCATTATTGGATATTCACCCCAGCCCCACAGCATCTGTGTACATATCTTTAAAGGATATATCCATCATCAATCGTATTTATTGAGCGCTTACTATGTGCAGAGCACTGTACTAAGCGCTTGGGAAGTACAAATTGGCAACATATAGAGACAGTCCCTACCCAACAGTGGGCTCACAGTCTAAAAGGGGGAGACAGAGAACAAAACCAAACATACTAACAAAATAAAATAAATAGGATAGATATGTACAAGTAAAATAAATAAATAAATAAATAGAGTAATAAATATGTACAACCATATGTACATATATACAGGTAATAATATATATATTATAAATTACTTATTCGTATTAATGCCTGTCTCCCCTTCTAGACTGTAAGCTCATTATAGGAAGGAACTGTTTCTGCTAATTCTGTTGCAATACTAATGATAACAACAGGGGTATTTGTTAAGCCTTACTATGTGCCTGGCGCTGTACTAAGCGCTGAAGTGGAACTGCCTGAAGTCAACGTCCTGGAAGGGCTCACTTCAAGGCGCTCAATTTCATTTTCATTTAATCATATTTATTGAGCGCTTACTGTGTGCAGAGCACTGTACTAAGCGCTTGGGAAGTACAAGTTTACAATGAGGTTAAGTCCCACGTGGGGCTTACAGTCTTAATCCCCATTTGACAGATGAGGGAACTAAGGCCCAGAGAAGTGCAGTGATTTCCCAGCAGACAAGGGGAGGGGTCTGAATTGGAATCTAGGTTCTTCTGACTCATCATCAATCGTATTTATTGAGCGCTTACTATGTGCAGAGCACTGTACTAAGCGCCTGACTCCAGCCCTAGGCTCTCTCCACTAGGCCACACTGCCTCCAGGCCTGCTTCCCACCTAGGCCCGTCTCTGGCAGCGATCTTTAGGGTGGCAGAAGAATGGGGCCTTCCGCCCGGGTCCCGTTTTACTCCGAATAAGTCGCGCCACCTCTCTGAGCCTCGCTTTCCTCCTCTGCGAAATGGGGAGAGTAATGACTGCCCATCCCTACCACTTCTCTCCCCCCACAACCCCTCTAGGTATGCTTTGAGGACAAAATGAGATGCGAGAGTGCTTTGGGAAGATAATAAAAAGCACTCTACACGTTCAAGGTGTGCTGTTGTCAGCTCAATCCCCTTGCCCCCTCCTACGTCACCTCGCTACTCTCTTTCTCCAACTCAGCCCGCACACTTCGTTCTTCGAATGTCAACCTTCTCACCGTATCTCGATCTTGTCTATCTCGTTGCCCAACCCCTGGCCCACGTCCCGCCTCTGGACTGGAACGCCCTCCCTCCTCAATCTGACCTACAGTGGCTCTCCCCCACTTCAAAGACTTTGAAGGCCCATCTCCTCCAAGAGGCCTTCCCTGACTAAGCCCTCCTTTCCCCCTCTCTTCTGCATCCCCCTGACTTGTTCCCTTTATTCATCCCCCAGCTCTTATGTACGTATCTATAATTCTATTTTACATAAATGTCCGTCCCCCTCTCTAGACTGTACGCTCATTGTGGGCAGGGAACGTATCTGTTACTTTGTTACATCGTACTCTCCCAGTGCTCTGCACATAGTAAGCGTTCAATAAATGCAATTGAACGAATGAAGTAATCACTTAATACCACAACTAGTCTAGTCCCTGGGACTAGACAGATTTGAATGGGACGATTATCTTACGCAGAAAAACTATTATACCTATGGTTGTGCCACAGATGGTGCTGAGCTAGAAACTAAGTTCCTGAGGGTGTATTTTTTTTTCTCTTACTTAGGCATCCAATGCCCTGGAAGAACTTTGCTTTATGGTTAAGGGAATCCAACAGAAGCCTCAGGTAATTAATAATAGCAATTATGGTATCTGTTAAGCATTTACTATGTGCCGGGCACTGTACTAAGTGTTAGGATGGAGAGCAGCAAATTGGGTAGGACAGAATCCCTGTCCCACATTCATTCATTCATTCATTCATTCAATTGTATTTATTGAGCTCTTACTGGGTGCAGAGCACTGTACTAAGCACTTTGGAAGTACAAGTTGGCAACATATAGAGACAGTCCCTACCCAACAGTGGGCTCTGAGGCACACAGAGGTGAAGTGACTTGCCTAAGGTCACACACCAGACAAGTGGTGGAGCTGGGGATTAGAACCCATGACCATCCGATTCCCAGGCCGGGGCTCTGTCCACTATCCCATGCTGCTTCTCAAGTAATTCAAGCTAAGCGCCATCCAGTCTTGTTTCGACAAATTCAATCAATCAATCAATCGTATTCATTGAGCGCTTACTGTGTGCAGAGCACTGTACTAAGCGCTTGGGAAGTCCAAGTTGGCAACATATAGAGACAGTCCCTACCCAATAGTGGGCTCACAGTCTAAAAGGGGGAGACAGAGAACAAAACCAAACATACTGACAAAATAAAATAAATAGAATAGATATGTACAAGTAAAATAAATAAATAAATAGAGTAATAAATATGTACAAACATATATACAGGTGCTTTGGGGAAGGGAAGGAGGTAAGATGAGGGGGATGGAGAGGGGGACGAGGGGGAGAGAAATTCCCTGATGTCTTCCTAATGCTCAGCGGGGACAGGAAAGGGCGCTATCCAACATAAGCCCCTACAAATCCCAGTTCTGCCCCTGGCCGCCTGCGTGACCTTGGGCAAGTCACTTACCTCTCTGGGCCTCGGTTTCCTCATCTGTAAAATAGAAGTTAAATACCTGTCCTCCCTCCCTCTTAGATGGTGAGACCAGTGTGGGACAGGGACTGTGTCTGATCTGTTTATCTTCTATCTAGAGAAGCAGCGTGGCTCAGTGGAAAGAGCCCGGGCTTTGGAGTCAGAGGTCATGGGTTCAAATCCCGGCTCCGCCACTTGTCAGCTGTGTGACTTTGGGCAAGTTACTTGACTTCTCTGGGCCTCAGTTCCCTCATCTGTAAAATGGGGATTAAGTCTGTGAGCCCCACGTGGGACAACCTAATCACTTTGTATCCTCCCCAGCTCTTAGAACAGTGCTTTGCACATAGTAAGCGCTTAATAAATGCTATTATTATTATTATTAGACCAGCACTTAGCATAGTAAACACTTAATGCATACCATTATTATTACCCAGCATCATAATTCTTTCACCAATATTACAAAAACCAGTGCTCATATTTTAAAATGATTTTGAGATACAGCATCGCCTAATGAAAAGTGTACAATTCTGGGAGCCAGGGGACCTGGTTTCTAATCCTGGCTCTGCCACCTGTCTCCTACATCATCTTGGACAAGTCATTGAACTTCTCTGTGCCTCACTTTCCTCATCTGTATAATGGGGATTAAATCCTATTCCCTCCAACTTTGACTGTGAACCCCATGTAGGGCAGGGACTGAATCCAGCCTAACTTGTATTTACTCCAGCGCTCAGTACAGTACTTGGCACATAGTAAGGGCTTAACAAGAATTATAATTATTGTGAACTGATGGAATTTTCCCTAAATGTGATTCCTAAATTCCCAAGGTGATAGGAATTTGATTTCTGTGCCTGTTTAGTAGCTGTCTGCCGGAGGCTGTAAATAAAATCTGGTGGTGCTGGAAATCTAAGGGGTTTTTTTGGTTAATTGAGAAAAATAAAGAGTTCTATTTGAGAAATGTCATAACCAACTCAAAGCACCAGGCCCCCAATTAGAATTTCTTCAAAAGGGGAATTTGTGATGTCAATAAACCGTCAATGAAATATTTGATATGTAAGCAGGGAACATCTCGACCAACTCTGTTGTACTCTCTCAAAGGGCTCTGCACATAAATATTACTGACTGATTGATTTTGATTCTTTCAAAAGGCAAAGTGAGCTACTGGTAGTTTTGCTGATGGATTACTTCAAGTTAATTGTCTAAAGGATGAAGAATGTTCCATTAGATAATGGATTAGTAAAGCTGATTAAATATTAGGAAGCAAGAGGACTGAGGACAAATATGTTTTGTTAGAAGGAGCATATTTGGATTTTGTTCTCCGTTAATTGTTCGTATTATTACTATTATTAAATTTGTTAAGCGCTTACTATTTGTCAAGCACTGTTCTACGCGCTGGGGTCGTTACAGGCTAATCAGGTAGGGTACAGTCCCTATCCCCCATGGGACTCGCAGTCTAAATAGGGGGAACGGATATTTGATCTCCATTTTACAGTTGAGGAAACTGAGGAACAGAGAAGTTAAGTGACTTCCGAAGCCACACAGCAGGCAATTGGCAGAACCAGGATTAGAACCCCATCATCAGTCGTATTTATTGAGCACTTACTGCATGCAGAGCACTGTACTAGACTCTCGACTCCCAGATCTGAGGTCTTTCCACTAGGCCATGCTGCTTCTCCACGCTTTCTAAAAGCCACAGGGTTTTAATTTCAAGAGTCAGTATGATGCAGGAGAAAATCTGCTGAAGGAGAGGCCAGGTTTATTTTATACATGAGAAAAACTCTATCCATCTCCTTTCCACAGGAAACAGGTGAAAAAGACAACAACAAGAGGGTAAGGTGATTCCTTAAAATATTTCATCAAATAAGGATTTCTGAATAGCGTCAAAACGTGAATCTGTCAATAAAATCCCACTTTTAATCTCTTTGAACAGTTCTTGTTTCATTATACCAAGGTCCATGATTCAGGCGACTCGGATGTCATGGTAAGTAGCCACTAAGAGTAGGTGTCCTGCTCTCTTATGCTGATTAAACAAAATCTGTTGTGCGATTGTCGTCCATCAAGTCATTATAGATTCAAATGAAACAAGTGCTTCATTCATAACCTCTCCAGTAACTGGGGTGCCCAGTAAACTAAACTAAAATGTCTCAGGCCTTAAATTGTAGGCACACGTGAGGCAGTGAATATGTATTATAATTTGTCCCCTAGGCTGTAAATTTGTTTTGGGCAGGGAAGGTTGTGAGTTTAATGCTGTTGTATTGTACTCTCCCAAGTGCTCATTACAGTCCACTGCACATAATAAGTGCTCAATAAATACCACTGCTTCTAGAACAGTGCTTTGCACATAGTAAGTGCTTAATAAATGCCATTATTATTATATATTGGCAGGGGAGAGAATCTAGAACGTGTGGCTATCGAGAAATAATATTGCAGTATTTAAGTGCTTACTATGCACCAATCAATCAGTCGTATTTATTGAGCGCTTACTGTGTGCAGAGCACTGTACTAAGCGCTTGGAAAGTCCAAGTTGGCAACATATAGAGACAGTCCCTACCCAACAGTGCGCCAGGCCCTGTACTAAGCGCTGGGGTGGATGCAAGCAAATCAGATTGGACACGGTCCTCGTTCCGTGCGGGGCTCACAATCTCAGTCCCCAATTTACAGATGTGGTAACTGAGGCACAGAGAAGTTAATAATAACGGTGGGATTTGCTAAGCGCTTACTATGTGCCAGACACTGTACTAAGCGCTGAAGTGACTTTCCCAAGGTCCGGAAGCTACGAAAGCAGGTCCCAAGCATCCTTAGGAGGAACTGACCGAAATAGTTATGGGTCCCAATTCCAGGACGCAGCTCATGAGAAGCTGCACTTCCCGTGTTTCGTTTCTCATTTTCTGCCGGCATCACGGGGCCGGGAAGTGATTGTTGCTCATGTGTGTGTTGTGTTCGTGCCCTCCCAGGCGTCTATCATCCATCCTCTGCTGCAGCTGATTCCCCAGCTGCATGAGAGAAGAATTAAGAGAAGAATGAGAAAGCATGAAGTGGAGGTATGTAACATAAACCACACGCATGCACGCGTTTGCACTGCGTGATCCCCTCCTGTCTCTAAAAAATGGTGGTATTATGTGCCAAGCGTTGTTCTAAGCGCCGGGGTAGATGCAAAGCTATAAGGTTGGACGTAGCCCTTGTTCCATGTGGGGCTCCCAGTTTTAATCCCCATTTTACAGAGGTAACTGAGGCAGGGAGGAGTGAAGTGAAGCAGCGTGGCTCAGTGGAAAGAGCCCGGGCTTTGGAGTCAGAGGCCATGGGTTCAAATCCCGGCTCCGCCACTTGCCAGCTGTGTGACTTTGGGCAAGTCACTCCACTTCTCTGGGCCTCAGTTCCCTCGTCTGTCAAATGGGGAATAAGACTGTGAGCCCCCCGTGGGACCACCTGATCGCCTTGTAACCTCCCCAGCGCTTAGAACGGTGATTTGCACATAGTAAGCGCTTAATAAATGCTGTCATTATTATTATTAAGTGCCTTGTCCAAGGTCACAGAGGGGATAAGTGGCGGAGCCAGGATTAGAACCCATGTCCTTATGGCTCTCAGGCCCGTACTCTATCAATCAATCAGTCATATTTATTGAGCGCTTACTGTGTGCAGAACACTGTACTAAGCGCTTGGGAAGTACAAGTTGGCCACATATAGAGACAGTCCCTACCCAACAGTGGGCTCACAGTCTAAAAGTCTACTCTATCCACTAGGCCATGCTGCTGCTTATTTATAGAGGGGTACTGGGAGATATCACCTCAAGATCCCAGTTTTGGGGTGATGGGGGGTTGAGGGAAAGTGGTGCCACTATCCTTCAGTTTTCCAGCTGTGGGGACAAAGCCATTGTGCCTCAGCAGCTTTTTTTAAAAAAAATAAAGGTATTTAAGTGCTTACTAGGTGCCAAGCTGTACCAAGTGTTGGAGCAGATACAAGATTTTCAGGTCAGACACAGTCCCTGTCCCACCTGGGGCTCACAGCCTTAATCCCCATTTTACAGATGAGGGAACCGAGGTCCAGAGAAACAAAACGATTTGCCCGAGGTCACCCAGCAGCAGGATTAGAACCCAGGCTCTTTGATTCCCAGGCCTGTGCCGTTTCCACTAGTCCGTGCTGCTACTCAGATGTTTGTACTTCCAGCTTCCCTTCATCATCATCATCATCAATCGTATTTATTGAGCGCTTACTGTGTACAGAGCACTGTACTAAGCGCTTAGCACTGTATGCTATATGTATCCCTTATGCTGGGGTCTTCAGCTGGAAGCCCCCCGAATCGGAACTGATGAACTCTTTGAGATCTGTCTGCCCAACCATGACCCTCTTGCTCCTCACTGAAGTCCACCCCCTTTCCACCTCACATTCATAAACAATGATATCAAGCAGGGACGATTACGGGCATTTTTGGTCTCTAAAAAAGTAGGCAAATGTGTTCGGGGAGGAATACGTAATAAGTAGCAATCCATAATAGACTCTTCAAGGAAGTGTGATATAGCCAGTAACTTCCTAATGACTGATGTGAAAAAACTACTCTACGCAAATAATATGAATAATACCCCCTTCTTTTTCTTTACAGATTCAGAAATATTTTTGCTTATGAAATATGCCTTTCCTTGTGACTTTAATTGCTTCTGGGTGTCAAGGATAGTTGGGTAACTGCAGATTCATTTAATAACCGGAGTTAAATTGGGGTTTTAATTGAACTCAGATCCGATGTTCCCTTTTAATTTTAAATGTCTTGCCTAAAGTTACCCAAATCCAAAAATGCTGGATTTCCCAACAGGCTAGAAACTATACCTGGGGTGCAATCATTTGACCCCTATTCTTCTAAGGGTCTGTTTTCAATAATCCTTATTTAAAAGTAGATATATTTTACTAAAACAGCTTCTAGTTTCTATTACTTTATTGCAACAAAAACACTCCCATCATCCGCCACTGTCTCCAGCAATGACAACGTGATGCGTGGAGGAGCCGTGTGTTGAGATGGACTTCTGGAAAATATACATATACAGTTAGGGATGAACCGTCCAACACCCCTGACTCTCCCCTCTCCATCCCTGACTCTTTCCCCCTTCCATCCCTGACTCTCCCTCCCTCCAATCAATCAATCAATCAATCGTATTTATTGAGCACTTACTATGTGCAGAGCACTGTACTAAGCGCTTGGGAAGTACAAATTGGCAACACATAGAGACAGTCCCTACCCAACAGTGGGCTCACAGTCTAAAAGGGGGAGACAGAGAACAGAACCAAACATACCAACAAAATAAAATAAATAGGATAGAAATGTACAAGTAAAATAAATAAATAAATAGAGTAATAAATATGTACAACCATATATACATATATATGTATATATGTATGTATATATATACATATATATATGTGACCTCCAGTGACCCAGCATGGACCATCCAACACCTCAAACTTTCAGCTTTAACTTTTCATTTATGAATGTATCCATCCGCTATTGGGGTGCAATCCTTCTCCCTCACATTCCGGCCCCTTCCTCATCCTGCCTGCTGCTGCCTGTATATATGTTTGTACATATTTATTACTCTATTCATTTATTTATTTATTTATTTTGCATGTACATATCTATTCTATTTTATTTTGTTAATATGTTTGGTTTTGTTCTCTGTCTCCCCCTTCTAGACTGTGAGCCCACTGTTGGGTAGGGACCGTCTCTCTATGTTGCCAACTTGGACTTCCCAAGCGCTCAGTCCAGTGCTCTGCACACAGTAAGCGCTCAATAAATACGATTGATTGATTGCTGCTCAGTCAGCTAAAGGGGTGACCAGAGAAATCCGGACAGAACTGTATGTCATGGGTCCCACCCCTCTCCCTTCCTGAATCCAGTCCCCAAATGATTTGGGTTTCTATCTTCGTTGAGTTGTGTAACACTTCGTAGAAGATGGATTTTGCACCAAATTCACTTTTATTTTCTCCTGCTTCTGCCAGAATCCTTCCTTTGCTATTATTGTTGGTGTTATCATTATTGTATTTGTTAAACACTTACTATGTGTCAAGCACTGTTCCAAGAGCTGGGGTAAATACAAGTTAATCAGGTCAGATAGAGTCCCTGTCCCATATGGGGCTCATCGTGTACATAGGAGGGGGAATAGGATTGAATTCCCATTTTACAGATGAAGAAACTGTGGCACGGAGAAGCCATGTGACTTTCCCGAGATCTCACAGCAGGCAAGTGGAGAAGCCAGGATCAGAACCCAGGTTCTCTGTCTCCCACTGGGCCATGCTGCTCCTTTACTCTAATAATAATAATAATAATAATAATAATAATAATATCAATCAATCAATTGTATTTATTGAGCACTTACTGTGTGCAGAGCACTGTACTAAGCGCTTGGGAAGTACAAGTTGGCAATGAGCCCACTGTTGGGTAGGGACTGTCTCTATATGTTGCCAATTTGTACTTCCCAAGCGCTTAGTACAGTGCTCTGCACATAGTAAGCGCTCAATAAATATGACTGATGATGATGATGATATAGAGACAGTCCCTACCCAACAGTGGGCATTTATTAAGCTCTTACTATGTGCAAAGCACTGTTCTAAGCGCTGGGTAGGTCGATCAGGTTGTCCCACGGGGGGCTCACAGTCTTCATCCCCATTTTACAGATGAGGTAACTGAGGCCCAGAGAAGTGAAGTGACTTGCCCAAAGTCACACAGCTGACAAGTGGTGGAGCTGGGATTTGAACCCATGACCTCTGACTCCAAAGCCCAGGCTCTTTCCACTGAGCCACGCTGCTTCTCTCAAGAGCTTGAGAACTTACACTGAAAAACTGCAGTGTGCCGCAAATCTCTTAATGCTCTGTAAGTTTTCTGCTAGCAAGGGCATGCTTTTC
This sequence comes from Tachyglossus aculeatus, assembly GCF_015852505.1. Taxonomy (NCBI): domain Eukaryota; kingdom Metazoa; phylum Chordata; class Mammalia; order Monotremata; family Tachyglossidae; genus Tachyglossus; species Tachyglossus aculeatus. The sequence goes on along the minus strand of NC_052097.1, from coordinate 2,561,125 downwards.
CTCTCCCCTCCCCACTAAACAGTACCACAGAATGGAACAGGGCGAGGGAAATATATTTTAAATGCTTGGAAGGCTCTCAGTAAGAAGAGCAATTTTTAAGAGGCCCCAAGAGAGAAAAACATTGGCATCAGTGAAGTTTTTTCTCCCCAAGAGATTGCAATCCTTTTTGGTGTCTATCCAGCCCTGTCCAAGAAAACTGACACGGCAGAATCGTGGGTAGAGCCCAGACCTGGAAGCCAGAAGGGTCTGGGTTCTAATCTCAGCTCTGCCACGTGTCTGCTGGGTGACCTTGGGCAAGTCACTTCGCTTCTCTGGGCCTCAGTTCCCTCATCTGTCAAATGGGGATTAAGAGTGTGAGCCCCATCTGGGACAGGGACTGTATCCAACCTGGTTCATTTGAAATCTACCCCAGTGCTTAGAACAGTGCTTGGCACATAGTAAGCACTTAATAAGCCCCACAATTATTATTATTATATTCAGTTGTAGAAATAGCCACCTCACCTCCTCCAGGAGGCCTTCCCAGACTGAGCCCCCTCCTTCCTCTCCCCCTTGTCCCCCTCTCCATCCCCCCGCCTTACCTCCTTCCCTTCCCCACAGAACCTGTATATATGGATATATGTTTGTACGGATTTATTACTCTATTTATTTTACTTGTACATATTCTATTTATTTTATTTTGTTAATATGTTTTGTTTTGTTCTCTGTCTCCCCCTTCTAGACTGTGAGCCCACTGTTGGGTAGGGACCATCTCTAGATGTTGCCAACTTGTACTTCCCAAGTGCTTAGTATATGTTGCCAACTTGTACTTCCCAAGCGCTTAGTACAGTGCTCTGCACACAGTATGCGCTCAATAAATACGATTGAATGAATGAATGAATAGCCAGAGTCCTGCCCACTCAACCAAAGAGTATGTAGCTCCACCAGTTTATAAAACAGAGTTCAAGTCTGCCGGCAATTCAACCTCTGTCCCTGAAAGTACGGGAAAGGGTTTCAACCACCCTAAATTCCAAATTCAGGAATCTGACAGAAAGACAGGTTGAATTAAGCGTTTTTTGAAATGTTACTTGTTACGTCCTTACTACATGGAAGGCATTGCACTGGGATAGAGACGAGCTAATCCGGTTGGTCACCGTCCGTGTCCCCAATGGAGACACGATTAAATACGATTTAAATACGATCGATTGATTGGAGCTACCAGTCTTAATCCCCATTTTACAGATGAAGCAACTGAGGCACAGAGTGGTTAACTACCTTGCCCAGGGTCACACAGCAGACAAGGGGCAGAGCCACGTCCTTTTGACTTCCGGGCCTGTGCTCTATCTACTAGACTACACTGCTTCTCTGTCATTCATCTGTCATTCATATTTATTTATTTATTTATTTTACTTGTACATTTCTATCCTATTTATTTTATTTTGTTGGTATGTTTGGTTCTGTTCTCTGTCTCCCCCTTTTAGACTGTGAGCCCACTGTTGGGTAGGGACTGTCTCTATGTGTTGCCAATTTGTACTTCCCAAGCGCTTAGTACAGTGCTCTGCACATAGTAAGCGCTCAATAAATACGATTGATTGATTGATTGATTGATTCATCCACCAGTTGGATTATCCCTGGTTCAAAAAGGGGGGAGTGATCCGGGCTCCGAGCAGGGCCCTTCTGGGAACTGGTGATCGGCTGCTTCTTGAGCTACCGATCAGTCAGACCCTCTATGAGGCCCGAGTCGTGGGCTTCATCATGGAGTTGATTTCGACCTTCATTAAATTGGCTGGGTTAATCAATCGATCAATCAATCGTATTTATTGAGCACTTTCTGTGTGCAGAGCACTGGACTAAGCGCTTGGGAAGTACAAGTCGTCAACATATAGAGACGGTCCCTACCCAACAGTGGGTAATCACAAGTGAAACTCCAGCTGTGCCTCCAGGGAGGACTGCCGGCCTCCGATTCTGATTCCCAGTGGCGCGCTCTATAATTCCATGGCTCCTTTCCACTCCCCTCTCTCCCTCCTCCCCCACAGATCCTCCCCCCAGGCTAAAATCATACTCTGCCTTTTGACTCATTTCGATAGAGATTTTTAGACTGTGAGCCCACTGTTGGGTAGGGACTGTCTCTATATGTTGCCAATTTGTACTTCCCAAGTGCTTAGTACAGTGCTCTGCACATAGTAAGCGCTCAATAAATACGATTGATGATGATGATAGAGATTGACGCTTCAGTCCTCCTTCAGTCTTCCTCATAGCCGACAATTACTTTCCTCGCTTCAAAGCCTCACTGAAGGCACACCTCCTCCAAGAGGCCTTCCCTGACTAAGCCCTCCTTTCCTCTTCTCCCACTCCCTTTGCCCTGATTTGCTTTCTTTATTCATCCCCACTCCCAGCCCCACAGAACTTAGGTACATATCTGTCATTTATTTATATTAATGTCTGTCTCCTCCTCTAATAATAATAATGATAGCATTTATTAAGCGCTTACTATGTACAAAGCACTGTTCTAAGCGCTGGGGGGTTACAAGGTGATCAGGTTGTCCCACGGCGGGGCTCACAGTCTTCATCCCCATTTTACAGATGAGGTCACTGAGGCCCAGAGAAGTGAAGTGACTTGCCCAAAGTCACACAGCTGACAGTTGGCAGAGCCGGGATTTGAACCCGTGACCTCTGACTCCAAAGCCCGGGCTCTTTCCACTGAGCCACGCTGCTTCTCTATAAGCTTGTTGTGGGCAAGGACTGTGTCCATTTATCATTACACTCTACTTTCCCAAGGGCTTAGCACAGTGCTCTGCACATGGTAAGCACTCAAAAAATATGATTGACTTCAGAGTCGTCCCCTGAATTATCGCTTTTCCAGAAATACTAGTCTATCCATGGCAACTCTACGAGGGGTAGCGATCGCTTATCTCCCTGCACGGTGTGTAATTGCTCATGTGCCACTTTTGAAGCTGAGATCTTTTGTGTAGCAACAAAGGGAAAGAGGTTAGTTTACACGGTGTTAATTCTCCAAACACATTGGGGCCTGTGTTCCAGAAGAATCAATCAATCAATCGTATTTATTGAGCGCTTACTATGTGCAGAGCACTGTGCTAAGCACTTGGGAAGTACAAATTGGCAACATATAGAGAGAGTCCCTACCCAACAGTGGGCTCACAGTCTAAAAGGGGGAGACAGAGAATGCCACTTTAGGGAAAACTTGTGTTGTCGTACATGCCCCGTGTCTGCTGTCCCGTGCCTGTGTCCAGCTGTTGCTTCCAACACCGTGAAGCGAGTATCCATCGCCCAAAAGAAAATGCCCTCATTCGGCCGTGGCAATCTAGCCAAAATGCACCCTGAAAATTTGCCCTCTGGAAGAACTGAGCGGAGTCTTGGAGAGTTTAATTGTATGCCCATCTAAGCGAGGCCAGGAGATTGAAAAGAAACTCAAGATTCTCCAGGATGGGAATTCCGATGTATAAAATAGCATGGGATAGCGTTCTCTTCTCGGTACCTTTTGATACCGTTTGGATTTAGCTCTAGCAATCCTTGTACAGTGATTGATCATGGCAGTGTTGATGGATTTAAAATAATTTTCTATCTTTGCAGGAAGAATTCCCAGGTCCGGGAGGAATTCAAAGTCGAGGCTTCTTTCTCTTCAGGGTATGATCACTGCTTGTTTATCATCATTAACTATTAGACTGTGAGCCCACTGTTGGGTAGGGACTGTCTCTATATGTTGCCAATTTGTACTTCCCAAGCGCTTAGTACAGTGCTCTGCACATCGTAAGCGCTCAATAAATACGATTGATGATGATGATGATCATTAACTATTACTCTATTTATTTTACCTGTACATATCTATTCTATTTATTTTATTTTGTTAGTATGTTTGGTTTTGTTCTCTTCTCCCCCTTTTAGACTGTGAGCCCACTGTTGGGTAGGGACTGTCTCTATATGTTGCCAACTTGTATTTCCCAAGCACTCGGTACAGTGCTTTGCACACAGTAAGCGCTCAATAAATACGATTGATTGATTGATCATAACAATTTATAATTATAATTGCGGTATTTGTAAAAGTACTTACTCTGTGCCGAGCACTGTAGTAAGCACAGGGATGGCTATGAGAAAATCAGGTCGAACACATTCCCTGTCTCAAAGGGAGCTCACAGTCTAAGTAGGAGGGAGGATGTGCTATAGCAGTCCATCAATCAAGGTTATTTATTGAGAGCTCGCTGTGTGCAAAGCACTGTACTAAGCGCTTGGGAGAGTCTAATACAATAGAATTGGTAGACATAATCCTTACTCACCGGGAATTTACAATCCCCTCCTCCTCTAAACTGTATGCTCGTTGTGGTCAGAGAACATGACTACCAATTCTATACTCTCCCAAGGGCTCAGTACAGTGTTCTGCACACAGTAAGCACTCAATAAATACAACTGATTGATCATTAAATGTCTATCTCTCCCCCTGGACTGTAAGCTCCTTGTGGGCAGGGAATGTCTGTTTATTGTTGTATTGTACTCTCCCAAGTGTACACACAATAAGTGCTCGATAAAAATGACTGCCTCTGTTGTCGTGCAATCTCCCAAGCATGTAGTATAATGCTCTGTACACAGTAAATGCTCAATGAATACAATTGATTGATTGATTGATTGATTGAGGGGGAGAGAAAGCCTTGTCCCTGGTCGCTCAGCCGATCAATGGCAGGGCAGGAGTTAAGGAGTCACTCTTCACTTGTATTTGTTCTTTTCCAGCCACGCAATGGAAGGAGGTCCACAACAAGATTCCCCTGAAAAGGTATTTGCTTTCCAATTTTGCTAATACTAAGATATCTGAAAGGTAAGATATATGTTCTCGGGACAGAAATTCTATTGAATTTGTTTTCATCATTTCTCTATATTAAGCTCTTTGGCAGTGTGGCTTAATGGGTAGAGCCCGGGCAGATCTGGGTTCCTATCCCAGCTCTGCCCCTTGTCTGCTCCGTGACCTTGGGCAAGTCACTTAGCTTCTCTGCGCCTCAGTTACCTCATCTGAAAAATGGGGATGAAGACTGCGAGCCCCATGTGGGACAGGGAGTACCTCCAACCCAGTTTGCTGGTATCTACCCCAGCGCTTAGTACAGTGCCTGACACATTGTAAGCGCTTAGCAAATTCCACAGTTATTATCATCGCCATTAACAAATACGTGTTGAGCGCCCGGACCACTTCACCTAAGAACGGCTTGGACCTTTTCGCTTTGGGGCCAGAATCCATCCCGGGACATGGAAGGAGGACATCATCATCATCATCAATCGTATTTATTGAGCGCTTACTATGTGCAGAGCACTGGACTAAGCGCTTGGGAAGTACAAATTGGCAACATATAGAGACAGTCCCTACCCAACAGTGGGCTCACAGTCTAAAAGGGGGAGACAGAGAACAAAACCAAACATACTAACAAAATAAAATAAATAGAATAGATATGTACAAGTAAAATAAATAAATAAATAAATAGAGTAATAAATATGTACAAACATATATACATATATACAGGTGCTGTGGGGAAGGGGAAGGACATGTATTATCTTAATATCTTATCTTAATGGCATAATAAATGCCATTATTATTATTATTATTATTATCTTAAGCTCATCTACCTCACTGCCTGTCTTTGCGTATGTTCTGCTTCTGGCGTGGAACTCCTCCCTCTTCATACCCAACAGACCATTACTCTCCTCACCCTTAAAGCCTTATTAAAATCCCATCTCCTCCAAGAGGCCTTCCCCAATTAAGCCCTCATCTCCCCTACTCCCTCTCCCTTTTGTACTGCCTTGGCAGTTGGGCCTGTATCCTTTAAGCATTTGATATCCACCCCACTTACAGCCCCACAGCACTTATGTATCTATCCATAATTTATGTTAATATCTCTTTCCCCCTCTAGACTGTAAGCTCCTCGTGGGCAGGGATTTGGTCTACCAACTCTGTTGTATTGTACTCTCCCAAGTGCATAGTACAGTGTTCTGCACACAGTAAGCGTTCAATCAGTCAATCGTATTTATTGAGCGCTTACCAAGGGGTTGGGGCAAATATCAAATGTCCAAAGGTCACAGATCTAAATGCATAGACGACATAGAGGGAGAGGGAGCCGGGGAAAAGAGGGCTTACTTGGGGAAGGCCTCTTGGAGGAAATGTGATTTTAATAATGCTTTGAAGGTGGAGAGAGTGGTGTTTTGGCTGATTTGGAGGGGAACAGAGTTCCAGATGAGGGGGAGGACGTGGGAAAGGGGTCGGCGGTGAGATAGACAAGATTAGGGCACAGTGAGTAAGCTGGCATTAGGAGAGCAGAGTGTGTTTGCTGGGCTGTAGTATGTATGGGAGGATGGGGTGAGCCGATTGAGTGATTTAAAGCCAATGGTAAGGAGTCTCTGATGTGGAGGCCATTAGAAGTTCTTGAGGAGTGGGGAGACATGGATTGAACGTTTTTGTTGAAAAATGACCCGTGCAGCAGAATGAAGTATGGACTGGAGTGGGGAGAGATAGGAGGCCGGGAGGTGGGTGAGGAGGGAGATGCGGAGGCCAAGCGGGGATAGGATAAGTGCTCGGATTAGCATGGTAGAAGTTTGGATGGAGAGGAAAGGGAGGATTTTAGCGTTGTTGTGAAGGTAGAAGTGACAGGATTCAGTGACAGGATATGTGGGTGGAAAGTCAGAGATGAGTTGAGGACAACACCATGGTGACGGCCTTGTGAGATATGTATATATGTTTGTACGTATTTATTACTCTATTTATTTATTTTACTTGTACATATCTATTCTATTTATTTTGTTTTGTTAGTATGTTTGGTTTTGTTCTCTGTCTCCCACTTTTAGACTATGGGCCCACTGTTGGGTAGGGACTGTCTCTGTATGTTGCCGACTTGTACTTCCCAAGCGCTTAGTACAGTGCTCTGCACACAGTAAGCACTCAATAAATATGATTGATGATGATGATGAGGATAGTGGTGTTGTCTACAATGATGGGAAAGACACGAGGAAGACAGGGTTTGGGTTGGAAGATAGGGAGTTCACTTTGGATATGTTTAATTTGAGGTGTTGGCGGGACATCCAAGGAGACACGTCTCTAAGGCAGGAGGAAATATGAGATTCCAGGGAAGGAGAGAGGTCAATAAATACCATAAATAAATACCATTGATTGAAGATATTAGACAAGGAGGCTGAAGAGAAAATAGCAGCAGTTACTGCAAACATGAAGTACAACAACGCAACAAGGGACAGCCTTTTGGTGTGCTCAGTGTGGCCGAGACTGTGGATCCCTCACTGGCTTTTCTCACACACACAAACACGCACACAAATTCACCATCAGTGGTGTCATTAGCTCTACAGTTCATTTCTCAGAAGGACTGGGGATCGCTTGATATAAAGGATGTTTTCTATTTATTTTTAGATCAGCCTCTAATTCCCATCAGGAATGATGGGCTACTTCCATCGCTGCCATCTAGATAACTAACTCCCTCCTTCCCTCTACACTGTAAGCTCTTTGTGGGCAGGGAATGTGTCTACCAACTCCGGTAGATTGTTCTTTCCCAGACTCTTAGTACAGTGCTCTACACACAGTAAGTGCTCAATAAATAACAGTGATCCTTCCAGGCCCTACAGATTTGCTCATCACTTCTACATAGACACTTCATGCTCTACTTTCTCATTTGCTGCCACTAGATTCCTGGCTGGCGCTTAGTACAGTGCTGTACACAGGCCGAGCGTTCAATAAGTACCATTGATTGATTGACTGACCATGCATGAAAGCAGCTCCAATTCAAAAGGCAGGGGCAGAACGGGAGTGTGGACTAGGGTTTCTTCTCTAAAAAGGGAGCAATCCTTCAGTATGAATATAACTTGGGATTCGAAAAAAGAAAAACATTTTGAAATTGTGACTGCAACTTACCTCATGAACGCAGAGCCCCAAGATTGTCTGAGTCAGGGCGGGTGATTGGAAAAATGTTAAATTTCTGGATTCCTAAAGTAGGAAATTACTCCAATTCAATAATAAAAATGTTTTCATGTTGCAAGTGTTTTCTTCATATTTATTTTTAGATCGGCCTCTAATTCCCATTTCCTTATTTCTGCAGATCATGTATTTCTTGAAGCAATCATAAAAGAATGCCGAGAACGTGACCATGTTATTTTCCTCTCAAAAAATTCCTTGTGACTTTTATAACTCTTGAATGAAACGTTAAATGCTCCACAATTAGGTTTGGTTAAAGCTGCAAATGTCTCTTTCGTTTCTTAAACACATTAAGTGCATCTTAAATATTCAGCTGTTTCCTACTTGTCTATGTTTGCAATTGTGAGTAATAAAATTGTGAATCATTTCATTGTAAGATTCCTGTCTTCCAGAAACAGGCTTTTGCAAGTCTTCCCCTTCATAATTTTGTTATAAATAAAGGCACTCAATGCAGAGGGTTTTCGGTGGGGGGAGGGTTTTGTTTTTGTTTTTTGCTTAATGAGATACTTGTTTTGGGGTTTTTTTTCCCCCTCAGTGGACATTTGTATTAGAGAGTTATTTGGATTTCTCTCACCTGGGAAAACGTGGGGTGTTTGCGTCAGTTAAAAATAAAACCAATTCTAAGGAGAGAGGTCACCTGTCTGTTACAACTGCTCTTTTGTGTGTACGAAAAGCAATTACTAGTATCATGTCACAATTAAAACTCAGGGGGGTTGATTTCTATAAACACATCCTGGAACAGCTTGGACTAAGAATTTAGGGGCTTTCAAAGTCTGATTCAGTCCTCACCGCAAGGCAAAAGGGGTTAGAAGCAACCAGAAATAAGGGAATGCCCCGGGAAGCTGTGTGGCCTAGTGGAAACAGCCCTGACGTGGGTGTCGGAGGACCTGGGTTCTAATCCTGGCTCTGCCACTTACCTGCTGTGTGACCTTGGTCAAGTCGCTTAACTTCTCAGTGCCTCCATTTCCCCAACTGTAAAACGGAGATTCAAAACCCATTCTCCCTCCTACTAAGATTGCGAGCCCCGTGTGGGACAGGGACTGTGTCTGACCACATTAACTTCTATTTATCCCAGTGCTTGACAAATACCATCCACACAAAAAAACAACCTACTGTTTTTGACTGAAAAACCACCAGAAAATAGGAGCAGTGAGTACTGTAGCAGCTACCAAGGCAATCGCCCGCTGGCTTATATCACAGCACTGGCATTCTGCTGCGGTCACTTGGGCAGTTGATGGGTTTCGTACTTAAAATTCACATGTGCGATTCACAATGTGCAGGATCTCTGGCCTAGCAAGAACAAGACCGTCGAGGGATGAGAGATTTGCAAGTGACATTGTGCAAGCCTCTAGAACCACACCATAATAATAATAATAATGGCATTTATTAAGTGCTTACTATGTGCAAAGCACTGTTCTAAGCGCTGGGGAGGTTACAAGGAGATCAGGTTGTCCCACAGGGGGCTCACAGTCTTAATCCCCATTTTACAGATGAGGGAACTGAGGCACAGAGAAGTGAAGTGACTTGCCCAAAGTCACACAGCTGACAATTGGCAGAGCAGGGATTCGAACCCATGACCCCTGACTCCAAAGCCCGGGCTCTTTCCACTGAGCCACGCTGCTTCATGTGGGTTCTAGTCCAGAAGTCTTAATTTTTAAGTCTACCTGTCATTAAGTCTACCCCTCTCCATCCCCCCCTTTCCTCCTTCCCCTCCCCACAGCACCTGTATATATGTATATATGTTTGTATGTATTTATTACTCTATTTTATTTGTGCATATTCTATTCATTTTATTTTGTTAATATGTTTTGTTTTGTTGTCTGTCTCCCCCGTCTAGACTGTGAGCCCACTGTTGGGTAGGGACCGTCTCTAGATGTTGCCAACTTGGACTTCCCGAGTGCTTAGTGCAGCGCTCCGCACGCAGTAAGCGCTCAATAAATACGACGGAATGAATGAATTTACATCATGAGCTTTTCATTACTACGCTCCAAGCGTCCGGGAAGGTGCCAGATAATCAGATCTGGCTCACACTCTGCCCACTCCTAAGAGGGTGGGAGAGTGGGTGTCTTCATCCCCATTTTAGAGATGGGGAAACAACTTGCTACTTTCCCAAGGTCACACAATGGGTCACAGCAGAAGTGGAACTAGTAGTAGTAGAAATAGTATTATGTGCTTTCTATGTGCAGAGCACCGTACTATTTCCTCCGCCAAGCTCGCTCTCTTCCTCCCTTCAAGGCCCTACTGAAAGCTCACCTCCTCCAGGAGGCCTTCCCAGACTGAGCCCCTTCTTTCCTCTCCCCCTCGTCCCCCTCTCCATCCCCCCCGTCTTACCTCCTTCCCTTCCCCACAGCACCTGTATATATGTATATATGGTTGTACATATTTATTACTCTATTTATTTATTTATTTATTTTACTTGTACATTTCTATCCTATTTATTTTATTTTGTTGGTATGTTTGGTTCTGTTCTCTGTCTCCCCCTTTTAGACTGTGAGCCCACTGTTGGGTAGGGACTGTCTCTATGTGTTGCCAATTTGTACTTCCCAAGCGCTTAGTACAGTGCTCTGCACATAGTAAGCGTTCAATAAATACGATTGATTGATTGATTGATTGATTCATTCATTCATTCAATTGTATTTATTGAGCACTCACTATGTGCAGAGCACTATACAACAATAAACAGACACATTCCCTGCCCACAACAAGCTGACAGTCTGGACGGGGGAAACAGCTTGGCCTAGTGGCTAGAAAACAGGCCTGTGAGTCAGAAGGACCTGCGTTCTAATCCTTGCTCCACCACTGGTCTGCTGTGTGACCTCGGGGAAGTCACTTAACGTCTCTGGGCTTCAGTGACCTCCTCAGTAAAATGGGGATTAAGATTGTGAGCCCCAACGGGACTGTAACCAACCTGATTAGCTTGTATCTACCCCAGCACTTAGAATGGTGCTTGACACATAAGTGCTAAACAAATACTATTATTACGTTATTATTATTATTATTACATTATTAGTAGTAGGAGTAGGGATAGTATAAGTTGCTTTCAGTGTGCAGAGCACGGATCCAAGTGCTGGGAAAGAGTACACAGATGGGAAATAAACACAGACTGGAATATAGGCGTCTTTCCTGTCAGTCCCGTGCTCCTGGTTGGGGGAACTGGATGGGAATTGCACACAGTAAGCGCTCAATAAATACCACTGAATGAATGGGGGGTGGAGGAGGGTTTTTTTTTTGTGTGTGTGTGTGTGTGTGTTGTTCAGCTCTGCGGAGCTGCAAAGGGCAAGAGCCTATTTTATGCCGTCTTCAGGATGGGTGGTCCATTATTTCCTGCAGAAGCTTAAATTTAATAGAGAATAGGTAAAATAGTGAAGGGGAGGATGGAATGGGGCAGGGTAAAGCTTTTTTCCCCCACCTCAGGAGTGCAAATGAGAGAGGATTGGGCACCACCACATTTATTAATAATAATAACTACGGTATTTAAGCAGCACTTACTATGCGCCAGGCACTGTACTAAGCGCTGAGGTGGCCACAAACAAATGGGGTAGGACACAGTCCCTGTGGGGCTCACACTCTCAATCCCCATTTTACAGAGGAGGGAACTGAGGCCCAGAGAAGTAAAGTGTCTTGCCCAGGGTCACACGGCAGACATGCGCGGAGCCGGAATTAGAAACTTGGCTTAGCGGAAAGAGCCCGGACTTGGGAGTCAAAGGTCATGGGTTCTAATCCCGGCTCTGTCGCTTGTCAGCTGTGTGACCTTGGACCAGTCACTTAACTTCTCTGTGCCTCAGTTACCTCATCTGGAAAATGGAGATAATAATAATAATAATAATGGCATTTATTAAGCACTTACTATGTGCAAAGCACTGTTCTAAGCACCGGGGAGGTTATAAGGTGATCAGGTTGTCCCACGGGGGGCTCACAATCTTAATCCCCATTTTACAGATGAGGTAACTGAGGCACAGAGAAGTTAAGTGATCTGCCCAAAGTCACACAGCTGACAGTTGGCGGAGCCAGGATTCGAACCCATGACCTCTGACTCCAAAGCCCGCGCTCTTTCCACTGAGCCACGCTGCTTCATCTGCTCACAGATGAAGACTGTGAGCCCTATGTGGGATAACCTGATTACCTTGTATCTACCCCAGTGCTTAGAACAGTGCTTGGAACATAGTAAGCCCTTAACAAATACATTATTATCATCATCATCAATCGTATTTATTGAGCGCTTACTATGTGCAGAGCACTGGACTAAGCGCTTGGGAAGTACAAATTGGCAACATATAGAGACGGTCCCTACCCAACAGTGGGCTCACAGTCTGAAAGGGGGAGACAGAGAATAAAACCAAACATACTAACAAAATAAAATAAATAGGATAGATATGTACAAGTAAAATAAATAAATAAATAGAGTAATAAATATGTACAAACATATACACATATACACAGGTGCTGTGGGGAAGGGAAGGAGGCAAGATGGGGGGGATGGAGAGGGGGATGAGGGGGAGAGGAAGGAAGGGGCTCAGCCTGGGAAGGCCTCCCGGAGGAGGTGAGCTCCCAGCAGGGCCTCGAAGGGAGGAAGAGAGCTAGCCTGGCGGATGGGCAGAGGGAGGGCATTCCAGGCCCGGGGGATGACGTGGGCCGGGGGTCGATGGCGGGACAGGCGAGAACGTTATTATTATTATTATTATTATTAACCCATGACCTGTGACTCCCAAGTTCTATCCATTTAGCCATGATACTTCTCATGGTAGGAAAAAACCCGACAAGGCCAAAAACCCCTATCAGGTAGAACAGGTAGCTAGGGACGAGCCTGCTGGAGTAACACAACCAGTAGGAACTGCGCATGCGACAGGTGTAGACGGGACAAGGTGTGGACGGGACATCATCATCATCATCAATCGTATTTATTGAGCGCTTACTATGTGCAGAGCACTGTACTAAGCGCTTGGGAAGTACAAATTGGCAACATATAGAGACAGTCCCTACCCAACAGTGGGCTCACATGGTGTGGACGGGACAAGCCAGGTGGTACATCCCGCCCGGAGCCCGGATTGACTCCTTGTCCCCCAGAAGGCACGTGACCCAGGCCGCGAGCACCTGTCCTGCGCCTAGTGTGACTTGCCCAAGGTCACACGGCAGACAAGGGGCAGAGCCGGGATTGGAACCCACGTCCTCTGAATCCAGGGCCCCGTGCTCTTCCACTAGGCCGCACATTTGGCTTCTGACGTGTGGTGTTTAAACGCGGAAACGAGATTTGAAACAGCGCCTGGGGACGCTTCTTAAAAGTTTCGCGCCTCTGGCCAAGGTCTGGCCAGGCGAAGCAGCGTGGCTCGGTGGAAAGAGGCCGGGCTTGGGAGACAGAGGTCATGGGTTCTAATCCCGGCTCCGCCAACTGTCAGCTCTGTGACTTTGGGAAGTCACTTCACTACTCTGTGCCTCAGTTTCCCCATCTGTAAAATGGGGATTAAGACTGTGAGCCCCACGTGGGACAACCTGATTACCCTGTATCTCCTCCAGTGCTTAGAACGGTGCTCGGCACATAGTAAGCGCTTAACAAATACCGTCATTATTATTATTAGCGCGTGCCTTCCACCCACCCACTGTTTTCCTGACAATTCTAAACGGTTTTAAACGGTTGAGGCCTTAGGGTTTCTCGCTTGCCTCAACCTCACCATTTCCAGCGGGGAAGGGGCGGCTGGAGACCCTCCTTGTCAGAGACCGGGACGATGCAGGTGACGGCCCTGGCCTGGGGCGGACAAGGACCCGTCGTGCCCCACGTTCTCAGGGGTTTGGGGGGAAAGAGGGATGATCCCCTTTGGTACGAGGTGTGAGGGGAGAGGAGCAAGGCAAGGGAAGAGTATTCTGCTTTTAATGGGTTCTAATTAGAAGGTCATGGGTTCTAATTCCACTTGTCTGCTGTGTGAGCTTGGGTGGGTGACTTCACCTCTCTGGGCCTCAGTACCCTCCTCTGTCAAACGGGGATTGAGACTGTGAGCCCCACGTGGGGCAATGGACTGTGTCCAACCCAATTTGCTTGTGTCCACCTCAGTATTTAGTGCAATGCCTGGCATATAGGAAGTGCTTAATCAATCAATCAATCAATCAATCGTATTTATTGAGCACTTACTGTGTGCAGAGCACTGTACTAAGCTAGAGACAGTCCCTACCCAACAGTGGGCTCACAGTCTAAAAGGGGGAGACAGAGAACAAAACCAAACATACTAACAAAATAAAATGAATAGATATGTAAATAAATAGAGTAATAAATATGTACAAACATATATACATATATACAGGTGCTGTGGGGAAGGGAAGGAGGTAAGATGAGGGGGATGGAGAGGAAGGAAGGGGCTCAGTCTGGGAAGGCCTCCTGGAGGAGGTGAGCTCTCAGTAGGGCCTTGAAGGGAGGATACCATCATTATTATTATTTAATTGAAAAATCGGACCCACCCATCTATCTCCCCGGGACCCCAACACTGCCCTAACTAATCATAATAACAAGGAAGAATTAGAGTTGTAGTGTTTGGAGTTTTTCTTCACCTCTACAAAAATAATAATAATAATAATATAGTATTTGTTAAGTGCTTACTATGTGCCAAGCACTGTTCTAAGCACTGGATAGATACAAGTGAATCAGGTTGGACACAGTTCCTGTCCCACATGGAGCTCACAGTCTTCATTCCCGTTTTCCAGATGAGGTAACCGAAGCCCATCATCATCATCATCAATCGTATTTATTGAGCGCTTACTGTGTGCAGAGCACTGTACTAAGCGCTTGGGAAGTACAAGTTGGCAACATATAGAGACAGTCCCTACCCAACAGTGGGCTCACAGTCTAAAAAGAAGTGAAGTGAAGTGACTTGAACAAGGCCACACAACAGACAATTGGCAGAGCTGGGATTAGAATCCCTGGCCTCCTGATTCCCGAGCCCAGGCTCTATCCATTAATCCGTGCTGCTTCCCTTCCTCTAGGCTGTAAACTCATTGCGGGCATGGAATATGTGTACCAACAATTATACTGTACTCTCCCAAGAGCTTGATACAGTGCTCTGCATGCAGAAAGCCCTCAATAAATACTCTTTATTGATTTGTAAGCGATTACTATATGCCAAGCACTGTGGTAAGCATTTGAGTGGTGTCAGGATAATCAGATCAGATAAAATCCCTGCCCAAGTGGGGCACACAATCTAAGTGGAAGAAGGAGAATAGGCATTTCATCCTCATTTTACAGATGAAGAAACTGATACCAAGAGCAGTTTTGTGACTTGCCCAAGGTCACACTGCAGGCAAGCGGTCAAACCAGGATTATTTATTTATTTTATTTTGTTAATGTGTTTTGTTCTCTGTCTCCCCCTTCTAGATTGTGAGCCCACTGTTGGGTAGGGACCGTCTCTATATGTTGCCAACTTGTACTTCCCAAGCACTTAGTACAGTGCTCTGTACACAGTAAGCGCTCAATAAATACGATTGATTGATTGATTGATTGATTTGACTTTTACCAAGGCCAAGGGCCTAACCTACACCCCTTTAAGAAGCCTCGAACAAAGCGAAATGAAATAGTTGCCTCGTTTGTAAAATGGCGCTATGATCCTTGAGCACCTTCCCTTTTTGATTGTGAGCCCTGGATTATCTTGGATCTCTCCCTGTGCTTAGCCCATAGTATGGGTCTAGTAAATTCCAAAATTATTATTATTATCAGGTTATCTAGTAAAGTTGTGGTTGATTAGAACCATGCCTGGGTTTGCTAGGAGGGAGGGGAAGAGAAATTAGAAGAAATGGAAAAGGAATAGGACATAGTTTGGGCGGGAGGGGGTTGGAGGGGTATTACTGGAAGGAGCAACTGATAGTATCACTATCAATGAATATATCATTTCTCTTGCTGTGAAATTGTAAAAAATTAGTTTGTATATTTTAAAAAATAAGTACTATTTTTTAAAGATATTTTTGATATTTAAGATATTTAAGAAATATTTAAGATATTTTTGTGTGCTAATCGACATTTAGAGAGAATAAATGTAAACAAAACCCCCTGTTTTTGATTGGTAAAGCATTTAAAATGCTAAAATTATGTTTTAACTGTTGCTAAAAGGAGTACTTTGGTAGTTTCAAATCAGCTGAGCCCCATGGGGGAGAAAGTCTTAATCTGCACTGGATCAATCAGGTGATAGCTTTTTCATTTTCAAAGTAGGATCCCAATGAAGATACAGAGTGGAACGATGTATTAAGAAACTTTGGGATCCTTCCCCCTAAAGAAGAAACAAAGGACGAAACGGAAGAAATGGTTTTACGTTTACAGAAGGAAGCAATGGGTACAGTCGAATTGCTTGAACGCCCAGTTTTCCCTTAGAACGTGAGAGTTGTCTTTCCTGCAAAACCCCGCATGAAGGGAGACCCAGCTGACATATTCACTTCAACAATGTTTCCTTCGAAAGGAAGGAAAAAGGGTCTCCTCTGATTTGGATGAATACTCTGTAAATTCCCTAAAAAGAACTTAATTCTACTCAGATACCAAATCATTATGATCATTCCATATGTTTTGAGCTTATTATACAGTTGTGATCTTTTCTCCCAAATATGGATCGCATTAGCCATCCATGGTTATGGGACAAGAATGCTCTGAAGCATTTTTTAGGCTGGGTGGAGCAGGCAAAAGTAAGCCTGGCAGATTAGAGTTATGCCCCTTTGGGCACTGTTTTCTGCACCTAATAATGATGGCATTTATTAAGCGCTGGATACCACCGCATACTTGCCGTGGGATGGGCGTGAGATCTGGCTCCCTCTTGGTCTAATTGGGGATTAACCTATTTTCTTTTGGCTTGTCACACATCCAGTTAAACCCTATGAAAGAATGTCCTTAACGCAGTTAGAAGAAGCGGAAGATGAATTCGATGAGGAAGATATGAAAGCACTTGAAGTGTATAGGTACAGTAAGGCTCTCTTTCTGTGTTTACAGCAGAACCTAGGCTGGTTTTCAGGCGGGTCTGGGGAGGGAGTGAAAGGCAAATCTAAGCAAACCCTCATGGCCCCACTGTTGGGTAGGGACTGTCTCTATATGTTGCCAATTTGTACTTCCCAAGCGCTTAGTACAGTGCTCTGCACATAGTAAGCGCTCAATAAATACGATTGATGATGATTGATGATGGCCCAGTGCAGTACATCTAGCACTTATCTTCCTAGCTTCATCTTCCCACTAAAATCTCTCCTGCATTTGAAACCCATTCCTTTGTTCTTCAATTTGCCCTCCCTCAGTGGAAATGAAAAACATGCTCACCATCATGTGTATAATCACCCTCATAAGGCAGTTACTTTGTTTCCCTGGGGCCCAAATACTTATATTCCTCTAAAAACCATACTGTCTTCGCCATCATAAAATGCTTTCTGACACAGCGCACCGTTTTAACCTAAAAGCAGGTTAAAATGAAGCCAGGCCTGGTAAGATCATGTTAGTAAACACTTAGTTCTTAGTTATTTTTTAAAATGTTTAGTCATGAAGTCAGAGAATCTTCTGAGCAGGATTGTAATAGTTACTTTACGCTTCCATTGGTTCATTAGACAAAGAAGGATGCAAGAGTGGAAAGCTCTTCAGAAAAGACAAAAATTTGGGGAACTGAGAGAGATTTCAGGCAATCAGTATGTCAGAGAAGTCACAAATGCCGAAAGTGATCTGTGGGTCGTGATTCATCTGTATCGGACAAGGTAATTACTATTCTATTGATATTCACTGATTCCTCCCAGTTTCCTTTCATTCTTGAGGGAACACGAGGGTGGGAAAATGAAATCAATTGATTTTAGATTTAGGATACATATTGTGTTTTAAGAAAGATCTGTTTGCTTGTAAACAACAACAAAACCCCCCTAACTTTACTATAGACAATCCATGTTGAAATTCCTGCCCAGAAGCAAAATGTTTTGTGACAGATTTCCTTGAAGGGCAGATGCAAATTTTGAACCTATCGGGTTTATCAGTGGAAAAAAAAATAGAAACATAAAGCCCAGCAGATTGTTTCCCGAGACTCTTTTCAGTCACCTCACGACTTGAAACCTAAATGTGGCAGTGCCCCTTCAGCAGAAAAATCAGAATGTCAAACAACCGGCTGCCGTTTTTGAGAAACCAGATGTGTAGCCCGAACGCACGCTTGAGCGGGGCTTCAAGTCGCAGTCCGTTTGTTCCCCCGCTGTTGGAAGACGAGTGATCCGCACCCAGATCGGCCCAGGATCAAACCCCAAGGTTTTAATGGGCGGCCAGATCCACGATATCCCTTTCTTTCCATTGCACCACCCCTCTCCTACCGGGCCCCAAGCTCTAACTGGCACAAAGCACAGCTCTGCTTTTCAGACAGCTGGCAGAGTGGCAGCCCCACAGAGGTAAAAGAACATCCACTTAATAACTCTGGTATTGTTAAGTGGCCACTAAGTGCTAAGCATGGGGTAGATACGATATAATCAGTGGAGACTCAATCCCTGAGCTACATGGGGGCTTCCCATCTATTTTTACATTTGAAGAAACGGAGGCACAGGAGGCCCGTGGTAGAGCTCTGCAACCTAGTCCCCTACGCATTTCAAATTGTACTTCCCAAGTGCTTAGTACAGTGCTCTGCACATAGTAAGCGCTCAATAAATACGATTGATTGATTGATTGACTGATTTCACTAGGCCAGGTGGTCTCCGCATCTCCCGACATATTTTCTTTTCCCTCCCCTCTGCCCCTCTACCTGGCCTTCCTCGGTCCCTGACACCCTTAATCTGTCGCAGTTCTCAGTGAAATGTGCCACCCACCTTGATGTTCTTTGGTGCTTGGGGAAGACCCGGGGATTCCTGGCTGTCCCGCACCCTAGGGTGAGGGCACCCGTTTGGGTCAGGCCCTCTGCAAATTCAGGGAGACCCAACAGGAGAAGGGCAGTTTCAAGGACTTTGGCCACCAATTGGTTGCGACCAACTCTCTCCCATCCCTCTCCAGCATATGGAGCCCAGTCCCCTCTGGCCTCTCGGCCTCCAGCGGAGTGGCCAGTCCAGTGCTATGGAGTCTGGTAGTGGCCCTCGCCCTGAAGAGCTGGCCAGTCCGGGGCCGATGGCTAGCGGGAAGTTTCCAATCGGAGGGAGGAGGGGCAGAGAAGCACAGGGATGGTGGTATCATTGGGCCCAGCTGGAAGCCCCCCTGCCTGGAAGGGAAACGGGAGGACCCTTAGAGGCCAGGAACAGTAACCAAGCGGAATCCTGGAATAGGGTTGGCAGAAGAAGGGTGACCCCGGGGACCGCAGAGCTCGGGCATCCAGCCGGGGAAGAAGGTTGGAGCCAGCCAGGGAGAGAGAGGGGGGAAAACCCAGCCGGCTGAGAAGCAGCATGGGTTAGTGGATAAAGCATGAGCTTGGGAGTTAGAAGGTCACGGGTTCTAATCCCAGCTCCGCACTTGTCTGCTGTGTGACCTTGGACAAGTCACTTTGCTTCTCTGGACCTCAGTTACCTCAGCTGTCAATTGGGGAACAAGACCGTGAGCCCCACATGAGACAGGGACTGTGCCCAACCCGATTTGCTCGTCTCTACCCCAGCACTTAGTACAGTGCCTGGTGCTTAACAAATACCATAATTTTTACCATCCTGGCATCCGGTCATTTGTAGAGTTTTCCGGCCTGTCTTCCACTCTCCAAACGTGGGCCATCCCCTCCGCCAGGGTCCAGGGCTGTTTTCCGAACCACTGGGGTGTGGGTGGAGAGATGGGGTGGCAAGTGGAAAGGGGAATGGGGGTGGTGCTCACGTGGCACTGACTTCCAAAAAGAAACAGAAAGAGCTGGAGCGTGGTTGGGGGAGAGGGGACAGTGGAGAAATGGGAGGTGGATCCCTGCTCAGAAAGGGAGGGGGAAAGGTGGCAGGGAGGAACTTGATTTACCTGCAGCGAAGGGGTGAAACATCGGGGTTGGGGTTTGTGGAGCTTGGTGTCCATAGCAGATAATGCCAGACTTCTCCCTGGGGTCCACATAATAATAATAATAATAATAATAATAATAATAATAATAATAATAATAATAATAATAATAATAATAACAATAGCATTTATTAAGCACTTACTATATGCAAAGCACTGTTCTAAGCGCTGGGGTAGATACAAGGTAATCAAGTTGCCCCACGTGGGCTCACAGACTTAACCCCCATTTTCCAGATGAGGTAACTGAGGCACAGAGAAGTGAAGTGACTTGCCCAAAGTCACACAGCTAAGTGGCGGAGCCGGGATTTGAACCCATGACCTCTGACTCCAAAGCCCGGGGTCTTTCCACTGAGCCACACTGCACATCTTTTGGGGATGGGGTGCGGTCTGTAAACCACCCCCATACTGAGATATTCACTTTGGGGACTTACTGGAAGTACTTTGAATCCCTTTAGAGATTATTCTTTTTTAAGTGCTCAAGTAACTTTTTCTAAGCTTTGTTTTCACAAGGTTTCCGCTTTTTTTGCATAATGCCGAGTTGTTCTTTTGCATCTGTCGTTTTTAGCATCCCCATGTGTTCGTTGCTTAATCAGCACCTCAGTCTCCTAGCAAGAAAGTTTCCAGAAACCAAATTTCTTAAAGCCATCGTGGATAGCTGTATTGAACACTACCATGACACCTGCTTACCCACAATTTTCATCTATAAAAATGGTCAGATCAAAGGCAAGTTCATTGGCATTAATGAATGTGGAGGAATAAATCTCAAACTAGAAGGTAATGCTGATGAAAATGTGTGTGAAAGCATTATTTTTAAAATGTCATTTCTCATTCGGGTGTAAAAAAAAGTACTGGGTTCTTTTTTGTTTTTGTTTTAATGTAGTAATGTCTCGGTTACTGCCCGATAATGCTCCTTGGGACCCCAGAATGATTTACGACACAGCCCTTTTCCATCAGGATGAAAACGACTACACTAAATATACATTTTGCCATGCTGGCACGTACTTGAAAAGGAACCGTTCGGCGGGTTGAATTGATTTATTTGACAGTTGTGTGGTTGGCTGGAAAAATCAACCGTGTCGTTTTTATTGGAAGTTTTTCAAAGACGATTGGGCTCCCTGGCCGGGATGAACGCTCACTCAACCTCCTTGTTTATTCATTCACTTTGTCAACGCTCCTCCGAGGCCAGCCGCAGCGGCCAGTGATTTGATCGGGATGAGGAGGCTGGAGTTGGGAATGGTAGAAAGAGTGGGGGAGGAAAGGACGGACTCCTCTCCTTTCCTCATTCTTCTTCCTCTGTCTCCTCTTCCTGGTTTTTATTCTCATTATAAATTCAGCAGCAGGGGCATGTCTGGGATATTGGAGAGCCATACCTAATCCCTTGGAGAGCCGTCTGGTTCCCCAAAGGAGTTGAATGGAGGTTATGAGTTCATCGGGCAGAGGACTCTTGGATTTTAAATTCAATATGATGCCCAGCCCATCAGTTTTCATTAACTGTTAACTAATAATAGCAACTCGGACACAAGTTGGGGCAGGCCAGCCCAAAGGGAAGCAGAATCGGCCATTATCTAATGAACCCGGGCTGGGGAAACAGCCAATTTGGATCATTCCTAAATTACCTAGATGATCTTTTAGGCTGGGTAGAGATAGCCTGTTGGTAATGGAACTTGTAATTTTTCCCTGTCTCTGTTCTTAATTACAATGCCATAGTCTAGTGGATTACTGCCTACTGGTTGCTCATGTCCTCTGGAAAGTGAAATTTAAAGCAGACAATTATGTAGGAAAAATGGATGCAAAAACAAGCCTCTAACTATAACAATTTCAAATAGTGTGCATTAATAAAGTGAGGTGGGAATTGAACTGCTATTCTTATCCCCACAGCACCTGTATATATGTTTGTATATTTATTACTCTATTTATTTATTTATTTTACTTGTATATATCTATTCTATTTATTTTATTTTGTTAATATGTTTTGTTCTGTTCTCTGTCTCCCCCTTCTAGACTGTGAGCCCACTGTTGGGTAGGGAACGTCTCTATATGTTGCCAACTTGTACTTCCCCAGCGCTTCGTACAGTGCTCTGCACACAGTAAGTGCTCAATAAATACGATTGATTGATTGATTGATTGATCATGAGGATCTGGGCAAATAATTTCCTTGCTTACTGCAAGATCAGTATATTTCTTCCCAGCTGAATTCCAGTATAGCCTTAGATATGTTACCCCATGCCAAATGTAATCTTTGACATTTTTATTGTATTTTTCATCTGGTTTATTTCTGGGTATATTATTCATCTGAGTATGTACATACGAAGATATTATTTGTTGTTACAGAACTTGAGTGGAAACTAGCAGAAGTCGAAGCGATCCAAAGTGATTTGAAAGAGAACCCCAGAAAGGATTTGAAAAAAAACTTTCAACAGGATTTTGAAGAGGTGTTATCGTCAATTAGAACCACTTCTATTTGTGATGACAGCAATAGCTCGAGCAGTGAAGATGACACCAAATGTTACTTCGGCAGAAATATTTAATAAATGCTTTGTGGCTTTATTATGTGAAATTAAAAGTACACAGCAAGCTCCAGGTCATATCAGTGCAAGCAGAGCTGTATTTCTTTTTCTCTTCGTATTTATATGCTCAACTCAAAGTGTCATTGACCTAATGAAACTATTTGTAGGGGAGGGTCCAAAAAATTCTTCACACCAGGAAAGCCGTTCAATGTCCTGCTCAATTTATGTTGGTTTCCTGATGCTTCTAGTGACATTCCCTCCCTTCTCTCACCTCCACAAATAAGAGAATCCCCCTGCACCAGGACTCAAAAAGCAGGAAAAGTTTATTAAGTTTTAATTAAAGATCATCTGAGGCCTGATGGTCATTTGCTGTAATTCATGAAATGTGAAAAAAACACAGTACTGGGAGTCAGGGGATCTGGGTTCTAGTGCTGGCTACACTACTCGCCTGCTGGTTGACCTTGGGCAAGTCATTGAACTTTTCTTTCCCTCAGTTGGCTCATCTGTAAAATGGGGATAAAATAGCTGCCTTCCCTTCTGCTTAGGATGGGAACAAATTGTCGTCCAGGGACTGTGTCTGTTCCGATTATTTTGACTCTCCCCCAGTGCTTGGCACAGAGTAGACACTTACTAAATACAACCATTATTACCCATTATCTACTTAAGTGTAGAGGGAGCCATGATTTTTTTTTGACCATCCTTCTCAAAAACATCTTTATCCTGTAATCATAAAATGCAGTCTGAAATAGCTAAAAGTGAGAGTTACCGTCCCCGACTTAAAGTCTCACTGCAGGACTGTTGTGGGGGCAGAGGACACAAAGGTGAGCCCGCTGTTGGGTAGGGACCGTCTCTGTATGTTGCCAACTTGTACTTCCCAAGCGCTTAGTACAGTGCTCTGCACACAGTAAGCGCTCAATGAATACGCTTGAATGAATAAAAGCGTAAGCAAGTTCTTCACCTCTTTGCGTCCTATCCAGGCAGAGGTGTTTTCAATCAAGAATACTTCAATCAAGAGTACTTATTGAGCTATTATGCACAGACCATCATCATCATCATCAATCGTATTTATTGAGCGCTTACTATGTGCAGAGCACTGTACTAAGTGCTTGGGAAGTACAAATTGGCAACGTATAGAGACAGTCCCTACCCAACAAAGGCTTGGGAGAGTAGAATATAACAGATTTCTCTATATGTTGCCAATTTGTACTTCCCAAGCGCTTAGTACAGTGCTCTGCACATAGTAAGCGCTCAATAAATACGATTGATGATGATGATGATTTGGTAGCCATGTTCCCTGCCCACAGTGAGCTCACAGTCTAGGGGGGCTTGCTGTAGCATTTTAAGTCACGGAGTGAAAACACACATTAAGGCAGGCCGGCCTAATGGGACCACGAGTCAAGAGACCTAGGTTCATTCATTCAGTCGTATTTATTGAGCACTTAATGTGTGCAAAGCACTGTACTGAGTGCTCAAGAGAGTATTATATAACAATAGACACAGTCTCTGCCCACAGCACTTCTACAGTGTAGAGTTCTAGTGCTCTGCACACAGTAAGCGCTCAATAAATACGATTGATCGATTGATTGATTCTAGTCCCAGGGATGCCACTGGTCTAACAACTTCCCCGGGCCTATTTCCTCATCTGCAAAATGGGGATAAAGACCCCTGTCCTCCCGACTTCTTAAAGTATGAGTCACGTGTGGGACGGGGATTGTGTCCATTCTGATTGTCTTGTGTATGCCACAGTGCTTAGTACAGCGCTTTGGCCCAAGGAAATAACAATGATATGAACTATATGTGAAGCCTTTTTGCCTCTCCCTGTTTTACTCCCAACTTTGGTGAACCATCTTCCTCTGTCTTCTCCCTCTCAGCTGGACGTGAACCTCAGGAAACAGGTTCTGAATATCTTTTTGCCAATAGAGGTGTGAGGTTTCCTTCCTACTGTATTTCAAGGAAAAAAACAACCTAGAAAGAGTATGCAGAGATAAAAAAAAAAAAACTGGGCAGGCATCTGGTTCAGAATTCCCTAATTATATAACTGTAGCCCCATCTACTGCTCTATCTGAATGAATCAGCTTTATTTTACCAACCGATTGAGTTCTTACAGAAAAGATCGCATTATTATTGTTGTTATTATAGTATTTGTTAAGCGCTTACTATGTGTCAAGCACTGTTCTAAAGCGCTGGGGTAGATACAAGATAGTCAGGTTGACACAGTCCCACAGGGGACTCGCAGTTTAATCAATCAATCAATCAATCAATCGTATTTATTGAGCGCTTACTGTGCGCAGAGCACTGTACTAAGTGCTTGGGAAGTCCAAGTTGGCAACACATAGAGACAGTCCCTACCCAACAGCGGGCTCACAGCCTAGAAGGGGGAGACAGAGAACAAAACCAAACATACTAACAAAATCATCATCATCATCAATCGTATTTATTGAGCGCTTACTATGTGCAGAGCACTGTACTAAGCGCTTGGGAAGTACAAATTGGCAACACATAGAGACAGTGGCTACCCAACAGTGGGCTCACAGTCTAAAAGGGGGAGACAGAGAACAAAACCAAGCATACTAACAAAATAAAATAAATAGAATAGATATGTACAAATAAAATAAATAAATAAATAGGGTAATAAATATGTACAAACATATATACATATATACAGGTGCTGTGGGGAGGGGAAGGAGGTAAGATGGAGGGGATGGAGATGGGGAATAGAATAGATATCTACAAGTAAGATAAATAAATAAATTTAAGTAAGAAGGGGAACCGGTATTTAGGCCCCATTCGTAGTTGAGGAAACTGAGGCCAGAGAAATTAAGTGACTTGCCCAAGGTCACACAGCAAGCAAAAGGCAAAGCTGGGATGCATATCCTACTGAAGGGAAACCTTTCTAATGGGAAATGTAGTGATTTCCCCCTTCTTTCGCACATCTAGGGAGGTGTGATGTTTGCCATGGATTGTTCTTGCACAGAAAGGAGTTGAATTATAGCAGATCTTAGCAAATTTGAAGAGGTGGAAGTTGGCCTAGTGTCCGGATTTCCATCAACAGTGCTCTGCGGCGCGAGCACCGGAGTGAAAGAAGGGAGCCATGAAGGTGGTACGAGATCAACGGAGGGATGGGGTGAGGTTGATGGAGAGAGAGATGAACAGGGTGTGGATTTGTGCCTCAAAAAGAGAGTTGGCAGGGAGTCTAGGTGGGGCATGGCGACTGGGGTTAAATGAAGCGCTCTGCACATAGTAAGTACAGTGCTCTACACACAGTAAACGCTCAATAACCATGAATGAATTAATGGAGGGAGGGGTGGTCTAGAGATCAGAGTCATCTGTTTGGAGCGTGAACAGTTTTGCAAGTCCTCTTGACTGTAAGCTCACTGTGGGCAGAAAACGTGTCTACCAACTCTGTTATTTTCTTCCAAGTGCTTAGTACAGTGCTCTGCACATAGCACTCAATAAATTTGATAGATGGAGGAGTTTTATGGTATTCATTACAGCGCTTATTATGTGCCAATCAATCAATCATATTTATTGAGCGCTTACTGTGTGCAGAGCACTGTACTAAGCACTTGGGAAGTACAAGCTGGCAACATATAGAGACAGTCCCTACCCAACAGCGGGCTCACAGTCTAAAAGGGGGAGACAGAGAACAAAACCAAACATACTAACAAAATAAAATAAATAGAATAGATAGGTACAAGTAAAATAAATAAAGGAATAAATAGAGTATTAAATATGTACAAGCGCCAGATACTGTACTAAGTGCTGGGGTAGATACAAGCCAATCAGATTGGACACAGTCCATGTCCCACATGGGGCCCACAGTCCTAATCCCCATTTTGCAGATGAAGGAACTGAGGCACAGAGAAGTGAAGTGACTTGCACAAGGTCACCCAGGAGACCAGGGGCAGAGCTGAGATTGAAACTCAGGTTCTTCTGAGTCCCGGGTTGTGAATGCTGAAACGGTGGCAGGATGCTGTGGTCAGAGTGGTATTTTGGAATGAAGTAGGACATTTTACAATGAATTGTGATGATGAGATCCAGTGAGTGTCCAAAGTGTCAAGTGAGTGAGGTGGGGTGGAGAGAGAGGTCAGCAGTGCCTGGCATATAGTAAGCGCTTAACAAATGAGTCAAGAGTTTCTGTACATTCATTCATTCATTCAATCATATTTATTGAGCGCTTACTGTGTGCAGAGCACTGGACTAAGCACTTGGGAAGTACAAGTTGGCAACATAAGGAGACGGTCCCTACCCAACAAGGGGCTCACAGTCTGGAAGGGGGAGACAGACGACAAAACAAAACATATTAACAAAATAAAATAAATAGAATAGTAAATATGTACAAGTAAAATAAATAGAGTAATAAATCTGTACAGATATATATACAGGTGCTGTGGGGAAGGGAAGGAGGTAGGGCGGGGAGGTGGGAAGGGGGAGAGGAAGGTGGGGGGGCTCAGTCTGGGAAGGCCTCCTGGAGGAGGTGAGCTCTCAGTAGGAGGCCTTCTAAATCTACATCTACATCTAAATGTTTATGTGGGCCCTGTATATATGTATATATGTTTGTACATATTTGTTACTCTCTTTATTTATTTATTTATTTATTTTACTTGTACATATCTATTCTATTTATTTTATTTTGTTAGTATGTTTGGTTTTGTTCTCTGTCTCCCCCTTTTAGACTGTGAGCCCACTGTTGGGTAGGGACTGTCTCTCTATGTTGCCAACTTGGACTTCCCAAGCGCTTAGTACAGTGCTCTGCACACAGTAAGTGCTCAATAAATACGATTGATGATGATGATGATACAGCCTTGCACAGTATTGATGAGGGATTTCCCCATATTTAGTTTCTTTGCAAAAGCATCAGAGAACTATCAGCAGAGGAGAAGCAGTGTGGTCTAGTGGAAAGAGCACAGGCCTGGGAATCAGAGTTGCCGAGTTCTAATCCTGGCTCGTCCACGTTCCTGCTGGGTGACCTGGGAAAAGTGACTTAACTTCTCTGGGCTTAAGTTCCTCATCTGTAAAGTGGGGATTCAATGCTCGTTCTCCCTCCACCCTGTGGATGCTGTGTCCTGATTGTCTTGGTTACTCCAGCTCTTAATGCAGTGCTTGGCACACAGTAATCAATCAATCAATCAATCAATCGTATTTATTGAGCGCTTACTATGTGCAGAGCACTGTACTAAGCACTTGGGAAGTACAAATTGGCAATACATAGAGACAGTCCCTACCCAACAGTGGGCTCACAGTCTAAAAGGGGGAGACAGAGAAGAAAACCAAACATACCAACAAAATAAAATAAATAGGATAGAAATGTACAAGCAAAATAAATAAATAAATAAATAAATAAATAAATAAATAAATAAATAAATAAATAGAGTAATAATAATAATAATAATGATGATGGTATTTGTTAAGCACTTACTTTGTGCCAGGCACTGTACTAAACAGTGGAGTTGGTTACAAGCTAATCAGGATGGACACAGTTCCTGTCCCATGTGGGGCTCACAGTCTCCATCCCCATTTTACAGATGAGATAACTGAGGCCCAGAGAAATGAAGTAACTTGTCCAAGGCCACACAGCAGACAAGCGGCAGAGGCGAGATTAGAACCCATGACCTTCTGGTTCCCGGGCCCGTGCTCTGTCATCATCATCATCAATCGTATTTATTGAGCGCTTACTGTGTGCAGCGCACTGTACTAAGTGCTTGGAAAGTACAAATTGGCAACATATAGAGACAGTCCCTACCCAACGGTGGGCTCACAGTCTAAAAGGGGGAGACAAAACCAAACATACTAACAAAATAAAATAAATAGAATAGATATGAACAAGTAAAATAAATAAATAGAGTAATAAATATGTACAAACATATATACATATAACATACATATATATCTGTCCCACTATGCCATGCTGTTTCCCCTTAACAAATGCCACAATCATTATTATTATTATCAGCTAATTACCCGAGTCCTATTGTTTAAACACAAATCAAAACACAAACCCATGTTTAAAGACATACTGTACCTAAAAGGTCCTTACTGTTTAGATAAGAATTAAGCTAATGCTCCACCTTTCTCCTTTTTAATATGTGAATACTCCTAAACACACAAACACACCTCTTTTTTATGGTATTAAGTGCATCCTATGTGCCAAGCACCACTCTAAGCTCTGGGTAGAGACTTTAACTTGTCTCTACTGTGCTAAGCACAGTGCTATGTGCTATGTACTGTGCTATGCATGTATGTATGCACACAAATATATACATACACAGAGTCTCCAGATCATATGACATCCAAGGGCACAGGGTGTGTAACTTCAATGCATTCACCACTTTATTGGCTCACACTTCTCCATTTCTCTCCCTGGGCGTCTTCCTCCTGCCCCTACCTCTCTACTATCTGTCTTTCGACCATGATTAGTTTGAGGGACAAAAGAATTTAGGCTCAACGTTTTATAGAATGATTTTGAGCTCTTCAATTAAAGTTCTTCGCCTTTGAGGAAATTTTCGAGCACTGATGTGGACAGGCTCTTAAGATGTTCTGCACGGTGCTCCTAATCTCCTCTTTTGAAAATCTTTTTATTTTCATCTGAAGGAAATGTGAGACAGGGAGGATGGAGGTGATAGGTAGAGGCGGGGAGATGAGGGATGGCAGTCAGTGGGTGAGGTTAAAAGAAGTGAAAAGGAGGCGAGAGAAAAGAAATATCACAAACAAGTAGAAATCTAGGCCACGCTCATCTCCAAATTCACCCCAGAGTCTTACTGTGCCAAGTATGTTTTACTCTGAATGCTTCCCTTTTTATTATTTAAAAAAGGGCAGTCACCGAATGGAATGTGTTTTAAAATTAGGCTATTCATTCACGGGGATTGATCAGTGCTCCGTTGTCATTAAAGTCAGGAAGTATGCCTTCCGCAGTAGTCAAGATGAATTCCTGCCTGAGATAAATAATGGTAATTTAAAGATCTTTAATCCTTTGCAGATGCCGGTTCACAACATAAAACCACAACATCGTTCAACCCAATAGGAAGTTTACCCTCAATAGAGACCTTCCGGTAAAATAATAGAGATGTGGAAACAGAAGGGTACGAATACAGCACAAAATGTACCATTGCTAACATCTATCTAGTTCCTCGCACCTACACGTTCACAAGTGCAGAAAACCCAACTGAATATGAAAAATACCGCGTTTGAGTCTTCCACTCATAGAAGGGAGATCAAATTGCATAAAGCAAGTCTCCCCAACTGTCGGGCCTCCTTAGGTCCCTGCAAGAGAACAGATAAGGAAGCTCACTTACCTTTGCTTTCTTTTAGGGATCCGAGGGCCCTCTGCATACAGGAAAATATGTTGCTCATACACACACATCTTCTGCACGTGCAGAGATTTATTTATGTGGTCTGGAACAAATACAGTCGGGTGCGCTTCTGCAACTGAATGCTGGATGATAAATAAATAATATACAATAAATAATAATAATAATAATAATAGTAATAATAATATAATAATAAACAATAATAATAATAGTGCCTGATAAGCGCTTTCTATGTGTCAAACACTGTTCTAAGCTCTTACAAGTTGATTAAACTGGACCCAGTCCCTGTCCCCCATGGGGCTCCCGCTCTTAATCCCCCATTTTACAGATGAGGTAACCGAGGCACAGAGATCTCTGAGCTCGAGATGTGGCAGGGGTGATGACGGTTTGCACCGAACCATTCACACTCCTTGACTGGTCCCTCCGTGCAGGAAATAAGCAAATAAAATCGCTTTCAGGGGAACATATTCCCCCATATGTTTGTAGTATATTCCACTTAAGGCAATAATTGTGATATTATTCTAATCCTCACATAATCTAATCTATCCCTTCCCCACAGCACCTGTATATATGTATATATGTTTGTACATATTTATTACTCTATTTATTTATTTATTTATTTATTTTACTTGTACATATCTATCCTATTTATTTTATTTTGTTAGTATGTTTGGTTTTGTTCTCTGTCTCCCCCTTTTAGACTGTGAGCCCACTGTTGGGTAGGGACTGTCTCTATATGTTGCCAATTTGTACTTCCCAAGCGCTTAGTACAGTGCTCTGCACATAGTAAGCACTCAATAAATACGATTGATGATGATGATGATGATAAAAACTTCATCTCAGCGCCCGCGAAAAATCCAGGAATCAGGAGGTCTCGGTGTTTAACATGGAGTTCAAAGGGAAGCAGCGAAACAGCTTCGCCTAGTGAATAAATTCAGAGTAAATTCAGGCCCCATCTTACCTCCTTCCCTTCCCCACAGCACCTGTATATAGGTATATATGTTTGTACATATTTATTATTCTATTTATTTATTCAATAGAGCACAGGCCTGGGATTCAGGCCCCATCTTACCTCCTTCCCTTCCCCACAGCACCTGTATATAGGTATATATGTTTGTACATATTTATTATTCTATTTATTTATTCAATAGAGCACAGGCCTGGGATTCAGGCCCCATCTTACCTCCTTCCCTTCCCCACAGCACCTGTATATATGTATATATGTTTGTACATATTTATTACTCTATTTATTTATTTGACTTGCACCTATCTATTCTATTTATTTTATTTTGTTAGTATGTTTGGTTTTGTTCTCTGTCTCCCCCTTCGAGACTGTGAGCCCACTGTTGGGTAGGGACCGTCTCTCTATGTTGCCAGCTTGTACTTCCCAAGCGCTTAGTATAGTGCTCTGCATCATCATCATCATCATCAATCGTATTTATTGAGCGCTTACTGTGTGCAGAGCACTGGACTAAGCGCTTGGGAAGTACAAGTTGGCAACATATAGAGACAGTCCCTACCCAACAGTGGGCTCACAGTCTAAAAGGTTGGCAACATATAGAGACAGTCCCTACCCAACAGTGGGCTCACAGTCTAAAAGGGGGAGACGCACACAGTAAGCGCTCAATAAATATGATTGATTGATTGATTGATTGATTGACTGATTGATTCAGAAGGACCTGGGTTTTAATTCCGGCTCCGCCACTTGTCTGTCCACCTTCACTTCTCTGGGCCTCCGTGACCTCATCCATAAATGGGAATTAAACTGTGAGCCCCATGTGGGACGGGGACTGTGTCCAACCTGATTAGTTTGTATCTACTCTGTCACCCAGTACAGTGCCTGGCACACTGTAGGCGCTTAAGAAATACCATTAAAAAAAAAAAAGGTCACATTCTCTTTAGGGGAACACGGCCTGCCCTTGGACAGAGCTTTCACCCTGTCAGGATGAGAGAATCAAGAGCTCAACATGTCTCCCCCTTCTAGACCGTGAGCCCACTGTTGGGTAGGGACCGTCTCTATATGTTGCCAACTTGGACTTCCCAAGCGCTTAGTACAGTGCTCTGCACACAGTTAGCGCTCAATAAATACGATTGAATGAATGAATTCTCCTCCGGTCACGTACTCGGACCCCAGAAAAATCTCCCAGCCTCCACCTAAGCTGCACCCCCTCTCTCAAAATTAGAATCAAGGAGCTCCTCTAGACTGTAAGTTTACTGAAGGCAGGGAAAATGTCTACTATCTCTGTTATACTGTACTCTCCCAAGCACTTAGTACGCTGCCCTAAGACTGTGAGCCACCCGTGGGACAACCTGATCACCTTGTAACCTCCCCAGTGCTTAGAACAGTGCTTTGCACATAGTAAGTGCTTAATAAATGCCATTATTATTATTATTCTCTGTGCCTCAGTTCCCTCATCTGTAAAATGGTGATTAAGACTGTGAGGCCCCCGTTGGACAATCTGATCTCCTTGTAATCTCCCCAGTGCTTAGAACAGTGCTTTGCACATAGTAAGTGCTTAATAAGTGCCATTATTATTATTATTATTATTATTCTCTGTGCCTCAATTCCCTCATCTGTAAAATGGGGATTAAGACTGCGAGCCCCCCATGGGACAACCTGATCTCCTTGTAATCTCCCCAGCGTTTAGAACAGTGCTTTGCACATAGTGAGCACTTAATAAATGCCATCATCATTATTATTCTCTGTGCCTCAGTTCCCTCATCTGTAAAATGGGGATTAATCAATCGTATTTATTGAGCGCTGTGTGCAGAGCACTGTACTAAGTGCTTGGGAAGTACAAGTTGGCAACATGTCTCTAATCCAACAGTGGGCTGATCTCCTTGTAATCTCCCCAGCGTTTAGAACAGTGCTTTGCACATAGTAAGCGCTTAATAAGTGCCATCATCATCATTATTATTCTTCTCTATGCCTCAGTTCCCTCATCTGTAAAATGGGGATTAATCAATCGTATTTATTGAGCGCTTACTGTGTGCAGAGCACTGTACTAAGCGCTTGGGAAGGACAAGTTGGCAACATATCTCTAATCCAACAATGGGCTGATCTCCTTGTAATCTCCCCAGCGCTTAGAACAGTGCTTTGCACATAGTAAGCGCTTAATAAATGCCATCATTATTATTATTATTATTCTCTGTGCCTCAGTTCCCCCATCTGTAAAATGGGGACTAAGACTGTGAGCCCCCCGTGGGACAACCTGATCACCTTGTAACCTCCCCAGCGCTTAGAACAGTGCTTTGCACATAGTAAACGCTTAATAAGTGCCATCATCATCATTATTGTCATTCTCTGTGCCTCAGTTCCCTCATCTGTAAAATGGGGATGAAGACTGTGAGCCCCCCGTGGGACAACCTGATCTCCTTGTAACCTCCCCAGCGCTTAGAACAGTGCTTTGCACATAGTAAGCGCTTAATAAGTGCCATCATCATCATTATTATTATTCTCTGTGCCTCAGTTCCCTCATCTGTAAAATTGGGATGAAGACTGTGAGCCCCCCGTGGGACAACCTGATCTCCTTGTAATCTCACCAGCGCTTAGAACAGTGCTTTGCACATAGTAAGCGCTTAATAAGTGCCATCATCATTATTATTATTATTCTCTGTGCCTCAGTTCCCTCATCTGTAAAATAGGGATGAAGACTGTGAGCCCCCCCGTGGGACAACCTGATCTCCTTGTAATCTCACCAGCGCTTAGAACAGTGCTTTGCACATAGTAAGCGCTTAATAAGTGCCATCATCATTATTATTATTATTCTCTGTGCCTCAATTCCCTCATCTGTAAAATGGGGATGAAGACTGTGAGCCCCCCGTGGGACAACCTGATCACCTTGTAACCTCCCCAGCGCTTAGAACAGTGCTTTGCACATAGTAAACGCTTAATAAGTGCCATCATCATCATTATTGTCATTCTCTGTGCCTCAGTTACCTCATCTGTCAAATGGGGATGAAGACTGTGAGGCCCCCGTGGGACAACCTGATCTCCTTGTAACCTCCCCAGCGCTTAGAACAGTGCTTTGCACATAGTAAGCGCTTAATAAGTGCCATCATCCTTATTATTATTATTCTCTGTGCCTCAGTTCCCTCATCTGTAAAATGGGGATGAAGACTGTGAGCCCCCCGTGGGACAACCTGATCTCCTTGTAACCTCCCCAGCGCTTAGAACAGTGCTTTGCACATAGTAAGCGCTTAATAAATCTTATTATTATTATTATTCTCTGTGCCTCAGTTCCCTCATCCCACAATTATTATTATGGCCTCCCCCCCGCCTGACAGGACGAGGCCTCGGCAGCCGGCCGTTGCTCGCGCATGCGCATCCCCCCCTCCCGGTTTCGTGAAGGACGCATGCGCACGGTGGAGGACGGGTGGGGGGGAGGATGGCGCACGCGCAGTGGGCGAGGCAGCCACCTCGCGCTCGGCCTGCGATTTAAAAAAAAAAAAAGAGAGAGCGGCTCCCTTCGGCGGCGCGTGCGCACTGGCGGGTGCGCGCATGCGCGGAGGAGGAGGAGCGGGATGAGGCGGGAAGGGACGGGAAGGGACGGGACGAGGCCAACAGGGAGGCGGGGCGGGGGCGGGAAGAAGCCGGAGGAGCCGCGAGGCGCACGGTGAGGGAAGGCGCCGGACGGGAAGGAGGGAGGGAAGGAGGGAAGGAGGGAGGGAGGGAGGGAGCCGCCGAGTCAGGGAAAACCAGCAGGGGCTGAGGCGGAAGGTCGGGCCATGGCGAGGTCGGGGGGCAGGCGAGCGGCAGGCCACCACTTCTCCTCAGGAACACGCTAGGCCCCGGACCCCACCCCCGGGGACCATGTAAGCCTCGCACACCGGAGGCGCCCAATAAATACCAACGGATCCGAGGGCTCTGTATAGACGCAGAGATGGATTACTCTGTTTTACTCCCACATATCTACTTTATTCTGTTAATATGTTTGGTTCAGTTGTCTGTGTCCCCCTTCTAGAGTGTGAGCCCGCTGTTGGGTAGGGGCCGGCTCTAGGTGTTGCCAACTTCCCAAGCGCCTAGTAATAATAATAATAATAATGGCATTTGTTAAGCGCTTACTATGTCTAAGCGGGATGTATTTATTACTCTATTTTACTTGTACATATCCACTTTATTCTGTTAATATGTTTGGTTCAGTTGTCTGTCTCCCCCTTCTAGGCTGTGAGCCCGCTGTTGGGTAGGGACCCGCTCTAGATGTTGCCAACTTCCCAAGCGCCTAGTAATAATAATAATGATGATGACATTTGTTAAGCGCTTACTATGTCTAAGCGGGGTGTATTTATTACTCTATTTTACTTGTACATATCCACTTTATTCTGTTAATATGTTCTGTTCTGTTGTCTGTCTCCCCCTTCCAGACTGTGAGCCCGCTGTTGGGTAGGGACCGGCTGTAGATGTTGCCAACTTCCCAAGCGCCTAGTAATAATAATAATAATGATGGCATTTGTTAAGCGCTTACTATGTCTAAGCGGGATGTATTTATTACTCTATTTTACTTGTACATATCCACTTTATTCTGTTAATATGTTTGGTTCAGTTGTCTGTCTCCCCCTTCTAGACTGTGAGCCCGCCGTTGGGTAGGGACCGGCTCTAGATGTTGCCAACTTCCCTAGCGTCTAGTAATAATAATAATAATAATAATAATAATGGCATTTGTTAAGCGCTTACTATGTCTAAGCGGGATGTATTTATTACTCTATTTTACTTGCACATATTTACTTTATTCTGTTAATATGTTTTGTTCAGTTGTCTGTCTCCCCCGGCTAGACAGTGAGCCCGCTGTTGGGTAGGGACCGGCTCTAGATGTTGCCAACTTGGACCGTAGGCGTCCAATAAATAGGAACGGATCGGAGGGCTCTATAAACGCAGGGATGCATTACTGTATTATTTTACTTTCTCATATTTACTTTATTCTGTTAATATGTTTTGTTCAGTTGTCTGTCTCTCCCTTCTAGAGTGTGAGCCCGCTGTTGGGTAGGGAACGGCTCTAGATGTTGCCAACTTCCCTAGCGTCTAGTACTACTACTACTACTACTACTACTACTAATAATAATAATAATGATGATGGCATTTGTTAAGCGCTTACTATGTCTAAGCGGGATGTATTTTACTTGTACATATCTACTTTATTCTGTTAATATGTTTGGTTCAGTTGTCTGTGTCCCCCTTCTAGACAGTGAGCCCGCCGTTGGGTAGGGACCGGCTCTAGATGGTGCCAACTTCCCAAGCGTCTAGTAATAATAATCATAATAATAGTAATAATAATGGCATTTGTTAAGCGCTTACTATGTCTAAGCGGGATGTATTTGTTACTCTATTTTACTTGTACATATCTACTTTATTCTGTTAATATGTTTGGTTCAGTCGTCTGTCTCCCCCTTCTAGGCTGTGAGCCCGCTGTTGGGTAGGGACCGGCTCTAGATGGTGCCAACTTGGACCGTAGGCGCCCAATAAATAGGAACGGATCGGAGGGCTTTATATATGCAGAGATGTATTACTCTGTTTTACTTGCACATATCCACTTTATTCTGTTAGTATGTTCTGTTGTCTGTCTCCCCCTTCTAGGCTGTGAGCCCGCTGTTGGGTAGGTACCGGCTCTGGATGGTGCCAACTTCCCAAGCGCCTAGTAATAATAATAATAATAATAATAATAATAATAATAATAATAATGATGGCATTTGTTAAGCGCTTACTATGTCTAAGCGGGATGTATTTATTACTCTATTTTACTTGTACATATTTACTTTATTCTGTTAATATGTTTGGTTCAGCTGTCTGTCTCCCCCTTCTAGAGTGTGAGCCCGCTGTTGGGTAGGGACCGGCTCTAGATGTTGCCAACTTCCCAAGTGCCTAATAATAATAATAATAATGATGGCATTTGTTAAGCGCTTACTATGGCTAAGCGGGATGTATTTATTACTCTATTTTACTTGTACATATCTACTTTATTCTGTTAATATGTTTGGTTCAGCTGTCTGTCTCCCCCTTCTAGACTGTGAGCCCGCTGTTGGGTAGGGACCGGTTCTAGATGTTGCCAACTTCCCAAGCGTCTAGTAATAATAATAATAATAATAATAATAATAATGGCATTTGTTAAGCGCTTACTATGTCTAAGCGGGATGTATTTATTACTCTATTTTACTTGTACATATCCAGTTTATTCTGTTAATATGTTTTGTTCTGTCGTCTGTCTCCCCCTTCTAGACTGTTAGCCCGCTGTTGGGTAGGGACCCGCTCTAGATGGTGCCAACTTCCCAAGCGCCTAGTAATAATAATAATGATGATGACATTTGTTAAGCGTTTACTATGTGCAAAGCACTGTTCTAAGCGGGATGTATTTATTACTCTATTTTACTCGCACATATCTACTTTATTCTGTTAATATGTTTGGTTCAGTTGTCTGTGTCCCCCTTCCAGTCTGTGAGCCGCTGTTGGGTAGGGACCGGCTCTAGATGTTTCCAACTTCCCAAGCGCCTAGTAGTAATAATAATAATGATGGCATTTGTTAAGCGCTTACTATGTCTAAGCAGGATGTATTTATTACTCTATTTTACTTGTACATATGTACTTTATTCTGTTAATATGTTCTGTTCTGTTGTCTGTCTCCCCCTTCCAGACTGTGAGCCCGCTTTTGGGTAGGGACCGGCTGTAGATGTTGCCAACTTCCCAAGCGCCTAGTAATAATAATAATAATGATGGCATTTGTTAAGCGCTTACTATGCCTAAGCGGGATGTATTTATTACTCTATTTTACTTGTACATATCTACTTTATTCTGTTAATATGTTTGGTTCAGTTGTCTGTCTCCCCCTTCTAGGCTGTGAGCCCGCTGTTGGGTAGGGACCGGCTCTAGATGGTGCCAACTTGGACCGGAGGCGTCCAATAAATAGGAACGGATCGGAGGGCTCTATAAACGCAGGGATGCATTACTCTATTATTTTACTTTCTCATATTTACTTTATTCTGTTAATATGTTTTGTTCAGATGTCTGTCTCCCCCTTCTAGACAGTGAGCCCGCTGTTGGGTAGGGACCGGCTCGAGATGGTGCCAACTTGGACCTTAGGCGTCCAATAAATAGGAACAGATCGGAGGGCTGTATATAAGGAGGGATGTATTACTCTATTTTACTCGCACATATCTACTTTATTCTGTTAATATGTTTTGTTCAGCTGTCTGTCTCCCCCTTCTAGACAGTGAGCCCGCTGTTGGGTAGGGACCGTCTCTCTATGTTGCCAACTTCCCAAGCGCCTAGTAATAATAATAATAATAATGGTATTTGTTAAGCGCTTACTATGTCTAAGCGGGATGTATTTATTACTCTATTTTACTTGTACATATCCACTTTATTCTGTTAATATGTTTGGTTCAGTTGTCCGTCTCTCCCTTCTAGACTGTGAGCCTGCTGTTGGGTAGGGACCGGCTCTCTATGTTGCCAACTTCCCAAGCGCCTAGTAATAATAATAATAATGGTGATGATGCCATTTGTTAAGTGCTTACTATGTGCAAAGCACTGTTCTAAGCGGGATGTATTTATTACTCTATTTTACTTGCACATATCTACTTTATTCTGTTAATATGTTTTGTTCAGTTGTCTGTCTCCCCCTTCTAGAGTGTGAGCCCGCTGTTGGGTAGGGACCGTCTCTCTATGTTGCCAACTTCCCAAGCGCCTAGTAATAATAATAATAATAATGGCATTTGTTAAGCGCTTACTATGTCTAAGCGGGATATATTTATTACTCTATTTTACTTGTACATATCCACTTTATTCTGTTAATATGTTTTGTTCTGTCGTCTGTCTCCCCCTTCTAGACAGTGAGCCCGCTGTTGGGTAGGGACCGTCTCTCTATGTTGCCAACTTCCCAAGCGCCTAGTAATAATAATAATGGCATTTGTTAAGCGCTTACTATGTCTAAGCGGGATGTATTTATTACTCTATTTTACTTGTACATATCCACTTTATTCTGTTAACATGTTTTGTTCAGTCGTCTGTCTCCCCCTTCTAGACTGTGAGCCCGCCGTTGGGTAGGGACCGGCTCTGGATGGTGCTAACTTGGACCGTAGGCGCCCAATAAATAGGAACGGATCGGAGGGCTGTATAGACGGAGGGATGCATTACTCTATTATTTTACTTTCTCATATTTACTTTATTCTGTTAATATGTTTTGTTCAGTCGTCTGTCTCCCCCGGCTAGACTGTGAGCCCGCTGTTGAGTAGGGACCGGCTCGAGATGGTGCCAACTTGGACCGTAGGCGCCCAATAAATAGGAACGGATCGGAGGGCTCTATATATGCAGAGATGTATTACTCTATTTTACTCGCACATATCTACTTTATTCTGTTAATATGTTTGGTTCAGTTGTCTGTGTCCCCCTTCTAGGCTGTGAGCCCGCTGTTGGGTAGGGACCGGCTCTAGATGGTGCCAACTTGGACCGTAGGCGCCCAATAAATAGGAACGGATCGGAGGGCTCTGTATACGCAGAGATGTATTACTCTCTTTTACTCGCACATATCTACTTTGTTCTGTTAATATGTTTGGTTCAGTTGTCTCCCCCTTCTAGACAGTGAACCCGCTGTTGGGTAGGGACCGGCTCTAGATGGTGCCAGCTTGGACCGTAGGCGCCCAATAAATAGGAACGGATCGGAGGGCTCTATCTATGCAGAGATGTATTACTCTCTTTTACTTGCACATATCTACTTTATTCTGTTAATATGTTTGGTTCAGTTGTCTGTCTCCCCCGGCTAGACTGTGAGCCCGCTGTTGGGTAGGGACCGGCTCTAGATGGTGCCAACTTGGACCGTAGGCGCCCAATAAATAGGAACGGATCGAAGGGCTGTATAGACGGAGGGATGCATTACTCTATTATTTTACTTTCTCATATTTACTTTATTCTGTTAATATGTTTTGTTCAGTTGTCCGTCTCCCCCGGCTAGACTGTGAGCCCGCTGTTGGGTAGGGACCGGCTCTAGATGGTGCCAACTTGGACCGTAGGCGCCCAATAAATATGAACGGATCGGAGGGCTCTATATAAGGAGGGATATATTACTCTATTTTACTTGCACATATTTACTTTATTCTGTTAATATGTTTTGTTCAGTTGTCTGTCTCCCCCGGCTAGATTGTGAGCCCGCTGTTGGGTAGGGACTGGCTCTAGATGTTGCCAACTTCCCAAGCGTCTAGTAATAATAATAATGATGATGGCATTTGTTAAGTGCTTACTATGTGCAAAGCACTGTTCTAAGCGGGATGTATTTATTACTCTATTTTACTTGCACATATTTACTTTATTCTGTTAATATGTTTTGTTCAGCTGTCTGTCTCCCCCTTCTAGACTGTGAGCCCGCTGTTGGGTAGGGACCGGCTCTAGATGTTGCCAACTTCCCTAGCGTCTAGTAATAATAATAATAATAATAATAATAATAATAATAATAATAATAATAATGGCATTTGTTAAGCGCTTACTAGGTCTAAGCGGGATGTATTTATTACTCTATTTTACTTGTACATATCTACTTTATTCTGTTAAT
This sequence comes from Tachyglossus aculeatus, assembly GCF_015852505.1. Classification (NCBI taxonomy): domain Eukaryota; kingdom Metazoa; phylum Chordata; class Mammalia; order Monotremata; family Tachyglossidae; genus Tachyglossus; species Tachyglossus aculeatus. Next base: position 2,520,926 of record NC_052097.1, on the reverse strand, counting down.
ATGTTTTGTTCAGTTGTCTGTCTCCCCCTTCTAGACTGTGAGCCCGCTGTTGGGTAGGGACCGGCTCTAGATGGTGCCAACTTGGACCGTGGGCGTCCAATAAATATGAATGGATCAGAGGGCTGTCTATACGGAGGGATGTATTACTCTATTTTACTTGCACATATTTACTTTATTCTGTTAATATGTTTTGTTCAGTTGTCTGTCTCCCCCATCTAGACAGTGAGCCCGCTGTTGGGTAGGGACAGGCTCTAGATGTTGCCAACTTGGACCGTAGGCGCCCAATAAATAGGAACGGATCGGAGGGCTCTATATATGCAGGGATGCATTACTTTATTTTACTTGCACATATTTACTTTATTCTGTTAATATGTTTTGTTCAGTTGTCCGTCTCCCCCTTCTAGACTGTGAGCCCGCTGTTGGGTAGGGACCGGCTCTAGATGTTGCCAACTTGGACCGTAGGCGCCCAATAAATATGAACGGACCGGAGGGCTCTATAGACGCAGGGATGCATTACTCTGTTTTACTTGCACATATTTACTTTGTTAATATGTTTTGTTGTCTGTCTCCCCCGTCTAGACTGTGAGCCCTCTGTTGGGTAGGGACTGACTCTAGATGTTGCCAACTTCCCAAGCATCTAGTAATAATAATAATAATGTTGGCATTTGTTAAGCGCTTAGTATGTCTAAGCGGGATGTATTTATTACTCTATTTTACTTGTACATATTTACTTTATTCTGCTAATATGTTTTGTTCTGTTGTCTGTCTCCCCCGGCTAGACTGTGAGCCCACTGTTGGGTAGGGACTGGCTCCAGGTGTTGCCAACTTGGACTTCAATCAATCAATCAGTCAATCGTATTTATTGAGCGCTTACTGTGTGCAGAGCACTGTACTAAGCGCTTGGGAAGTACAAGCTGGCAACATATAGAGACAGTCCCTGCCCAACAGTGGGCTCCCAAGTGCCTAGTAATAATAATAATAATGATGGCATTTGTTAAGCGCATACTATGTGCAAAGCACTGTTCTAAGCGGGATGTATTTATTACTCTATTTTACTTGTACATATTTACTTTATTCTGTTAATATGTTTTGTTCTGTTGTCTGTCTCCCCCTTCTAGACTGTGAGCCCGCTGTTTGGTAGGGACCGGCTCTAGATGTTGCCAACTTGGATTTCCCAAGCGCCTAGTAATAATAATAATAATGATGGCATTTGTTAAGCACTTACTATGTGCAAAGCACTGTTCTAAGCGGGATGTATTTATTACTCTATTTTACTTGTACATATCTACTTTATTCTGTTAATATGTTTTGTTCAGTTGTCTGTCTGCCCCTTCTAGACTGTGAGCCTGCTGTTGGGTAGGGACCGGCTCTAGATGTTGCCAACTTGGACTTCCCAAGCACCTAGTAATAATAATAATAATAATAATGGCATTTATTAAGCGCTTACTGTGTGCTAAGCGCTGGGGAGGTTACAAGGTGATCAGGTTGTCCCCCGTGGGGCTCACAATCTTCATCCCCATTTTCCATTCATTCATTCATTCAATCATATTTATTGAGCGCTTACTGTGTGCAGAGCACTGTACTAAGCGCTTGGGAAGTCCAAGTTGGCTACATCTAGAGACGGTGCCTACCCAACAGCGGGCTCACAGTCTAGAAGTCCAGTCCTGTAGTCCTGTATATATGTATATATTTTTGTACATATTTATTACTCTATTTTACTTGTACATATCTATTCTATTTATTTTATTTTGTTAATATGTTTGGTTTTGTTCTCTGTCTCCCCCTTCTAGACTGTGAGCCCACTGTTGGGTAGGGATGGTCTCTATATGTTGCCAACTTGTACTTCCCAAGCGCTGAGTACAGTGCTCTCTCTGCACACAGTAAGCGCTCAATAAATACGATTGATTGATTAGAAGGGGGAGACAGACAACAAAACAAAACGTGAGGGAACTGAGGCCCAGTGAAGTGACTTGCCCAAAGTCACACAGCTGGCAAGTGGCACACAGTAAACGCCCAGTGAATACGATTGAATGAGTGAATGAATATGTTACCAACTTGTACTTCCCAAGCACTTAGTATAGTGTTCTGCACACAGTAGGCGCTCAATAAATACGATTGAATGAATGAATGAATATGTTACCAACTTGTACTTCCCAAGCGCTTAGTACAGTGCTCTGCACACAGTAAGCGCTCAATAAATGCCATTGAGTGAATGAATGAATGAATTGGGGTCCCCAAAAATCAGACCATTATCCTTTCAGCTTTCGGGGCATCAGTCGGGTCGGGCTTTGGTTTTGTTTCGGGACATCTGACGGTTCCGTAGCTTCTTTAGTTTGCCCCCACTCTAGGCTTCTGTGTCTCCCCCCACGAATCTAAAGGCTGCTCTTAAAAACAAAAAATGGGTGCTGCTTTTTTTTTTACTAAAATGGGACTTCTGTGATTTGGCCGTTGTGTGGTCTGGTTGAGAAACTTGTTGGGTTGAAAAGGAACAACCTGACGTCCCCTACAACATGGGAACCGTTAGCTGGAGAAAAGACGGGCCCCCAAGACCGGTCGGAATAAAGTTTGAAAGTTGGATTCCGCTGTCTTGGTTTCTTCAGCATTTGGTCGCTTTCTGCCGGCCCCGTTGCATGGAGGATTCCTGTTCACTCTTGGTAGTTTTGATGGCTTTAGAGGAAAAATACGGCCCGTTTGCCCCCTCATGAGGTGTCTGACTATTGCTGAAGGTGGTTAAAGATAGAGAGGGACCTAGGAAGGGGCAGCTCTTGGGCTGTCTGGTGTTTTGAGGGTGTTTCTTCACGGTCAAAATAAGCATATTTTGGTGGAGATGAACTGTCATTTATTGTTCTGCTTTCCTGGGGAGTTATTTTACTAGTTCCTAAAATCGAAGGAAGGGAATCTTACTTCCAGATTCATGATAGATTTTCAAATGGTTGCCGGTTCCTTTGTAAACAGTACATCGCACCCCATTTCTCTTTGCGGGCTGTTTCGTGACCAGATGATTCTCTTGAATTGGTACTAGTGACTGAAAGAGGTTTATATTTAGTATTTAGTTCAACCTATCCTTTCCTCAAGAGTTGTTGTTCTCCGTGCATCATAGGTTGACCTGATCAGACAGGCCTATGTCTGGTCTTTTCTAGATGTGAGGAAATTGATGCCTGGTAAAATGAGTGCCTTTCATAATAAGTCCAGAATTAGAGTATTGCCCAGTTATACTGAAGTTCAGTTTGTGGAATTTAACTGTTTTGTAGCTGATGGATAAAATTGTTAGAAAGTCACATCTGAGCATTACTAAATAGGCTCAGTCAACCAAAGTAACCGTTGGAAAGTTAGTTTTGTTGAGAGAAGCACATTTTACACCAAGGGATGGGTTCAACTTCTGTAAAAATTTTCCACTTAAAGATAGGTTTATGTTGTCACCTCTGCCACCTTGTTCCCTTATTGTGGAATATGGAAAAATAGAATTGATTCCTCTCTACGTGGGAGTTCAACTTTCTCTGGAGGACAGTATGAAATCAGTGCCCACCAGGTCCTGGGCTCTGTGGCTTTTCTGCCTCGGCCTTTAAAAATAAGATCATTTCTAACAGTAATGCGCCCACGAGGTTTTGTTCCAGGCTGAGGTGAGACAGGACCAGAGCTAGAGTTTTGCATCCGTCAGTAGTAGTAATAATAATAATCGTTGCATTTGTTAAGCGCTTACTGTGTGCCAGCCGCTGTACCGGGTGCTGGGCTGGATACAGGCAGATCAGGTTGGACACACGTGGAGCTCACAGTCCCTGTCCCACATGGTGCTCACAGTCTCAATCCCCATTTTAGAGATGAGGGAACTGGGGCTCAGAAGAGTAAAATGACTTGCCCAAGGCCTCACAGTAGACAACTGGCAGAGCCAGGATTAGAGCCCATGTCTTCCGATTCCTGGGCCCGGGCTCTATCCGCTATGCCATGCTGCTTCTCTAGTATTGACTGTCTACTATGTGCAGAGCTCCTTCTAGACTGTGAGCCCACTGTTGGGTAGGGACTGTCTCTATATGTTACCAGCTTGTACTTCCCAAGCGCTTAGTACAGTGCTCTGCACACAGTAAGCATTCAATAAATACGATTGATTGTAGTGGGGGAGTTAGAAGACGTGGTTCCTGCCCTCAGGGAGTTTACAATCTGGGGAATCAGAGTAATCTGGAAGGTCTGTTTCCAGGTCCCCTTAAATCAATCAGTGGTATTTATAAAGTGCTTACTACGCGCAGAACACTTTACTAAGCTCTTGGAAAAGCACAGTACTACGGAGTTAGCACGTTTCCTGCCCACAGTGAGCTTACAGTTTAGAGAAAGAAAATATGTCTGGCATCTGGGAGGACAGGTTGGGTCCAGAGCTTCACTGTGGGTTTAGATATGGGGGTAAGTTGGTTGAGGGCATTAAATACCCCTTTTAATACTCCTCACCTCCTTGAGCAGAACTCACCCCTCAGGGCGGCCCTTTACTTACCTGGAGCCCCTGGCATTCTCTATAATGGCTCTGGAGCCTGGCCCGGGGAGTGGGTGACAAAGCGGGGAGTGCTGGCTACCCAAGAATAAGCTGGGTCTCTGACGCTCAGAGTTGGGGGGTCCTTTGGCCCGGCAGCCCACCAGGTGGTTCATGTCGGTCAAGAGGTTCCCCTGAAAAACAGGTTTAATCAGTCAATCTGTGGTATTTATTGAACAATTACTCTGTACGGAGCACTGTACTAAGCGCTTGGGAGAGTGCAGTACAACAGAATTACAATTAGCAGATACTTTTCCCGCCCTTCACGAGCTTCCAGGATTTTGCCTTCCAAACGTCCTCATCTCACATTACCCTCTCCTTAGATTTTAACGCACACACCGGCAGACAAGCACACTCAGACACAAAGGCAGGCGAAGACAGATAAGACCTGTGTGTGTACGAACACTCACATGGATGTGCAAACACATATCTGTTCACATATGGAGGAAGCCCCTGGCCAACTGGCACACACGGTAGCAGGAGGGCCCTTCTGCCAACTTTCACAGTCTTGCAGCAGTTGGCAAATGTTTGTGTGTGACGGCGGGTAGGAGGGAGTTAGAAAAGAGTGGGAATAGGACTGGGGGGGAAGGAAGAGAGAAGGAGCTACTTTAAGGACTCCCCTTCCTCATCTCCTACCTCAGGCAACCCAGGACCAGGCCAGCAGCATCAGGACAAGATGATGATTGAATCTGAATTTGATTCTTTTTACCCTCCTGCCCCCAAAGCTCTTCACGCTCCCCCAAATCTTGTCAGGGTGGGGTTGCTATCTAAGCCCCTGTGCTTCAGGGTAAAACTGGGCAGAATGGTGTGATGGTGGTCTTTACTGGCCCTTGAAGACCGTTGAACTATTTATCCACCTCTCCTCAGTTGCGGTGATTCAGGGAAAGCTCACGCCCTGTCGAATGAGGGCAGCCCCAACTTTTATCCCTTCAAAGGAAGAGTTACCGGGGTAGAATTTCAGAATACTCAGCGGTGATTTGAGTACCATCTTTTCTGTGTTCTACTCTGCCAGAAAGCTTTTCAGCACCTCTTGGCTGACACTCAAGTCGGATTATTCTTTTATTTCATTGGGCAGACTTTGAAGGTCTGATAATTTGACATTTAATTAACAGTGCAGCGCCAGCTCATATTTTCTCTCCATCAGCCCACCAGCTCTGAAAAGCCCCTACCGACTACCTTTTTTTAATGCTTTGAGAGAGAAAGGTAAACGCAGCTCTGGGGGTATCTTTCAAAAAAAATATAATAAGCAAAATGATCGGTCCAACTCCTGAAAGCTGTGGACTGCTCTCCATTGAACAGGTAGTGGAGAGGCCTTTTTTCACATGGATGGGTTTATGGATGGACTCTCCCATGGGGAATGAGCTCGTCGTGGGCAGGGAATGTGTCTCTCCCAAGCGCTTAATACAGTGCGCTGCACACAGTAAGCCCTCAATAAATGTATGTATATATATATATATCTGTTTGTACATATTTATTACTCTATTTATTTTACTTGTACATATCCTATTTATTTTATTTTGTTAGTATGTTCGGTTTTGTTCTCTGTCTCCCCCTTTTAAACTGTGAGCCCACTGTTGGGCAGGGACTGTCTCTATATGTTGTCAATTTGTACTTCCCAAGCGCTTAGTACAGTGCTCTGCACACAGTAAGCGCTCAATAAATGCGATTGATGATAAATACGGTTGAATGAATGAACGAAGGAACGATGGTAGGCAAGCCCTGGTCGTGAAGTTCTGAACTGCTGCAAAGGCATAGATCCTGGTGCTTCAAGGCTCATGCGATGCCCTTCTCACCCTCATCACCCTGCCAGGCAGAACCACTGGGCAGGGAGGAGAAGGTATTGTATGATGCAGGGATGTTCCTCAGAAGTCACTTCACTTCTCTGAGCCTCAGTTTCCTTATCTGCAAATTGGGGATGAAGTACCCTTCCTTCGTCTCTCTTAGACTGTGAGCCGCACGGGGGACAGGGATTGTTTACACCCACCCTCAAAGCCTTATTAAAGTCACATCTCCTTCCAGAGGCCTTCCCTGATTAAGCCCTCTTTTCTCCAGTTTGCTCTCCCTCCTGTGACCTCGCTGCAGTTGGATCTGTGACCTTTGGGCACTTGATATTCTCCCCAACCCCACAATGCTTATTTATATATCTTTAAATTATGTATTGCAAATTACTTATATTAATGCCAGTATTCCCCTTTAGACTGAAAACTCGTTATGGACAGGGAACATGTCTGCTAATTAAATTTATGCTCCCAAGTGCTTAGTACAGTGCTCTGCACATGGTAAGCACTCAAATATCTTTGATAAGGATGACCTGATTACGTTGTATCTATCCCGGTGGTTAGAGCAATGCCTGGCACAGAGCGCTTAACAGTACCACTCTTATTATTATTCTTCATCCGTCTTGTATTATGCCAAGTCGTCTGACCCATAGCAATGTCATGGACACATATTATTCATTTTTAATTTATGATAATGTGTTTTTGAAGCACTGTAAATTTGCAGAAAGTCTCCCGATGACTATTATTGGGGTATTTTATATTTGTGGGGTGCTTCACAGCGACTTAATCCCTTTTTCAGCCATTTTTAAGGTAGCATTCACTGAGGTGAGCTAGGTTGGTGGCAGGGTGATTCTCAGAATGGAAAATTTTATTGCCAAACCAGGCAATAAAGGACCAGAATTAAGACCAGAATTTAGGTGGATTTTATCTCCTTGACTCCAGCCCACTAAATAAGCTACAGGGTCCCGAACGTTTGTGAACTGCAGTAGCCATATACCCCTTTGTTTTTTAAGTTTTATCAGCAAAACTGTGTAAAACTCAGGGTTATTTGGTTTTTTTTGGTGAATGATTGTTGAGTGCTTTTGATCGCAAGGCTTTATTGGGTGTTATGGTGTCCTAATTAGAGGGTGATTCATGGTTTATTTCACTAGGCACAATTGCATTTAATTGTTCTATTTAGAGTGCTTGAGTAGTAAAAATATGTGCTAATTTTATACCCCCTCAGGCACCTAGGCAAGCAATTGTTTGTGTTGAATTTATGATTCTTAAAGGAGAAAAAAAATCAGGGCAGTGTAAATACAGGTGTTGAAAGTTCTGAGTTTTCTAGGTGATTCAAATAAATATTTCAGTTATTCTACAAGGATTAGAATACTAAGTACTAACGTCAGTCTATTAAAAATGCAGTCATTGACAATCCTGGCTGTTATGTGACTTTGGGCAAGGCATTTAACTTATCTGTGCTCAGTTTCCTCATCTTAAAATAGGGATTAAATACCTGTTCTCCCTCCCTCCTTACAATGTGAGCCCCATGTGAGACAAGGACTGTCTGACCTGAATGTCCTGTATTTACCCCAGTGCTTAGATCAGTGTTTGGCACCTTAACAAAAACCACTATTATTTATTTATTTATTTATTTATTTTACTTGTACATATCTATTCTATTTATTTTATTTTGTTAGTATGTTTGGTTTTGTTCTCTGTCTTCCCCTTTTAGACTGTGAGCCCACTGTTGGGTAGGGACTGTCTCTATATGTTGCCAATTTGTACTTCCCGAGCACTTAGTACAGTGCTCTGCACATAGTAAGCGCTCAATAAATACGATTGATGATGATGATGATGATATTAATAAAATAATCCTTTTCCATGATAGTTCTGAGTGTAGTGCTGGGATTTATTTCATTCATTCAATTGTATTTATTGAGCACTTACTGTGTGCAGAGCACTTGTACTAAGGGCTTGCGAGAGTACATTACAACAATAAACCATCACATTCCCTGCCCTCAGTGAGCTTGCAGTCTAGAGGGGGAGAGACAGACATCAGTACAAATAAATAAATAAAATTACAGTTATATACTTAAGTGCCCTGGGGCTGAAAGAGGGGAAGAGCAAGTCCGTCAGGGTGACGCAGAAGGGAGCGGGGGATGAGGAAAAGAGGTCTGGGAAGGCCTCTTGGAGGAGATGTGCCTTTAATCAGGTTTTGAAGCAGGGGAGAGTAATTGTCTGTCGGATTTGAGGAGGGATTTGAGGAGGGAGGGTGTTCCAGACCAGAGGCAGGATATGGGCCAGGAGTCAGCGGTGAGATAGGTGAGAAGGAGGCACATTGAGTAGGTTAGCACTAGAGGAATGAAGGGTACTGGCTGGGTTATAGAAGGAGAGAAGGGAGGTGAGGTGGTGGACTGTTTTGAAAACCAGTCGTGAGGAGATTTTTTTTTTTATGTGGAGGTGGAGTATTTTGGAGTATAGGATGCTGGAGTATTTTGAGGAGCGGGGTGATGTCTCCCGAACATTTTTGTAGAAAAGTGATCCGGGAAGCAGAGTGAAGTATGGATTGGAGGGAGGAAAGACAGGAGGCTGGAAGGTCAGCAAGGAGGCTGAGGCAGGAATCCAGGTGGGATAGGATGAGCGATTGTATTAACATAGCAGTGGTTTGGTTGGAAAGAAAAGGGTGGGTTTTAGCGATGTTGTGAAGGTGGGACCGACAGGATTTAGTGATGAGTTGAATATGTGGGTTGAATGACAGAGAGGAGTCAAGGATCAATCAATCAATCGTATTTATTGAGCGCTTACTGTGTGTAGAGCACTGTACTAAGCGCTTGGGAAGTTCAAGTTGGCAACATATAGAGACAGTCCCTACCCAACAGTGGGCTCGCAGTCTAAAAAGGGGAGACAGATGCTGCCAAGGCTATGGGCTTGTGAGACAGGAAGGGTGGTGGTATAATCTACAGTGATAGGAAAGTCACGGGAAGGACAGGGTTCAGTTTGAGGTGACAGAACATTCAAATCTACTGAGATTTATGGGGGAAAATACCTTTTCATTAGCAGTGCTAAATAAAATTTTCAAAATCTTAAACTTTATCTTAGAGTATAGAACTTGTACAGCTTTTTCCATAAAAATGGAGGCACCACAAATCCTAAGTATATAGTGTTAACCAAGAATAAAATGTTTGTTATATGTATATTTTATAGAGGGGAAGGGAGGTGACAGTTGTATTCTATTAGTGAAGATCTGCATTCATTCAGTCATTCAGTCATATTTATTGAGTGCTTACTGTGTGCAGAGCACTGTACCAAGCGCTTGGGAAGTACAAGTTGGAATCTTTTTGGACAAGTGCAAGTTGGACATCTGAATGACTGGCAATTTCATCATGTTTTGTTCTCTGTCTCCCCCTTCTAGACTGTGAGCCTGCTGTTGAGTAGGGACCGTCTCTATCTGTCACCAACTTGTACTTCCCAAGCGCTCAGTACGGTGCTCTGTACACAGTAAGCGCTCAATAAATACGATTGATTGAATGAATGAATGAATGGTAGACGGACTAGGTTCTGGGGCTTTTTGGTGATCCCATCTGATAATGGATTAGGCTTGTAGGAAATGCAGAAAAGTGGTGAAGCTGGGATTATACAGACCCAAGCGCCTAGGTGGAAAGAAAAGGGAGGGCGGACAGGTTGAGGAAAGGAGAGGTTAGCCAGAGAAGGCTTCTTGGAGGAGATGTGGTTTTAATAGAGCTTGGAGATGGGGAGAGTAGTCGTCTGTTGTATAAGGAGGGAGAGGATTTCAGGTCAGAGGGAGGATGTGAGCAAGGGGGCTGATGGTGAGAGAAACGAGATCAAGGTGCAGTAAGTAGGTTGACGTTAGAAGAGTGCCTTGTGGGGGCTGGGTTGGAGTGGGAGGTGAGTGAGATCAGGGAGTAGTTGAAAGAGCTGCCAGGTAACTGGTATTTGTTAAGCACTTATTATGTGCCGGGCACTGTTCTAAGTGCTGGGGTAGATACAAGGTAATGGGGTTGGGCACAGGTCCCGTCCCATATAGCGCTCACAGTCTTGATCCCCATTGTAACCCGCATGAGGTTACTGAGGTCCAGAGAAGCCAAGTGACTTTCCCAAGGTCACACAGCAGAAGAGCGGCTGAGCTGGGACTAGAACCCAGGTCCTTCCAACTCCCAGGCCGGTGCTTTATCCACTAGGCCACAGTGCTCATCAAGGGCGAGCAATGTATCTACTAACTCTGTTATTATTGGACTCTCCCAAGTACTTAGTACAGTGCTGTGCTCGTAGTTAGCGCTCAATCAATACAATTGATTGGGGGACAGCCCTCAGCTTTGTGTGATCATCTTTGACCGTGTTTGCGGCTTCCTTGGAGCAGGCTGGTGTGTGACCTCTGACTTGCAGGCTTATCCTCTGGCTTGTAGCTCTTCAATGGCTTTTCCAAATCAATCAATCGTATTTATTGAGCGCTTACTGTGTGCAGAGCACTGTACTAAGCGCTTGGGAAGTACAAGTTGGCAGTCAGCTGCCTGAGTTGCAGGTGTTACGTTCTGTTGCACTGTACTCTCCCAAGCACTTGGTACAACATTCTGCCCATAGTAAGCACTCAATAAATGCCATCGATTAATTGACTGCACTCAGCAATGCCGGGTGACCAACTCCCCCAAGGAATGTGGACGATGTTTGGCAATTCTAAAGGATGGGAAATGGGTCTCATCATCTGTTTCCAGGGCTCAAGTAGCATCTTTAAGCACGGTTGTGTCTAAAAGGCTGAAGAAGCTCTATTCTGTGCCACTGCTTGCTTTATCCTGCCAGTGAATAAGTGGGTCAGTCCGGGTACCTTTGGTTAGAGACTGGGTGTGCAATAGCAGCGTGGCTCAGTGGAAAGAGCACGGGCTTTGGAGTCAGGTCATGGGTTCAAATCCCGGCTCCGCCAGTTGTCAGCTGGGTGACTTTGGGCAAGTCACTTAACTTCTCTGGGCCTCAGTTCCCTCATCTGTAAAATGGGGATTAAGACTGTGAGCCCCACGTGGGACAACCTGAACACCTTGTATCCCCCCGAGTGCTTGGAACAGTGCTTGGCACATAGTGCTTAATAAATGCTATCATTATTATTATTATTATTAATAGTATTCATTCTTAATTTAGTTTGGAATTCAGTGGATGTGATGGAATTGGAAGCAGAAATTTGTACCCTGTATCTTTGCATTGTGGAAATTGCCATCTAAGGTGGAACCATGAGGCGTTGTCTGAATGTTTAGATCCTTATTGGATGTCAGACTAAAAAATCCTCTCAGGGTTCCTCTTGAGCCTTATTTTTTTAGGAAAAGCTGTCTTGATCCCAGAGCACTTTACCTAAAAGTAGAAGCTTTTGCTATCCAGACAAATTTCCAGTTTGGGTAATCTTTTTTTTCTTTACTTTTGCTTATCCAGAATTCCCCCACCTCTTTCAATAGGAAACATTAGCTCACTGCTGTGTTCTGTCATCCCAGAGGTGATCTTTCATTATGGAGGAGTAAATGTGGTACCATCCCTCTGTTTCCAGTGGGTTATAGGTTTGGGTGATGTGGTCCAAATTCGGTGGAATTGGTTGTGAACCATGGTAGATGTGTCCTTGGGGACTTCCATAAAGAGCCCTCATGGAAATTAAACAGGAATGGAAAAGGTTAAGGGCAGTGGTTCTCCAAAGAAGCTGCCGGTAGAGATGGAAACTGGGATGGATGTCAGGGAAGAGGAGGTCTGTGAATTTAAAGAACTTCCTCAAGGAAAGGAAAAAGAGTTGGCAGTTTTCAGCCGCTCCCATTTTCCTTTGCACTAGGCCAGCAGCGTCTTTGGTGAGACCCGAGGAAAACCTGTTGGGAAGCCCAACACCGCATATCACAAAATGCTTCAGTAGGAAACTCATGGGGCCATCGCTCCTGAATTTCCCCCACCTTGTGAAACTCACTGATAAATTCACTCCTTTCCTAGAACAGGAATGAATTGGCAGAGTAGTGTTTATTGGCGAGCTAGTGCAAATTAGAGGCAGGTGTCAGTCTTCACTTGCCGAGAGAATTTTGGCACCGGCAAAATAATATTTGATTAATAGATGGAAGTGAATGTCTCCCCTGAGGGTGTTTGCAGTTCATTAGGCTTGTTGGGTGTTAGGCATGCATAGGGGATGAAGAAATCACTTTGGGACCATGCTGGTCTTGAAAAATATTTGTATTCGAGGCTGCTGGGGTCTGTGGGCTAAAGGTGAGTCAGTTTCTGGAGTCAGCGGAAGGACTGCTGTTCCCTTTTGGATGACCAGGGCTTTTTCTTGAACATCAAAAGGTCAGATCCTGGAGATCAAAAGCACTTCACCTGCTGCTGCTCCTCCTCCCGCCGGTGAAGCGAAATGGGGGAAGGTGTGAGCGTGGTGTGAGATGAAAAGTCGTACTGATAATAACTGTGGTATCTGTTAAGCGCTTACTATGTGCCAGGCACTGTACTAAGTGCCGGGTGGAGACAAGCCAACCGGGTTGGACACAGCCCCTGTCCCACATGGGGCTCACAGTCTCAATCCCCATTTTACAGATGTGGTAACTGAGGCTCAGAGAAGTGAAGTGACTTGCCCAAGGCCACACAGCAGAAAAGTGGTGAAGCTGGGATTAGAACACATGACCTTCTGATTACCAGGCCCGTGGGCTCCCCATTTGACAGATGAGGTGACTGAGGCACAGAGAATAATAATAATAATAATAATGATGGCATTTGTTAAGTGCTTATTATGTGCAAAGCACTGTTCTAAGCGCTGGGGGGGATACAAGGTGATCAAGTTGCCCTGCATGGGGCTCACAGTTATCATCCCCATTTTACAGATGAGGTAACTGAGGCTCCGAGAAGTTAAGTGACTTGCCCCAGATCACACAGCAGACAAGTGGCAGAGCCAGGATTAGAACCCAGGTCCTCCTGACTCCCAGCCCTATGCTGTATCATTATTCATTACCCAAAGTTTTGTGGTGCTTAGTACAGTGCTCTGCACACAGTAAGCGCTCAATAAATACAATTGAATGAATGGTGGAGAGGGGGAGGAGGAGAAATGTTTTCCTGCTCGTGGGCTCCTAAGAGTGAACTGTTTGGTTGAAGAATCTTTAACTCCATTTTGTGTTATCAGTCAAATTAAATATAAGCCAGCTAACTATTTCCATTCACTTTAAAAGAACAAGGCCGGGATGAAGTAGAGGCTGATGTCACAAAAGGAAGACGGCTGTATGAGATATTGTCGGAGCCTCAACCATTTTCTCTTTGTAATACCGATTCCCTCTGGCCGCAATTAAGGGGGTCGGCTTCAACCTACTGGTTGAAATGCGGCAGACGCAATAGAGAAATGGCGAAAATGAGAAAACGTTCAATTCGTGAAGGGATTGTGAACAGGGAAAGGTAATTTATGCCATGGAGTCCAGGCTCGATGAGCTTGGGTGTTTGCGATTGAGGTTTTTATTCATGGTTTTGGTTCTGTTAGTCAATGGTATTGAACAGATGCTGTTTACAGGGCCCCGTCCTGACTGCTTGGGAGGGTACAAAGAGTTATCAGACAAGATACCCGCCTTCAAAAGAATGAACAGTCTACTGTGGGAACAGCACTGAACTGAGCACTTAGGGTACTTCATGAAACTATTATTGCAAAAAAGGCAATGAATTGACCTCCTCCCCGTTCCACTTTTGCTCTTCTTACCCCATCCCTTCTCATCTTCTAAAAACCCTTAAACCCATTCCTCTCCCTCCCAGATGCCATTCCCACTAAAAAACCCTTAAACCTATTCCTCTTCCCTCCCTGACTCCATTCCCACTAAAAACCTTTAAACGTATTTCACTCCCTCCATTCCCCCTAAAAACCCTTAAACCTATTCCTCTTCCCTCCCTGTCTCCATTCCCACTAAAAACCTTTAAACGTATTTCACTCCCTCCCTGACTCCCTTCCCACTCAAAGCTCCTCCTCTAGATTAGAAGCTCCTTGTGGACAGAGATCAACTCCATGGTAGTGTTCTTCCTGAAGCATTTAATCCAGGGCTCTGCCTACAGTAAGCACTCAGTAAATACCACTGATTGATTGGCTGATATCGCGTAGCATTTAATTGACAAGCATTTTGTACACCCCGGGTGTTGGGGCTAGGCAGAGTCTCTGAGAATATGGAAGCAGTCAGTACCAGTACATTCAGTTTTCCTATAATGTGGGTTTTCATTAAATATTTTGGATAGAACTCTAGGTGAATTATTTTGCACACCCCAGGTGTTGGGGCTAGGCAGAGTCTCCGAGAATATGGAAGCAGTCAGTACCAGTACATTCAGTTTTCCTATAATGTGGGTTTTCATTAAATATTTTGGATTAGAACTCCAGGTGAATTAGGGAATGTTGCCCCCCTGCCCCCCAACCCACATGTTTGTGCATAGTAAGCTTGTTTTGAACAGGGAACAAGTCTGCCAACATTGTTGTCTTGTACCCTCCGAAGTGCTTAGTACAGTGGCTCTGCACAGAGTGAGTGCTCAGTAAATACCAATGATGATGGTGATCGGATAATCAGTGCTCAACAAATGCCAGTGATGATGATGATCGGATAATCGGTGTTTTTTGAGTGGTTGTTGTGTATGTGTCCCTGTGCTAAGCGCTTGGAAGAGTACATTAGTTAGAAGACAAGAGACCTGCCCTCAAAGAATACAGCACTGTACTGAGTGCTTGGGAGAATACAATAGAGTTAGAAGACAAGATATCTGCAATCAAAGAATTTACAGTCTGCTGTCGGTATAGCACAGTACTGAGCACGTGGGAGACTTACGATAGAGTAGGTGGGCACGATCTCTGCTCTCAAGGAGTGTTCAATCTAGCGGGTAAATAAAATAAATCAGTTGTGGGGAAAGGACAGGAAGTCACTGTTCTCTCTCTTCATGTACTAGGGAAAAACGTCAGAAAGTTTTTCCCCCACTTTCCCTACTTCCCCCTTTCCCTTCCTTAAAAAGAGCTAAACTCACAATTTGTTAGATAGGGACCCATGATTTCATGACAAAATTTTATTCCTCTGTATTGACACGTGTTAAAAATAACCTGCTTCTTGTCTTTTAACTGAAATCCCCACACTGACTCAGAAGATACTGCTAATCCTTTTGGCATTTTTTGTGTTTTTAATTAGAGTATGTCGGATGTGGGGTAACAGCTTTTGCAAAGCGCTCTCCGTTTTGACAAGTGCTTTTTGTTCCCTTTCATTATTTATTCTCCACAACTGCACTCCAAGGTAAATTAGAGTTATTACTCCTTTAAGGACAGTTTCCCTTTTGTATTGCAGATACTGAAGTTCTCAAGCAGCATTCTTTATCATCCCATTGTAAGGAGCCCCTGGAAAAATTGCTGCGGTGGTAAAGCTTGGAACCTCAGAGCTTGGTGAGTTTCTCTGGATCCTTGAACTTCCGTGGCCAGCTAAGGAGTGTATCCCCTTTTGGGATTTAGTCATTTGATGTTTTTTTTTTTGTTATTGTGGTTTGTTTTTATGGTGTTAAGTGCTGACTTTGTGCCAGGCGCTGTACTAAGTGCTGGGATAGCTGGGGTAGGGGAGACTATGGTCCACTCTCTGTCTCTCCAGGTGGATGGTGTCAAAGTGACAGCTCAAAGTGAGCTCATGGTATTGAAGGGGCCCCCGAGTGCTAATTACAGTAATAAACCCTCGCGGGAGTAAAGTGGAGGGGGAATAATTTATATTAATGGCCACCTCCCCCTCTAGACTGTAATCTCGTTGTAGGCAGGGAATGGGTCTGTTGTATTTTATCCTCTGAAGCTCTTAGTACCCAGTATGCGCTCAATAAATAGGATTGATGGACTGATTACAGCAGGAACCGTGTCCCCATCTTTTTTCCGACGTGCTACATACCACGATGGTATCTGCTCCCAAGACCAGTGACTGTCACATGGCTCAAAGATGCTTTTTGGCAAATCAGCCAAACAGTAGCATTAATTTTTAAATTATAGATTATACATGACCTATATTAATGTCTGTCTCCCCTTCAGGCTCTAAGCTCATTGAGGGCAGGGAATGGGTATAACAACTCTGTGATATTGCACTCTCCCAAGTGCTTAGTATAGTATTCTGCACTCAGTAAGTGCTCAATAAATGCGATTGATTGCTCTGCACATAGTAAGCACTCAGTAACTACTGTTGATAGATTGATTGAGCCCCTGGGGCAGAGGATTGTGCTGAGCCCTTGGGAAAGAAAGACCAAGAGAATCGGTAGACAGTAGCCCTGCGCTCAAGGAGCTTCCAGTGGAAGGGAGCAGGCAGGCCTTGAAAGGCTCGCCTTTGCCCGTTCTCCCCTGGGCCACTGTGCCTCGGGTCCCCTTGCAGCCGCTCTGCCTTGCGGTCGTTGGCTCTCGCCCCAGGCCCACTGGTTTGGGCTTGAACTGTAGCGGCAGAATCCTGAGAGCCCGTCGAGGGCGGGCCCAGGGGTGTTGAAGGATCCTGGCCGTGCCGATGAAACCGCTAAAGTCACCAGAGACCGCCTGTCCTAGCCCACACACTTGGCCCATCTGCCACCAACCTAGTTCTCGAACCCCCGTCTCTTTTCTCTCGCCGTCGACCCCTCGTCCGCATCCTCTCTCCGACGTGATTCCCCTCTCCCCTTCACATTCTACAGACCACCACTCCTCCCATTTTCAAAGGCTTACTGACATCACATCTACTTAGAGAAGCAGCGTGGCCCAGTGGAAAGAGCCCGGGCTTTGGAGTCAGAGGTCGTGGGTTCAAATCCCGGCTCCGCCAATTGTTAGCTGTGTGACTTTGGGCAAGTCACTTAACTTCTCTGGGCCTCAGTTACCTCATCTGTAAAATGGGGATTAAGACTGTGAGCCCCCCGTGGGACAACCTGATCACCTTGTAACCTCCCCAGCGCTTAGAACAGTATGTTGCACATAGTAAGCGCTTAATAAATGCCATCATTATTATTATTACTCGGAGAGGCCTTCCCTCACTAACCTCTCATTTCCCCATCCCTTCTGCGTCACCTGTGCACTTTGTCGCTCACCCCACTCTCACAGCACGTATGTCCATCTCCTTCTACTCTGCCACTTCCCCTGCCTGTCATTTATTTTATTGCCCGTCTCCCCTACTAGACTGTAAGCTTCTTGAGGTCAGGATCGTACCTACCAACTCTGTCCCCAGAAGCGCATAGTACCCTCAGCAAGGGCTCAAAAAATACCGACGATCGATTGATCAGACGGGTTTCGGTTGACTCCACAGGACCAGTCAGCTCATAACATAGTAAATTTAGAATGTGTAAGTTTCTCTGGGCAACAAGATAACGGGCCCCAGAGTACAGCTTTTTACTGGCATGGAGCATTTCCATAAGGTTAGTGACTAATCCTGAGTTTAAGTCTTGGTGCTGTCCTCTGCAGTTCTGACAGACTGAAAATTTATTCCAATGTGTTCAAGAGCACTTGTTCTCACTTAGGGCGAAGTTGGTGTAAAATCTTTGGCTTTTAAAAATAACACCAGTTTTCCTTCCCAAAACACATTTTTGTTACTCTCGAAAAGGAGGGTAGTTTTACATCCAGGAAAGTCACTGGGGTACATTTATTGAATGTTTTTAAAAAACGATTAGACTACCTTTTGTTTTGAAATGGCTCGTGTAAAATGTGTAGCAAATTAAATATTGAAGATCTGGAAAAATCCACTCTGAACAGTAATAATAATGATCGCACTTGATAAGCACTTCATTCAAGTCATTCAATTGTGTCTGAGTGTTTGCTGTGTGCAAAGCACTGTGCTAAGCACTTACTCTATGTCAAGCACTGTTCTAAGCGCTGGAGTAGATGCAAGCTAATCAGGTTGTACACAGTCCCTGTCCCACATGCGGCTCAAAGTTTTAATTCCCATTTTGCAGATGAGTTAACCGAGGCACAGATAGGTGAAGTGACTTGCCCAACGTCACACAGCAGACTTGCGGCCGACCTGGGATTCCTTCCGACTCCCAGTCCCGTGCTCTATCCCTTAGGCCGAGCTGCTTCCCAAGTACAAAGTAGCAGCTTCCTTTGAAGAATAATAGCTGTTGTCTACTTATCACCCAATCCCTGAGTAGTCCAACAGGGAGGGAGAAAAGGGAATAAGTGAGGTAAAGACAAGGCCAAAGAATAACAAGTTCAGATTGCAAATCACCCCAGCAACGATGGAGCAGGTAGAATCTGTATTTCGACCCTCACGACTTTCACTCTGTCCTCTGCCACCTGCTCACAGCTGTTTAGATGGAGGAATTAGAGCAGAATTGTCCCCCTTATCGCATGCTGTCCTTCCTCTATCAAACCGGGGAGTGGACATTGGATTCTGTCAGCTTCACAAGACGTGCAAAGTTGGGCACTCCTAAGGAACGCCGACCAACCCGACACTCAGTAATTAGAAAAGGTGTGTGTGTATATATATATACACGTATATAAAGGTGTCAGGAAGAACCTAGAAATCTAGGGGACAAGACACAAACCGGGCCAGGCCCTGAAAATAGCTGCCGCAGCAAGGATCTAAAGGCCTTTCTGTGTGGAAGGGATTTTGAGTACGCGAAGCTCCACCCACAGATAGCTAATACCAGTGATATTTATAAAGCAAACACCCTTAGCCGGGCGGCATTTCACGTCCACGCGCCTGGCAGCGCCTGAGGTTTGGACACAGCAGCCATCTAAACCCCGCAATCATCCAACCCGGGCTCCTCGGGAACACAGGGGATGGGAAGGGCGACAAGGGAAATGAAACACAGAGGAGCCGGTGGTGGGGAGCGGAGGCTGGGTTGAAGGCAGGAGTGAGTCAGGGTTTGGGAGGGAGGGACCACTGTCTATCCCTTGAACTCTGAAGGCCTAAAAACGGGAAAGTGGAGCATTTTCGAAGGGCAGCAGTGAGCTCTTTTCATTTTAAAATCGAGGAAAGAATGAACTCTGCCGGTTATCCCTGTCGTCATTATTTTCAGGGAGAGAACAGAGTGCTGATTAATCACTCTGGCTCTCGGCGTTTAAACGGTTGGACAGAAAGGAAAGGGAAACGGCAAATTCTGGGAGACAGTGTCCAGTAGCAGCAGGCTGACTAGACTTTTAGACTGTGAGCCCATTGTTGGGTAGGGACTGTCTCTGTATGTTGCCAACTTGTACTTCCCAAGTGCTTAGTACAGTGCTCTGCACACAGTAAGCGCTCAATAAATACGATCGATTGATTAGACTGTTCCCCTCTTTTCCGGAGAAGTTTGGACCGAGGCAGACTGGTCATAGATGCATTCTCCCTTCTGCGTCATCCTTGTTCTTGGACTGGTACATTTTATTCACCCCACCTTCAACCTCGCAGCTCTTATTTCTATATCCATTCATTGATTTATTTCTATTAACGTCCGTCTCCCCCTCAGACTGCAAGCTCCTTACGGGCAGGGAACGTGCCTACCAACTCTGATACGTGGTACCCTCCCAAGCACTCAGTACAGCGCTCCGCACACAGTAAGCGCACAATAATTACAGTTCATTCATTCAGTCGTGTTTATTGAGCGCTTACTGTGTGCAGAGCACTGTACTAAGCGCTTGGAAAGTACAATTAGGCAACAGATAGTGACAACCCCTACCCAACAACGGGCTCACGGTCCAGAAAGGGGGAGACAGACAACGAAACAAGTAGACAGGTGCCAATACCATCAAAATAAATAGAATTATAGGTATATGCACATCATTAGTGAAATGGAGTGATAAATATGTACAAATAGACACCAGTGCTGTGGGGAGGGGAAGGGGGTAGGTCAGAGGGAGGGAGTGGGGGCAATGGGGAGGGGAGGAGGAGCAGAGGAAAAGGGGGGGCTCAGTTTGGGAAGGCCTTCTGGAGGAGGTGTACAGTTGGTGGATTGAGGTGACCGGAGCGATCCGTCACCTAAGCCGCCCCCGAGAGAGTGAATGCTCCGCTCTCTGCTTTTTCGGCCAAGCTCAGTTTCAGCCGCGTTGAACTCGCTTGGCCTATTTGGCTCCCGGAGGAGGTTGGCAGTTTCCCCAAGTTTTAATGGGTCAAAGCAACTGATCCCATTCCTTTTTATAAAGTCAGCACGGTGAGGAGCGCGGCGCTTCTGGCGGAGACGTTCGAACCCGCTCTGTGACCTCCCGGATGAGCGAACTATGGCCATTAAAGCCGAGTTGTGAGTTTGGCCCCGTTGGTTGGAAATCAGCTCCCGAGCCAGTTCCAACCTGCCATCTGTTCATATTTTTACACACCGCCGAACGATCGAGTTTCCAGGCATATCCAGGGGATTTTTCCAGCCCTAGTGGTAATTCTGCACTTTTGTTTGAAAGAGTCGCATCTGTCTGCCTCTCTGTTTCCACGATGCTCCTCACGGACCTAAATAGGCCAGCCACCGCAACCCGCTATTGAGGCTGGGACTGAATTCACCCTCCCCATGTCCCCTCCCGTCCGGCCACGGGGCGTCTTATATGTATATATGTTTGTACATATTTTTTACTCTATTTATTTGTACATATCTATTCTATTTATTTTATTTTGTTAGTATGTTTGGTTTTGTTCTCTGTGAGCCCCATGTGGGACAAGGACTGTCTGACCTGAATGTCCTGTATTTACCCCAGTGCTTAGATCAGTGTTTGGCACCTTAACAAGAACCACTATTATTTATTTATTTATTTATTTTACTTGTACATATCTATTCTATTTATTTTATTTTGTTAGTATGTTTGGTTTTGTTCTCTGTCTCCCCCTTTTAGACTGTGAGCCCGCTGCTGGGTAGGGACTGTCTCTATATGTTGCCAATTTGTACTTCCCAAGCGCCTAGTACAGTGCTGTGCACATAGTAAGCGCTCAATAAATACGATTGATGATGATGATGATGCGTCCATATGTGACAGGGGCCGTCCTGTGAAGACAGTTGCCGAAGGAGGGAAATGTGTCAGTTTTCATTCATCGTGCTGTGAAAGTATGAGGCTCCGGCTATCCCGAAAAGCAACCAGCTGGCATCACCGTCGCCGTTCGGGAAGCAGACTGCCTGATAGGCAGCCCAATTCCTGGGGCATGGGGAAAGCCATAATGACGATTATAATAATTGAATTTTTAAGCGCTTACTATGTGCCAGGCACTGTACTAAGCGCTGGACATCGGACAGGGTCTGCGTCCAACCTGATTTGCTCGTTTCCACCCCAACACTTGTATCCACCCCAGCCTGGTGCAGAGTAAGCACTTAATAATTGTGGTATTTGTTATTATTAGTAGTATTATCATTCGTCCCCGTTTTACAGATGAGGGAACCGAGGCGCAGAGAGGTGACTTGCCCAAGATCACATAGCAGACAAGTGGCCGAGCGGGACTGGAACCCAGATCCTTCTGGCTCCCAGGCCCGTACTCGAGGCCAATGAGTCAGCAACTTGGAAGAGACTGGAAGGGAAAAGAAAACTCGGAAATTCTCGTCTTGTTGGTGAGTATCATATTTATGTGTATATATATATAAAATAGATAGATATACGTGTCTATGTACTAATAACAATAATGGTATTCGTTCAGTGCTTACTATGCGCCAAGCCCTGTTCTAAGCCCTGGGGTAGATATGAGGTAATCAGGTTGTCCCACGTGGGACTCACAGTCTTAATCCCCATTTTACAGATGGGGATATTATCTATATTATGTCTATATTAAGCACTTACTAAGTGCCAGGCACTGTAATAATAATAATAATAATAATGGCATTTATTAAGCGCTTACTATGTGCAAAGCACTGTTCTAAGCGCTGGGGAGGTTACAAGGTGATCAGGTTGTCCCTTGGGGGGCTCACAGTCTTAATCCCCATTTTCCAGATGAGGTAACTGAGGCAAAGAGAAGTTAAGTGACTTGCCCAAAGTCACACAGCTGACAAGGATTTGAACCCATGACCTCTGACTCCAAAACCCGGGTTCTTTCCACTGAGCGACGCTGCTTCTCCTAAGCACAGTAGAAACAAGTTAGATTGGACACAGTCCACACACGGGGCGCACAGTCTTCCCCCCACATTTTACAGAGGAGGGAACTGAGGGCCAAAGAAGCCAAGTGACTTGCCCAAGGTCACACAGCAGGTGAGTGGCGTGGGCAGGATTAGAGCCTGGGTCATCTGGACAGCCCAGGCCCAATCAATCAATCAATCAATCGTATTTGTTGAGCGCTTACTGTGTGCAGAGCACTGGACTAAGCGCGCCTCCATCATCATCATCAATCGTATTTATTGAGCGCTTACTGTGTACAGAGCACTGTACTAAGCGCTTGGTACGCTGTACTAAGCGTGCTAAGCGCCTCCAGGAGAACGGGACCCCCCCCCCCCCCCCTTCTACACTGTGAGCCCACTGTTGGGTAGGGACCGTCTGTAGATGTTGGCAACTTGTCCTTCCCAAGCGCTTAGTCCAGTGCTCTGCACACAGTAAGTGCTCCAGAAGTACGATTGAATGAATGAATGAAGAAGGGGATCAGTCTACTGAGAGCTCACCTCCTCCAGGAGGCCTTCCCACGCTGAGCCTGTATATATGTATATATGTTTGTACATATTTATTACTCTATTTATTTTACTTGTACATATCTATTCTATTTATTTTATTTTGTTAGTATGGTTGGTTTTGTTCTCTGTCTCCCCCTTTTAGACTGTGAGCCCACTGTTGGGTAGGGACTGTCTCTAGATGTTGCCAACTTGGACTTCCCAAGCGCTTAGTCCAGTGCTCTGCACACAGTAAGCGCTCAATAAATACGATTGATTGATTGATTGATCGATCTGACTCCCAGGCTCGGGCTCTCGGCTTTTTGGTAGTTGGCTTTTTGGTCATTTTAACAGCTCACGAGCTTTTTCTCAGCAAACAACTCTCTGTCTCGGAACCAGGCCTCCCTTTCTTCATTTGAACACCACCAGCCTGGACTTTTCTCCAGCAGAAGAGTGATTAGAGAACCCCAGTCAGGCGACGCCCGATGTAAACGATAGCCGTGATTCCTGCCAAGGTCACCGTCAATCGCCCTAGGAAAGGAGAAATGATTTCCAGTGTTAATCACGTGCCACAGAGCACGTATCCACTCATTCAGTCGTATTTATTGGGCGCTTACTGTGTGCAGGGCACCGTACTAAGCGCTTGGAAAGTACAATTCGGCAACATATCGAGAGCGTGTACGTACTCCTGGATAAGCCAAAGGGCTTGGCAAGCAGTAGCCTGCCGGCAGAACAGAGAGTTGTCGTCTCTGCTTTGTACTAGGTAGAACCGACACGGTCGAAACGCGTTTGAAGTGGATTTGCCCGAGACCAGCCTGTCCTTCAGCAGGAGTCAGGATTAGCGAGATGTTTCTACTTACTTACTTACTTACTTACTTACT
Source organism: Tachyglossus aculeatus (assembly GCF_015852505.1). Lineage (NCBI taxonomy): Eukaryota > Metazoa > Chordata > Mammalia > Monotremata > Tachyglossidae > Tachyglossus > Tachyglossus aculeatus. Next base: position 2,497,320 of record NC_052097.1, on the reverse strand, counting down.
TACTTACTTATTTATTTATTTTGTTATTCATTTATTTATTTATTATTCATTTATTTATTCATTATTCATTTGTTTATTTATTATTCATTTATTTATTTATTATTCATTTATTCATTCAAGCGCTTAGTACAGTGCTCTGCACATAGTAAGCGCTCAATAAATACGATTGATTGATTGATTATTCATTTATTTATTTATTATTTATTTATTTTTTAATCTATCTATTTTCTTATATTTATTTATTTATTTATTTATTATTTATTATTCATTCATTTATTTATTTGTTCATTCATTCATTTATTCATTATTTATTTATTCATTCATTCATTTATTCATTTATTCATTCATTCATTCATTCATTCATTCATTCATTTATCTATTTATCTATCTATCTATCCATTTACTTATTTATTTATTTATTTATTGCTTTATTTATTTATTTATTACTTTATTTATTTATTTATTTATCTATTTATTTATTTTTTAATCTATCTATCTATTTATATTTATTTATTTATTTATTGTTTATTTATTATTCATTCATTTATTTATTTGTTCATTCATTCATTTATTCATTATTTATTTATTTATTCATTCATTTATTTATTCATTTATTCATTCATTCATTCATTTATCTATTTATCTATCTATCTATCCATTTATTTATTTATTTATTTATTTATTGCTCTATTCATTTATTTATTTATTACTTTATTTATTTATTTATTTATCTATTTATTTATTTATTTTGCTTATGCCTATCTTTTTTAGATACCTTTTAGACTGTGAGCCCACTGTTGGGTAGGGACTGTCTCTGTATGTTGCCAACTTGTACTTCCCAAGCGCTTAGTACAGTGCTCTGCACACAGTAAGCGCTCAATAAGTACGATCGATGATGGTGATATCTATTCTATTTATTTTATTTTGTTAGTATGTTTGGTTTTGTTCTCCGTCTCCCCTTTTTAGACTGTGAGCCCACTGTTGGGTAGGGACTGTCTCTATATCTTGCCAGCTTGGACTTCCCAAGCGCTTAGTACAGTGCTCTGCACACAGTGAGCGCTCAATAAATACGATTGATTGATTGATTGATTGTTTGGAACTCTTTGGATTATTAGTAGGTTGGCGGGTGGGAGTCAGAGGGGAGATATACGTATCTATGTAATAATAACAATAATGGTATTCGTTCAGTGCTTACTATGCGCCAAGCCCTGTTCTAAGCACTGGGGTAGATATGAGGTAATCAGATTGTCCCACGTGGGACTCACAGTCTTAATCCCCGTTTTACAGATGGGGATATTATATCTATATTATGTCTATATTAAGCACTTACTAAGTGCCAGGCACTGTAATAATAATAATAATAATAATGATGGCATTTATTAAGTGCTTACTATGTGCCCCTCGCCTCTTACTGCACACAGTAAGCACTCAATAAATACAGTTGAATGAATGAATTTTTTTTTAAAATTGGAAAGAGAGAAGGACTCGCCCAGCAGGTCTTTTCCGTTGAAGCCTGTAGACCTATGAGATTCAATTCAGGAGTTTTTTGTCTCTCTTTCTTTGCCTCCGCTTTCTTCCCCGGCATTTATTGCTCTCCCTCCCTTGAGACTTTGTGGCCAGAGCCAACTTGACTGTGGGAAGAGCTGTCTCCTCTTAAAACCGAGAAGCGCTTGTTGGCACAGGTGCCATTGGGGAAGCTGATCTAGAAATTAGTCGTGGGTGGTCTGGGTTTGGTCCAGGATTCCCAAGCCATAAAGCAGAGTGGCTACTACAATAAGCGCTTAGTGCTTTGCACTCAGTAAGAGCTCAATAAATATCATTCATTGATTGACTCGGGGAAGATTTGGCTAGTGGCGATAGATGAGCAAGGCACACCAGTAGATATGGTGGGGAGAGGGCTCAGATGGGGTAGCTAGAACAGACTGAGGAGAAGCACCGTAACTTAGTGGATAGAGCCTGTTTCTGGGAGTCAGAAGGACCTGGGTTCTAATCCTGCCTCCGCCACTTGGCTGCTGCGTGGCCATGGGCAAGTCGATTCACTTCTCTAGGTTTCAGTTACCTCATCTGTTAAATGGGGATTAAGACTGTGAGCCCCCCCCTTGTTGGGTAGGGACCGTCTCTTTATGTTGCCAGCTTGTACTTCCCAAGCGCTTAGTACAGTGGTCTGCACACAGTAAGCGCTCAATAAATACGATTGAATGAATGAATGTGGGATAGGGACTGTGGCCAACTTGATTTGTGTGTAGCCTGTTGCTTAGTGCAGTGCTGGAACCATAGTTAACACTAAGCAACTACCACAGAAAAAAGGAGACTCAAAGCAGGGAGAGAAGCCAGGCAGATTTTTTTTTCCTGAATGGTATTTGTTAAGCGCTTATCGCGTGCCGGCCACTTTACCAAGCACCGGGATTGGACACGATCCCTGTCCCACATGGGGCTCACAGTCTGAATCCTCATTTCACAGATGAGGAAACTGAGGCCTAGAGAAGTGGAGTGACTCGTCCAAGTCACGCAGCAGACAAGCGGCGGATCAGGGATTAAAACCCAGGTACTTCTGATTCCCAAGTCCGGGCTTTATCCACGCTGCTTCTCCAGATTTCAATCCTGGGAACAGTTCCTGGGTCGGCACTGCCGTGATATTAATAAGGGACGCCCGTAAGGTTTGGAAAGCTTGGCTCCCTTAGTTTGGTTTCACTTAGGACTTGGGAAGTGCATGTTCTGTTTTCAGAGACAGAATGTTCCTCTGGGAGAGTTTCTTTCCTCTCTGCATCAAAGCGGCATTTGAGTTCTCTTTTGGAAGCCTTCAGAGCCCTCCCAGCCCGTGCTCCATAATCGGTTTCGACCCTACAGAGGTTGGTTGTGAAATTTTCCCCATCACAGCCCTCTGTAAAAACCCGGATGAGGATTTAGTTTCCCAATACAAACGCCGGCCATCCAACTTCCGCCCTCCTCTCCGTACAGACGCATAAACCTAAAGCCCTAAATGATCTCAAATATGATCTGAGCTTTTAAGTAGGTCAGCGGGCCACTGGGTTATTAGACCAAAAAAGAATGAGTCGTCATGGCTGCCTGTCGTCTTATAACCAACTGCGTAGTTTGAGGAATGCCGTTCCTTTGTGTCGTTAATGTTTGAGGCAAAGTCCTCCTCTCCTCTTCTCCCACTTCCTTCTGCTTTGCCCTGACTTGCTCCCTTCATTTATTCCCCCCTTCCAGCCCCACCGCACTTATTCATTCATTCAATCGTATTTATTGAGCGCTTACTGTATCTGTGTGCAGAACACTGTACTAATCAATCAATCGTATTTATTGAGCGTTTACTGTGTGCAGGGCACTGTACTAAGCACTTGGGAAGTACAAGTTGAGCGCTTGGGAAGTACAAGTTGTAGGGACGGTCCCTACCCAACAGTGGGCTCACAGACTAGAAGGGGGAGACAGAGAACAAAACAAAACGTATTAACAAAATAAAATAAATAGAATAAATATGTACAAATTAGAGTAATAAATACATACAAACACATATACATATATACAGGTGCTGTGGGGAGGGGAAGGAGGTAAGGTGGGGGGATGGAGAGGGGGAGGAGGGGGAGAGTTATTCATTCATTCAATTGTATTTATTTAGCGCTTACTGTGTGCAGAGCACTGTACTAAGCACTTGGGAAGTACAATCAATCAATCAATCGTATTTATTGAGCGCTTACTGTGTGCAGAGCACTGTACTAAGCGCTTGGGAAGTACAAGTTGGCAACATATAGAGACAGTCCCTACCCAAAAATGGGCTCACAGTCTAGAAGGGGGAGACAGACCAACAAAACAGAACAAGTAGACAGATGTCAATGCCATCAGAATAAATAGAATTATAGCTATATGCACATCATTAATAAAATAAATAGAATAGTAAATATGTACAAGTAAAATAAATAGAGCAGTAAACCTGTACAAACGTATATACAGGTGCTGTGGGGAGGGGAAGGAGGTAGGGCGGGGGGGATGGGGAGGAGGAGAGGAAAAAGGGGGCTCAGTCTGGGAAGGCCTCTTGGAGGAGGTGAGCTCTCAGTAGGGCTTTGAAGGGAGGAAGAGAGCGAGCTTGGCGGATGTGCGGAGGGAGGGCATTCCAGGCCAGGGGAGGACGTGGGCCGGGGTTCGATGGTGGGACAGGCGAGGACGAGGCCCAGTGAGGAGGTTAGTGGCAGAGGAGTGGAGGGTGCTCTATCTGTAATTTATTTACTAATGTATGTATGTTTATTCGTGTCCGTCCCTCCCCCAACTAGGCTGTGAGCAGGGAATGTGTCTTTTGTTGTAGTGTGTGTACTCTTCCAAGTGCTTAGTACAGTGCTTTGCACACAGGGAGAGCTCAATAAATACGGTTGAATGAAGGAGCGTGTGTCACGTACTCTTTTCCCATGCCCAACCTGTGGGCGTATGAGCAATTTCCACACCCTCCAGCCAACACCGCGCCCCTTGGAAACGGCTCCCCAGTTGTGTCGCCGCACCTCCAGCCGACCATGCGCCCAGGATCGGGACCAGCTGGGTAACGTGGGCCTCGGGGTTCTGAAAACCAGTTTGCGACCTTTTAGACTGTGAGCCCACTGTTGGGTAGGGACCGTCTCTATATGTTGCCAACTTCTGCTTCCCAAGCGCTTAGTCCAGTGCTCTGCACACAGTAAGCACTCAATAAATACGATTGATGATGATGATGACCCCGGGCGAGGCTGCTTCTGAACAGCGGCTCTGCCTGGTGCCATAGTGCAGCAGACATTTCCAGCCGGGAAGGAGCGAGGAACCCCACTTTTTGGATTTTTTTGCTGTACGTCAAGCACTGTTCTAAGCACTGGGCAGGTTGGACACAGTCCTTGTCCCACGTGGGGCTCACAGACTAAGTAGGAGGGAGTAGGATTTAATCCCCGTTGTACAGTTGAGGAAACGGAGGCCCGAAGAAGCGAAATGACTTGCCCAAGGTCACTTAGCTCGCCTGGAGCTGGCTGGCTACCCCGAATTAGTCCGCCTCCGGGAAGTGATCGTTCCCCAGTTTCGTGTGCCGAGCCTTCTGCAGAACGGAATCAGACCCCGCTGTCAGAGTCCTGCTCTGTTCTTCTCTATTTCTACTGTTATTTGTTATTTGAATTTGTTATTCTCTGTTCTCTCTATTACCTTTGAAAACCACGGGGACTTTTCAGCTCCCACTGTAGCTTTGGAAATATCGAGACGCACCCTGGGCGATTCAGAAAGCAAGCAAGTTTCTTATCGCTGTGTCTCTGGTGTCATAATAATAATAATGGCATTTATTAAGCGCTTACTATGTGCAAAGCCCTGTTCTAAGCGCTGGGGGGATACAAGGTGATCAGGTTGCCCCACGGGGGCTCACAGTCAATCACCATTTTACAGATGAGGTAACTGAGGCACAGAGAAGTTAAGTGACTTGCCCAAGGTCACACAGCCGGCAATTGTCGGAGCCGGGATTTGAACCCATGACCACTGACTCCAAAGCCCGGGCTTTTTCCATTGAGACACGCTGCATCTCAGAACCCTGCCAACTATGGCATGTAGGGATGTGTGTGTGTGTCTGTGTATACACATACAATACTGCTTTGACTGGGGTATGGATTTTTAGGGTTTTTCCTGATTTAGCCTGCTTTCTGGCATTTTCTAAACAGATGATCAAACACCCTCCCCGCCCCTCAAATTTGGATTTTAAAAAGTATCGAGTTTTTTTCCCTTAATACTTTTACCAACAGATGATCAAACACCCTTCCCGCCCCTCAAATTTGGATTTTTAAAAGTATCAAGTTTTTTCCCTTAATACTTTTACCGCTGACCCACATATGGGAAAGCACGATCCGACAACTGAAAGATTTGGTGTCTGTAAAATGGGCAGTAAGAGCACAGGCTTGGGAGTTGGAAAGACCTGAGTTCTAATCTGGGTTTCACCCCTTGTCTTCTGTGTGACCTTGAGCAAGTCACTTCACTTCTCTGTCCTTCAGTGACCTCATCCGTAAAATAGGGATTAAAAATGTGATCCCCATGTGGGACAGGGACTTGGTCCAACCTGATTAGTTTGTATCCATCCCAGTGCTCAGAACAGTGCTTGACACACATCATCATCATCAATCGTATTTATTGAGCGCTTACTACGTGCAGAGCACTGTACTAAGCGCTTGGGAAGTACAAATTGGCAACATATAGAGACAGTCCCTGCCCAACAGTGGGCTCACAGTCTAAAAGGGGGAGACTGAGAACAAAACCAAACATACTAACAAAATAAAATAAATAGGATAGATATGTACAAGTAAAATAAATAAATAAATAAATAGAGTAATAAATATGTACAAACATATATACAGGGTACAGGGTATATATATACACAGTAAGCACTTAAGTACCATCATTATTATTATTATTATTATACTTTCTTCCCTCATTTCCCCACACTGGCAAGAGCCTGGAGTTTCTCTGGATAACTCAGAGATCCAGATTCTCAGTATCCTTCTGGGGACAGTATGGAGAAATGGGATTTGCTTGCGGCAGAAGCTGGATTTGGGTCGCTTTGGCATTGCTAAAGTGTGCCGGGAAAGCCTTGGGGTCGAGGGGACGTTTAGCTGTTTGTCCTTCGCCAACGCTAGAAAGCCGTAGATGGAAAAAATGTTGACCGTGCAGATTGATTGCCAGTAAATCCAGAAATGGAAACTCGGATAAAGCCCAGAATTTCTGAAATCTTTGAAACTTGTGTCAGTTTTTACCCAAATTTACAAAAACAACCCTGCATCATTCTTTTTAAGCCCCTCCTTGTAAGAGCCGTGCATTCGATTGCTATCGTCCGTGTGATTTCTTTCTTTTTGGAAGTACAAAACTTCATTTTTCAAGGTACTTTCTCAACTCCAGATACATTGAAGCCTGTGAAAACTACTGTAGCTTCCCCTTTTAACTTTGCATAGTCTATATGCCTGTGGCCATTTCCATCCCAGATAGTAGTGTTTCGGCATGATACCCCTTTGACATTGCCTCTTTGCTAATATTGTTTGCTCTGCTTTTGTTTTCTTTTTTAGGGTATCAGATGTTGATGCTCTGATAGAAAGAAGGCTCCTTGAGCCGACGTGTTTCTGACTCATTAAATTTTAAAATTCAAAAAGTGCAAGAAGAAAGATCCAGTGTGATTATGAGACACAGCTTTGTAAGTAGGCTATCTTTTTTTCTCTACCAAAGAGAAAATTTGTATCATTAAACAGCTTTTCTGTTTGCCATTCAGCCTGTGGAATTTGTTTTTCTAAATATTGTGCAGGCCTGACTGGTAAAAGGCTGGATACAATATAAATTGTATTAAGGAAATATTTGACTCTAGCAGAATCGAGTCTCCCTGCGTTCCTCTTAATTCCTAAATGTACACATTTGAAACCTGCGCCTTGTCATGAACGGAATTTTCCCAAGCTTTGTCAGAGTTCTGTTTTGGTGTTTTTTTTCAGGAAATGAAGAAAGTGTCATGTTTTCTTTAAAACCGTGTGTAGTATTAAGCTTCTTGTTGATTCTGTAGAACTGTGGTAACTCCTTGCACTTGCTGACTTGAGAAAACTGACAGTAGGTTTATTTGATAGCCAGTAGTTGAAACTGCGTGTTGTACAATTTCGCGAGTAAAGAGTGTGACACTGTGAAATTACCTGCCATTTTCCTCATTTACTTAAATATACAGTGTGACTTAAGTAATTAATTACTCCCTCTCACAGCTCAAACGGGATGGTTACTTATATTGGGAGGAGTCTATTAGAAACTCGCCTCGCTCTTGAGATACTGTAATTGGGCACCCTCTAATTTCAAAATGAGCTTTTTAGGGGATGTTATCTGTCATTCCCAATAAGCCGCTCAATCAGTCGTATTTATTGAGTGCTAACTGCAGTGCAGAGCAGTGTACCGAGCACTTGGGAGAGGATAGTATAACAGAGTTCCTTGCCCACAAGGAGTTTACAGCCTGGAGGAAACATTAAACCGTAGAAGTGAAACAATTTTCTGAAACATTGAGCCTATTTCCAGGTTTCAGCATCTTGATGTGACGGAGGACACTCCACAGTGTTCGACAGAATGGCGCTTCAGGTGCTCCCAAAGCAGGGGATGAGCACCTAGGCGGAATATCCCACCCACCACGCAGCTGGGCCCTTTTCTTCCTTCGCCAGCAGTGATGGATAAAGTGCTGTCACTCTGTCTTGACTGTTTCCTTGTCCATTCTGTCTAGATTTTCTCGTCATTTGTTAGCTGCAATCAAGATGTAGGCCGAGATGGAGGGGAAGCAGTGCGGCCTAAAGGGGATAAAGCCCGGGCCTGGGTTCTTATCCCGGCTCTGCCTGCTGTGTGACCGTGATTTCTCTGTGCCTCAGTTTCCTCAGCTGCAAAATGGGGGGTTCGTTGCCTGCTCTCGCTCCTGTTCAGACTCTGATCCGCCAAGCTAGCTCTCTTCCTCCCTTCAAGGCCCTGCTGAGAGCTCACCTCCTCCAGGAGGCCTTCCCAGACTGAGTCCCTTCCTTCCTCTCCCCCTCGTCCCCCTCTCCATCCCCCCCATCTTACCTCCTTCCCTTCCCCACAGCACCTGTATATATGTATATATGTTTGTACATATTTATTACTCTATTTATTTATTTTACTTGTGCATATCTATCCTATTTATTTTATTTTGTTAGTATGTTTGGTCTTGTTCTCTGTCTCCCCCTTCTAGACTGTGAGCCCACTGTTGGGTAGGGACTGTCTCTATATGTTGCCAATTTGTACTTCCCAAGCGCTTAGTACAGTGCTCTGCACATAGTAAGCACTCAATAAATACGATTGATGATGATATTGGACAGTGGCTGTATTCAGGTTAAGGAACTTGTATCTACACCAGGGCATAGAACAGTGCTGATAGCAAATACCGTTAAAAAAAATAATATCTGGGTCTGTTGCCCAAAGAGAAATAATGGAGAATATTTTCACAGCATGAGTCCCGTCTCTTCAGGTTTTGGTCCCTTCTCCTTCTCCCCTGGCTATGAAAAAGCTCCAAATCAGAGCGGAGAGAATCCCACATTGTTCATATATATGTCTGTCTCCCCCTCTAGATTGTAAGCTCGTTGTGGGCAGTGAATGTGTCTGTTTAATGTCTAGTGTACTCTCCCAAGCGCTTAGCACGCAGTAAGCTCTCAATAATATGATTGAATGAATTAATGAATGAAAGTGCACTGCGCAAACCACCAGCACTAGTAGCAACTCTGTCGCACAAGTTCTCTGTCAATCCATCAGTGTCAGTGGTATTTATTCATCATCATCATCATCAATCGTATTTATTGAGCGCTTACAGTGTGCAGAGCACTGTACTAAGCGCTTGGGAAGTACAAATCGGCAACAGTCCCTACCCAACAGTGGGCTCACAGTCTAAAAATTTATTCAGCACCGCCTGTGGTCCAAGCAGTGGATTGAGGGTCCTCGGTCATCTCTTCCTACGGGACCCTCCATGACAGGCATCAAATCAGTCAATTATATTTAGCTGGAGCATACTAAGTAGCTGCCCTCCTCCAGTGTCTTTGAAAACATTGCGAGCCCCTTGGGAGACAGAGTGTCCAACCCAATTTGCTTGTATTTACCCCTAACGGGCCTTAACAAATATCACTACTATAATAATAATAACAATAATAATAATTATTATTATAGTGAAACAGCCACCGACTAAGCTCCTTGAGGGCAGGAATTCGTCCGCCAACCCCGTTGTATTCTTCCAAGCTCTCGGTGCGGTGCTCTTCACTCTGTAAGTGCTCGATAGGTATCACTGATTGATGGAAGTTTGTAATTTAGCAGTATTTTATGAGACTGACTATCCAAGAAGTATTTCTTTCTGTTCATGTGGACCATAGGAAAGAGAAGAATGGGAACCTTGACTTCTGTTATATGTTGCCAACTTGTAGTTCCCAAGCGCTTAGTACAGTGCTCTGCACACAGTAAGTGCTCAATAAATACGATTGATTGATTGATTGATTGTTAGGGTAGAAAAGTTTACTGGTTTACTGATGTGTAAAATTCTTTTTTTTTTTTTTAAAAGGCTGGTGGCAGTATTCCCAGAATGGCTTCCTTGTATTTAACTGTTTACCATTCTCCCAGCTGGCAAGCACTTCACAGATGATCAAAGTTGATGGCTAATTTACAATTTATTGAGGCCTTCAGCATATTCATAGCTTTCCGTAGACAGTTGCCATCATCCGGGAGCTGTAGTTCAGATAATCTTGGGAATTGGGGGGAATTGCTTGCTTATAGGCAAGCAGTTATAGTCCCTGGGTAGGGACTGTCTCTATATGTTGCCAACTTGTACTTGTACAGTGCTCTGCACACAGTAAGCGCTCAATAAATACGATTGATTGATTGATTATAGGCCCGCTTACCCAATCTGCCTGTAAGCTCTAGATCATAAGCTCATTGTGGGCAGGAAACACATCTGCCAACTCCGTTGTAGTGTCCTCACGGGAAGCAACATGCTGCCTGGTGGATAGAGCTCAAGCCTGGAGTCAGAAGGACTTAGGTTCTAAACCCGGCTCTGCCATTGTCCGCCGTGTGACCTTGGGTAAGTCATTTCACTTCTCCATCCTCCTCAGTTACCTCATCTGTAAAATGAGGATTAAGACTCTGAATCCTATGTGCGACAGGGACTGTGTCCAACCCAATTACCTTATATTCATTCAGTCAGTCGTATTTATTGAGCGCTTACTGTGTGCAGAGCACTGGACTAAGCGCTTGAGAAGTCCTAGTTGGCAACACATAGAGACGGTCCCTACCCAACAGCGGGCTCACAGTCTAGAAGGGGGAGACAGACAACGAAACAAAACATATTAACAAAATAAAATAAATAAATAGAATATGCACAAGTAAAATAAATAGAGTAATAAATCCATACAAGCATATATACATATATACAGGTGCTGTGGGTAAGGGAAGGAGGTAAGGCGGGGGAGATGGAGACGGGGAGGAGGGGGAGAGGAAGGAGGGGGAACTGAGGCACAGAGAAGTTCATTCATTCAGTTGTATTTATTGAGTGCTTACTGTGTGCAGAGCACTGGACTAAGCGCTTGGAAAGTCCTAGTTGGCAACACATAGAGACGGTCCCTACCCAACAGCGGGCTCACAGTCTAGAAGGGGGTGACAGACAACAAAACAAAACATTAACAAAATAAATAAATAGAATATGTACAAGTAAAATAAATAAATAGAGTAATAAATCCGTACAAACATATATACAGATGCTGTGGGGAAGGAAAACAAAACATATTAACAAAATAAAATAAATAAATAGAATATGCACAAGTAAAATAAATAAATAGAGTAATAAATCCGTACAAACATATATACAGATGCTGTGGGGAAGGAAAACAAAACATATTAACAAAATAAAATAAATAAATAGAATATGCACAAGTAAAATAAATAAATAGAGTAATAAATCCATACAAACATATATACATATATACAGGTTCTGTGGGTAAGGGAAGGAGGTAAGGCGGGGGAGATGGAGAGGGGGAGGAGGGGGAGAGGAAGGAGGGGGAACTGAGGCACAGAGAAGTTCATTCAGTTGTATTTATTGAGCGCTTACTGTGTGCAGAGCACTGTACTAAGCGCTTGGAAAGTCCAAGTTGGCAACACATAGAGACGGTCCCTACCCGACAGCAGGCTCACAGTCTAGAAGGGGGAGACAGACAACAAAACAAAACGTATTAACAAAATGAAATAAATAAATAGAATATGTACAAGTAAAATAAATAAATAAATGAGTAATAAATACATACCCCAGCCTTTATTACAGTGCCTGGCACATTGTAAGCACTTAAATACACTAATATTATCATCATCATCATCATCATCATTAGTCTTACTCTCAAGGGCTCAGTACAAATGCTCTGCATGCAGTATATGCTCAATAAATAAGATTGATTGATTGCTTGGCAGATAACCTTGATTGCTTGGCAGGGAAGCAGCGTGGCTTAGTGGAAAGAGCCCAGGCTTGGAGGTCAGAGGTCATGGGTTCTAATCCCAGCTCCTCCACTTGTCAGCTGGGTGACTTTGGGCAAGTCACTTAACTTCTCTGTGCCTGTTACCTCATCTGTAAAATGGGCATTAAGACTGTGAGCCCCACGTGGGACAACCTGATTACCTTGTATCTACCCCAGTGCTTAGAACAGTGCTTGGCATGTAGTAAGGTCTTAACAGATACCATCATTATTATTATTATAACCTCCCTTTTTTAAGGTATTTGTTAAGTGCTTACTGTATGCCAGCCACTGTACTAAGCATCATCATCATCATCAATCGTATTTATTGAGCGCTTACTGTGTGCAGAGCACTGTACTAAGCGCTTGGGAAGTACAAATTGGCAACATGTAGGGACAGTCCCTACCCAACAGTGGGCTCACAGTCTAAAAGACTAAAAGCACTGAGGTAGGTCCAAGTTAATCAGGTTGGACACAGCCCCTGGCCCATATGGGGCTCCCATTTTACAGATGAGGTAACTGAGGCACAGACAAGTCATCATCAATCGTATTTATTGAGCGCTTACTGTGTGCAGAGCACTGTACTAAGCGCTTGGGAAGTCCAAGTTGGCAACGTATAGAGACGGTCCCTACCCAACAGTGGGCTCACAGTCTAAAAGGGGGAGACAGAGAACAAAACCAAACATAAAATAAATAGAATAGATATGTACAAGTAAAATAAATAGAGTAATAAATATGTACAAACATATATACAGGTGCTGTGGGGAAGGGAAGGAGGTAAGATGGGGGGGGATGGAGAGGGGGACGAAATGATTTATCCCTCTAGATGCCCTTTATAATGATTTCTGTTTTGCAAATGCATTTGAAAATAGGCCCATGCCCATGAGGTTCAGAAGAGGGTTGGGGCACAGCTTTCCTCCGTTGTCATGAGATCCCAATGTGGGGCATACTCAGCTGGGGAGTTTCTCCCCGGGGTGCTCCAGAGGTCGAGTTTCCGACCCAGATGGGTTTTTAATTCGGAAAAGTAACTTCATCCTTTACGCTCAGGGAACTTTAGGTTCTGGTAACGGAGGACTCCTCTCCTTCCAAGCCTGGAGAGGAATGTTAGCATGCGCTCATCCTCCAATTCCTCCCTGTGACAGTCCTCTGCCCTCACGATGGGGCTTCTTCTCGTGGCCATTTCAGGAGGCTCTGGTTCCAGAATTAGTTTCCTCGTGCGCCCTCGGCCTTTATTTGTATTTGAGAAAATCCCCCGTTGGCTCCGAGGCAGTAGGTTTAGCTGGTGCCCAACTGACCCGCTTTAAGGGACCGGATCCCAGATAGTCCATTTGACCGCCTCTGCTCCGCCGCCCTCCGGGACCATTAGCCGAGGCTCCTACCTGCCAGGAAATGAAAAACAGTCGATTCCGATCCACCCAGCCATCTATCTCCTGATGGGGTTAGCTGTCCTTAACAATCAAAAAGGACGCTCTGGGGGTGCGGGGGTGAGATCTTAGTCACGGGCAGTGACTGAAGAGATAGTTTCTTCCCCGCTGTAAAAATGCACATAAAAATCTCTGCTCAACGAGGATGCCGATGGGGGCTGCTCCCCGCAAGGCATCGCTGCCACTCCCATCATCCAGAGACCAGCTTCATCATCATCATCATCAGTCGTATTTATTGAGCGCTTACTATGTGCAGAGCACTGTACTAAGCGCTTGGGAAGTACAAATTGGCAACACATACAGTCCCCACCCAACAGTGGGCTCACAGTCTAAAAGGGGGAGACAGAGAACAAAACCAAACATACCAACAAAATAAAATAAATAGGATAGATATGTACAAGTAAAATAAATAAATAGAGTAATAAATATGTACAACCGTATATACATATATACAGGTGGCCCGTTGGCCCATTTGGGCCCGTTTGGGTCAGTGGCGGGTTGCCCGGAAGGAAGGGTGGGTCCTTGATTGGCTGCTACAGTGCTACAGTACAGTGTTACAGGGCTCTGCACATAGTAAGCGCTCAATAAATACGATTGATTGATTGCCACCCTAGTGGGGTTGAGCCGCGCTGAACCATCCCCACCCTCTCTCCCCTCCCTCTAATTAATTGATTTCATCATCATCATCAGTCATATTGAGCGCTTACTGTGTGCAGAGCACTGTACTAAGCGCTTGGGAAGTCCAAGTTGGCAACATATAGAGACAGTCCCCACCCACCAGTGGGCTCACAGTCTAAAAGGGGGAGACAGGGAACAAAACCCAACATACTAACAAAATAAAATAAATAGAATAGATATGTACTAGTAAAATAAATATATAAATAGAGTAACAAATATGTACAAACATATATGCAGGTACATATTTTTATTAAGGTCTGCCTCCCCTCTAAGTAAGCTTGCTGTGGGCGGGGAATGTGTCTGTTATATCGTACTCTCCTAGGTGCTCAGTACAGTGGTCTCTGCCCACAGTAAGTGCCCAGTAAATACGATTGACTGACTGACTCCTGCCCCTTGGCCCCCAACACCCATCGTGTCTTCTAGACTGTGAGCCCGCTGTTGGGTAGGGTCTGTCTCTATGTGTTGCCGACTTGGACTTCCCAAGCGCTTAGCACAGCGCTCTGCACACAGTAAGCGCTCAGTAAATACGATTGATTGATTGACTGATTGTGCCAGGCGGCTGGAAGCATTGCGGGCCGGGAAGGTGTCTTGTTATATTGTTGTGTTGTGTTCTCCCAAGTGCTCAGTACAGTGCTCTGCACGCGGTAAGCGCTCAATAAATAGGGCCTGCCGACAGACCGACCGACTGGAAGGGATAGACGGGCTGTGTTTGTGGAACCAAGCCTGTCTGGGTGGTCCGCTCAGCTGCAGCATCACAGGACCCTCCCTTTCTGGAGGAAAATGGACCTCAGAAAGCGTTCTTTTTTGCCAAGCAGAGCAGGCCAACGAGGGGCGCGGGGGATACGGATGCGCCTGGAAACAGACCCACGGATCCCCCTGCCTGGAATAGGCTGGCTCGGAAAACCCAAGAGTTGGGTGAAAAAAGGAGGAAAAGAATCTGGAAAAAAGTGGGGATGCTCTTTGGGAAGGAATTTCGCCTTGGTAGCAATAGGGGAAGCAGCGTGGCTCGGTGGAAAGAGCCCGGGCTTTGGGGTCGGAGGTCAGGGGTTCAAGTCCCGGCTCCGCCAATTGTCAGCTGGGTGACTTTGGGCAAGTCACTCCATCATCATCATCATCATCATCAATCGTATTTATTGAGCGCTTACTGTGTGCAGAGCACTGGACTAAGCGCTTTGGAAGTACAAATTGGCAACATCTAGAGACGGTCCCTACCCAACAGTGGGCTCACAGTCTAAAAGGGGGAGACAGAGAACAAAACCAAACATATTAACAAAATAAAATAAAAAGAATAGATATGTACAAGATAGAGTAATGAATATATAATTAATCAATCAATTAATTAATCAATAATCAATTAACTTCTCCGGGCCTCAGTTACCTCATCTGTCAAATGGGGATGAAGACTGTGAGCCCCAGGTGGGACAACCTGGTCACCTTGTACCTTCCCAGCGCTTAGAACAGTGCTTTGCACATAGTAAGCGCTTAATAAATGCCATCATCATCATCAATTTGCAAGTGGGCAACGCTGACCCCAGGGTAGCTTAGGAAGCAGGGCGGCCTAGTGGAAAGAAGCACGGGCATGGGACTCAGAGGACCTGAGTTCTAATGTGGGCTCTGCCGCTTGTCTGCTGTGTGACCTTGAGCAAGTCATTTCCCTTCTCTGGGCCTCAGTTACCTCATCTGCAGAATGGGGATTCAGCCCCTGTTCTCCCTCCTGCTTTGACTGTGAGCCTCACGTGAGTCCTGATGACCTTGTATCTACCCTAGCGCTTAGTCCAGTGCTTGGCACGTGGCAAGTGGTTAACAAATAAGAAGGGCTACGACATTATCTAGTGGCTAGAGCCCAGGCCTGGAGGTCAGAAGGACCTAGGTTTTAATCTCGGCTCTGCCGCTCGTTTGCTGTGTGACCTAAGGCAAGTCCCTTCACTTCTCTGGGCCTCAGTTACCTCATCTGTAAAATGGGGATTGGTACAGTGAGCCCCACGTGGGACAGGGACTGTGTCCAATCTGATTAGCTTCTATCTACTCCAGAGCTTACTACACTCATTCATTCAGTTGCATTTATTCATCATCATCATCATCAATCGTATTTATTGAGCGCTTACTGTGTGCAGAGCACTGTACTAAGCGCTTGGGAAGTACAAGTTGGCAACGTATAGAGACAGTCCCTACCCAACAGTGGGCTCACAGTCTACAATGCCGGGCACAGAGAAAGCACGTAACAAGTACCATCAAAAAAAAATCATCATCCTTATTATTATTTTTAGCCTGTAGAGTGGAGGCATGACAATGGAGCACTAGTTCAGCGGGCATCCTGCAGGAAGCATAGTGTATCATCCCGACAATGTGCCTGGACTAGTGTGATCAATCAATCAATCAATCGTATTTATTGAGCGCTTACTGTGGGCAGGGCACTGTACTAAGCGCTTGATGTGTGTTGTTTCACATGAATCGTTCCCCCATCCTGGGCCCCCAGGAGGAGAAATTTTCCTTTTAAAGGGGGCCATGCTTTTCATTCTTCAAGTTCTCTCTTTCTCCCCTTCTTTTTTAAATTACACCATTTAGTTAAGTTCCTCTGAGCCCTTTTCTGATTGAGCTCAGTAATCTTTTCTTGGTGTACATGAATGCTTTGATCTTAATCTTTAAAGGGGGCAATCCAAGCTTTTTTCTTCTTCTCTGCAGAAAATGTCAAAGTACTTTTTGTTTCTTCGGAACGTATTATTGACGACTCGCTACACTTCCCAGATTGCCCTTCCCAGCCATTGCGGTTCTTTGCCGTTTGGCTTCCGATGCCTTCATTATTTTTTTTTTCCCTGCTTAAACTTAAAAAGAAACTGGGTTTGAGTCAGGGCATCTCATCAGTGACTACTCATGGAGGTTGAGGCAGTTAAACATCTTCTAACTTGTGACTCTGGAGCATTAAAAACATTTCTCCCATGGGATGCAGTGACCTGCAAGAGGGTTTGTAAGGCAGATAGGCCAGCGCTTAGAACAGTGCTTTGCACATAGTAAGCACTTAACAAATGCCATTATTATTATTATTATAGGTGGTGTTATAGGAACAGTTACTGGCTGGTAGGTCATTCTGGCATCTCGCGTTTTCAGAGAGACAAACATTTATTTGGAGCTTGGGGGTCACTACAGCAGAGGGGATCTTGCCATCTTCCCTTTTAGACTGTGAGCCCACTGTTGGGTAGGGACTGTCTCTATATATTGCCAATTTGTACTTCCCAAGCGCTTAGTACAGTGCTCCGCACATAGTAAGCGCTCAATAAATCCGATTGATGATATTTTTAGTGAGCCGGGTTACTAGAAAAGGGTTTTTTATTGTTGTTCCTGAACAGTGAGAAATAGTCATCTTAGTACCTGAAATCAGAACTCTTCTAGAATCTGCATCCTAGCAGAATGGCCGGTTTGTAGCACCAGTGTGAGAAAATGATTTTTCTACTCTTCAGTTACAGATGGGAAAAAAAAAATAACAAATCCTTTTTAAATGTGGATTAGTAAATGGTAGGGAGAAGGTAACTTTTACTCTGCAACATTGAACGTATTAAAAAAAAACTAACGCCTGTCTCTCTTGTTTCTGTTCTCATCCAGGCGGACGTACAAATGTCTACCACAAGATTAAAGTGCCGCATGGTATGTTCTCTACCGTGAGCTGTCGTAAAATGAGCTCAATTGCAGACAGGTAGGTCGCAAGACGTGATTTGCCCTACGTCGGATTGTTTGTGGATTTCGGTAGTTAAGAATCAGAGGAAGAATTTAAGACTTTTGATATATTGTCCTCTCCCAAGCGCTTTGGACAGAGCCGCACACAGTAAGCACTCAGTAAATACGATTGATTGATCGACTTACCAGCCCTCTGGTAAGCGTGATGGAAAGCTGGCAAAATTGATTTTATTTTTAATCCCAGTATTTGGGGGGTCTTGGGTGCCAGTTTTCTGTGGGTTCAGCCCATTGCTATTCTGTCTTTCTTTCCCTCATTAAAGCGAGACTCTCTAAAGAATCCATAACAAGTGAAGAGCTATGGGAGCATTTGCCGGCGGAAGACCTGGGATTTCCCAAAACGGGCAGGTCACCGCATTGGGAAGGAATCTTTTAGACTGTGAGCCCACTGTTGGGTAGGGACTGTCTCTATATGTTGCCAATTTGTACTTCCCAAGCGCTTAGTACAGTGCTCTGCACATAGTAAGCGCTCAATAAATACGATTGATGATGATGAAAGGATGCCGTGGGGCTTCGGTCTGCGACAGGCCAGGCAGGAGAAGTTCTTGGTCTCAAGATGTGAGCCTACTGTTGGGTAGGGACTGTCTCTATATGTTGCCAACGTGTACTTCCCAAGCGCTTAGTACAGTGCTCCGCACACAGTAAGCGCTCAATAAATACGATTGATGATGATGACAAGGTTTTCTGCCCTGGCGTCTGTGGCCGGCAGCAGACGGGGCCGAGGATCACCTGGGAAATCTTGCAAGTAGCCGACGCCGTTTCCTCAATCGCTCAATAATATTTGAGCACTTCCCATGTGCAGAGCACTGTACTAAGCACTGGGGAGAGGACAGTACTGTTGTACTGTTGAAAGTACATGTACGGTACAGTACAACAGTGTGGGGCATTGCCCCACAGAATTTATGAACATATACGGAATTGCCTGGCTCGGTGGAAAGAGCCCGGGCTTTGGAGTCAGAGGTCATGAGTTCAAATCCCGACTCGGCCAATTGTCAGCCGTGTGACTTTGGGCAAGTCACTTCTCTGGGCCTCAGTTCCCTCATCTGGAAAATGGGGATTAAGACTGTGAGCCCCACGTGGGACAACCTGATCACCTTGTATCCCCCCCAGCGCTTAGAACAGTGATTCATTCATTCAGTCGTATTTATTGAGCGCTTACTGTGTGCAGAGCACTGTACTAAGCACTTGGGAGGTACAAGTTGGCAACATATAGAGAGGGTCCCTACCCAACAGCGGGCTCACGGTCTAGTGCTTTGCACCTGTATATATATATATATATATATATATATATATATATATATATATATATATATATATGTTTGTGTGTATTTATTACTCTATTTTATTTTGTTAATATGTTTTGTTTTCTGTCTCCCCCTTCTAGACTGTGAGCCCACTGTTGGGTAGGGACCGTCTCTATATGTTGCCAACTTGTACTTCCCAAGCGCTTAGTACAGTGCTCTGCACACAGTAAGTGCTCAATAAATACGATTGAATGAATGAAAGTAAGCGCTTAACAAATACCATCATTATTATTATTATTATTATATCAATGTCTGTCCCCCCCTTTAGACTGTTATCACCTCATGGGCAGTGAACATGACTACTAGACTGTACGCTTGTTGTGGGCAGGGAATGGGTCTGTTATATTGTACTCTCCCAAGCTCCCAGTGCATACAGTAAGCGCTCAATAAATACAAATGAATGAACGAATGAGTGAAGAATTCACAGTCACATTCCCTCCCTCCTAAGTGGTATTTGTTAAGTGCTTACTACGTGTTAAGTAGTTATAGTTATTCTATTTATTTTATTTTGTTAATATGTTTTGTTTTGTTCTCTGTCTCCCCCTTCTAGACTGTGAGCCCACTGTTGGGTAGGGACCGTCTCTATATGTTGCCGACTCGTACTTCCCAAGCGCTTAGTACAGTGCTCTGCCCACAGTAAGCGCTCAATAAATACGATTGGTTGATTGATTAAGGACTGGGGTAGATACAAGATAATCAGGTTGGACATAGTCTCTGTCTCCTATGGGGCTCAGAGTTTTAATCCTCATTTTTCAGATGAGGCAACCGAGGCCCAGAGAAGTGAAGTGACTTCCCCAACGTCGAACAGCAGGCACGTGGCCGAGCCGGGGTTAGAAGCCAAGTCCTTCTGACTCACGGGCCACAGTCAGGGCTCCAGAGGGCCTGAAAATGGGAAAAGAAGATCAAGCTGTGTTGGTGTTATGGAGCTTGATGCCCTGTCCAATTGCCAGGAAATAAAGAGAAATGCCCTGAAGTCCAATAGTCTATCCCATTGTAGTTTAATAAACTAAGTTGCCCGAATTCAGCTGATATGGGCTCAGAGAACTGTTCTCTGAAGGCAAAAACGCTCTGAAAACTGTGAACGGACTTTGCCGTAATCAACCAATCAGCGGTATTTATCAAGCGCTTTCCGTGTGCAGAGCCCTGGTCTAAGCGCTTGGGAAAGTATCGAATAATGGAGTTGGTAGACCCAGTCATGGTCCACAAGGAGCATAAAGGCTCCAGGGGAAGATAGACATTGAAATGGAATCAAATAAATAAATAAAAGGAATTGCAGATAGGGGAAATAGTGTATAAGGGTATTTACATAGGCGCTGTCGGGCTTGGGTGAGTTCAAAGTCTTTACATTTAGTGGGGTACTTAAACTAATATGATTTTACTCTCACTTATAATTATTTATTTATTCATTTGTTTACCTCATTTATTTACCTCGCTGATTTCCTACTACAACCCAGCTCATTCACTTCACTCCCACCAACCTAGTCCCTGTATCTAGATTTCATTTCTCTCGCCACCTTCCCCTTGCCCATGTTCTGCCTCTGGTCTGGAACTCCCTTTTCACTTCATACCAGTCAGAGAATCACTCTCCCCAATCAATCAATCAATCCATCGTATTTATTGAGCGCTTACTGTGTGCAGAGCACTGTGCTAAGCGCTTGGGAAGTACAAGTTGGCAACACAGGTGGCTCCCCACCTTCGAAACCTTCTTAAAATCCTATCTACTCCGAGGCTTTCCCTGAAAAAGCCCTCATTTCCCCCAGTCCCCCTCTTCCGCGTCACGCAACGTGGCCTAATGGAAAGAACCCAGGCCTCAGAGTCAGAGAACCTGCTACTTATTTGTAATAATAATAATAATAATGATGGCATTTATTAAGCGCTTACTATGTGCAAATCACTGTTCTAAGCGCTGGTTTGGTGTGTAACCTTGGACCGGTTCCTTCACTTCTCTGTGCCTCAGTTCCCTCATCTGTAAAACGGGGATAAGGCTGTGAGCCCCACATGGAACACGGACTGTGTGCAACCTGATTAGCCTGGATCTACCCGAGCGCTTAGTACAGTGACAGCTCTTGGCAAATACTCTTGGAAAAAAATCCTTGCACTTAGATTTGCCCCATATATGAACATATACGGAATTTATGTCAATGTCTGTCTCCCCCTCTAGACTGTTAGCTCCTTGTGGGCAGTGAACTTGACGACCAGCCTTGTTATACTGTACTCTCCCAAGCACTTAGTTCAGTGCTCTGCACAAAGTAAGTGCTTAATCAATTCAGTTGATTGATTATATTACTCATCCACATACCTGCCCATGTGGGACTGTGTAGAAAAGGTGCACTATGAACATAGCACAGTGTCTGTATTTTTTAAATTCACTCTACAAGAATACAAGCTAAGCAGTCAGTTCACTCTCTACAAGAATACAAGAAGTCAGTTAAAGGGTTTTAATTGGGGCAGCAAGATGATTTTGTCAAATTAAAATGCCCTATGTTTGATATGATGAGATAGCTCTGCACAGCCAAGAACATCCATGTACTGAGTAGATTATCGTGGGTGCACAGAGAGGACCTTATTGTGCTTTAATATTTCACTGCTCTCTTGCAGAGATGAAGGTAGTATTTTCGACGGGCTGGTGGAAGAAGATGACAAGGATAAAGCCAAAAGGTAGCTTTGTTTGACTTCAGTAATTGTGAATCAGTTGTATTTGCACACCCACTGTGTGCAGATCATCATCAATCGTATTTATTGAGCGCTTACTATGTGCAGAGCACTGGACTAAGCGCTTGGGAAGTACAAATTGGCAACACATAGAGACAGTCCCTACCCAACAGTGGGCTCACAGTCTAAAAGGGGTCCTTTTTCTAAGCTCTGTGGTTAGCCTCAGCAGCAACGAAAGACTCTTCCTCTGTCCTCAGAGAGCTTACAGTCTGAACGGCGAGTTAGGCGGATGCAAACAGTGGGAGCAGGAAGACGAATAGCAGAGTAATAGCACCGGTAGGATGAAGCAGCGTGGCTCATCGTCATCATCATCAGTCGTATTTATTGAGCGCTTACTGTGTGCAGAGCACTGTACTAAGCGCTTGGGAAGTACAAGTTGGCAGCATATCAGTGGAAAGAGCCCGGGCTTTGAAGTCAGTGGTCATGGGTTCAAATCCCGGCCCCGCCAGTTGCCAGCTGTGTGACTTTGGGCAAGTCACTTCACTTCTCTGTGCCTCAGTTACCTCATCTGTAAAATGGGGATTGACTGTGAGCCCCCCGTGGGACAACCTGATCATCTTGTAGCCTCCCCAGCGCTTAGAACAGTGCTTTGCACATAATGAGCGCTTAACAAATGCCATCATTATTATTATTATGAAATAGACAAGTAGCGTATGAAGGATCTACGTGCTAAGCCTTGGGCAAGCCATGTAACTTCTCTGTGCCTCGGTTTCCTTATCTCTAGAGTGAGAATTAAATTCCTGTTAGTAGTAGTTATAGTACTTATTAAGCCCTTACTGTGTGCAGAGCAATGTAGTAAATGCTGGGAAAGAGTACAACGGTGGGAATTCTCCCTCCCCATTCAACTGTGAACCCCATGTGGTGTCCGATTGGATTGTAATAATAATGATGGTATTTGTTAAGCGCTTACTACGTGCCAAGCAATTGTACCTACCAGTGCTTGGCACATAAGAAATACCACGCTTTTGATTACTAGGTAGAAGTGGAGGGGTGAGAGGCAATAAAGGCAGATTTAAAAACACAAAGAGAAAGATCCCTGGAATAATAATAATAATGATGATGGCATTTGTTAAGCGCTTACTATGTGCGAAGCACTGTTCTAAGCGCTGTGGGGGGTACAGGGTGATCAGGTTGTGCCATGTGGGGCCCACAGTCTTCATCCCCATTTTGCAGATGAGGTCACTGAGGCTCCGAGAAGTTAAGTGAACTTGCCCAAGGACACGCAGCAGACGTGTGGCAGAGCCGGGATTCGAACACATGACCTCTGACTCCAAAGCCCGTGCTCTTTCCACTGAGCCACGCTGCTTGAGAGACACCAGGAATAGGACACCCAGGGATATCTAAGGGGCACGTCTACCCCACCAGACTATAATCCCATTTTTAAACATTTTCTACAATGCACGCGTCTTAATAATTCAGACCGAAGCCCCCGTTGTCTGAATTAGTGAGGTTTTGCAGCTACCCATGGATCGGCCTCTTTCACGGACGCTGTTAGGGAATTAGCTCTAGAAGACGGTTGCGGATTTGGGCATCCTCGCTTTAACCCACTGACCGCCAAAGCCGTGTCCTCGGCCTGAACGGTTGGACCAGGGACGGCCCGAGTTGAGATCTCTGCCCCGTTAAAGTGCCCGGTGACGTGAACGGGCAAATATTTGCTTTTACTCGATTTGTGCCGCCAGAAGTCCCGCCAGTTCGGCCGAGAGCCAGCGCGGTGAGACGCTCCCCGTCTCCCCTCGCCGGCTGACGTGTTTCCCACCCCCCACTTCGTTTTCCCAGAGTGTCTAGAAACAAATCGGAAAAGAAGCGGAGAGATCAGTTCAACGTCCTTATCAAAGAACTGGGGTCCATGCTCCCGGGCAGCGCTCGCAAGATGGACAAGTCCACCGTTCTGCAAAAGACCATCGATTTCCTGCGGAAGCACAGAGGTGACTGTGGCGCGGGACCCGATGTTTTCCCTTTGAAAGCATCCTGGGGGTCCGCGTCCTTCTGTCTGGGGGGGCCTCTGGGTGCATCAGGGTGGGCTTCATTTGCTAAACCGTTTCTGGCCCTGCGAGGCGGGGGAGAAGACGAAGCGGTCTGGAAAATGCTTCCTCAGCTGCCCACGGTGGTGGGGAGTCTACCTCGGCAGGCTGCATTCCTGATTTCGTTCACTCTGCCCCTGAGCAAAAGTAAATTTTGTTTGAGGGTAATTAGCGGTGAGACACTGAGCCCGTAAGAGCCCAGGAAGAGAGAGGTTCGGGGAGAAAAACATTAGTCGAAATGGATTTTATACTAAAGAATGGAAGGTGATGAGTTGGTTGCATGCGGTGCCCCCCGACCTCGCTAATGCCAGCACAGTTCTGTTGTCAGAGGGATATGTATATATGTTTGTATGTATTTATTACTCTATTTATTTTCTTTGTACATATTTATTCTATTTATTTTATTTTGTTAATGTGTTTTGTTGTCCGTCTCCCCCTTCCAGACTGTGAGCCCACTGTTGGGTAGGGACTGTCTCTATATGTGGCCAACTTGTACTTCCCAAGTGCTTAGTACAGTGCTCTGCACACAGGAAGCGCTCAATAAGTACGATTGAATGAATGAATGGGGTGGCTCTGGTGGCCGCAGTTCGGATGGTCCGGCCCCAAGCTCGGGCGGTGGGCCCTGGGCCCCTGACTATTCATTCTACTTCTCTGGTATTCAGCCCTCCGCCCCTCCACGGTCTGTGTGACGCTATAATAATAATAATAATGATGGCATTTGTTAAGCGCTTACCATGTGCAAAGCACTGTTCTAAGCGCTGGGGGGGATACAAGGTGATTAGGTTGTCCCACGTGGGGCTCGCAGTCTTAATCCCCATTTTACAGATGAGGTCACTGAGGCTCGGGGAAGTTAAGTGACTTGCCCAAGGTTACGCAACAGACAGGTGGTGGAGCCGGGATTCGAACCCCTGACCTCCGACTCCAAAGCCCGGGCTCTTAGGAGAGTAAAGCCAACCTGCAAAATACCCCCTGAACCAAAAGGCTCATTAGAACCAGCTGAAGGGAAATCCGGATGGTTGGTTTCTCTGGACAAGGTGTTTTAGGTACTTCCCAAGCGCTTAGTACAGTGCTCTGCACATAGTAAGCGCTCAATAAATACGATTGATTGATTGATTGATTGATTTCAGGGCAGGGCCGGTGTTAATTCTGAAAATGAGGGTTGGGCTTGGGGATTCCTGTGCCTTGCTTTTCTAAAAACACGCTTGCCACCCTGGGGGATGCGTGCGTGAATTAAAAGTGGGATTCCTCCAAAGAGCAGCTTCCGTTAGTAGTAATAGTCTGTATTACTACTACTACTACTACTAATAATAATAATTTTGGTATTTGTTAAGCGCTTACTATGTGCAAAGCACTGTTCTGAGCGCTGGGGAGGATACAAAGGTTGTCCCAGGTGGGGCTCACAATCTTAATCCCCGTTTTCCAGATGAGGGAACTGAGGCCCAGAGAAGTGAAGGGACTTGCCCAAAGCCACACAGTGGACAAGCGGCAGAGCTGGGATTCGAACCCATGACCACTGAGAAGCAGCGTGGCTCAGTGGAAAGAGCCCGGGCTTTGGAGTCAGAGGTCGCGGGTTCAAATCCCGGCCCCGCCAATTGTCAGCCGTGTGACTTTGGGCAAGTCTCCTAACTTCTCTGTGCCTCAGTTGCCTCATCTGTAAAATGGGGATGAAGACTGTGAGCCCCCATGGGGCAACCTGATCACCTTGTAACCTCCCCAGCGCTTAGTGGCTCAGTGGCAAGCGCCCGGGCTTTGGAGTCAGAGGTCACGGGTTCGAACCCCGGCTCTGCCAGTTGACAGCTGCGTGACTTTAGACGAGTCACTTCACTTCTCTGGGCCTCGGTTCCCTCATCTGTAAAATGGGGATTAAGACTGGGAGCCCCCTGTGGGACAACCTGATCACCTTGTAACCTCCCCAGCGCTTAGAACGGTGCTTTGCACATAGTAAGCACTTAATAAATGCCATTATCATCATCATCATCATTAGAACAGGGCTTTGCACATAGTAAGCGCTTAATAAATGCCATCATCATTATTATTATTATTATTATTGTTAATTGCTTACGGTACGAAGAACACTGCTGGGAGGGAATGCAGAGGTGGAAGCCGTTAGTTCTGATTGGCACTAGAATTCCCATTCTTCCCAGTCTGCTTGTATGGATCCAAAGGTCGTCTCTTCCTTACAAACCTATCAGGCTGGTCTCATCCACTCCCAACCGAGCAAACCCGATGGATGTGATGAGCTCCTTTTCATGAATGGCACTGCCTGGGCACGGTGGGCACAGTCGTTAAAGAATGAAAAGTTTGGTGAAGCCGGTTTTTGACCCTTTAATTGCAAAATTAACGCCCTGTTTCCCACCACGGTACTAGGGAATTTCGGGGACATCGAACTACTGTTCTCACTAGCGTTTATCCTGGAAGCGAAGGGTTGACGGGTCCCGCTGTTGTGTTTTCAGAAATCACCGCACAGTCAGATGCCAGTGAAATCCGACAGGACTGGAAGCCTACATTCCTTAGTAATGAAGAGTTTACGCAGTTAATGTTGGAGGTACATTGTGGTCCGTCTCTGGGAAAATGGCCTTATCCTCAAAAGGGGAACGGAGGGAAAAACGACGGGATCGATCTTAATTAGCAACCGTAAGGTCACGGGAGCCCGGTTGATTCCCCTGAAACGAGTTGGTTGCATGCTGTGCCCCCCGACCTCGCTGATGCCAGCATAATGCTGTTGTCAGAGGGATATGTATATATGTTTGTATGTATTTATTACTCTATTTTATTTGTACATATTTATTCTATTTATTTTATTTTGTTAATATGTTTTGTTGTCTGTCTCCCCCTTCTAGACTGTGAGCCCACTGTTGGGTAGGGACCGTCTCTATAGGTGGCCAACTTGTACTTCCCAAGCGCTTAGTTCAGTGCCCTGCACACAGTAAGCGCTCGATAAATACGATTGAATGAATGAATGGGGTGGCTCTGGTGGCCGCAGTTCGGATGGTCCGGCCCCAAGCTCGGGCGGTGGGCCCTGGGCCCCTGACTATTCATTCTACCTCTCTGGTATTCAGCCCTCCGCCCCTCCACGGTCTGTGTGACGCTATAATAATAATAATAATGATGGTATTTGTTAAGCGCTTACTATGGGCACTGTTCTAAGCGCTGGGGGGATACAAGGTGATCAGGTTGTCCCACGCGGGGCTCACAATCTTAATCCCCATTTTCCAGATGAGGGAACTGAATCCCAGAGAAGTGAAGTGACTTGCCCAGAGTCACACAGCTGACAATTGACGGAGTCGGAATTTGAACCCACGACCTCTGACTCCAAAGCCCGGGCTCTTGCCACTGAGCCACGCTGCTTCTGCGTGCTATGTGCGCAGGCAAAATAACATTGTCACCGTGTGCGATTTTTTTGCGAGGGGGCATCTCTCAACCGCCCCCCCGAAACCGCCGGAAACCCTTAGAAACATTTAATCCGGAAGTTGATGGAGGTTCCGAGAAGAGAGGGGAAGTTTACAGCCCCGACAGCGGGGTCCAGCACCAGACGACACAGGGGAGCAGAACTGGACTACCGCAGTTAGTAGCTAACACTACCACAGTTAGCCCCTCTGAGAAGCAGTGTGGTCCAGTGGAAAGAGCCCGGGCTTTGGAGTCGGAGGTCGTGGGTTCAAGTCACGGCTCCGCCAAATGTCAGCTGTGTGACTCTGGACTTCATCACCATCATCGTCAATCGTATTTATTGAGCGCTTACTGTGTGCAGAGCGCTTGGGAAGTCCAAGTTGGCAACATCTAGAGACAGTCCCTACCCAACAGTGGGCTCACGGTCTGAAAGGGGGAGACAGAGAACAAAACCAAACATATTAACAAAGTAAAATGAATAGAATAGATATGTACAAGTAAAATAAATAGAGTAATAAATATGTACAAACATATATACGGGTGCTGTGGGGAAGGGAAGGAGGTAAGATGGGGGATGAGGGGGAGAGGAAGGAAGGGGCTGAGTGTGGGAAGGCCTCCTGGAGGAGGTGAGCTCTCAGTAGGGCCTTGAAGGGAGGAAGAGAGCGAGCTTGGTGGATGGGCAGAGGGATTGGGGGCATTCCGGGCCCGGGGGATGACGTGGGCCGGGGGTCGACGGCGGGACAGGCGAGAACGAGGTACGGGGAAGAGATTAGCGGCGGAGGAGCGGAGGGTGCGGGCTGGGCTGGAGAAGGAGAGAAGGGAGGTGAGGTAGGAGGGGGCCAGGGGATGGATGGACAGCCTTGAAGCCCAGGGTGAGGAGTCTCTGCCTGATGCGCAGATTGATTGGTAGCCACCGGAGATTTTTGAGGAGGGGAGTGACATGCCCAGAGCGTTTCTGGACAAAGACAATCCGGGCAGCAGCGTGAAGTATGGATTGAAGTGGGGAGAGACACGAGGATGGGAGATCAGAGAGAAGGCTGATGCAGTAGTCCAGCTTATGTGTAGTTTCCAGTCCCTTAGACGGTGGAAAGAAGAATCTGAAAATGGAAACGTGATCTTTGGGACCACTGATTAATGGTCAGGGATCTACACGTGCTTACGACTGTATTTACAGTAATGAAACTAAAAGGCAAAGTCATAGCGGGAGTGGGGAAGGATTTTCTCTCGCACTGTACACACACTCAGTAAAAATTATTTTAAATGAGAGGAAGAGAGGTGTTAACAGCCCTAGACATTAGCTGTAATTAGAGGGAGTTCTAATATTCTGATATTAGAGGAAGTTTTAGTGTGGCAATAAAGGGACCTTGTCCTTCATCTGGAGAAGAATATAGGTTTTGATTTGTCATGTCCTGTTTTTTTCTCTTTCGTTTAACTGCCCATTATGTTTAATTTCAGGCTCTTGATGGTTTTTTTTTAGCAATCATGACAGATGGAAGTATAATATACGTGTCTGAAAACATAACTTCATTACTTGAACATTTGCCAGTAAGTACAAAAAAAACCCCATCCTCTAAGAAATCGGGCCAGGTTTTCCGATGGACTGCACTGCTAGAACCCAGCAGAAAATAAAATGCGGTATTGATTGGGAAAAGTTCTCAAGAAATTGAGGAGGGTAAATCAGGCTCCACAGGTAAAAGAATGGAAATTCAGAGTGCATCTAATTTATAGTGTTACCTTATTTAAGCCGTGGAATCACCCAGAGTCTTTTGCCTCAATTTGGACAATGACAATAAGAAGACCAGTCAAAATAAGAACTGGATAAAAATCATGCTAAAGCTCTCTGCAGGCCTAAGGGGCGGCAGAATGGACTGGGACTACTGTTTGAAGTTGTGGACAGGGAACGTGTCCGCCGATTCTGTTGTATTTTACTCTCCCAAGCGCTTAGTACAGTGCTCAGCACACAGTAAGCGCTCAATAAATGCAACTGATGGATAGTAATATTAATTAAGCCCAACGTTCTCAGTGATTCTAGACTGTGAGCCCACTCTTCTAGACTGTGAGCCCACTGTTGGGTCTCTATATGTTGCCAACTTGGACTTCCCAAGCGCTTAGTACAGTGCCCTGCACACAGTAAGCGCTCAATAAATACGATTGAATGAATGCTTATTTTCTGGGAGGGAGTTAAGTTGCCGTGAACTGCAGCACCTCCTTGTGGACTGAAAGAGTTAATGCGCCTTCCATCATCATCATCATTATCATCAATCGTATTTATTGAGCGCTTCCTGTGTGCAGAGCACTGTACTAAGCGCTTGGGAAGTACAAGATGACAACATATAGAGACAGTCCCTACCCGACAGTGGGCTCACAGTCTTCCAAAGTGCCTAACTTAGTGCCTGGTATAATAATAATAATAATAATATTAATAAGGATTGTGGTATTTAAGTGCTTTCTGTGTGCCAGGCACTGTATTAAGTGCTGGGTCGGATACAACAAATCGGATTGGACACAGTCCGTGTCCCTCACAGGGCTCCCAGTCTCAATCGCCGTTTTACCTCCGAGGTAACCGAGGCACAGAGAAGTGAAGTGGCTTGCCCGAGGCCACACAGCAGACAGGTGGCAGAGCTGGGATTAGAACTCATGACCTTCTGATTCCCAGGCCCGTTCTCTATCCGCTACGCCAAGACTTTTTTTTTTTTCTTAAACCCGGTGGCAAATTTCTTTCCATGTGTTATTCTCCAGTTCGTAGTTACTCGACAGATCTTAGTTAGTTTGACTGAAACCATTTGAGGGCAACAGATGGAAAAGTCTGTTGGGAAGCAAAGGCCGTGGGGTAAAACTTGGGGAGCCACCTGGGACGAGGCCCGGGAGAGAGATGGGGAGTCAAGTTCGAGGACACACATCCCCTAGGCTGACAGCCCCGTATCCCCTTCCCCAAAGGGGGACACGGGGGCTCAACATCCGCTCCTCCGAGTCAATCAATCAGTCGTAATTTTTGAGCAATTACTGTGTGCAGAGCCTTGAGCCCGATCGGCTTTTGAATAAATAGCACGATACCACCTCTTCCGGAGGTGGTGTTTTTGTTCTCGGGGACCTCGAGTGAAGGGGCTGGAGGATGGGTGGTTCTAAGGTACCACGGCGTTTTCCCCCCACAAATTCCTCTGTCATTGTTAAGACCGCCTGCGTCCTTGCCGCTCATTGTTATTTTTCTGAATCCTAAACCGTAAAAGGGGCAAACACCCAAAGTGCCGTTCAGTACAGCACAAAAAGGCCGACTCAGAGCTGGGTAGGAGAGCGACAGCACGACTTGTCCTTTGCCTCGTGCAGGCTCCCGTCTGTTTCCTCTGCTCTGAGTCCCCCGTGGCCAACTTGTGGATAATAAATAACAGTAATGATAATAATCAGTGGTATTTTTCTAAGCCCTTCCTCTGTGGCAAGCTCTGGGGTAGATGCAAGGAAACAGCCAACACATAGTCCCTGTGTCAGGATCCTGTCACCATCTAAAGGGAAGGGAAAATTGGTATTTCGTCCCCCTTGTACAGAGGAAGAAACTGAGACCCAGAGAAGTTGTGACTTGCCCAAGGCCACACAGCAGGCAAGGGGCAGAGACGGGATTAGAACCCAGGGCCTCTGACTGTCAAACCTGGGCTCCTTCCACCAAGCCACGCTGACGGTGCTCAACCAGAGCAGACTCAATGTTGTAGGAACAGTGTTTCCTAATTTTTCCATCATGTTCTATCCAAATTGCTTAGTGAAAACCGTGGTAAAGCAAAATGACTGTACAAAACTTGGGAATATTTCTAAATGCCTAAACCTATCTCACAACCTTTTTTCTTTTTCAGTCTGATCTTGTGGATCAGAGTATATTTAATTTCATCCCAGAGGGGGAACATGCAGCAGTTTATAAAACATTGTCAACTCATCTGTTGGAAAGTGATTCATTGGCCCCAGAATATTTAAAATGTAAGTGACCGGTCTTCTATTGTTCATTCATTCATTCATTCAGTCGTATTTATTCATTCATTCAGTCGTATTTATTCATTCATTCATTCAGTTGTATTTATTGAGCGCTTACTGTGTGCAGAGCACTGTACTAAGCGCTTGGGAAGTCCAAGTTGGCAACATATAGAGACGGTCCCTACCCAACAGCGGGCTCACAGTCTAGAAGAGTGAGCCCGCTGTTGTTGTGACCTAGGGAGAAAAATGTGTTCTGTTTTTACAGAAGAGTTAAATTCAGGACAAGCGTAAAGGTCTATTTTATAACAGTAATCGTGGTGTTGGTTAGGTGCTTTCTAGGTGCCAAGCTCTGTACTAAATGCCGAGGTAGGTGCAAGATCATCAGGTCCCACCATGAGACTCACAGTCGAAGTAGGAGAGAGAAGAGGTTCCAAATCCCCATTTTGCAGATGAGGGAACTGGGGCCCAGAGAAGTGAAGGGACTTGCCCAGGGTCACACAGGAGACAAGTGGCCGAGGCGGGATTAGAACTCAGGCCCTCCAGCTCCCAGACCTGTGCTGTATATCCACCGGGCCGCACTGCTTTACAGTTAAGAACGGTAGCAGCAGCGAATGAACACCGCAAGCCCCCGCAAAGAGGCTCCGTCTTCCTCTGTGGGTCTCCCATCTCATCATCATCATCATCATCAATCGTATTTATTGAGCGCTTACTGTGTGCAGAGCACTGTACTAAGCGCTTGGGAAGTATAAATTGGCAACATATAGAGACAGTCCCTACCCAACAGTGGGCTCACAGTCTAAAAGGGGGAGACAAAGAACAAGACCAAACATATTAACAAAATAAGATAAATAGAATAGATATGTACAAGTAAAATAAATAAATAGAGTAATCAATATGTACAAACATATATACAGGTGCTGTGGGGAAGGGAAGGAGGTTAAATGGGGGGGATCATCAATTGTATTTATTGAGCGCTTACTATGTGCAGAGCACCGGACTAAGCGCTTGGGAAGGACAAGTTGGCAACATATAGAGACGGTCCCTACCCAGCAGTGGGCTTACAGTCTAAAATCCCCTTCGCGATTGGCGTTCTCTCTGCCAGGGTGAAGCCGCGGGCAGTCGGCCGGGTGGGGCTGTACCAACCGTGCCCGAGTGGGAATGGAGCTGGGGTTCATCCTCCTCGAGACCCACCTCTGCCCAGAGGCTGGGAGGGGGCAATAATCCGCCGGGACGGTGGTGTTACATCACCACCAGAGCCGGTGACACCTAGACGAGAGCTGGGGCGGGGGGAATCCAGCCCCGTATGGATGGTCTCCCTCCCTCGGGTCAGCTACGGATGCCCCCACCTGCCACCGTCTAAAGCCCTTTTTAGGGCGGGTAGCGACGAAGTCCCGGAGGACTGGCATTTCGGGAAAAGAATTTGGGCGGCTTTGGTTGGGATGATCAGGTCCGTCTGTGGAAAGCGAAATGGATCGCTCCCCTCGGAATCTGCTCTGGGGCACCGGTACTTCCCAAGCGCTTCGTACAGTGCTCCGCACACAGTAAGCGCTCAATAAATACGATTGAATGAATGAACGTGGGACAGTTTTCAGCTTGGACAAGCCGAGCTCGGCGTTGTAACGTGAAATGCCGCTGGACGAAACGAAATGGTTGTATTTTCCACCGCCCTTTTAAAACGCTCCCTCCGGGATTAACGTGAAAGCGCACCGAGGGAATGTAAAATTAATCACCGCGACCCGAGTTTGGTACACGCAGGGCCCGGAACGCGCTTATCAGTTGGGATCATCATCAGTCGTATTTATTGAGCACTTACTGTGTGCAGAGCACTGTACTAAGCGCTTGGGAAGTACAAGTCGGCAACATATAGAGACAGTCCCTCCCCAACAGTGGGCTCTCACAGTCTAAAAGGGGGGGACAAAGAACAAAACCAAACATACTAACAAAATAAAATAAATAGAAGAAATATGCACAAGCAAAATAAATAAATAAATAAATGTATGGCGGCGAAAATGACGGCGGGAAAACCGACAGAAAAGCACCACCCCAAGCGGTCCATTACTTGAAAATCCTAGGAAAAATTAGTTGGGTCCTTTTAAAATTAGGTCTCATTTAAAACTGCATTATAGTCAGTTTTTTTTTTTTTTAACTGTGCGTTTTTAATGGAAAAGCGATTTGGTCTCTCTTGATGAAACTATTTCATCAAGATGAAACTTGATGAAACTCTATTTTATTTTGTTAGTGTGTTTGGTTTTGTCTCCCCCTTTTAGACTGTGAGCCCACTGTTGGGTAGGGACTGTCTCTATATGTTGCCAATTTGTACTTCCCAAGTGCTTAGTACAGTGTTCTGCACACAGTAAGCGCTCAATAAATACGATTGATGATGATGATGATGATGACTGTCTCTATATGTTGCCAATTTGTACTTCCCAAGCGCTTAGTACAGTGCTCTGCACACAGTAAGTGCTCAATAAATACGATTGATGATGATGATGACTGTCTCTATATGTTGCCAATTTGTACTTCCCAAGCGCTTAGTACAGTGCCCTGCACACAGTAAGCGCTCAATAAATACGATTGATGATGATGATGATGATGAAACAACTTGGTAAGAACGTGACACATTTAAGTGTCCCTTGAATGAGAGTGTTTTCTAATTGCGTGGGCAGCTCCATCACGTAAATAAATAGGATTTTTGTTTCATTTCAGCCAAAAACCAGCTAGAATTCTGTTGCCACATTCTGCGAGGGACAATAGACCCTAAAGAGCCATCTACATACGAATACGTAAAGTTCATAGGAAACTTCAAGTCCCTGAACAGTGGTACGTTGATTTGCGACTGCAGATTGCTGCTTTATCAGGGTCGTCTTTATTTTTATGCTCAGAATTGTCCCCTGAACCTGTGTTGCTAAGCAACAGCCAAGGGAGAGACGGTAACGAGGTTAACTGTGGTGTTCTGGATTTGTTCCTCGCACGCAGTGTCCAGCTCAACGCACAACGGTTTCGAAGGCACCGTACAGCGGTCCCACAGACCTCCGTACGAAGACAGAGTGTGTTTCGTGGCAACCGTTCGGTTAGCTACCCCTCAGTTCATTAAGGTAAATTTGGGATTCTCCCCCCGCGCTCCCGACCTCCGGTAGATTTCGGTCTTCCGCCTCGAAAGGGCCACGTTTCCTTTGGTTTTTCCAGAATGCCAGGCTTCTCACGGTCCCTTGCGGTCCGTATGGCTGGTGGACCATTAGTGCACGATAGTGCGCGGCGGGGAGGAAGGCCTTTAAATCGTTTATTTGCTTAAATAAATCATTTATAAATCATAAATATTATGATTTAAATCATAAATATTTATAAATCATAAATCATTTATTTAAATTTATTTATTTATATCCCGGGGGGAGAGGGGCGGGCTGTGCATCAGTGGTTCTCAGGTGCCTCCCTCCCCAACCCCCGGGTCCATTCCATCATCTCCGGCCCGTTGCCAACCCAAAAAGGAGGGCAAGACACCCCCAAACACACACAAACACGAGGAGCAGGAGCTAGCAACAGCACTTTTATTTGCCCAGGAGAGGCGGAGGGGTAAGGGGATGGGAAGACGGGTGGCTTAGGGTTAAGGGAGGAAAAAAGGAGCAGGGCATCCACCCCATGCCTCTCGCCTCTCTCTATAGAGACAGTCCCTACCCAACAGTGGGCTCACAGTCGAAAAGGGGGAGACAGAGAACAAAACCAAACATCCTAACAAAATAAAATAGATAGAATAGATATGTACAAGTAAAATAAATAAATAGAGTAATAAATATGTACAAACATATATACATATAGGCAGCTTCACCCCATGCTCGTTCAATTGCATTTATTGAGCGCTTACTGTGTGCAGAGCACTGTACTAAGCTCTTGGAAAGTACAAGTCGGCAACATACAGAGACAGTCCCTACCCAACAGCGGGCTCACAGTCGAGAATGGGGAGGCAGACAACAAAACAAAACGTGGCCAGGGGTCAAGTCATCGGAACAAATAGAAGTAAAGTTAGATACACGTCATTAACAAAATCAATAGGACGGTAAATATGTGCAAGTAAAATAAACAGAGTAACAAACCTGTACAAACGTATATACAGGTGCTGTGGGGAGGGGAAGGAGGTAGGGCGGGGGGGATGGGGAAGAAAGGAAAAAGGGGGCTCTGTAATAATAATGATAACATTTGTTGAGCGCTTACTATGTGCAAAGCACTGTTCTAGGCTCAATATTATGTTGCCGACTTGTCCTTCCCAAGCGCTTAATTCAGTGCTGTGCACACAGCGCTCAATCAGTACGAGCCCGTTGTTGGGTAGGGACCATCTCTATACGTTGCCAACTTGTAACAATACTAATAATAACAGCAATAATTCCACTTATTAAGGGCTTACTACGCGCAAAGCACCGTTCTAAGCTCTGGGTAGGTTACGAGATAAGCAGGTTGTCCGTTCACGTAGCCCCGGGGACGGACGCGCCCCCCCCTCGCTCCCTCCTCCCGCCGAGTGGCGAGTGACTCGAGGTATCCCGGTGTCTGTTTGCGGTGTCCGTTGGCAGGAAATGTGCACTGTGGAAGAACCCAACGAGGAGTTCACGTCGAGGCATAGCCTGGAGTGGAAGTTCCTCTTCTTGGATCACAGGTGGGTGCCTCGGTGCCGCAGCCCTACCTGGCCGTAGTCTTTCAGTCAGTCAGGCGGTTGTATTTAGTGAGCGCCCACCGTGTGCGGAGCACTGTACCTCGCGCTTGGGAGAGTACGGTGCGGCGGTAGAACAGTCACGCTCCCTGTCCGCGACGAGCGGACAGTAATGGATCAGATCAATCAATCAATCAATCGTATTTATTGAGCGCTTACTATGTGCAGAGCACTGTACTAAGCGCTTGGGAAGTACAAATTGGCATCACATAGAGACAGTCCCTACCCAACAGTGGGCTCACAGTCTAAAAGGGGGAGACAGAGAACAGAACCAAACATACCAACAAAATAAAATAAGTAGGATAGAATCCTATCAGATGGGTGGTCTCTTTGGGGAAAAAATGGAGGCGGCCGTCATCGAAGAATAAAGGCTTCAGTGAAGCTGCCCTCATCATCATCAATCGTATTTATTGAGCGCTTACTGTGTGCAGAGCACTGTACTAAGCGCTTGGGAAGTACAAATTGGCAACATCTAGAGACGGTCCCTACCCAACAGCGGGCTCACAGTCTAAAAGGGGGAGACAGAGACTGGGATTGTTTTTCACTGGGGCAGGAAAGCGACTGTTTCTCTCTTTTTTTATGTAACCCAGGGCCCCTCCCATAATAGGATATTTACCATTCGAGGTTCTGGGCACCTCAGGCTACGATTACTATCACGTGGATGACCTGGACAATCTGGCAAAATGCCACGAGCACTGTAAGTAAATATTTCCGTTTCCCGCCGCCTGCTTTACCGGGATTTTGGGGAGAGATGGTACCGTGCTGCCCTCTCAGTGGGCATCTGAGAACCTGTGCCCTGGGCTGCCCTGTGGTATGGCGGATCCCCAGGTGGCTCCAAGGGCGGGACCCCCTAGTAGTTGCAGGGCCCACCGGGACTCTGCCAGTCTCCGAGGGCAGTGCCCGCTAGGAGCCGGTCCCGGAGCTAGCGATGGTTCAGAGCGTGCCCCGGTGGCTGGGAAGAAGGAATGGAGCGGATGCGTCTCCGACCCGCAGGACGGAGTTTCTAACCCACCGGAAATCAGGACGAAACTTCCCGGTGGCCGAGGCGGAAAGGGCCGGTGGTTCTGCAAAATCAGGAGGAAAGTCACCCTTAGAGGTAACGACAAAAGCCGCCACCGATCCAGGATGGGGCAAAGACCCTCCCCGTTCAGCAGGAAGGGACAGGAGGGATGGTTAAACCGGCAGTCAGAGCTGCGTCAGCGATGGGTGGCGGCCAGTTTCCGAACAGTCCAGTGGGATGGATCATCGTCATCATCATCATCAATCGTATTTATTGAGCGCTTACTATGGGCAGAGCACTGTACTAAGCGCTTGGGAAGTACAAATTGGCAACATATAGAGACAGTCCCTACCCAACAGTGGGCTCACAGTCTAAAAGGGGGAGACAGAGAACCAAACCCAACGTACTAACAAAATAAAATAAATAGAATAGATATGTACAAGCAAAATAAATAGAGTAATAAATATGTACAAACATATATACAGGATCACCCGCAGCTTGACCGACAAGAGTTGGGAAGGCCCCCTTTCCCCTGTCACGTGCTTACCACTCCCTCATCAGCGGGCTAGGCCCCATTTTGGGCACCACGCTTGAAACTGGAAGGAGAAAAGATGCACGGGATCAAACGGTCGATCAATCAGTGGTATTTACTGAGCTCTTATTGTGTGCAGAGTCTTTCTGGTGGGAGTTGAGTTGAGCTTCCTGTTGTGACGGCGAGATTCGGGACAGCTTGGGTTATCTATTTATTTTACTCGTGCATATTTACTATTCTATTTATTTTGTTAGTGATGTGCGTAATAGCTATAATTCTATTTATTCTGACGATTTTGACACCTGTCTACGTGTTTTGTTTTGTTGTCTGTCTCCCCCTTCTAGACTGTGAGCCCGTTGTTGGGTAGGGACCGTCTCTATCTGTTGCTGACTTGTCCTTCCCAAGCGCCTAGTCCAGTGCTGTGCACACAGTAAGCGCTCAATAAATACGATTGAATGAATGAATGAATGCAGAGCACCATACTAAGCGTTTGGGAGAGTACGGTAGACCGGAGTCGGTAGACCCTTACCCTGCCCAAGACAAGGTCACGGTTTAGAGGGAGATCCAACGGAGAGTTTAGAGACCGATTGAAGGGTTGGAACGAGGTGAAAGGGTAGGGACTGTCTCTATGTGTTGCCGACTTGTACTTCCCAAGCGCTTAGTACAGTGCTCTGCACACAGTAAGCGCTCAATAAATACGATCGATTGATTGATTGAGGTTGTTTCATCTGGAGAACAGGAGGGTCGGGGTCCCTGAAAACCATCTTCCCACACGTGTGGGTGTTTATGTCGGGGGGGGGATGCCAGCCTGCCATCCTCCAGAGCCACCGAGTGTGGGCCGGAGGACCATTGTCGTTCTTTATCATATTTGTTTAAGCGCTTACTATGTGGTAGGCACTGTTTTAAGCACTGGGGTAGAGACGAACTAATCAGGTTGGACACAATCCGTGTCCCACACGGGGCTCACAGTCTCAATCCCCATTTTACAGATGGGGTAACCGAGGCCCGGAGAAGTTGAGTGACTTGCCCAACTTCACACAGCAGACAAATGACAGAGCCGGGATTTGAAGCCAGGGCCTGCTGACTCCCAACCCCTGTTCTATCCACTAGACGATACTACTTGGGTGGAAATTTAAGCAGGAGGGATTTGGTTTGGACGTAGGAAGGTTTTCTTGAGACTCTCACAATCACCCAACAGGAGAATAGGCTGCCACAGGAGTTTGGCATCTCTAACCTGGAGACACTCCACTGGGATGGACTGATTATTCCTTTATTTATTCAGTCGTGTTTATTGAGCACTTACTGTTCAGAGCACTGTACTAAGTGCTTGGAAGAGTGCAATACAACAATAAACAGACGTATTTCCTGCCCACGATGAGTTTACAATCTGGAGGCGAGGAGAGAGACATCAATACAACTAAATAAATTATAGATATGTACATAAGTGCTGTGGGGGTGGGAAAGGGGGGAGAAAAAAGGGGGCAAGTCAGGGCGACGCAGAAAGGAGTGGTAGAAGAGGAAAAGGGGGGCTTAATCTGGAAAGCCCTCTCGGAGGAGATGTGCCTTCAATCAGCGGAGAAGAGCGAAGCGAAGAGCGCTTGCTCTTGCTGGCTTCACTTGGGGAGAGTGATTTTCATTTTAAAAATAGGGAGGTTTGGGGGTTTTGGATTAAAAGCCTTCTACAGTTGTTCCTTTTTTTATGAGGACTAGATAGAGAAAAAGGGAAAGGATTGTGCCTTCAATCAATCGGAGAAGCAGCGTGGCTCAATGGAAAGAGCACGGGCTTTGGAGTCCGAGGTCATGGGTTCGAATCCCCACTCCACCACATGTCTGCTGTGTGACCTTGGGCAAGTCACTTAACTTCTCTGAGCCTCGGTTACCCCATCTGTAAAATGGGGATTAAGACCGTGAGCCCCACGTGGGACGACTTAATCACCTTGTATCCCCCCCAGCGCTTAGAACAGTGCCCTGCACACAGTAAGCGCTTAACAAATGCCGTTATTATTATTATTATTCAATAAGGCTTTGAAGAGGGGAAGAGTAATTGTCGGATTTGAGGAGGGAGGGCTTTCCAGGCAAGAGGCGGGAGGTGGCCTAGGGGTCGGCGGCGAGATCGAGCCACAGTGGGAAGTTTAGCACTAGAGGAGCGAAGTACGCAGGCTGGGTTGTGGGAGAGAAGTG
This sequence comes from Tachyglossus aculeatus, assembly GCF_015852505.1. Classification (NCBI taxonomy): domain Eukaryota; kingdom Metazoa; phylum Chordata; class Mammalia; order Monotremata; family Tachyglossidae; genus Tachyglossus; species Tachyglossus aculeatus. The sequence goes on along the minus strand of NC_052097.1, from coordinate 2,457,730 downwards.
AAGTCAGGAGCGGGCGAAGTGGTGGACTGCTGTGAAGTCAATGGTGAGGAGTTTTTTGACGTTTAGGTGGACGGGCGGCCACTGGAATTTGTTGAAGAGCGGGGTGACACATCCTGAACGTTTTGGTCGAAAAATGATCCGGGCGGCAGAGTGAAGTGTGGACCGGAGTGGGGAGAGACAGGAGGCAGGGAGGTCAGCAAGGGGGCTGATGCGGTAATCCAGGTCAGACGGGCAAGTCACTTAGCTTCTCTGAGCCTCAGTTGCCTCATCTGTAAAATGAGGATTGAGACTGTGAGCCCCACGTGGGACAACTTGATCCCATTGTATCCCCCCAGCGCTTAGAACCGTGCTTTGCACATAGTAAGCGCTTAACAAATGCCGTCATTATTATTATAGGATGAGTGATCAGATTAAGGTCGTAGCAGTTCGGATGGAGAGGAAAGTAGAGGGTTCGCCACTCACCTGCCTGGAGCCGGGTGGCTGTCCCCGATGACCTCTCATCCCAGCTCCAGGATTCTTAATAATTAGAGGGGAGCTGAGGCTGCCGGGAGCGGCAGGTACGGCCACGCTTTGCTCTCCGCTCTTAGAGTCCCTGCTGAGAGCTCACCTCCTCCAGGAGGCCTTCCCAGACTGAGTCCCTTCCTTCCTCTCCCCCTCGTCCCCCTCTCCATCCCCCCCATCTTACCTCCTTCCCTTCCCCACAGCACCTGTATTTATGGATATATGTTTGTACATATTTATTACTCTATTTTACTTGTACATATCTATTCTATTTATTTTATTTTGTTAGTATGGTTGGTTTTGTCCTCCGTCTCCCCCTTTTAGACTGTGAGCCCAGTGTTGGGTAGGGACCGTCTCTATATGTTGCCAACTTGTACTTCCCAAGCGCTTAGTACAGTGCTCTGCACATAGTAAGCGCTCAATAAATATGATTGAGTAGAGTCGGTGATGGAGATCGGCGACGCGACCCCTCGAGCTGATGACAGGTGTGGCAAATAAAGGGCTCAGGCACCACTTGAGCCCCTGTGGGGTGGCTCCTGGGCTTGACAAGAGATTACTTTGATGTCAGGGAGAGGCCCGGTCCCGGAGATTTAATCAGGAAGATTGGTCTCTGAGTGGCAGCCGGTTCCGTGTGCTGCAGTTGAGTGCGAATCAAGACCTCTTTTGTTTGTGTTTCAGTAATGCAATACGGGAAAGGCAAGTCGTGTTATTACAGGTTTCTGACAAAAGGACAACAGTGGATTTGGCTCCAGACCCATTACTACATCACCTACCATCAGTGGAATTCCCGGCCGGAGTTCATCGTCTGCACGCACACGGTAGTGAGGTAAGAGCCCCGTACCCCGGGGACGAGGCGCCGTGGTTTCCGCTAGCGTGAAAAGGCCGACTGCGCCCCGAAGACGTCGTCACCCTGGGCATTTTCAGTGCAAGACTTGTTTGCATAGCTGGTAGTGAGGGAACTGTGTCGAAGCCACAGATATCGGTGAGGAGCGACCCGTCAATCGTTTGTATTTATTGAGCGCTTACTATGTGCAGAGCACCGTACGAAGCACTTGGGAGAGGACAGTATTGCCGACTTGTACTTCCCAAGCGCTTAGTCCAGTGCTCTGCACACAGTAAGCGCTCAATAAATACGATTGATTGATTGATATAACAGCCAAGTCCACTCCAGGGACCCTACCGTCCGCCGGCCAGAGTGGGCTGCTTCGGCCCCTGAGGGGCTCTCGGACGACCATCACTCTCCCCATCCTTTGCTGTGCTAACCTCCTCTGAACCGGGAGCCACTCAGGAGCCCGACGGGAGAGGTGATGGGAAGAAGGATCTGGGTTCCAGTTCTGAAGGAGGTCGGAGCCAGCCCGGGCCTGAGCTCAGCCCCCGGACCATTTGTCAGTGGGCACTTGGCTCCTGCCGTCCCCCAGGCCCACTGCCATCCCTTTTCCCACGCCTCACCAGTCAGGAGTATGTACTGAGCTCCTATTGCATCCAGAGCACTGTACTCTGCACATGGGAGCGGACAACAGAGTTACCAGACATGATCCCGTCTCCCCCTTTTAGACTGTGAGCCCACTGTTGGGTAGGGACTGTCTCTATATGTTGCCAACTTGGACTTCCCAAGCGCTTAGTACAGTGCTCTGCACACAGTAAGCGCTCAATAAATACGATTGGATTGATTGATTGATTGATTGATTGATTGATGATCCCTGCCCTCGGTTCCCTAGCAGTCCAACGGGGAGGTGTACTGAAATGCAGGGAGGAACAAGTAATGTGAGCCCACTGTTGGGTAGGGACTGCCTCTATATGTTGCCAACTTGGACTTCCCAAGCACTTAGTACAGTGCTCTGCACACAGTAAGCGCTCAATAAATACGATTGATTGATTGATTGATGATCCCTGCCCTCGGTTCACTCACAGTCCAACGGGGAGGTGTACTGAAATGCAGGGAGGAACAAGTAATGTGAGCCCGCTGTTGGGTAGGGACTGTCTCTATATGTTGCCAACTTGGACTTCCCAAGCGCTTAGTACAGTGCTCTGCACACAGGAAGCGCTCAATAAATACGATTGATGATGCTGAAGTAATAGAGTATACAAGATTTGTCCCAGAGTGCTTCCTGCTTCCAAGCCTGGGGGTTCCTCGTTCCTATTTAGCTGCTAACATTTTGCATCATTTAGCTCAATCAGTCACGCTTATTGAGCGCTCATCGGATGCAGAGCACTGTACTAAATGCTCAGGAGACTACAACAAAGTCGGTGGACACGTCCCGTGCCCACAGAGAGCTTACAGTCTTCAGTCAGTTATGCTGTTACTCTTAGGTACCGTGAGTTTACATCCTCGTGAGTTCCAAGCCAAATATTATTATTATTATTATTATTAATATTATTTGTGAGAGGTGGATTTGCCTTAAATAGGATTCCTCTCCCCTTCCTCCCCCTCCCCATCCCCCTGCCTTACCTCCTTCCCCTCCCCACAGCACCTGTATATATGTTTGTATGTATTTATTACTCTATTTATTTATTTTATTTGTACATATTTATTCTCTTTATTTTATTTTGTTAATATGTTTTGTTTTGTTGTCCGTCTCCCCCTTCTAGACTGTGAGCCCGCTGTTGGGTAGGGACCGTCTCTATATGTTACCAACTTGGACTTCCCAAGCGCTTAGTACAGTGCTCTGCACACAGTAAGCGCTCAATACATACGATCGAATGAATGAGTGAAAAGGTGGCATGTGGAGTGCAGGTATAAAAAGCCTTACCAATTCCTTCAGGGATTTGCTGAAGCACTTTTGCCAGCTTGTCCTTTTTTTTATTTCTTGGTTTTTGTTAAGCAATTACTGCGTGCCAGGCACTGTATTAAGCACTGGGATAGAGGAAAATCAGGTAGGCCACAGTCAGTGTCCTGCATGGGGCTCCCAGTTTTAATCCCCATTTTCCAGCTGAGGTAACTGAGGCACAGAGCAGTTAAATGATCCGCCCAAAGTCACACAGGCCACGCTGCTTTTCTCTTGAAACCAGGGCCAGTAGTGCACCCCGTCGACCCTGACGCGTGAACTCTTCTTTTTCAGTTACGCAGAAGTTAGAGCAGAAAGGCGACGAGAACTCGGCATCGAAGAGTCCCTTCCCGAGATAGCGGCGGACAAAGTGCGTTTCTGAGCATTCCCGGGACTTCTGTGGGGAAGTCGGCCAGGTTCTCGCTCAGCCGGTTTCACTGTTGCGAGGGGAGACGGGTCCTCACCAGGGGAGGCTCCTGGGGAGGAGATGCGAATGATTTGGACTCAGGACCCGCTGGCGGGGTGGGAGCGGCTGGGCGGGCCGGGATGCAAGGGGAGATTGAGTCACGGGGGTCAAGGGAGGGTTTGGAGGTACCTTCCCGTCTCACAAGCCCGCAACCTTGGTGTCATCCTCGACTCCGCTCTCTCGTTCACCCCTCACATCCAAGCCGTCACCAAAACCTGCCGGTCTCAGCTCCGCAACATTGCCAAGATCCGCCCTTTCCTCTCCATCCATACCACTACCCTGCTCATTCAAGCTCTCATCCTATCCCGTCTGGACTACTGCACCAGCCTTCTCTCTGATCTCCCATCCTCGTGTCTCTCTCCCCTTCAATCCATACTTCATGCTGCTTCCCGGATTATCTTTGTCCAGAAACACTCTGGGCATATCACTCCCCTCCTCAAAAAACTCCAGTGGCTACCAATCAATCTGCGCATCAGGCAGAAACTCCTCACCCTGGGCTTCAAGGCTGTCCATCCATCACCTCGCCCCCTCCTACCTCAACTCCCTTCTCTCCTTCTCCAGCCCAGCCCGCACCCTCCGCTCCTCTGCCACTAATCTCCTCCCCGTACCTCGCTCTCACCTGTCCCGCCATCGACCCCCGGCCCACGTCATCCCCCGGGCCTGGAATGCCCTCCCTCTGCCCATCCGCCAAGCTCGCTCTCTTCCTCCCTTCAAGGCCCTACTGAGAGCTCACCTCCTCCAGGAGGCCTTCCCACACTCAGCCCCTTCCTTCCTCTCCCCCTCGTCCCCCTCTCCATCCCCCACATCTTACCTCCTTCCCTTCCCCACAGCACCTGTATATATGTATACATGTTTGTACATATTTATTACTCTATTTTACTTGCACATATCTATTCTATTTATTTTATTTTGTTAGTATGTTTGGTTTTGTTCTCTGTCTCCCCCTTTTAGACTGTGAGCCCACTGTTGGGTAGGGACTGTCTCTAGATGTTGCCAATTTGTACTTCCCAAGCGCTTAGTACAGTGCTCTGCACATAGTAAGCGCTCAATAAATACGATTGATGATGATGACCTCCAGGTTGGGGTGAAACGGGGACGGTGACAGCCTCCGTTGATCCCAGAGAGGATTTTTCCCCGAGGCTTCCCTAGTCCTTGGAGCGTTTTCAGCCGGAATTTCAGCAGGCGGACCCGGGGGGAAGCTCAGCACGCACGTGGGTGGGCTCGGATCAGAACCGTTCCTGCCTCCCTTTCCCGAGCCCCAAGTGCCCGCACCAACCAGCCTGGAAAGCCAGAGCGATGCATTTCCCACGTCCTCACAGTCGGATCGGGTCGCGCCCATCTCCCGGGCGCCCTGTAGCGGGTCATCATCATCAATCGTATTTATTGAGCGCTTACTGTGTGCAGAGCACTGTACTAAGCGCTTGGGAAGTACAAATTGGCAACATATAGAGACAGTCCCTACCCAACAGTGGGCTCACGGTCTTAAAGGGGGAAGGGGTCATTGTTGAGGTGGAAACGACCGGCTGGAGAAACCGCCCTGCCTCCTCCTCGCGGGTCCAGGGCTGTGCAAAGGGACCCATCCTCTCCCACCCCTCCGTTCCTCGCAGAGGCTTGGGGGGCTAGTGCCCTCAGGAAATGGCCACAAACCAGCTGCAAGAATCGGGGTCTTTGTTACTACTTCAGTGCTGGACCATGAAAGCATGGGCCTTGGTTTTGTGTTGCTGCTGTTGTTTTCTGGGGTTTTGGGGGTTTTTTTTGAATATCGTAAAGCCAGCTCAAGCAGTGTTGGGCCCAATAGCTTGGTGAGGAAAATGAAGCGAGCGTTAATGCGTGGGCAGGTACCCCTTGCCAGACCGATTCACATGTAGTTTGATATAATAATAATAATAATGATGGCATTTATTAAGCGCTTACTGTGTGCAAAGCACTCTTCTAAGCGCTGGGGAGGTTACAAGGTGATCGGGTGGTCCCACGGGGGGCTCACAGTCTTAATCCCCATTTTCCAGATGAGGTAACTGAGGCCCAAAGAAGTGAAGTGACTTGCCCAAAGTCACACAGCCGACAGTTGGTGGAGCTGGGATTCGAACCCATGACCTCCGACTCCAAAGCCCGGGCTCTTTCCACTGAGCCACGCCGCTTCTCTGCGTAGCAGCGTGGCACAGCGAAAAGAGTCTGGGTCTGGAATTCGAGGGGACCTCGATTCTAATCCTGGCTACTCCACGTACCTGCTGTCATCATCATCAGTCGTATTTATTGAGCGCTTACTATGTGCAGAGCACTGTACTAAGCGCTTGGGAAGTACAAGTTGGCAACATATAGAGACAGTCCCTACCCAGCAGTGGGCTCACGGTCTAAAAGGGGGAGACAGAGAACAAAACCAAACATGCTAACAATAATACGTGCAAGTAAAATAAATAAATAGAGTAATAAATATGTACACACATATATACATATATACAGGTGCTGTGTCACCGTGAGCAAGCCACTTCACTTCTCCGTGCCTCAGTTCCTTCATATGCAGAATTGGGGATTCGATACCTATTCTCCCTAGCCTGTGAGCCCCATGTGGGACCTGATTGTCTGGCATTTACCCTGTGATTAGTACAGTGTTTGGCACATAGTACGCGCTTAACAAATATTATTATTATTGTTATTATCTGAGGGGTTGGGAGGGAGCCCGTATTTCAGAAATCATCATTCTCTGTCCCCCCCGCAGAGCCAAGACTCCGGGTCTGAGAACCGAATCAACACGGTCAGTCTCAAAGAAGCTTTGGAAAGATTTGATCGCAGTCCGACCCCTTCCGCCTCGTCCAGGAGCTCTAGGAAGTCATCTCACACTGCGGTCTCAGACCCTCCTTGTAAGTGCACCAGGATGAAAGCAGTTTGTCTTGAGTATCTGTCAGGGCCTGAGGAAACTCTTCAGGTTTGTCTCGGGTATCAGTCAGGGCCGGAGGAAACTTCAGGGAAGGAGAGCTTTCCTCCTTGTAAGTGCACCAGGATGAAAGCAGTTTGTCTTGAGTATCTGTCAGGGCCTGAGGAAACTTTTCAGGTTTGTCTCGGGTATCTGTCAGGGCCGGAGGAAACTTCAGGGAAGGAGAGCTTTCCTCTGATCATTTTCAGACTCTGATAGTTTCACGACGGTTATGAATTTCGATGCTTCCTTAAAGATCTGGGGCTTGGTCTTGAGTATCTGTCAGGGCCTGAGGAAACTCTTCAAGTTTGTCTCGGGTATCTGTCAGGGCCTGAGGAAACTTTTCAGGTTTGTCTCGGGTATCTGTCAGGGCCGGAGGAAACTTCAGGGAAGGAGAGCTTTCCTCCTTGTAAGTGCACCAGGATGAAAGCAGTTTGTCTTGAGTATCTGTCAGGGCCTGAGGAAACTCTTCAAGTTTGTCTCGGGTATCTGTGAGGGCCGGAGGAAACTTCAGGGAAGGAGAGCTTTCCTCGAATCATTTTCAGACTCTGACAGTTTCACGACGGTTATGAATTTCGATGCTTCCTTAAAGATCCGGGCCTTGGTCTTGAGTATCTGTCAGGGCCTGAGGAAACTTTTCAAGTTTGTCTCGGGTATCTGTCAGGGCCTGAGGAAACTTTTCAGGTTTGTCTCGGGTATCTGTCAGGGCCGGAGGAAACTTCAGGGAAGGAGAGCTTTCCTCCTTGTAAGTGCACCAGGATGAAAGCAGTTTGTCTTGAGTATCTGTCAGGGCCTGAGGAAACTCTTCAAGTTTGTCTTGGGTATCTGTCAGGGCCGGAGGAAACTTCAGGGAAGGAGAGCTTTCCTCGAATCATTTTCAGACTCTGACAGTTTCACGACGGTTATGAATTTCGATGCTTCCTTAAAGATCCAGGGCTTGGTCTTGAGTATCTGTCAGGGCCTGAGGAAACTTTTCAAGTTTGTCTCGGGTATCTGTCAGGGCCTGAGGAAACTTCAGGGAAGGAGAGCTTTCCTCTAATCATTTTCAGACTCTGACAGTTTCACGACGGTTATGAATTTCGATGCTTCCTTAAAGATCCGGGCCTTGGTCTTGAGTATCTGTCAGGGCCTGAGGAAACTCTTCAAGTTTGTCTCGGGTATCTGTCAGGGCCGGAGGAAACTTCAGGGAAGGAGAGCTTTCCTCGAATCATTTTCAGACTCTGACAGTTTCACGACGGTTATGAATTTCGATGCTTCCTTGAAGATCCGGGGCTTGGTCTTGAGTATCTGTCAGGGCCTGAGGAAACTTTTCAAGTTTGTCTCGGGTATCTGTCAGGGCCTGAGGAAACTTCAGGGAAGGAGAGCTTTCCTCGAATCATTTTCAGACTCTTGACAGTTTCATGACGGTTATGAATTTCGATGCTTCCTTAAAGATCCGGGGCTTGGTCTTGAGTATCTGTCAGGGCCTGAGGAAACTTTTCAAGTTTGTCTCGGGTATCTGTCAGGGCCTGAGGAAACTTTTCAGGTTTGTCTCGGGTATCTGTCAGGGCCGGAGGAAACTTCAGGGAAGGAGAGCTTTCCTCCTTGTAAGTGCACCGGGATGAAAGCAGTTTGTCTTGAGTATCTGTCAGGGCCTGAGGAAACTTTTCAGGTTTGTCTCGGGTATCTGTCAGGGCCGGAGGAAATTTCAGGGAAGGAGAGCTTTCCTCCTTGTAAGTGCACCAGGATGAAAGCAGTTTGTCTTGAGTATCTGTCAGGGCCTGAGGAAACTCTTCAGGTTTGTCTTGGGTATCTGTCAGGGCCGGAGGAAACTTCAGGGAAGGAGAGCTTTCCTCGAATCATTTTCAGACTCTGACAGTTTCACGACGGTTATGAATTTCGATGCTTCCTTAAAGATCCGGGGCTTGGTCTTGAGTATCTGTCAGGGCCTGAGGAAACTTTTCAAGTTTGTCTCGGGTATCTGTCAGGGCCTGAGGAAACTTTTCATGTTTGTCTCGGGTATCTGTCAGGGCCGGAGGAAACTTCAGGGAAGGAGAGCTTTCCTCCTTGTAAGTGCACCAGGATGAAAGCAGTTCGTCTTGAGTATCTGTCAAGGCCTGAGGAAACTCTTCAAGTTTGTCTCGGGTATCTGTGAGGGCCGGAGGAAACTTCAGGGAAGGAGAGCTTTCCTCGAATCATTTTCAGACTCTGACAGTTTCACGATGGTTATGAATTTCGATGCTTCCTTAAAGATCCGGGGCTTGGTCTTGAGTATCTGTCAGGGCCTGAGGAAACTCTTCAAGTTTGTCTCGGGTATCTATCAGGGCCTGAGGAAACTTCAGGGAAGGAGAGCTTTCCTCTAATCATTTTCAGACTCTGATAGTTTCACGACGGTTATGAATTTTGATGCTTCCTTAAAGATCCGGGGCTTGGTCTTGAGTATCTGTCAGGGCCTGAGGAAACTTTTCAAGTTTGTCTCGGGTATCTGTCAGGGCCTGAGGAAACTTTTCAGGTTTGTCTCGGGTATCTGTCAGGGCCGGAGGAAACTTCAGGGAAGGAGAGCTTTCCTCCTTGTAAGTGCACCAGGATGAAAGCAGTTTGTCTTGAGTATCTGTCAGGGCCTGAGGAAACTCTTCAAGTTTGTCTTGGGTATCTGTCAGGGCCTGAGGAAACTTCAGGGAAGGAGAGCTTTCCTCTAATCATTTTCAGACTCTGACAGTTTCACGACGGTTATGAATTTCGATGCTTCCTTAAAGATCCGGGCCTTGGTCTTGAGTATCTGTCAGGGCCTGAGGAAACTCTTCAGGTTTGTCTCGGGTATCTGTCAGGGCCGGAGGAAGCTTCAGGGAAGGAGAGCTTTCCTCGAATCGTTTTCAGACTCTGACAGTTTCACGACGGTTATGAATTTCGATGCTTCCTTAAAGATCCGGGGCTTGGTCTTGAGTATCTGTCAGGGCCTGAGGAAACTCTTCAAGTTTGTCTCGGGTATCTGTCAGGGCCGGAGGAAACTTCAGGGAAGGAGAGCTTTCCTCGAATCATTTTCAGACTCTGACAGTTTCACGACGGTTATGAATTTCGATGCTTCCTTAAAGATCCGGGCCTTGGTCTTGAGTATCTGTCAGGGCCTGAGGAAACTTTTCAAGTTTGTCTCGGGTATCTGTCAGGGCCTGAGGAAACTTTTCAGGTTTGTCTCGGGTATCTTTCAGGGCCGGAGGAAACTTCAGGGAAGGAGAGCTTTCCTCCTTGTAAGTGCACCAGGATGAAAGCAGTTTGTCTTGAGTATCTGTCAGGGCCTGAGGAAACTTTTCAGGTTTGTCTCGGGTATCTGTCAGGGCCGGAGGAAATTTCAGGGAAGGAGAGCTTTCCTCCTTGTAAGTGCACCAGGATGAAAGCAGTTTGTCTTGAGTATCTGTCAGGGCCTGAGGAAACTCTTCAGGTTTGTCTTGGGTATCTGTCAGGGCCGGAGGAAACTTCAGGGAAGGAGAGCTTTCCTCGAATCATTTTCAGACTCTGACAGTTTCACGACGGTTATGAATTTCGATGCTTCCTTAAAGATCCGGGGCTTGGTCTTGAGTATCTGTCAGGGCCTGAGGAAACTCTTCAAGTTTGTCTCGGGTATCTGTCAGGGCCTGAGGAAACTTTTCAGGTTTGTCTCGGGTATCTGTCAGGGCCGGAGGAAACTTCAGGGAAGGAGAGCTTTCCTCCTTGTAGGTGCACCCGGATGAAAGCAGTTTGTCTTGAGTATCTGTCAGGGCTTGAGGAAACTTTTCAGGTTTGTCTCGGGTATCTGTCAGGGCCGGAGGAAACTTCAGGGAAGGAGAGCTTTCCTCGAATCATTTTCAGACTCTGACAGTTTCACGACAGTTATGAATTTCGATGCTTCCTTAAAGATCCGGGCCTTGGTCTTGAGTATCTGTCAGGGCCTGAGGAAACTTTTCAAGTTTGTCTCGGGTATCTGTCAGGGCCTGAGGAAACTTTTCAGGTTTGTCTCGGGTATCTGTCAGGGCCGGAGGAAACTTCAGGGAAGGAGAGCTTTCCTCGAATCATTTTCAGACTCTGATAGTTTCACGACGGTTATGAATTTCGATGCTTCCTTAAAGATCCGGGGCTTGGTCTTGAGTATCTGTCAGGGCCTGAGGAAACTCTTCAAGTTTGTCTCGGGTATCTGTCAGGGCCGGAGGAAACTTCAGGGAAGGAGAGCTTTCCTCGAATCATTTTCAGACTCTGATAGTTTCACGACGGTTATGAATTTCGATGCTTCCTTAAAGATCCGGGGCTTGGTCTTGAGTATCTGTCAGGGCCTGAGGAAACTTTTCAAGTTTGTCTCGGGTATCTGTCAGGGCCGGAGGAAACTTCAGGGAAGGAGAGCTTTCCTCCTTGTAAGTGCACCGGGATGAAAGCAGTTTGTCTTGAGTATCTGTCAGGGCCTGAGGAAACTTCAAGTTTGTCTCGGGTACCTGTCAGGGCCGGAGGAAACTTCAGGGAAGGAGAGCTTTCCTCGAATCATTTTCAGACTCTGACAGTTTCACGACGGTTATGAATTTCGATGCTTCCTTAAAGATCCGGGGCTTGGTCTTGAGTATCTGTCAGGGCCTGAGGAAACTTTTCAAGTTTGTCTCGGGTATCTGTCAGGGCCTGAGGAAACTTTTCAGGTTTGTCTCGGGTATCTGTCAGGGCCGGAGGAAACTTCAGGGAAGGAGAGCTTTCCTCCTTGTAAGTGCACCAGGATGAAAGCAGTTTGTCTTGAGTATCTGTCAGGGCCTGAGGAAACTCTTCAAGTTTGTCTCGGGTATCTGTCAGGGCCGGAGGAAACTTCAGGGATGGAGAGCTTTCCTCGAATCATTTTCAGACTCTGACAGTTTCACGACGGTTATGAATTTCGATGCTTCCTTAAAGATCCAGGGCTTGGTCTTGAGTATCTGTCAGGGCCTGAGGAAACTCTTCAAGTTTGTCTCGGGTATCTGTCAGGGCCTGAGGAAACTTTTCAGGGAAGGAGAGCTTTCTTCTAATCATTTTCAGACTCTGACAGTTTCACCACGGTTATGAATTTCGACGCTTCCTTAAAGATCCGGGGCTTGGTCTAGCTACTGAGTAGAGAGCAGATACTCGGCTAGATTGTAAGCTCCTTGAAAGCAGGGATCAATCAGTCATATTTACTAAACACTCTCTGTCTGCAGAGCGCTACTAAGTGTTTGGGAGAGTGCAGTCTAATGGAGTCGGTAGAAATGTTCCCCGTCCACGATGAGCTTACAGTCTAGAGGGGAAGACAGACGTGAATATGAATCGGTAAATGACGGAGATGTACGGAATTGCTGTGAGGCTGAGGAAGGGGTGGATGTAGGGTGGAAATCCGAAAATGAAGGCGGCACGGAAGGGAGTGGGAGAAGAGGAAATGAGGACTAAGTCAGGGAAGGCCTCTCGGAGAAGTGCTGTCAAGGCTTCGAAGGTGGGGAGAGCGATTGTCGGATGTGAAGAGGGAGGGGGGTCCAGGCCAGAGGCAGGCCTGGGATCGTGTCGACCAAATCTGCCGTATTTGAATTCCCCCACATGCTTAGTACAGTGCTGTGCACACAGTAAGCTCTCAGTAAATACCATTGATTGGTTGGTCGAGATGCCCGTTGGAAGATAACCAACTCTTTCAAACCACACTTAGAAAGAGCCCACCACCTTCCCGAACCCAAATGACTTTTCCGGAATAAAAAACTCTTTAAAAAAAAAAAAATCAGTTGGGTTTGAGATAAGTTCCCCGTGCTCCGCCCCCCCCGCCCCCAATTAGAAGATGGTTGAAATGCCCCTTGGAAAGCCCTCCCAGCCGGGAGGAATTTCCGCCGCTGCTTCTCCCTTATCCTTCTGTGATTTGGCTTCAGCGACCCCCACCAAGGCCCCGGCGGCCCCGAGCACTCCCCCGCGCCAGCAGGGCCCGGGACCGGAGAAGACGGCGCGCCGACGGTCATCGCTCAGCAGCCAGGTAGGCCGACGTCCAGCCGGGGCCCGTCGCCCTGTCGCGGGAATCCTCCAGAGAGCCGGGGGGCCCTCCCGGGCATTCATCATCAATCGTATTTATTGAGCGCTGACTGTGTGCAGAGCACTGTACTAAGCGCTTGGGACGTACAAATTGGCAACACATAGAGACAGTCCCTACCCAACGGTGGGCTCACAGTCTAAAAGACTTTAGACATTTGGCCCTCGGGGCAAAATGACCGCGTCTTGGACGGCGAGGGCAGGGGAACACGTGGGCCGTCGGAGCTGGTGCGGGCGCGCGGTTTTGTTGGAAGAGCCCACTGTTGGGTAGGGACCGTCTCTAGATGTTGCCAGCTTGTACTTCCCAAGCGCTTAGTACGGTGCTCTGCACACGGTAAGCGCTCAATAAATACGATTGAGTGAATGAATGAACCAGCGGATCTCACCCCCTGGGTGTTGTGTTTTTGTAGTCCATAAGCTCCCAGTCCGTGGGCCAGCCGCTAGCCTCGCCAGCCATGTCCCAGGCTCCTGCTTTCCCGACCCATCTGGGCCTCTCCCAGGTAGGCCTTGGATGGGACAGGGAGGGGGTCCGGGGGGAACTGTTTCGGTCGCTCCGAACGGAAGCCGGGGCGTCTGCCCGGCGATCCGATGTCCAAGGCGATGGGGCCGTTAGTTCCATCTTCTCCAGTTCCAGAGAAGAAGAATGATGGTAATAATCCCGGTACTTGTTAAGCGCTTATCATCATCATCATCATCAATCGTATTTATTGAGCGCTTCCTATGTGCAGAGCACTGTACTAAGTGCTTGGGAAGTACAAATTGGCAGCATATAGAGACAGTCCCTACCCAACAGTGGGCTCACAGTCTAAAAGGGGGAGAGAGAGAACAAAACCAAACATACTAACAAAAGAAAATAAATAGAATAGATATGTACAAATAAAATAAATAAATAGAGTAATAAATATGTACAAACATATATACAGGTGCTGTGGGGAAGGGAAGGAGGTAAGATGGGGGGGATGGAGAGGGGGACGAGGGGGAGAGGAAGGAAGGGGCTGAGTGTGGGAAGGCCTCCTGGAGGAGGTGAGCTCTCAGCAGGGCCTTGAAGGGAGGAAGAGAACTAGCTTGGCGGATGGGCAGAGGGAGGGCATTCCAGGCCCGGGGGCTTATGTGCCGTGCACTGCACTAAGCCCTGCGGTAGATCGTGGTCATCATTATTATTATTATTATTATTAATATTATCATTGTTGTTATTTAAGCTCTTACTGTGTGTCAAATGTTGCTCTAAGCACTGGGGTAGAATCAGGTTAATCAGATTGGACACACTCCCTTTCCCACGTGGGGCTCACAGTCCAAGCAGCAGGGAGTAGGATGTCATCCCCATTGTACTGTTGAGGAAAATCGAGGCATAGAAAAGTGAAATGACTTGCCCAGAGTCACACAGTAAGCAGTTGGAAGAGCTGGGATTAGAACCCTATGGCTCCCATTTCATTCATTCAGTCGTATTTATTGAGCGCTTACTGTGTGCAGAGCACTGGACTAAGTGCTTGGGAAGTACAAGTTGGCAGCATATAGAGACGGTCCCTATCAATCAGTCAATCAATCGTATTTATTGAGCGCTTACTGTGTGCAGAGCACTGGACTAAGTGCTCAATCGTATTTATTGAGCGCTTACTGTGTGCAGAGCACTGGACTAAGCGCTTGGGAAGTACAAGTTGGCAGCATATAGAGATGGTCCCTACCCAACATGGGGCTCACAGTCTAGAAGACCTGTGCTCTTTCCACTAGGCAGAGTGTGAGCCTGTTGTTGGGTGGGGACCGTCTCTCTATGTTGCCAACTTGTACTTCCCAAGCGCTTAGTCTAGTGCCCTGCACACAGTAAGCGCTCAATAAATACGATTGAGTGAATGAATGAATGCTTCAGGATAATCATCCTCATTCGTATTTATTGAGCGCTTACTGTGTGCAGAGCACTGGACTAAGCGCTTGGGAAGTACAAACTGGCAACATATAATCAAAGATAATCATCAATCGTATTTATTGAGCGCTTACTATGTGCAGAGCACTGTACTAAGCGCTTGATAATCAGGTCACAGTCCCTGTCCCACTCAGGTCTCAAGTTCTAAGTAGAAGGGAGGTGGATGTAATCCCCATTTTTCAGCTGAGGAAATGGAGGCACAGGGAATTTAAGTGACTCGCCCAAGGTCACCCAGCTGGGTCTCGCCCCACTCCCTGAACAAGCAGGGGAGGAGAGGATGGGCAGGCCTTCAGGATGGAGCTGTTGCGAGTGTTGGGATGGGGAGATAGGTGCGTAGCCCATCGTTGGAGGATGGACGGGGGGGGAATAGTTCCTCTCTTCCCACCACCAGCCAGAAAAGTCAGCGCAGGATGGGGGCTCGTCACAGACCCTGTCCTCTCCCAGCCAGCGTGAGCCCTCCTGGCTGTGTGTCTGGGTGACCTGGGCTCCGGGACCTTCGGCCCCTTCCCCCCTCTGCCCGCCCCGAGGCCCTCAGTCCCTGTAACACCTTCCCGGGACCCTTGCAAACCCCCAAACCCCGCCTCACGCCCACCCCCGCCCTCCCCTGCTTGAAGTCTTCGAGCCTGTGAGCCCACTGTTGGGTAGGGACCGTCTCTAGATGTTGCCAACTTGGACTTCCCGAGCTCTTAGTACGCTGCTCTGCACCCAGTAAGCGCTCAGTAAATACGGTTGAATGAATGAACGGGCATCTGGCGGGGCAGGGCGAGCAGCCGGTTCTTCCCGTCCCCCATGTCTGAGGTTTTTTCCCGCGCTGAAACGTACGCGTCTCTCTCTGGCACCCGGCGGCACATCAGCCCGCGTTCCAGTTGTCGGCGCAGATGGGGGCCATGCAGCACCTGAAGGACCAGCTGGAGCAGCGCACGCGGGTCATCGAGGCCAATATTCACCGGCAGCAGGAGGAGCTGCGCAGGATCCAGGAGCAGCTGCAGATGGTCCACGGCCAGGGGCTGCAGGTAGCGGGCAGGCCTGCCGGACCCTTCGGGGTGGCGGAGGGGAGACGAAAGCAGATGAACCGGCCCCCCGGGCTTCCCTCGGGGGAGCGGAGCCGCTTCCGACACCCTGTACCCTAGCGGAGCTCGCTCGTAGCCGGCCGGAGCGTGCCCACCCGGCGGTTGCCCGGCAAAGTGATCCCGAGCAGCAGGGACGGCACCCCGTCGCTCGGCTCGGCCGGACGGCGCCGTTGGAATGGCAGGCTTCCCACTGGGCCAGCGGGGTGGGGGATGCCCAAGCAGTAGGAAGTGGGAAGCAGGGGGGGACCCAAAGGCCCACCCACTTGCCCCCTGCCCAGCCACTGGGCTTTGCAGTGGGCAGAGATTCCGGGTGCCCTGTGGGACGAGGCCGAGACTCAGCTCAGCCAGAGGTGGCAGGAAGAACCGGCCTCTCCTAGAGAGGCCGTCGCCAACTCTGAGCCAAAGCGAGTCCGGCCAACAGCTGCCGGATGCTGGGACAACTCTGACCGGGAAACCCGGGCCCCCGCGCCCTAGCCTTCCGTGCTCACGGACTTACGGGGGGTGGCAAAGAATCACCAAACTGACGGCCGCCAAAGCCACCTTCCCTGAGTTGGAGTGGGCGGCTGCCCACCCATCTCCTCCACCCCGGGCCTAATGGAGGCAGAGCCGGCGGGACGCGAGGCACTCACGGAAGAACCCCGTGGTGGTCCCTTTTCTGCCCACTGGCCCTCATCAGTCCAGCGGGATACTTCCTGAACTCCCAGATTCCCAGGCTGTTTCAGAGATCCGATCCAGACCCCGGACGTACGCCCGGAGTCGGGGACCACAGCTTTGTCCCTGACTGGGAAGCTCTGAGCTTATCCCTCCCGCCGGGATGCCGGCAACGAGAGGCCGGGGAAGTCACAGAGGGGGGTGGTGCCAGGCCGGTCGGAAAGGAGTCCCCATGGGGGCACCAGGAGCCCGAAGGGGGTGGTGGCCGGTCGGTGGGCAAGGCGGTTCTTCCAGCAGACTGGGCGATAGAGGAGCACCGGTGTCGTTACCTTACCGTGCTCATAACCACTGCTTCGGCCCCAACTGGGTCTGCTCTTGCTGACTCCATCTTGAGCGGTCCGCAGACCGTCTCAGATCCGTTTGGGGCCTGTCGTTTAAGATGTTCCTGCAGCAGCCGGCCCCTGGATTGAACTTGGGCTCCGTGCACCTTTCCTCGGGGAATTCCTCGGGCGGCCAGCCCCTCGCGGCCATCAGCCTGCAGGGCCAGGTCATCCAGGGCAACCCTGTCCACGGCAGCACCGCGCAGGCCCCGGCACAGCCGCCGCCGCCGCCGCCCCCCTTGCAGGCCCCCGCGGCCCAGGTAAGGCACGGTGTCCGGCCGGCTTGGGGGAGCGCTGAGAGAGAGTGAGGGAAAGCCCGTTTTTCGGAACCATCGGACACCGAAATCAAGTAGTCGTGGTAGAAAGTTACTGCCTGAATCGCGGCAGTACGTTTGGGAGCAAGAGGCAGCGTGCCTGGCACCCTGGGGGTGAGGGCGAGGAGACGTGCTTGGGGGTGGGGACTTCCCGGAGCCGGGCAGAGGGTCCCCGGGTCCTTTCGAGAGATGCCAACCGGTTGGCTGGCAGGGCAGGCACCCGCCAGGGCCAGTGGCGTGACCCGCTTGGGCGTCCCTCATCCCGGGCAGGCCCGGCTCCGGGGAAGCGGTTATTCAGGATTAGCCGCCGCCTCAGCACCCTTCCGGAATGGGTCGGGTGGCTTTGTTCTTGCAGCTTCAAGTCGGATGCTCCTTGAGGGCAGGACCGTGTGCCTGGCCGTCGCACTCCCCAAGCATTCAGTACAGTGCCTTTCGCTCCGCGAATGCCGTGGACCGACTCGTTCTCGCTTTGCCCGCGCCTCACCGGCCTGCCGTCCGTCCTCTTTTCCAGCCGAGTCAGCAGAGCGTCCTCGGAGGGCCCAGTCAGCCAACATCCCTCCCCAGCCAGAGCCCCGGCACCCTGGCCGCCCCGTTGTACAACACTATGGTCATCTCCCAGCCTGCGGCCGGGAACGTGGTCCAGCTGCCCAGCGGCATTCAGCCCAACAGCAGCCCGACCGCGGCCGTGACCGCTTTCGCCGCGGACAGGCCGATAAGGTAAACCATCGCTCCCCTAGAACCGAAGGAAATTTACGGGGGCCCCGTTTATAAAAACGCCCAGACACTGGGCCGACAAGATCGGGCCTGGACCCATCCGAAGCTCGTAACCTGAGGGAGAGAGGAGCGGGGATCTCAGCCCCGTTTTACAGATGGGAAAACCGAGTGAAGCCCAGTGAGGTTAAGTGACCCGACCTGTCTCTATATGTTGCCAATTTGTACTTCCCAAGCGCTTGGTACAGTGCTCTGCACATAGTAAGCGCTCAATAAATACGATTGATGATGATGATCTATTCTATTTATTTTATTTTGTTAGTATGTTTGGTTTTGTTCTCCGTCTCCCCCTTTTAGACTGTGAGCCCACTTTTGGGTAGGGACTGTCTCTATATGATGCCAATTTGTACTTCCCAAGCGCTTGGTACAGTGCTCTGCACATAGTAAGCGCTCAGTAAATGCGATTGATGATGATGATGCCCAAATCAATCAATCAATCGTATTTATTGAGCGCTTACTATGTGCAGAGCACTGTGCAGAGCGGCCCAGCAGGCAGGCAGCGGAGCCAGAACTACCAGCCAGGGCTCCTGACTCCCAACCCTCTGCTGCAACCACGGGGCCACGCGACCTTCCAATGAGACTTTTTCTTTGGCGTAGTCGCGGGCGAAGTGTTTTTAGTGGGGTTTTTGAACAACCGGGGAATTTCAGGAGAAAAGAGGCCTTCAGAGGCCTGAGAGGGGCAAAAGTTCCCGACCCTGGAATCTCTTTTGAGAGGAGAGGGTACAGCTTTTTAATTGGAAGAATCATTTTGGCCGAAGAGGCCCGTCAGAGGAAGCTGGGGGCCGAGGCAGCCGGAACCCCCGCACCTCGGCTACGGCGGCTCCTTCTCGGCCTCCACGCCGACGGGCACTGGTGGCCCCAGAAGATTTCCCCGCTGGCCTCCTCGGCCACCCCCCTTACTGCCCCCGAGGCCCTAAGCCGGGTCGGTTCTGCCGTCTCTGGAGGAAGCGTCCCCGGGACCCAGCCACGGGGCAGAGGCTGAGAAACTAGAAAGCCACGGCCCGCTCGGGACCCGGGGAGGAGGCCAGGACTGCAAAGGCCCTTGTACGGGATAGCCAGGGGAGGGCCGGCTAATCAATCAATCAATCAATCGAATTTATTGAGCGCTTACTGTGTGCAGAGCACTGTACTGAGCGCTTGGGAAGTACAAGTTGGCAACATATAGAGATGGTCCCTACCCAGCAGTGGGCTCACAGGCTAATGGTGCCGGAATCACCCGTGTGTCCCCCCCTGCATTGGGGTGTGTGTGTGTGACAGTGTATACGTATGTGCACATGCAAGCGTGCAAGCATGTTCCTCGCTCCCCTTAAGTGTTGTGAGGCTTTTGGGTATTTTATTGGGCCACAGCGTGACGTGGCACACTGCTAAACCCTCCGGTACTTTTCCCTCTAATAATAATAATAATAATGATGGCATTTGTTAAGCGCTTACAATGTGCAAAGCACTGTTCTAAGCGCCGGGGGGGGATACAAGGTGATCAGGTTGTCCCACGTGGGGCTTACAGGCATCACCCCCATTTTACAGATGAGGTAACTGAGGCTCCGAGAAGTTAAGTGACTTCCCCAAGGTCACACAGCGGACATATGGCAGAGCCGAGACTCGAACCCATGACCTCTGACTCCAAAGCCCGGGCTCTTTCCACTGAGCCACGCTAAATGCCAGGCTTCACACTCCCACCAGACTCCCCCTGCCCACCCCAAGATGCTTGGAGTCCGGGCCCCAGCTGGCAGATGAAGTTTAGGCCATTCATTCATTCACTCAATCGTATTTATTGAGTGCATACTGTGTGCAGAGCACTGTACTAAGCGCTTGGGAAGTCCAGGTTGGCAAAATATAGACAGTCCCTACCCAACAGCGGACTCACAGTCTAGAAGGGGAAGACGGAGAACAGAACAAAACATATTAATAAACTAAATAGGATAAATATGTACAAATAAAATAGAGTAATAAATCCGTACAAACATATATACATATATACAGATGCTGTGGGGAAGGGAAGGAGGTAAGGCGGGGGGGATGGAGGAGGAGAGGAAGGAGGGGGCTGAGTGTGGGAAGGCCTCCAAAATCTGGCTCTATGGATCGAGGAGCAGTGTGGTCTAGTAGCTGGAACACAGTCTCGGGAGTCAGGAGGACCTGCGTTCTAATCCCCGTTCCGCCACTCGTCTGCTGAGTGACTTTGGGCAAGTCGCTTCACTTCTCTGGGCCTCAGTTACCTCACCTGTAAAATGGATGGGGAGCCCCCCTTGGGACATGGACCGTCCCATCCTGATTAGCTGCATCCCCCCGCCAGCGCAGGGCCTCGCACATAGTAAACCCTTAACCAATACCGTAAAGAAGTAATTGAGGGAAGAGAAAAATGTTGGCATCTCAGTGCTTGTTTTTCTGCGTCTTTCTGTCGGTCCGGTTATAGCTATAATCCTGAATTTCCCCGAACCCGGGGTCCTGGGAAAGAAATGGGAACGGGGAGGGCCCAGGGAACCCCGTCTAGCTTGGGTCCGGCTGCCAGGAAAGAGGCCGGGGCCGGGGGGGGTGGTGGGCGTTCGGCTCCTCAGCTCGCTCCCGCTTCGTCCCCGGAACAGGTTTTCTCCAGGGCAGCAGCTGGTGACCAAATTAGTGACGGCACCCGTGGCGTGTGGCACAGTCATGGTGCCCAGCACCATGTTCATGGGGCAGGTGGTCACCGCCTATCCCACGCTGAGCGCCCCGCCGCCGCCCCCGCCCACGTTGGCCCTCCCGCCGCAGCCGCACGGCCAGCAGGACCCCCAGCCGCAGACCCCGGCCCAGCCCCCCGCTCAGCCCCCGCCCCAGTTCCTCCAGGTAACCCTCGCGAAGGAGCCACTCCCGCCACCCCGGGGCCCCTTGGCTCGTCCCGCCGGGCCACCGGCCCCTGCTCCCCGGGGGTCTCGGAGCCAGGCTGGGGGGCGGAGGGAGGCGGAGAGAGGGAAAAGGGAGTCCGGGGGCCCCGACCGGGACGATGGATCTGAGGGACGGCGTCTTGGCCGGGAACTGGGGCGCGGTGGGACAAGAATTACCTTGCCTGCCTTCGGCCTGGGCAGAGGACGGACTCTCCCTCCCTGTCAGAGAGCACCCCCGCATTGGGGGCGGGAGACAGGTTGGCCCCTATTGAACAGTCGAGGGAGACGGACACCGCGGGCCACGCTTTGGCCACACACACGGGCCTCCGGACCCCTGGAGAGGCGGCGCTTTCCGCCTGCAGCAGGGCTGAGTGATCTCGTGTTTTTCCTTGGTTCGCAGACATCCAGGTTGCTTCCTGGAAACCCTTCAGCTCAGCTCATCCTCTCTGCTGCTTTCCCACTGCAGCAGAGCCACCACCATCACCAGCAGCAGCAGCAGCAGCGCCTGGCCCGCCATAGGACTGACAGCTTGACAGACCCTTCCAAAGTCCCGCCCCAGTAGCCCGCGCACCCCGGGAGGAGCCCCCAGCAGCAGGAGGAGACGATCCCGGCCTGCCGGGCCGCGGGGTGGTGCGGCCCAGTCGCGGCCGCGGGCCGGAGGGACCCCTCCCTGCCCCGGACGGCAGGCCGGTTCCGACGGCCGGGGCCGTCGCCGTCCGCGGGCCGGCGGCCCCGTCCACCGTGTGGATGCCCGGCCGGCGGCCCCGTCCGCGCGGAGCCCATTGACGCATCTGACGGTAATGCCAAGAATACAGTCCAAGAGGCTTTCTCCCCTCCTCCCCCCGGCACTTTTCAGATGACGACGGCGATGGGGCGGGAGGTCTTTCCAGTCGGCCGGAAACCCAAGCCCGGATGCTGTGTAAAATACTGCGTAAATGTGTGGATAAAAGGAGAGCGCGGGAGCAAGGGATTTTATACGCTGCATGAAAACGTAACCCGTTCTTCGTCGGTTTGAGTACGTTTCCCCGAGACGACCCCCGCCTCCCCGGTTTACAACACGGCGCGGCGTCGCTTCCCCTCCTCCGGGGTTACAGTGTTCAGTCCGTCTGTCGGTCCGTCGGTCCGCCCTCCCTCTGTGCCGTCGTCGCGTCCCGTGCGGTGTCGTGTGCCGCTGCTGCAGCAGAGTCTGGTGTCCGGGTTCGGTTATTGGGGCGGGACGAGTCGGACGGGCCGCGATCGCCCGGTACCGTCAGTAGGACGGAGCTGGGGTAGCGGGACCGCGAGGGTGGGGACCGGCCTCCCCGGGGCCACCGCTTTCTATTGGTAGGCGGCCCCCGGGGGAGATATTGATGTCAAAGGGTTTTTTTGTTGTTGGTTTTTTTTAAAAAAAAAAAAAGTCTATGAAAGTAATTTCAAGAATGTTTCAGCCGTAAGAGTAATTTGCACAAAGTTCGTACATTTTAGGCACTTTTTAACCTCCGCGGCGGGAGCCGTAAGTTGTTCAGAATTCATCAGAACCTCTTTCCTCTCCTTCACAGCTTCAGTGTTCCTTTTAATCCGAAATGATTCAGGGTCGTTTGGGAAAAACAGAAACAAAAAAAAAAAGACAAGAACAGACGAAAACCAAAACCCCAGTGCCTTGATTTTGCTTCAGGTGATGATAACGCTGACCATCTCCAACTCTGTCGTCTCTGACTCCGTAGCCATTTTACAGTCCGGAAGCCTCCGTCCGTTTTTAACCAAACACGTGGGCGTCAGGTTAGTTCTCTCTCCGTGCCAAGTTTGCGAGCCGGCCGCCCGCCTGCTTCGAGCCCGAGGTCAGGAGAGGTTTGAATAGGGTCACCCACCCTCCTCCCTCGCCGCCACGATCATTTATCCCATCCAGAAATTCCTCGGCGCCACAGGCCAAGATAGGAGAGCGAGGGGCGAGCGTTTCTGGGCCGTGGACTTGCCGGTCGGACACCGGAGCCGGCTAGCCGGGCGAGGGGCGGGTGTCCATTTCAGGACGGGCTGCCCAACCTCTAACTCACCCCGGGACCTAAGACTCCGGAAGGCAACGGCGGGCGCTACCGCAGGTTTCCGAATTCCAGCAGAAACCACGTACTCTTTTAAATTTTTAGATTTTTTTTGACGGTACTAACTGATGAGAACCACGTCTACCGAGCGAAAACAAGCTAGGAAAGAAACCGAAATCTGGTGCAGGGAGAGTTGCCAGAATCGCCAAACGATTCCCGCAGGAGGGCCAGAGTCACCCCGTCAGACCGCCGGGGTGGCCGGGCAGAGCGATTGGATCGGATTGCGGAGAAGCGAAATGGGGTGGGGGGCAGTGGGCGGCTGCGGGGGAGACCCCACCGTGACGCCGGGACGTTCCCCTCCGGTCCCGCGTGGTCCGTGCTTTCCCGATGGTGGGCGTCGGGGCCGCCGGTGACCCACAGTTGGCCGAGGTGGGAATGGATTTAAGACAACCAAAGAGCGTGGGTGCAGGACCCGGTTCCGATACCGATACGTAACATATCACAGATCCCTGCCCCGCCGTGCCATCTTTAGGAGGGGGTTCTGACCTGGCCACGTCCCGATGGGATGGGCCTCTCGGGGGGCTTAGGAAGTGGATGTATGTCCTCACGTGCCCGGACAAAATTGATGGTTTAGAAGATTTTAGATTCATTTTCCCTCCCCAACCCCCGTTTAACGCCCGCTTGTCACGGAGGCGACACGGGGCGCGGTCCAGCGGGCTCATGCGGTCGCTCGACGACAGGCCCGGCTGGCACTGGGGGCTAGGCTGAGCCCAGGCGGTCCCAGAGCGGGGCAAGGGGGAGGTGGGCACGTTCCCTCTGGAGGGTCAGGGTGCCCTGGGTCTGGTGCGGGGGTCTCGGGCCCAGAGCCGGGAGCCGCCGGTCGGACAGGTCATCCTCTGGGCCTGGGGGAGAGCGGAGTGCCCGGGGAAAGTCTTGGGCCCCCCTCGTGACATCAGTTGCCTGGGGGGCTGCCAATCAAGAAGCCTTAGCCAGGTAGAAGAACGGGGGAGACGGTGAACCGAGGAGGGGGCTCGGGCGGTTGATGTTTTTGCCTATCAGAGGGGAATTCCGAGTAACTGGAAAGTGATGCAGGTCCGGGCATCACGGGACAAAGACGAGGGCTTAGCCCTCTCGTCCGCTAGCCCCCCGGGGCGATTTCTTTGGTGACGGTCGCTGACGGGCAAACCCATCCCTCTCCCCGCTCGGGCACAGTCCGGGCCCGGACACCGGACTGAAAGGGCGGAGGGTCCGGCGGGAACGAGGTAGAGCGGGAGGAAAGGAGTCCCAGCGAGAAAACCCGACGGCCCGTCTCCGATCGGGGGCTGCAGGAGGAGGAAGTGGGGTGGGAGAGGGCAGAGTTCTTAAGAAAAGTGTTTCTGAAGTAGTTTCAAAGGAAGAGAACTATTTTTATAGCATATTTAATATATATATATATATATTTGTATGAAACTGAGCGTATAGTCGGGGCGCCTCCGTCGGCCTTGTGGTCTGCTCTCCGTGGCGGGCTCTCTGGAGGGGCCCGGGGGGGGCGGGAAGGATGGCGGAGATGGTTCAGTGGGGCCCCACGCGCCGGGGGCCCCCGACCCCGGAGCATCCCCCGGTCCTGCAGTCTGGAAGTATCATTGGGACCCCGTCGAGCACTTTATTCCAGTACCCACGTGGTAAACGGCTGCTGATCTGAGGCTAAGGGGTTCCTCCCGGAGGGAATACCAAAGGAAGCGTTTTTGCCCCGGGATCCCTGGAAGTGGGGACGGGGGCGTTCAGGGGAGAGATTTTAAGGTGTCAAAACCCATTTGGCTCTGAACCTCTCGAATGTAGTTGGGGGAAGGGGGATCTCCACGTGGGCCGGTCAGGCCCTCTGGGGTCTCCCCCCGGCCCCCAAAGTCCAGGAGGGCTGGGCGGGGAGGGGGCCGTGACAGCACATCAGGCCCGTGTCGGGGTCGGACGGATCGCGGTGGCGGTTTGAAGAATCCCAGCTCGTCTTCAATGTTCCCGGTGTCGTGTCCCGGAACGCCGGCGCGGGATTTTGAGGGTCCCCGTTCGCACTGCGGTCCACCCGGCCCCCCTCCCCACCCCACCGCGAGGCAGGTTGAGCGGACCCCGGACGAGGGAGGGCTGCCCGACTCCCAGGCCTCCCCCCGCCGACCCTCCGGGAAGAGCTGGAGACGATCAAACCGTGCTGAAAGTTATTTATACCGTGTGTTTGAATGTTGAGTAGATCGCAGGAAATGAAAACCAAGGTTGGGTTTGGTTTTTTTTTTTTTTAATTAAAATGGCTTGTCCATGAGACCGTATTGCATAGTTTTTGTTCCTGTCCTGATTTAACACTACATTCCTCGTTTTTCTTGAATAAACTGGTAATTTATAGGCTCCGTGACGCTTGAAGTGTTTTACGCTCTTGTCATCCGCCTGCTTCCTCCTCCCACACCTGCAGCCCCACCGGCCTTGGAACCGCATCACTCCAAGACAAACTCCCAGAGCCATGTAAGTGGTCTGCAAAAGCAGTGATTAAAAAATATATATATTTATGGTATTAAGCGCTTACTATGTGCTAAGCACTGGGGTAGATACAAGGTAATCATGTCTGTGTCCCACGTGGGGCTCACAGTCTTCATCCCCACTTTACAGGTGAGGTAACTGAGGCCCAGAGAAGTCAAGTGATTTGCCCAAGGTCACACAGCAGAGAAGTGGAGGAGCGGGGATTAAAACCCAGGTAGAGCCCGGGCTTTGGAGTCAGAGGTCATGGGTTCAAACCCCGGCTCCACCACTTGTCAGCTGTGTGACTCCGGGCAAGTCACTTCACTTCTCTGGGCCTCAGTTACCTCGTCTGTAAAATGGGATTAAAATTGTGAGCCCCCCCGTGGGACAACCTGATCACTTTGTAACCTCCCCAGCGCTTAGAACAGTGCTTTGCACATAGTAAGCGCTTAATAAATGCCATTATTACTATTATTATTATTATTATTATTATTCTGGCCCCGAGGCCCAAGGTCTTTCCACGAGGCCTCGCTGCCTCTCACCCGAGTTGATTTAATAATAATGACGGTTATTTAATTGCTTACTGTGTGCCAAGGCAGACAGGTGTTGGAAAGGAGGGCCTGTGCCAGAGGGAGGGGTGGCTTTTCTAAATAATAATGATATTATTTAGAAATAAATAAGTTCTTAATAAAAATTAAGCGTTTAATAAATACCATTATTATTATTATTATGTGCAAAGCACTGTTCTAAGCTCTGGTAAATGGGGGCTCACGGAGGCTGGGACCCCGGGGAATGAGCGGGACCCTCCCGGGGTCCCTTGAACGGGACCGCTAGAATGCCTTGATTCCCCATCTTTCTCCCTCATGGCCAAACTCTATCCCGGGAAGCGGGGGGACGGGCTCTGCGGCTCCCTCCGCCTATTTGGGAGACCTGGTCGGGGCAGGGGGGCCTCCCTCATCCAGGGAAGCGCGAAGTGAGGCCGGGGCGTCTCCCCCACCCCCCCGAACCGCCCTTACGTGCTGGACGGGGGCTCGGTGCCTCTCCCTCCAATTCCGCCGTGCCGGTGAGTGACCGCTCGTCTCCCAAGGTAAACCGAGGCACTCTCCTCGGGGAAAGGCACCCAGCTGAGGAGGCCTGGCTGGAGCGCGTACAAGTTGAGCAGGGGATGGCGGGGGAGTTAAAATGGCCTCCCTTTGGGCTGGAAGGGGTCGGCCCCTTCCCCCCCAGCGCGGGATGGTGGCGTCATCATCGATCGTATTTATTGAGCGCTTACGGTGGGCAGAGCACTGTACTAAGCGCTTGGGAAGTCCAAATTGGCAACATACAGAGACAGTCCCTACCCAACAGTGGGCTCACAGTCTAAAAGGGGGAGACAGAGAACAAAACCAAACATACTAACAAAATAAAATGGATATGTACAAGTAAAATAAATAAATAATTTGGCATCTGGAGCAAGGCCAAGCCACGCCACTTAGAAGACGTGAGTACCGTGCTCGCTGCATGGATGCGCACATGCTCGCTCACACCTCACTGCCGGTCCCATACGGTTAGCAAAAAGCATTTCCTCTACGGCCCTTGAGCGGTGACGAGGCCCTGAGCGGTCTGACTTTTTCCTAGTGTTTGGGGTAGCCTGGCATCTCCATCCTACACCCCTCTGTCCCCCAAACTGATTTACACTCCCGGAGGCCGGGCTCAAAAAGAGCCTGAGTGGTCAGGGAAAGGGTTTCTCTCCCCTGTTGGGGCTAAGGTGAAGATAAACCGAAGGAACCGTGATATAAAAGGTGGGGACGTCCACTACAGTGGCCTTCTCCAGTTCCAAGCTGTCCTGTCCGATTATAGCCCCGACCCTTCAGGTCCAGCTGACCTCCACTCCGGCCTGGGGGGCGGCTCTTTGAACAGCCCTGGGCTCCTCCGTCCAGCGTTAACAGAAGGACGGACACACGTATTTTATAAAATTTATAAAATACGAGACCCGGTCGGGGCAGGGGGGCCTCCCTCATCCAGGGAAGCGAGAAGTGAGGCCGGGGCGTCTCCCCCACCCCCCCGAACCGCCCTTACGTGCTGGACGGGGGCTCGCTGCCTCTCCCTCCAATTCTGCCATGCAGGTGACCGCTCGTCTCCCAAGGTAAACCGAGGCAGCAGAGGGGACCATTGTGAAATTTATGGTATCTGTTAAGTGCTGTGTGTCAAACACTGTTCTAAGCACTGGGCTAGATACAAGTTAATCAGGCCGGATAACGTCCCTGTCTTACACAGGGCTCACAGTCGAAGAAGGATGGAGAACATCATCATCATCATCAATTGTATTTATTGAGCGCTTACTATGTGCAGAGCACTGTACTAAGCGCTTGGGAAGTACAAATTGGCAACATATAGAGACAGTCCTTACCCAACAGTGGGCTCACGGTCTAAGAGAACAGATATTGCATTCCCATTCTGCGATGGAAGAACCTACGGCACAGAGAAGGTAAGTGACTTACCCGAGGTCACAAAGCAGGTAAGTGGCAGAACTGGGATTAGAACCCAGGTTCTCTGGCTCCCACGGCCATGCTTTATCCACTAAGTCCCAGATATGGATCCGTCCCCATCCTTGACCTCCAGAGCGCCCGGTGGCACCAGGCATTTTCCACTTGACGTGAAATCATCAGACCCAACCCGTATTTCAGACTCAAATAGAGGGAATCAAAAGGCGGACCTCATGGCTACCGTTCTTCCAAGTCAGCCAGACGGCAGAGGAGGAGGTGGGCATTCCCAAACTCCGCCCCTTCCTGAAAGCCCAATTCCCAGGATGGCTCCCTGCTGCTGCTTCTGCCCGGCCCAAGTTGTCTGTCCCGGCAACCGCTTGCCCAGGTGAAGAAAGGGCCCAGAGAAGCAGCATGGCCTGCTAGTCCGAGGCCCTGGGTTCTAACCCTGCCTCTGCCACCTGTCTGCCGTGTGACCTTGGGCCAAGTCACTTCACTTCTCCGTGCCTCAATCAGCTCATCTGTAAAATGGGGATTAACACTATGAGCTCCATGTGGGATGCGGACTGTGCCCAACCTGATTAGCTTGTACCTTTGCCAGCCAGTGTTCAGTACTCAATCGTATTTCTTGAGTGCTGTGTGCTGAGCACTGTACTAAGCACTTGAGAGAGTACAACAGACACATTCCTTTTAGACTGTGAGCCCACTGTTGGGTAGGGACTGTATATGTTGCCAATTTGTACTTCCCAAGCGCTTAGTACGGTGCTCTGCACATAGTAAGCGCTCGATAAATACGATTGATGATGATGATGATTCCCTGCCTACAATAAGCTCACAGTTTAGCACAGTGCCTGGCACATAGTAAGTGTTTAACAAGTACCATTTTTTTTTAAGGTAGGCGTAGGGCCAGCACCACAGCAGATATACTTCCTGAAGAGAAGCCGAGGCCACCTGCTAAGGTTTCCAGGGCCCTAACGCACTTTCGGTGCGGCCAACCCGCCAGGATGCTGGGGGGGTGATTTAAGTCTACCGCAGTGGGTGGCCCGCATCCCTCGCTTCTCGAGAACAGAGGGGAGCGAAGGGAGGGCCACCCCTCTGCCAAAAGCAGGCGGAAAGAAGAGAGCAGAGGCCCCCTTCCACACCACTTTTATTTACATGAGTTCCCCGGTACAGTTCGCGAAAGAGAAAACTAATCCCGTACTGTCAAATATTGACCATTACCGTCCATTGCGAGCGTCCCACCCCCTGGAGGGAAAGGAATGGGCCGGGAACCGGCGAGTGGTGATGCCACTTCTAGGGCAGGGTGAGTTTAAAGATGAGCGCCTTGAGCGGGGACGATGTTCTTTGGCTCGACGGAGTGTGGGAGAATTAAGCCCCCTCCCACCGGGATTTAGGAGAACCGGCTCCACAGCGCGAGGTGCCCCACTAAAGCAGCCCAAAGGCAAGCGGGCACGCTCTGTCGGACCGGTGTTTCCAGCCGGGACGCGGGGCCGGTCCAGCCTGAAAGGGAGGTCCTGGCCTGGGCAAAGATGGGGTGGGAGGGAGTGTGTCTTTTCACAGGCTGAAGACTAAGCGGCCGTCCCGTAGCCAACGGGGAGAGGAGGCAAGGAAGGGCTGGCAAGCGGCGCGGGCCGGCCGAGGCCCAGAGGAAAACCCAGGCGCAGATGCCCTGGGAGGAGTGGCCTGACCCTCCCTCTCCGGCGGGGCGGTGCCGCTCAAGGCAGGAGAGCGTTGTCCGGCCGGTGCCCGCACTACTATGTACAGAAGGGGCCCGGCGGGCCCAGTCCGATGGAAGAGCCGTCTCCTTAAAAACCAGAGTCAGGGCTGATGAAGAGGGCAGAGAACGCAAATGCCAGAAACACGATGCCGCCGATGATGGTCACTGAAACAGAAGAGGGAACAGAGGGTCACCACCTCCCCGGGGACGATCGAGTCTCGAGCCCCGCCGCCTGAGCCCGGACGGCGGGCCCTGGCCGGCGGCGAGCCCGCCTCGGCGCCCCCGATAAGGGAAGCAGCAGCAGGTTGGAGCCGGGACCTTGGGGCGTAACGGCTCCGAGTCCATTCGATAAAGGGTCTTCCGGGTTTGGATGGGGACGGCGGCGGCAGTGGGCTTCCCTCGGTCTCTCCCACGGGTCTGAGGAGGGCCGGGAAGTTCACTCAGTTGGTAGTCTCCCATCTCCACAGCCCCAGAGGACCCTGACTCGGGGATCCTGACAGGGTGGGGTGAAGATCTGAACCAACCTGTCCCCGGGGGCGGTTTCCGATCCTCATTTCGGAACCGGTAAAACCCTCCGGCTGTCCTGCGGGACCGGCTTTGCGAAGAGAGTTAATCATCAAGGCTTGGGAGACTGGGGGAGAGAACCCCGGGGAACTGGGGGGGACCGGGATTACAGTACCCAATCTCACCAGTGCGAACGGAGATTTTCTGGGCTATCATTCTCCCTCCGATCACTGCCAATCCGGTGCATAAGCTGTGTCCCACGGTTCCGCCCACAGCCACGCCGTAGGGATCCTGAAAACGAACAGACCTGGCATTCGTCGAAAAGCAGGGGTGGGTCGGCGCCTTGCTGGGAAAGAAAACTGGGAATCTCTGAGGAGCGGGAGAACCAACCAGGCTCCTTTAACCAGCCCTATTTTGCAGGCGCTTAACTCCTTCCCGGCACCCTCGATGACTTCCAACGAAACAGAAACGATCAGGTATGAGCTCCCTGACCCCTTCCCAGCGGTATCAACAGATCTCCGTCTGCCACACTCTCAACCTCCTCTCCCTTTCTAAAACCCACCCGCCCCCACACCTTTTTTTTTTTTACCTCTGCCATCGAACGTACCGTGTCGGGTCTCCTCCTGATCAGAAAAACCTTCTCTGGGTCCCACTTCACCCTCCGGCTATTGCCCCATTCAATCAATGGTATTTACTGAGTGCTTACTGTGTGCGGAGCACAGTACAGCAGAGTTGGCAGGCACGCTTACCCACACTGGGAGGAGCTTACATTCTAGACGGGGAGATGGATGTTAATATAAATCAACGGCAGCTACAGACAGGGTTGAATTTGGGGTGAATATCAAGTGCCCCATTCCTGTCCAAGGGACTTCACTGGGCTGCCTAAATCACTGCTCCCACTTCCTCCTTGACCCTCGAGGGTCTGGTCTCCGCCCCCTGAGCCTGTTCCCGCCAAAGTCCCTAATGCCTTCCTCCGTGTCCAACCTAATGGATCCTACTCTATCTTAATCCTCCTTGCCTTCTGGGCCAGCTTTGACCCTATAAGTCACTCCCTTCACCTGCAAATGCTATCGAATGTTGGGTTTTCCCTACCCGGGGACTTCTGCCTCTCATCCTCTAACTGTAAGAGCCCACTGTTGGGTAGGGACTGTCTCTATATGTTGCCAACTTGTCCTTCCCAAGCGCTTAGTACAGTGCTCTGCACACAGTAAGCGCTCAATAAATACGACTGATTGATTGACTGATTGTAGGAGTCCCTCAAGGCTCTGCTCTGGGCCCCTTCCTCTCGCTTTACAAACCACTCTCTCAGGGAGCTCATCCACCACTGTGACTTCAGCTACCACCTCTGCATGGCTGACTCCCAAATCTAGTCACGTCTTGCCTCTGGCCTTGAAGGCCCTCCCTCTTCATATCCGAAAAAACACTCTCCCCACCTTCAAACCCTTTTTGAAGGCACTTCTCCTCCGAGAGACAGCCCTCATTTCCTCTTCTCCCACTCCCTTCGGTGTCACCCTGATTTGCCGCCGTAAACCACCCCGGCGCTTAGTACGGTGATGGCCATAAGCGCTTAATTGCAATGAAGAAAAAAAAAATCACTTTCCAGTGGTATTTTGAATCTGAGATGACGGGGGTAAAGTGAAGAGTTGGGTGTAACCGTTTAAGGACAAGACACCTTGGGTCAGTGGACAGACAGAGGCAGACATTGGAGATTTCGGAGACAAAAGCAGTGTGTGTTCTCACTACAAACTGGTGATTCAGCTCAGCCACACCCTTAGGAGTATTTAATCTAACGTGCAGATTTCAAAGGGAAATATTAGCCAAGTCTGCTCAAACGCACGACGACAGCTGGCCAACTTGGTCGCTCCGAGACGGACACTGTCTACTCACCTCTCTGGCTGCCAGAACAATTGTAGTCAGTTGAGAGCGGTCACCCCATTCGGCCAAGAATGTTAATGTCAGGGCTTGAACAAAGATGGGAGAAATGAAATGCAGCCATTTCTTCTGTGGTATAGCCGTGCTGGTCCCCGTTTCCACGTCTCCCGGCCCGTTTAAAAGTTTGGTTCTTTGGAGCTGGAAAAGCGGGCAGCATGAGATCAGGGATCTTTATCGCACAGTCCAAAAAGCTCATCAAGCATCCAAAAGCAAAGGTGCCATCTCTCAATCCATTCAATCGTATTTATCGAGCGCTTACTGTGTGCAGAGCACTGTACTAAGCGCTTGGGAAGTACAAGTCAGCAACAGATAGAGACGGTCCCTACCCAACAACGGGCTCACAGTCTAGAAGGGCGAGACACACAACAAAACATGTAGACAGGTGTCAAAATAGAATAGAATTATAGCTATTATGCACTTCATTAACAAAATAAATAGAATAGTAAATATGCACGAGTAAAATAAATAGATAACCCAAGCTGTCCCGAATCTCACCGTCACAACAGGAAGCTCAACTCAACTCCCACCAGAAAGATTCTGGACAATCCACTGTCCAAAGCCTTCATAGCTAGGGATGTAGCCATGCTCAAGACATTAAAAATTACTTGAAAATTTTCCATAAGTAAAACCTGAGAAATAAATTTAACACCTAGTTTTCATCAGTGGGGGTATGTGGGAAAAGAGTGCTCTGTGACCTTGGGCAAGTCACTGAACTTCTCTGTCCCTCAGTGCCCTCATCATAGTGGGGATTAAGACTGTGTGAGCCCAAGTGGAACGTGGACTGTGTCCAACCCGCTTAGCCTGTATCCACCCCAGCGCTTAGTACACTTCCTGACACAGAGTAAGCGCTTAAATACTATAAAAAAAAGTTTACATCATATCAAATTCTGCAAGAAGATCGGCAATACAATCAATCCACTGAATTAACGGTCAGGAAAAAGTCCCCTAAAAAAGCTGCTCCTGTAGACTGTTAAACCACTAACGCACCTTGGCCTCAGTCATTTGTTCAGAGGTCATATGCCTTTCAATCCCTTTTAATCCCTTTAAAGCACGGGATCTGCGAAGAAGCAATTTTCCTTCTCCACTGAGGCCCTTCCACCCCCCACCCCTACTTCCCCAGCTGTTTAAACAACCATCCAGAAAGTCAGAGAACAGACTCCTGCTATGCTAGCACCCCGCAGAAAGGAATACATTTCTTCAGGATCGGACTCCCTCTCTCTTCCCCAGCCTCGGCAGTGCACTTCCTAAACTAAGCCACTCTGCGGACGCAACTGTCACGATGTACTTACTTCTTCATCTTTTTTCTTGATTTCTGCTTGCACTTCTTCCAGCTCCTCCTGACCCTCATCCGGGCTCATCTTCAAACCTTCCCGAAGCATTCTGATACCAAAAATTGCAAACAATGCAGTTGACACATAATATGTGTACACTCTGGGGATAACTGTGGTGGCATAGCCAAACAAAACTGAAAGAAGACACAAAATTGGGCTGTGTTTAAAGCATCCAAAGGAGTTAGTTTCTTCCCTTCCTGTTTATAAACATTTCTGTCTGGCTAAATAATTCAAAGCGGCCTCACGGCCTATCAACCAACGGCAAAGTTACTTCGTGACAATCTTGAAACAGGGACTAAGGCATTAATTAAACCAACCCTGCCTCTCTGAACAACAAGTCATCACCTCTAAGATACTAACAAGAAGATTATTCTTACAGATGACTCAATTCTGTTAAACTATTTCACAAAATTGTTAGCCCCTCTAGAAACTCCTTACTCATTATAGGCCTCACTCTTCTCTCTCTCCCCACATCAACCCCTTTATCACCTTCCCTCCTACCTGGAAACCACCCCCACTGCATTTATTTCAGACAGACCACCGCTCTGCCTAGCTTTAAAGCCTTACTGAAATCATGCCTCCTCCAGGAAGCCTTCCCTGGCTAATCTCTCCACTGCCTGCCCTCTTTTACCCCGATTCTGCATCACCTGCACTCTCAAGTCCATCCCCACTAAGCACTTAAGTATCACCCTCTCGGCCCAGCACTTATCTTCATGTCCTTATACCATCACCTCCCCTGCCTGTAATTTATTTTAATGCCTGTCTCCCCAGCTAGTCCATAAGCCGCGTGACGGCAAAGACCGTCTCTACTTTACTGTACTCTCCCAAGTGCTTACTACAGCGCTCTGAATACAGCGAGCGCTCAGTGAATACCACCGACTGACGGAAAGAACAATCGAGGGTTCCCATCCACATTTAACACACCTAAAAACCGCGCCTCATTACTTATTAAACTGAGAACCCGAAAGGATACCAACCAGATAAACACGTCATCAGTCCCAAAGCAAGCATTGCCCCGGCCAATACAGTCAGGCGGTTATATCGCATCGCCATGATGGCGGCTATGAAAAATGTCTTATCTCCCAATTCGGACACGATGATGACCGATATGGCAGCCACAAAAGCATGGATGAATCCCAAATTGGTCTGGGCAGCAGGGTCCTCGCTGTTGATCTGAACTGCAGCGGCAGGTGTCGGTCCTTTCTGTAACGACATTTTTTCAAGGTTAGTTTTACACAGCGTCTACACATAGTAAGCGCTCAAAAAACCCCCTCGATCGATTGATGGTTTCTGGACAAGTCGGTTTTAAAAACCTATTCCCGTCACGCTCCGCCCATAACCTCTGGGTGACGGATGGCTTTGAATGACTCCATCTGCTTCTGGGCCGAGCTGGGTCTCCTGCTCCAGGGAGGCCAGTCACGGCCGGCGACTGCTCGGCTCCTGGTCCCCAACAGCTTTTAATGCTGGTTTTCCGAGGCTGTTGAAGCATCTAGAAGTTAGGGCCTGGACTTTTAAAAGTCTTAATAAAGACCCAAGACTCCAGAAGCAAAAAGGGGATTGATCTTAGCTTTTTCACCTCACCGAGCACTGGGATTTTTGCTTGCTTTTGGTCATGGGTCTCCTATCCTAAAAAAATCCTCCTTTGACACCACGGTTCCTTCCAGTTATCACCCCATCTCCCTCCTACAATGAGTGAGTTGTCTAAACCCACTGTCCTCCTCTCCCTCTCCTCCTCCAATTCTCAGCTTGACCCCCTCCAACCTGGCTTCTGCCCCCTTCACTCCACAGAAGCTGCCCTCCCCAAAGGTCACCAACCATCTCCTTCTTGCCAAATCCAATGGCCTCTACTCCACCCTAATCCGCCTCGACCTCTCGGCTGCCATCGACACGGTCCGACCTCGGCTTCACGGACACTGTCCTCTCCTGGCTCTCCTCCTAGCTCTCCGCCTGCTCCTTCTGTCTCTCAGTCTCTTTCCCAGGCTCTTCCTCTGCCTCGCCATCCCCCCCACCCCGGGTCCCCTCTCTTCTCCATCTATACCTACTCCCTCGTGAACTCATTCACTCCCAACCTTGGCTTCAGCTACCGTCTCTTCGAGGATGATTCCCAAATCTACAACTCCAGCCCTGATCTCTCTCCTTTCTCTAACAGTCTCATATTTCCCCTGCCTTCAGGACACGTCTATCTGGATGTCCCACCAACACCTCGAACTTAATATGTCCAACTCCTCATCTTTTCACCCAATCCTTATCCTCCCCTGACTTTCCCATCACTGTGGACGGCACCACCACTCTCCTTGCCTCACAAGTCTGTACCCTTGACTCATCTCTCTCATTCGACCCACATATTCACTCTGTCACAAATCCTGTCAGTTCCTTCTTCAGAACATCGCTGAAATCTGCCCTTTCCTCTCCATCCAAACTGCTACCATATTAATTCAAGCACTTATCCTATCCTGCCTTGACCATTCATTCAACTGTATTTATTGAGCACTTACTGTGTGACTTCCTATACAAACCAGCTTACACACTTCGCTCCTCAAATGTCAATCTACTCACTGTACCTTGATCTCTTCTATCTTGCCATCGACTCCTTGCCCCTGTCCTGCCTCTGGCCTGGAAAACCCTCCTTCATACCTGACAGATCAGCACTCTCCCCACCTTCAAAGCCTTATTAAAAACTAAGCCCTCATTTCCCCCCTTGACCAATGTCATTTCTTGAGCGCTTGTAATGTGCCAAGTACTGCACTAAGCACTTGGGAGAGTACAATATAAAAATATAAGAGTTGGTAGACATTTCCCTGCCCACAATGAGCTGACAGTCTACTCCGTCCCCCTTCTGCATCGCCCTCGCACTTGGATCTGTACCTTTATTCGCTCCACCCTCAGACCCACAGCACTTACGTCCACATCCGTAATTTATTTTGTGTCTCTCTCCCCCTCTAGACTGTAAGCTCCTTGAGGGCAGGGAGCATGTCTACCAACCTTCTAGACTGTGAGCCCACTGTTGAGTAGGGACCGTCACTAGATGTTGCCAACTTGTCCTTCCCAAGCGCTTAGTACAGTGCTCTGCACACAGTAAGCGCTCAATAAATACGATTGAATGAATGAACTCTGCTATATCTACAGTGCTCGGCCCACAGTAAGTGCTCAATAAATACAACTGATAAACACAATTGATTGCTTAATCTGAATTTCCTCAAATTGAGGGGTTTTTTTTTCTTTTTTAGATAGCCTGTCCCACGGTGACCTCCTTCCTGCTCAGAGCTAATAAAAGCAGTCCTAATTAGTTCCTATTAAAGCAGTTGCTCCCACTTGATGACACATCACCCTTGTATAAGAAACTTCATTGAGAAACACTTAGGACACAAATACCTATCCCTACTAGAAGCACAATTCTTTTATTAATCCCACTGCTGCACCTGTGCCAGCAATCTGCTTAGAGCTACAGGAACGAAAACATTTGCTCAAATTCAAAAACAATTCCAACTACACATTACCAAACCTATGCCACTTGCTCTGCATCTAAGACAGACGGACTGAAACGATATACGGTGCACAGGCCTTGAAAATCCAGCCGTAGTAGCAAAGAGCTGGGTCACAAACAAGCACGTGCAAGTCTTTGGAAAAGATCGATCTCAATCCTGGTTTTCGGAAACTGCTTCAGAGTATCCGGAGGGTTAAAAGACCCAAAACTCAAATAACGGAAAAAATGGTGATTCTAGTTATCCTGATAAGGAGAGAAAGGTAAAAGAAATAAATAATCGAATCAATCAAAGGCCCTCGGTTAGTTCTTTCCCTCCTACTTAACCATTCTCTCTTAACCTACTTAACCAGTATGCTGCCAATTTGTACTTCCCAAGCGCTTCGTACAGTGCTCTGCACACAGTAAGCGCTCAATAAATACGATTGATGATGATGATGGTTCTCTCCCCCTAGTCTACACCTCGGTTTGCATGCTTTGCTCTTCTCAAACCAACCTACTCACTGTGCCTCATTCTCAACTCTCTCTCCACCGACTTCTTGTTCAAACCCACCCCGCTCCCTGGAACTCTCTTCCCCCCACCAGACCGCAGTTCTCTCCCTCTCCGAGACCCTCCCAAAAGCACATGTCTTCCGTGAATCCCCTCACCATTCATTTCTCTTCCCTAACCTCACCCCCATATGCCACTTCAGATCTTTTGTGCCACCTCCGCACTTACCACTCACCTCCTGGTATTTATGTACATATCTCGTGTGTGTGTTTCCCTATTTAAGAAGCAGTGCGGCCTTAGTGGAAAAACCGCGGGCCCGGGAGTGAGAGGACCTGGGGTCTAATTCCAGCTCCACCATTTGTCTACTGTGTGACCTTGGGCTTCGCTTCTCTGTGCCTCAGTTACCTCAAGACCCAGAAGATCTGTCTCTCTTTAACAGCCTGACTGCTCACCTTCACAACATTTGCCTTATTTGTGGCTCGGCTCCAGTCTACCGCAAGCCACGCTTCACAACCCATTGCCATTTTAGAAACTGTCCTCACAAAGAATAAGAAATGGGCTTTCCTTCCTGGAAATCCTTCCCTCCCTCACCCAGTCACTGGAATGGGCACAGTAGCCAGGCCCATCTAGCCAAGAATACGAAAGCCTGGACCCCTTCCCAGCCAGAAAGAACAGCTGAATCTGAGGGAACCAACAACCTAAGTGGGATCCCACAAAACTGCTCAGTAACTGTAAACTCCCCCATTTCTCGCTCTCCGAATCTCCTGATATTTCCAAGGTACTGAGCGCCAGGAGAAAAGCACACCTTGGCCATTGGAAGATGAAAACAGAAAGTCACCAAAAGCATCCACAATAAAGTGAATTTCGAGATCAGAAGAAGAGAAGCAGCGTGGCTCAGGGAAAAGTGCACCTT
Organism: Tachyglossus aculeatus; assembly: GCF_015852505.1. Taxonomy (NCBI): domain Eukaryota; kingdom Metazoa; phylum Chordata; class Mammalia; order Monotremata; family Tachyglossidae; genus Tachyglossus; species Tachyglossus aculeatus. Next base: position 2,419,805 of record NC_052097.1, on the reverse strand, counting down.
GGCCATTGGAAGATGAAAATAGAAAGTCACCAGAAACATCCACAATAAAGTGAATTTAGAGATCAGAAAAAGAGAAGCAGCGTGGCTCAGTGAAAAGTGCACCTTGGCCACTGGAAGCTGAAAATAGAAAGGCACCAAAAACATCCACAATAAAGTGAATTTAGAGATCAGAAGAAGAGAAGCAGCGTGGCTCAGTGAAAAGTGCACCTTGGCCACTGGAAGCTGAAAATAGAAAGTCACCAAAAACATCCACAATAAAGTGAATTTAGAGATCAGAAGAAGAGAAGCAGCGTGGCTCAGTGAAAAGTGCACCTTGGCCATTGGAAGATGAAAATAGAAAGTCACCAAAAACATCCACAATAAAGTGAATTCAGAGATCAGAAGAAGAGAAGCAGCGTGGCTCAGTGGAAAGAGCACGGGCTTTGGAGTCAGAGATCGGGGTTCGAATCCCGGCTCCGCCACATGTCTGCTGTGTGACCTTGGGCAAGTCACTTCTCTGAGCCTCAGGTACCTCATCTGTAAAATGGGGATTGACAGTGAGCCCCACGTGGGACAACTTAATCACCTTGTATCCTCCCCAGCGCTTAGAACAGTGCTCTGCACATAGTAAGTGCTTAACATGCCATCATCATTATTATTAGAAGAAACTGGTTAAATTTAGGATTTGAAAAAGACATGAAAACTAAAAGGCCAAAGAGACGGACATGAACACACCCACACGAGGCAAGGTTTGAGAGGAAAAAAGTGGAGGGTGTCACAGTAAGCGCTCAATAAATACGACAATTTAGGGTACAAACTGCGAGACAAACCCTTGGCTCTAGTTTCAAACCAGCCAGTGTGATTTGGAAAAATCACTGGGTCTTGCCCTGCATTAGGACTCGAGTTCTAAAGTTTTATCTGCTTCTCCATCCTTCATAAACAGGCTCAGGTTTGAGGCCTTCTCTTCCCTTCCTTTCACTTCTCTGCATCTAAATTACCTCATCTGTCAAATGGGGATTGAGCCTGTGAGCCCCACAATCATCATCAATCGTATTTATTGAGCGCTTACTATGTGCAGAGCAACGTACTAAGCGCTTGGGAAGTCCAAATTGGCAACACATAGAGACAGCCCCTACCCAACGGTGGGCTCACGGTCTAAAAGGGGGAGACAGAGAACAAAACCAAACATACTAACAAAATAAAATAAATAGGATAGATATGTACAAGTAAAATAAATAGAGTAATAAATATGTACAAACATATATACAGGTGCTGTGGGGAAGGGAAGGAGGTAAGATGGGGGGATGAGGGGGAGTCTGGGAAGGCCTCCTGGAGGAGGTGAGCCCCATGTGGAACAGGGACTGTGTGTCCAGCCTGGTTAGACTGTATCTAACTCGGCGCTTAGAACGGTGCCTGATACCTAGTAGGCGCTTGGCAAATACCATCACTATTATTTTATTTTTACTTTAGCCCTTCGGGTCAGGATGAGGACGGCGGCGGCCCCGCCAATGTACGGCTCCCCTGGAGCTGGCTAAGGACGGAGCGTGGGGCAGAAACCGGAGCCGGCCTGGGACGGTAAAAACGGGTGTTTTGGTGTGGGGAAAGACAAGCCGCCTTGGTGGGGCTCAGGCTGCTCAGGACACCACCACACAGCCCAGCCCCAGAAGTGGGTTTCTAGCCACTAGCGGTCGGCACTCGGCCCAAGTTCGGTGACATCACCAACCCCCGAAACGGAGAAGGGGAAGGAAGAGGGAAGTCGCCCCGTGTCCTGCTCAGCCCCTGGCCCGGATCCCAGTCAAGGTTCCTGCTAATGTTCCTGCTAATGCTAGAGAAGCAGCGTGGCTCAGTGGAAAAGGGCCCGGGCTTTGGACTCAGAGGTCATGGGTTCAAATCCCGACTCCGCCACGTGTCACCAATGTTCCAAACCTCGATTCAAGCAAGCAGACCCATTTAACTGGATGTGCTGGTGACACTGGGGAAAGATAGTGGAGGATTGGGCCAGGGAGAGACTCGGGGGCAAGTGTCATTTCTAATCCCAGCCCTGCCACTTGGCTGCTGTGTGACCCTGGGCAAGTCACTTCACTTCTCTGGGCCTCAGTTCCCTCATCTGGAAAATGAGGATGAAGACTGTGAGCCCCCCGTGGGACAACCTGATCACCTTGTATCCCCCCAGCGCTTAGAACAGTGCTTTGCACATAGTAAGCGCTTAACAAATACCAACATTATTATTATTATTATTATTATTATTATTATTATTATTATTATTATTATTGTCAGCTGTGTGACTTTGGGCAAGTCACTTCACTTCTCTGCGCCTCAGTTCCCTCCTCTGGAAAATGAGGATTAAGACTGTGAGCCCCACGTGGGACAACCTGATCACCTTGTATCCCCCCAGCGCTTAGAACAGTGCTTTGCACATAGTAAGCGCTTAACAAATACCAACATTATTATTATTATTGTCAGCTGTGTGACTTTGGGCAACTCACTTCACTTCTCTGCGCCTCAGTTCCCTCATCTGGAAAATGAGGATGAAGACTGTGAGCCCCCCGAGGGACAACCTGATCACCTTGTATCCCCCCAGCGCTTAGAACAGGGCTTTGCACGTAGTAAGTGCTTAACAAATACCATCATTATTATTATTATTATTAACAAATACCAAAATTATTATTATTACTATAATGTCTTCCTGGCTGCTTTGAGGGGATCCCATACCTCGGGGGCAGAGTGGCCACGTGGGCACCAGATTAGGAGAGAGACTGTGGACTCTTACCCTGGTTCTAACCCTGGGCATTGTTCTTCTGAAAGGAATTGTTCCTTTAATATTCATATATGAAGATTCATAAATCCATAAATTCATAAATTTCATATTTATTGGGCACTTACTATGCTGAAAGCACTGTCCTAAGCGCTTCGGAGAGTACAATACGGCAACAGACCCATTCAGCGTGCCTCTTTCCTCTGAGGGAAAGAGTACGGGCCTGGAAGACGGAGGACTTGGGTTCTAGTCCCGGCTCTGCCACGTGTCTGCTGTGTGACTCTGGGCAAGTCACTTCACTTCTCTGGGCCTCAGTTACCTCATCTGTAAAATGGAGATTAAGACAGGGAGCCCCATGTAGAATAGGGACTGTGTCCAATCCGATTAGCTTCTGTCTACCCTAGCGCTTAGTACAGTGCCTGGCACATTGTAAAAACTTAACAATTAAATTAAAAAAAAAAAACCAAGGGGGGAGAAGCACATTCTGGTCCTCTCTAAGGTCAAATTGCAGCCTTCTATTGCAATAGGAAAGGTTTGTTTGACCTGCTCCTTAGGATATATAGCCCACCCTACCTAAGTGGCAGAACCCAGCAGGGAGACTAGCGAAATCTAGAGCCATGCACATTTTGCACCATAAATCAAAACCATTTTTCCCCATGGTTACAAAACCTCTTTGTCAGCATGCTTAATAAGAGAATATTCTACTCCTTGTAACACATTAGAAGCAACGATCTGTCATTTGTGACGAGAGACTTCTAGACTGTGAGCCCACTGTGGGTAGGGACTGTCTCTATATGTTGCCAACTTGGACTTCCCAAGCGCTTAGTACAGTGCTCTGCACACAGTAAGCGCTCGATAAATATGACTGATTGATTGATTCCATCACTGTCATTACTGTCCTTCTTCCCAGATCCAGACCAAATTAGTTTCCTAGTAAGGCACTCTTCCTAGTTATCTATCTACCGCAGTGCTTCACATGAGGCACTTAAAACCATCAATACTTATATTATTAATTCAGCAGCTTTCCGATAGGTTTTTCAGAAGACCCCACTGCCACCACCCAGTAAACTTGTCTTTTCCCGCCCCGTGCCCGAGAAATCCAACGGATGGATCAACACCCTCACTTCCAAGTCCTACCAGAGGAAAGTTTATTTCTCCAGATTTGATCCCAGTGGGAGCTGCAGCTTCTCCGGATAAAACAAACAGCTGGAGAGAGAGGGACAGGGTACTGGCAGGAAACTGGTTTTTCCAGCTAAAATTACATTTACATCCAGTTTTTCCTGGCCGGTTCCTTGACGACCAATGTTCCAAACCTCGATTCAAGCAAGCAGACCCATTTAACTGGATGTGCCGGTGACTCTGGGGAAAGATAGTGGAGGATTGGGCCAGGGAGAGACGCGGGGGCAAGTGTCAATTCTGATCCCAGCCCTGCCACTTGGCTGCTGTGTGACCCTGGGCAAGTCACTTACCTCTCTGCATCTCAGTTTCCTCCTCCACAAAATGGGGATTCAACGTCAACTCTCACTCCCCCTCAGACTGTGAGCCCCGTGTGGGGCGAGGTCTGTGGCCGGCACTTAGTACAGTGCTCCGCGGGCAGAAAGCGGTCAATGAATGAGAAGCAGAGCGGCCCAATGGAAAGGCCGAGGGCCCGGGTGTCAGAGGACCGGGGTGGCCTTGGGCAAGTCACTTCACTTTGCAGTGCCTCGGCTACCTCATCTGTAAAATGGGGATTAAGACCGTGAGCCCCACGGGGGACTGGGACTAAACTGATTACCTTTTATCTACCCCAGTGCTTAGAACAGTGCCTGGCCACATAGTAAGCACTATAGAAATACCAGATATAAAAAGTGGGGCTGATGACTGTGAGATGTGGACTATGTCCAACCTGCTTATCTTCTATCTTCAGGAGTGCTTAGTACGGAGCCTGGCATCCAGGGCGCGCTGAACGAATACCACAGTTCTTACTGTAAGGTGGCTAATGGGCCTGGCCGGAGGCTGCGGTGGCCCAACAGGGAGGACTCATAAACCCTGGCCTGGCTTTATAGGGGTGTGGGGGCAAGGCTGCCCCCATTATAGCATCCCGGGGCAAGGGGCATCACCTTGGGGCTTTCATGCCAGCCCCTTCCCCTCGGGTTTGGGTTTCGGGGAGCCCTCACGGGGACTGGGGCATGGTTAGCGAGGGTGCTTACGGGCACCCACTCACGGGGACCCCCTGGCTGAGACCCTTCTCCCAGAGACCCTCTAACGGGGCCCTTCTCCCAGAGACCTCTGATGGAGACCCTTCTCACAGGGACCTCTGATGGGGCCCTTCTTAGAGACCCTCTGATGGAGACCCTTCTCCCAGAGACCTCTGATGGGGCCCTTCTCCCAGAGACCCTCAGACGGAGACCTTTCTCCCTGAGACCCTCAGATGGAGAAACTTCTCACAGAAACCTCTGACGAAGACCCCTCTCCCAGAGACCTCTGATGGGGCCTTTCTCACAGAGACCCTCTGACGGAGACCCTTCTCTCAGAGATCTCTGACAGAGACCCTTCTCTCAGAGATCTCTGACAGAGACCCTTCTCACTGAGACCCTTCTCACAGAAACCCTCAGACAGAGACCGTTCTCACTGAGACCCTCTGACGGGGCCTTTCTCACAGAGATCCTCTGATGGAGACCCTTCTCCCTGAGACCCTCAGACGGAGAACCTTCCTCCAGAGACCTCTGATGGCAACCCTTCTCCCAGAGACGCTCAGACGGAGACCCTTCTCACAGAGATCCTCTTAAGGAGACCCTTCTCACACAGACCCTCTGACAGCGACCCTTCTCCCTGAGACCCTCAGACGGAGAACCTTCTTCCAGAGACCTCTGACAGCGACCCTTCTCCCAGAGACCCTCAGACGGAGACCCTTCTCACAGAGATCTCTGATGGGCCCTTTCTCCCAGAGATCTCTGACGGAGACCCTTCTCCCAGAGACCCTCTGATGGGGCCCTTCTCCCAGAGACCCTCTGATGGGGCCCTTCTCCCAGAGACCCTCAGAGGGAGACCCTTCTCACAAAGACCCTCAGGCGGAGAACCTTCTCTCAGAGATCTCTGACACAGCCCTTCTCCCAGAGACCTCTGATGGAGACCCTTCTCCCTGAGATCCTCAAACGGCGACCCTTCTCCCAGAGATCTCTGATGGGGCCTTCTCACAGGGACCCTCTGACGGAGACCCCTCTCACAGAGACCTCTGATGGGGCCCTTCTCCGAGACCCTCTGATGGAGACCCTTCTCCCAGAGACCCTCTGACGGGGCCCTTCTCAGAGACCTCTGATGGGGCCCTTCTCCCAGAGACCCTCTGATGGGGCCCTTCTCAGAGACCCTCTGACAGAGACCCTTCTCAGAGACCCTCTGACGAAGACCCTTCTCCCAGAGACCTCTGATGGGGCCCTTCTCAGAGACCCTCTGATGGAGACCCTTCTCCCAGAGACCTCTGATGGGACCCTTCTCCCAGGGACCCTCAGATGGAAACCCTTCTCCCTGAGACCCTCAGATGGCAACCCTTCTCCCAGAGACCTCTGATGGGGCCTTTCTCACGGAGACCTCTGACAGACACCCTTAATAATAATAATAATAATGATGGCATTTATTACGCACTTACTATGTGCAAAGCACTGTTCTAAGCGCTGGGGAAGTTACAAGGTGATCAGGTTGTCCCACATGGGTCTAACAGTCTTCATCCCTATTTTTACAGATGAGGGAACTGAGGCCCAGAGAAGTTAAGTGACTTGCCCAAAGTCACAGAGCAGACAAGTGGTGGAGCCTCGATTCGAACCCATGACCTGACTCCAAAGCCCGGGCTCTTTCCACTGAGCCACGCTGCTTCTCATATTCATAATGATGGTATTTATTAAGCGCTTACTATGTGCAAAGCACTGTTCTAAGCACTGGGGGGATACAAGGTGATCAGGTTGTCCCACGTGGGGCTCACAGTTTTAATCTCCATTTTACAGATAACTGAGGCACAGAGAAGTGAAGTGACTTGCCCAAAGTCACCCAGATGACAATTGGCGGAGCCGGGATTTGAACCCATGACCTCTGACTCCAAAGCCTGGGCTCTTTTCCACTGAACCATGCTGCTTCCCTTCTTCCAGGGACCCCGATGGGAGACCCCTCTGACGGATCCCCTTCTTCATTCATTCATTCAACCGTATTGATTGAGCGCTTACTGTGTGCAGAGCACTGGACTAAGCGCTTGGGAAGGACAAGTTGGCAACATCTAGAGATGGTCCCTACCCAACAATCAATCAGTCGTATTTACTGAGCGCTTACTGTGTGCAGAGCACTGTACTACGCGCTTGGGAAGGACAAGTTGGCAACATATAGAGACGGTCCCTACCCAACAGTGGGCTCACAGTCTAAAAGGGGGAGACAGAGAACAAAACCAAACATACTAACTAAATAAAATAAATAGAATAGATATGTACAAGTAAAATAAATCGAGTAATAAATCCGCACAAACATACATACATATATACAGGGGCTGTGGGGAAGGGAAGGAGGTAAGGAGGGGGCTCAGTGTGGGAAGGCCTCCTGGAGGAGGTGAGCTCTCAGTAGATGGATCCCCTTCTTCACTCATTCATTCAATTGTATTTATTGAGCACTTACTGTGTGCAGAGCACTATACTAAGCGCTTGGGAAGGACAAGTTGGCAACATAGAGAGACGGTCCCTACTCAACAGTGGGCTCACAGTCTAAAAGGGGGAGGCAGAGAACAAAACCCAACATACTAACAAAATAAAATAAATAGAATAGATATGTATGAGTAAAATAAATAGAGTAATAAATATGTCCAAACATCTATACATATATACAGGCTCAGCGTGGGAAGGCCTCCTGGAGGAGGTGAGCTCTCAGTAGACGGATCCCCTTCTTCATTCATTCATTCATTCAATCGTATTTATTGAGCGCTTACTGTGTGCAGAGCACTGAACTAAGCGCTTGGGAAGGACAAGTCGGCAACACAAAGAGACAGTCCCTACCCAACAGTGGGCTCACAGTCTAAAAGGGGGAGACAGAGAACAAAACCAAACATACTAACAAAATAAAACAAATAGAATAGATATGTCCAAGTAATAAATCCGTACAAACATACATACATATATACAGGGGCTGTGGGGAAGGGAAGGGGGTAAGGAGGGGGCTCAGTGTGGGAAGGCCTCCTGGAGGAGGTGAGCTCTCAGACGGATCCCCTTCTTCATTCATTCATTCATTCAATCAATCGTACTTCTGAAGCGCTTACTGTGTGCAGAGCACTGTACTAAGCGCTTGGGAAGGACAAGTTGGCAACAGATAGAGCCGGTCCCTACCCCACAGTGGGCTCACAGTCTAGAAGGGGGGGGGGAGGGGGCGTTCTCCCGGAGGTGCGCTTAGCACAGTGCTCTGCACACAGTAGGCGTTCAATAAATACGATTGATTGATTGATTGATTGGGCCCGGGCTGTCGGTCGGGGGTCCCCGAGTCGGTTGTGAGCCCCCTGTTGGGTAGGGACCGTCTCTCTATGTTGCCAACTTGGACTCCCAAGCGCTTAGTACAGTGCTCCGCACATAGTAAGCGCTCAATAAATACGATTGATGATGATTGATTGATGATTGATTGGGCCCGGGCTGTCGGTCGGGGGTCCCCGGGTCGGTTGTGAGCCCGCTGTTGGGTAGGGACCGTCTCTCTATGTTGCCAACTTGGACTTCCCAAGCGCTTAGCACAGTGCTCTGCACATCATCATCATCAATCGTATCGATTGAGCGCTTACTATGTGCAGAGCACTGGACTAAGCGCTTGGGAAGCCCAAATTGGCAACATCTAGACACAGTCCCTACCCAACAGTGGGCTCACAGTCTAGAAGTAGGGACATAGTAAGCGCTCAATCAATACGATTGATGATGATGATGATGATTGATTGATTGGGCCCGGGCTGTCGGTCGGGGGTCCCCGGGTCGACTGTGAGCCCGCTGTTGGGTAGGGACCGTCTCTATACGTTGCCAACTTGTCCTTCCCAAGCGCTTAGCACAGTGCTCTGCACATCATCATCATCAATCGTATTGATTGAGCGCTTACTATGTGCAGAGCACTGGACTAAACGCTTGGGAAGCCCAAATTGGCAACATCTAGAGACAGTCCCTACCCAACAGTGGGCTCACAGTCTAAAAGGGACATAGTAAGCGCTCAATCAACACGATTGATGATGATGATGATTGATTGCTGATTGATTGGTTGGGCCCAGGCTGTCGGTCGGTTGTGAGCCCGCTGTTGGGTAGGGACCGTCTCTCTATGTTGCCAACTTGGACTTCCCAAGCGCTTAGCACAGTGCTCTGCACATCATCATCATCAATCGTATCGATTGAGCGCTTACTATGTGCAGAGCACTGGACTAAGCGCTTGGGAAGCCCAAATTGGCAACATCTAGACACAGTCCCTACCCAACAGTGGGCTCACAGTCTAGAAGTAGGGACATAGTAAGCGCTCAATCAATACGATTGATGATGATGATGATGATTGATTGATTGGGCCCGGGCTGTCGGTCGGGGGTCCCCGGGTCGACTGTGAGCCCACTGTTGGGCAGGGACCGTCTCTATACGTTGCCAACTTGTCCTTCCCAAGCGCTTAGCACAGTGCTCTGCACATCATCATCATCAATCGTATCGATTGAGCGCTTACTATGTGCAGAGCACTGGACTAAGCGCTTGGGAAGCCCAAATTGGCAACATCTAGAGACAGTCCCTACCCAACAGTGGGCTCACAGTCTAAAAGGGACATAGTAAGCGCTCAATCAATACGATTGATGATGATGATTGATTGATTGCTGATTGATTGGTTGGGCCCAGGCTGTCGGTCGGTTGTGAGCCCGCTGTTGGGTAGGGACCGTCTCTCTATGTTGCCAACTTGGACTTCCCAAGCGCTTAGCACAGTGCTCTGCACATCATCATCATCATCAATCGTATTTATTGAGCGCTTACTATGTGCAGAGCACTGTACTGAGCGCTTGGGAAGCCCAAATTGGCAACATCTAGAGACGGTCCCTACCCAACAGTGGGCTCACAGTCTAGAAGAAGGGACATAGTAAGCGCTCAATCAATACGATTGATGATGATGATTGATTGATTGCTGATTGATTGGTTGGGCCCGGGCTGTCGGTCGGGGGTCCCCGGGTCGACTGTGAGCCCACTGTTGGGTAGGGACTGTTTCTATATGTTGCCAATTTGTCCTTCCCAAGCGCTTAGTACAGTGCTGTGCACATCATCATCATCAATTTTATTTATTGAGCGCTTACTATGTGCAGAGCACTGGACTAAGCGCTTGGGAAGCCCAAATTGGCAACATCGAGAGACGGTCCCGACCCAACAGTGGGCTCACAGTCTAAAAGGGACATAGTAAGCGCTCAATCAATACGATTGATGATGATGATTGATTGATTGCTGATTGATTGGTTGGGCCCAGGCTGTCGGTCGGTTGTGAGCCCGCTGTTGGGTAGGGACCGTCTCTCTATGTTGCCAACTTGGACTTCCCAAGCGCTTAGTCCAGTGCTCCGCACATAGTAAGCGCTCAATCAATACGATTGATGATGATGATTGATTGATTGCTGATTGATGGGCTGGGCCCGGGCTGTGTGTCGGGGTTTCCCGGCTCACCTGGGGCCGCCCGCGGTCCTTGTCCTCCTCCCCGTCCTTGTCCCTGTCCCTGTCCTTGTCCTCCCGGTCCTTGTCCTCCGTCGCCATGGAGCCGCGGAGGAGGAGGACGATGAGGAGGACGAGCCGCAGCACCGCCACCGCCGCCGCCATGGATCACCGAGCCCCACCGCCGCCGCTCCCAAAGCGGGAGCGCTCCGCGCCGCGCCCCGCGCACGCGCACGCACGCCTCCCTGGCGCTCGGCGTCGTGACGTCACCCCGCCGCCGCGCGCACGCGCACGCACGCCCCCTCGCGCGGGGCGTCGTGACGTCACCCCGCCACCGCTCCCGCGCACGCATGCCTCCCTCGCGCGCGGCGTCGTGACGTCACCGGGACACGTGATTTCCCCCACCCCGCGCCCCTCCCCCAGCCCCGGCCTGAGGCGGCCTACTGACTGGACGCCCCCCGCCCTCACGAAGGGTTCGTTCATTCATTCATTCAATCGTGCTTATTGAGCGCTTACTACGTGCACAGCACTGTACTAAGCGCTTCGGAAGGACAAGTTGGCAACATCTAGAGACAGTCCCTGCCCACAGTGGGCCCACAAATCGTACTTATTGAGCGCTTACTGTGTGCAGAGCACTGTGCTAAGCGCTTGGGAAGGACAAGTTGGCAACCTCTAGAGACAGGCCCTGCCCAACAGTGGGCCCACATTCATTCATTCAATCGTATTTATTGAGCGCTTACTGTGCGCAGAGCACTGTACTAAGCGCCTGGGAAGGACAAGTTGGCAACAGATACAGTCCCTGCCCAACAGTGGGCCCACATTCATTCATTCAATCGTATTTATTGAGCGCTTACTGTGGGCAGAGCACTGTGCTGAGCGCTTCGGAAGGACAAGTTGGCAACATCTAGAGACAGTCCCTGCCCACAGTGGGCCCACAAATCGTATTTATTGAGCGCTTACTGTGGGCAGAGCACTGTACTAAGCGTTTGGGAAGGACAAGTTGGCAACAGATAGAGACAGTCCCTGCCCAACAGTGGGCCCACATTCATTCATTCAGTCGTATTTATTGAGCGCTTACTGTGCGCAGAGCACTGTACTAAGCGCCTGGGAAGGACAAGTTGGCAACAGATACAGTCCCTGCCCAACAGTGGGCCCACATTCATTCATTCAATCGTATTGATTGAGCACTTACTGTGTGCAGAGCACTGGACTAAGCGCTTGGGAAGGACAAGTTGGCAACATGTAGAGACAGTCCCTGCCCACAGTGGGCCCACAAATCGTACTTATTGAGCGCTTACTGTGTGCAGAGCACTGGACTAAGCGCTTGGGAAGGACAAGTTGGCAACATCTAGAGACGGTCCCTGCCCAACAGTGGGCCCACATTCATTCATTCAATCGTATTTATTGAGCGCTTACTGTGTGCAGAGCACTGTGCTGAGCGCTTGGGAAGGACAAGTTGGCAACATCTAGAGACAGTCCCTGCCCAATAGTGGGCCCACAAATCGTATTTATTGAGCGCTTACTGCGTGCAGAGCACTGTGCTAAGCGCTCAGGAAGGACAAGTTGGCAACATCTAGAGACAGTCCCTACCCAACAGTGGGCCCACAAATCGTATTTATTGAGCGCTTACTGCGTGCAGAGCACTGTACTAAGCGCCTGGTAAGGACAAGTTGGCAACAGATACAGTCCCTGCCCAACAGTGGGCCCACATTCATTCATTCAATCGTATTGATTGAGCGCTTACTGTGTGCAGAGCACTGGACTAAGCGCTTGGGAAGTCCAAGTTGGCAACATGTAGAGACAGTCCCTGCCCACAGTGGGCCCACAAATCATATTTATTGAGCGCTTACTGCGTGCAGAGCACTGTACTAAGCGCTTGGGAAGGACAAGTTGGCAACAGAGAGAGACGGTCCCTACCCAACAGTGGGCCCACATTCATTCATTCAATCGTATTTATTGAGCGCTTACTGTGTGCAGAGCACTGTGCTAAGCGCTTCAGAAGGACAAGTTGGCAACATATAGAGACGGTCCCTACCCCACAGTGGGCTCACAGTCTAGAAGGGGGAGACAGGGAACAAAACCAAACATACTAACAAAATAAAATCAATAGAATTCATTCATTCAATCGTATTTATTGAGCGCTTACTGTGGTGCAAGCACTGTACTAAGCGCTTGGGAAGTCCAAAATAGAATGGAAAGACCCGGGCCTGAAAATCAGAGGACATGGGTTCTAATCCCAACTCCAGTACTTGTCCGCTGTGTGACCTTGGGCAAGTCACCTGACTTCTCTGTGCCTCTGTACCTCATTTGTGAAAGACAGATGAAGACGGTGAACCTCTGTGGGACAGGGACTGTGCCACCGCCCCCTTCAATTTGCTTGTATCCCCCTCATCTTACCTCCTTCCCTTCCCCACAGCACCTGTCTATATGTATCTATGTTTGTACATATTTATTACTCTATTTATTGATTTATTTGACTTGTTCATACCTATTCTATTTATTTTATTTTGTTAGCATGTTTGGCATTTAGACTGTGAGCCCACTATCGGGTAGGGACTGTCTCTATGTGATGCCAATTTGTACTTCCCAAGCGCTTAGTACAGTGCTCTGCACATAGTAAGCGCTCAATAAATACGATTGATTGATTGATTGATTGTTCTCTGTCTCCCCCTTTTAGACTGTGATCCCACTGTTGGGTAGGGACCGTCTCTATATGTTGCCAACTTGTGCTTCCCAAGCGCTTAGTCCAGTGCTGTGCACACAGTAAGCGCTCAATAAATACGATTGATTGATCGATTGATTGTATCCACCCCAGCAAGCCTGGCACACAGCAAGCCCTTAAATACCAGCGTGGCTCGGTGGAAAGAGCCCGGGCTTTGGAGTCAGGGGTCAGGGGTTCAAATCCCGCCTCTGCCACATCAATCAATCAATCAATCGTATTTATTGAGCGCTTACTATGTGCAGAGCACTGTACTAAGCGCTTGGGAAGTACAAATTGGCAGCACATAGAGCCAGTCCCTACCCAACAGTGGGCTCACAGTCTAAAAGGGGGAGACAGAGAACAGAACCAAACATACCAACAAAATAAAATAAACAGGATAGAAATGTACAAGTAAAATAAATAAATAGAGTAATAAATATGTACAACCATATATACATATGCCACATGTCTGCTGTGTGACCTTGGGCAAGTCACTTCACTTCTCTGAGCCTCAGTTCCCTCATCTGTAAAACGGGGATTAAGACTGCGAGCCCCCCGTGGGACAACCTGATCACCTTGTAACCTCCCCAGCGCTTAGAACAGTGCTTGGCACATGGTAAGCGCTTAACAAATGCCATCATTATTATTATTATCGTTATTAGTATGCACGTGTATTATACGTATCAGGTACCGCCGTGCCCGTAGCTACACACGCGTAAAATCTAGCGTCTGGTTAGCAATTCTGCTTTTTGTGGAACGTGTCCTTGTTATTCAAGTTATTGCGGAAAAGCCGGAAAAAGGCAGCCAACCAACCTCAGATGTGATATAGATCGGAGCCCCGGCAGGGCCCGCGGGCAAGGCTGGGCCGCTTTGGCCTGTTGGGCTCCGCTCGGCTCTTCCCCGGCAGAGATTTCCCAAGGCCTCGGCTCCCGCTTCCAGGAAATCGCCCCTCTGGAGCTAAACGCCGAGGGCAGTCCCTTCACTTCCCTGTGCCTCGGTTGCCTCGTCTGCAAAACGGGGATGAAGACTTGGGAGCCTCCTGTGGGACAACCTGATCACCTTGCAACCTCCCCAGCGCTTAGAAACAAATGCCATCATCATCATCATCAAGCTCCCTGGGGGAAGGATTGCCGTCCTCTATGTCATCATCGGTGGTATTTATTGAGCGCCTGCTGTGTGCCGAGCACCGTACTAAGCAGTTGGGAGAGTGCAAGAGAGAAGCAGCATGGCGTTAACGGATAGAGAAGCAGTTGTGGCTCAGTGGAAAGAGCCCGGGCTTTGGAGTCAGAGGTCATGGGTTCAAATCCTGGCCCCGCCACTCAGCTGTGTGACTTTGGGCAAGTTACTTCTCTGTGCCTCAGTTCTCTCATCTGTAAAATGGGGATTAAGTCTGTGAGCCCCACGTGGGACAACCTAATCACTTTGTATCCTCCCCAGCGCTTAGAACAGTGCTTTGCACATAGTAAGCGCTTAATAAATGCCAACATTATTATTATCATTATTATTATTATAGTGTACGGACCCGGGCATCAAGGTCATGGGTTCTAATCCCGGCTCCGCCACTTGTCTCCTGTGAGACCTCCTCCAGGAGGCCTTCCCAGACTGAGCCCCTTCCTTCCTCTCCCCCTCCTCCCCATCTTACCTCCTTTCCTTCCCCACAGCACCTGTATATATGTATATATGTTTCTACATATTTATTACTCTATTTATTTTACTTGTCCACATCTATTCTATTCATTTTATTTTGTTAGTATGTTTGGTTTTGTTCTCTGTCTCCCCCTTCTAGACTGTGAGCCCACTGTCGGGTAGGGACTGTCTCTATATGTTGCCGACTTGTACTTCCCAAGCGCTTAGTCCAGTGCTCTGCACACAGTAAGCGCTCAATAAATACGATTGATGATGATGACAATTGGCAGAGCCGGGATACGAGCCCATGAACTCGCCTAAGCATCTGGGCAAGGGGACGCGACCTTCCTTTTCCTTCTCCACATCCGCTTGTGACCCCGCAGAAGAAGGGTGGCTACAATGGCATCTTTGTCAGGGGAGAAACACTTCCCTGGAACCTCGTCCGGCTCCGAAGCCGGGTTCACGGAGACGCAGGGAGGCTTGGGATCGGAGCCCAGGCCACAGGCCATTAAGGTTGCGGCTAGTGAAGCCCGCGCCGGGGCCCGGAAACTCTAGGAAGCCCATCCACAGTGTTGGGGGGGCATCTAACCCCCAATTTGTACTTCCCAAGCGCTTAGTCCAGTGCTCTGCGCATAGTAAGCGCTCAATAAATACGATTGATGATGATGATGATCTAACCATAATCCTCTGGGCACCCAGGCCGATTTTTTATTCTTATTATTGCAATGATAATATTTAATTTGTACTTCCCCAGCGCTTACTACAGTGCTCTGCACATAGTAAGCGCTCAATAAATACGATTGATTGATTGATTGATTTAATAATAATATAATAGTGATAGCATTTTTGTTTTATTTTCTTAGTATGTTTGGTTTTGTTCTCTGTCTCCCCCTTTTAGACTGTGAGCCCACTGACTTACCATCTTACTTCCTTCCCTTCCCCACAGCACCTGTATCTGTGTTTGTACATATTTATTACTCTATTTTACTTGTACATATCTATTCATTTTATTTTGTTAGTATGTTTGGTTTTGTTCTCTGTCTCCCCCTTTTAGACTGTGAGCCCACTGACTTACCATCTTACTTCCTTCCCTTCCCCACAGCACCTGTATATGTATGTACATATTTATTACTCTATTTTACTTGTACATCTATTCTATTTATTTTGTTAGTATGTTTGGTTTTGTTCTCTGTCTCCCCCTTTTAGACTGCGAGCCCACTGACTCACCATCTTACTTCCTTCCCTTCCCCACAGCACCTGTATATATGTATATATGTTTGTACAGATTTATTACTCTATTTTACTTGTACATCTATTCTATTTTATTTTGTTAGTATGTTTGGTTTTGTTCTCTGTCTCCCCCTTTTAGACTGCGAGCCCACTGACTTACCATCTTACTTCCTTCCCTTCCCCACATCACCTGTATATGTTTGTACATATTTATTACTCTATTTATTTTACTTGTACCCATCTATTCTATTTATTTTATTTTGTTAGTATGTTTGGTTTTGTTCTCTGTCTCCCCCTTTTAGACTGCGAGCCCACTGACTTACCATCTTACTTCCTTCCCTTCCCCACAGCACCTGTATATATGTATATGTTTGTACAGATTTATTATTCTATTTTACTTGTACATCTATTCTATTTATTTTATTTTGTTAGTATGTTTGGTTTTGTTCTCTGTCTCCCCCTTTTAGACTGCGAGCCCACTGACTTACCATCTTACTTCCTTCCCTTCCCCACAGCACCTGTATATGTATGTACATATTTATTACTCTATTTATTTTACTTGTACATCTATTCTATTTATTTTGTTAGTATGTTTGGTTTTGTTCTCTGTCTCCCCCTTTTAGACTGCGAGCCCACTGACTTACCATCTTACTTCCTTCCCTTCCCCACAGCACCTGTATATATGTATATATGTTTGTACATATTTATTACTCTACTTATTTATTTTACTTGTACATATCTATTCTATTTATTTTATTTTGTTGGTATGTTTGGTTCTGTTCTCTGTCTCCCCCTTTTAGACTGTGAGCCCACTGTTGGGTAGGGACTGTCTCTATGTGTTGCCAATTTGTACTTCCCAAGCGCTTAGTGCAGTGCTCTGCACTTAGTAAGCGCTCAATAAATACGATTGATGATGGTGATGATGATGGGGAGGTTACAATAATAATGATGGCATTTATTAAGCGCTTACTATGTGCCAAGTACTGTTCTAAGCGCTGGGGAGGTTACAATAATAATAATAATGATGATGATGGCATTTATTAAGCGCTTACTATGTGCCAAGCAATGTTTTAAGCACTGGGGAGGTTACAATAATAATAATGATGGCATTTATTAAGCGCTTACTATGTGCCAAGCACTGTTCTAAGCGCTGGGGAGGTTACAATAATAATAATAATAATAATGATGGCATTTATTAAGTGCTTACTATGTGCCAAGCACTGTTCTAAGCGCTGGGGAGGTTACAATAATAATAATAATAATAATGATGGCATTTATTAAGTGCTTACTATGTGCCAAGCACTGTTCTAAGCGCTGGGGAGGTTACAATAATAATAATGATGGCATTTATTAAGCGCTTCCTATGTGCCAAGCACTGTTCTAAGCGCTGGGGAGGTTACAATAATAATAATAATAATAATGATAATAAATCTGCCATCCACCGCAGGTGCCCGGCGGCGGCGGATCAGGGACGTCGGGATGGCGAGCGTCAGGACCCGACGTGGTCCTGTCGGTGCCGCTGCCCGCCCCCTCTGAGGTAGGCCGCTTTCATTCTCCCCATTTTACAGATGAGGAAACAGTCTTTTAGACTGCGAGCCCACTGTTGGGTGGGGACCGTCTCTCTATGTTGCCAACTTGGACTTCCCAAGCGCTCAGTCCAGCGCTCTGCACACAGTGAGCGCTCAATAAATACGATTGCTTGATGGGATAGGACCGATCCCGCAACTCTGCCGTACGCGTGGCTTCCCCTACCGCTGTAGAGGGTTTAGGGGCTGTCACTCATCATCACCAATCGTATTTATTGAGCGCTTACTGTGTGCAGAGCACTGTACTAAGCGCTTGGGAAGTCCAAATTGGCAACATCCAGAGACAGTCCCTACCCAACAGTGGGCTCACAGTCTAAAAGGGGGGGGAGACAGAGAACAAAACCAAACAGATTAACAAAATAAAATAAATAGAATAGATATGTACAAGCAAAATAGAGTAATAAATACGTACAAACATATATACCTATATACAGGTGATATACAAATAAATTGAATAAATATGTACAAATAAAATAGAGTAGTAAATCCGTACAAACATATATACATATATACAGGTGCTGTGGGGAGGGGAATCGATCAATCAATCATATTTATTGAGCGCTTACTGTGTGCAGAGCACTGGACTAAGCGCTTGGGAAGTCCAAGTTGGAAACATATAGAGACGGTCCCTACCCAACAGTGGGCTCACAGTCTAAAACGGGGGGGAGACAGAGAACAAAACCAAACAGACTAACAAAATAAAATAAATAGAATAGAATCGGACCCGTGAGTTTATTTGGAGACGGCGTGTCAGGAGAAAGACTCGGGCGTGGGGGGAAGAAGTGGGGGCACTGCTCGGGTTCTGCTCTCTGTCAGATTTACTGAACGCTCACCGTCGGCAGGGCACCTTATTGGGTGTTAGGGAGGGTACAATAGGGTACAATAGGACAATTTTAGACTGTGAGCCCACTGTTGGGTAGGGACTGTCTCTATATATTGCCAATTTGTACTTCCCAAGCGCTTAGGACAGTGCTCTGCACATAGTAAGCGCTCAATAAATACGATCGATGATGATGATGATGACAATAAACAGAATATTCCCCGTCTTCATCCCGATTTATCCACATCTATCCTTTATGTACTTCTACTATAGGCAGGGTACGTGTCTGTACGTTCTCTTGTACCCTCCCCAGCGCTCAGCACAGAGCTCCGCACGCACGACGGACCGGCCGGCCCGTCTCCGGGGGTTCCCGGCTTCGCCGGCGGCCGGTGCCCGGGGCCGGGGGCGACTCAGAAGACGAAGGGGAGGAAGGCCCGGCGTTCCTTCGGGTAGGACTGGAATCTGGCGAGGTAGAAGTCGTGGGTCAGCGTGGCGGCCAGGGCCTGGCTGAACAGCACGTAGAGAAGCAGGAGCCACCAGGTGAGGTTGAAGAAGCCCAGGGTGACGGTAAAAGAGCCGTAGATGAGCAGCTCCGCCAGGTAGTGCGGGCAGGACACCCGCTCGAACCAGTCTCCGCGCGGGATGCGGTAGCTCAGGTGGATCACCTGGCCTGGGAAGGGGAAAAAAGTCCCGTGACCGGGCCGGGAACGGGTCCGTTATCATCGTCAATCGTATTGATTGAGCGCTTACTGTGTGCAGAGCACTGGACTAAGCGCTTGGGAAGTCCAAGTTGGCAACATATAGAGACGGTCCCTACCCAACATCATCAATTGTATTTATTGAGCGCTTACTGTGTGCAGTGCACTGGACTAAGCGCTTGGGAAGTCCAAGTTGGCAACATATAGAGACGGTCCCTACCCAACATCATCAATTGTATTTCTTGAGTGCTTACTGTGTGCAGAGCACTGGACTAAGCGCTTGGGAAGTCCAAATTGGCAACATATAGAGACAGTCCCTACCCAACAGCGGGCTCACAGTCTAAAAGGGGGAGACGGAGAACAAAACCAACCATACTAAAAAAATAAATAGAATAGATATGTACAAGTAAAATAGATAGAGTAATAAATATGTAGAAACATATCATCATCAATCGTATTTATTGAGCGCTTACTGTGTGCAGAGCACTGGACTAAGCGCTTGGGAAGTCCAAGTTGGCAACATATAGAGACAGTCCCTACCCAACATTGGGCTCACAGTCTAAAAGGGGGAGACAAAGAACAAAACCAACCATACTAACAAAATAAAATAAATAGAATAGATATGTCCAAGTAAAATAGAGTAATAAATATGTAGAAACATATCATCATCATCAATCGTATTTATTGAGTGCTTACTTTGTGCAGAGCACTGTATTAAGCGCTTGGGAAGTACAAGTCGGCAACATCTAGAGACAGTCCCTACCCAACAGCGGGCTCACAGTCTAAAAGGGGGAGACAGAGAACAAAACCAACCAGACTAACAAAATAAAAGAAATAGAATAGATATGTCCAAGTAAAATAGATAGAGTAATAAATATGTAGAAACATATCATCATCATCAATCGTATTTATTGAGTGCTTACTGTGTGCAGAGCACTGTACTAAGTGCTTGGGAAGTACAAATTGGCAGCATAGAGAGACGGTCCCTACCCAACAGTGGGCTCACAGTCTAGAAGGGGGAGACAGGGAACAAAACCAACCATACTAACAAAATAAAATAAATAGAATAGATATGTGCAAGTAAAATAAATAAATAAATAAACAGAGTAATGAATATGTACAAGTAAAATAAATAAATAAATAGAGTAATAAATATGTAGAAACATATATACATCTATACAGGTGCTGTGGGGAAGGGAAGGAGGTAAGATGGGGGGGATGGAGAGGGGGGACGAGGGGGAGAGGAAGGAAGGGGCTGAGTGTGGGAAGGCCTCCTGGAGGAGGTGAGCTCTCAGTAGGGCCTTGAAGGGAGGAAGAGAGCGAGCTTGGCGGATGGGCAGAGGGAGGGCATTCCAAGCCCGTTCGTTATATTGTTAGACTGCAGTAATGTTAATAAATAATGGTATCCGTCAAGCACTTACTATGTGCCAAGCACCGCTCTAAACACTGAGGGAGATACCAGCTGAGCAGGTTGGACGCAGTCCCTGTCTCACATGGGGCTCACAGTCTTAGCGTGGCTCAGTGGAAAGAGCCGGGCCTTGGGAGTCAGAGGTCGTGGGTTCTAATCCCGGCTCCGCCACCTGTCAGCTGTGTGATTTTGGGCAAGTCACTTCACTTCCCTGGGCCTCAGTTCCCTCCCCTGTAAAATGGGGATGAAGACTGTGAGCCCCCCGCCATGGGATCCAGCTGACAAGTGGCGGAGCCGGGATTTGAACCCACGACCTCCGACTCCAAAGCCCGGGCTCTTTTCCACGGAGCCACGTTGCTTCTCTAAGAATACAAGATACATCTAATACAAGATGATCGGGTTGTCCCACGTGGGGCGCACAGTCTTAATCTCCATTTTACAGATGAGGGAACTGAGGCACAGAGAAGTGCAGTGACTTGCCCAAGGTCACACAGCCGATAGAGAAGCAGCGTGGCTCAGTGGAAAGAGCCCGGGCTTTGGAGTCCGAGGTCATGGGTTCATGACCCGCTGAGCCGGGGCTTGGGAGTCAGAGGTCGTGGGTTCAAGTCCCGGCTCCCCCACTTGTCAGCTGTGTGACTTTGGGCAAGTCACTTCACTGGGCCTCAGTTCCCTCCCCTGTAAAATGGGGATGAAGACTGTGAGCCCCCTGTGGGACAACCTGACCACCTTGGAACCTCCCCAGCGCTTTGAACAGTGCTTTGCACATAGTAAGCGCTTAATAAATGCCATCATTATTATTATTATATCTCCCCAGCGCTTAGAACAGTGCTTTGCACATAGTAAGCGCTTAACAAATACCATTATTATTATTATTATTGTATCTCCCCAGCGCTTAGAACAGTGCTTTGCACATAGTAAGCGCTTAACAAATACCATTATTATTACTGTATCTCCCCAGCGCTTAGAACAGTGCTTTGCACATAGTAAGCGCTTAACAAATACCATTATTATTATTATTATTATTGTATCTCCCCAGCGCTTAGAACAGTGCTTTGCACATAGTAAGCGCTTAACAAATACCATTACTATTATTATTATTATTGTATCTCCCCAGCGCTTAGAACAGTGCTTTGCACATAGTAAGCGCTTAACAAATACCATTATTATTATTATTGTATCTCCCTAGCGCTTAGAACAGTGCTTTGCACATAGTAAGCGCTTAACAAATACCATTACTATTATTATCATTATTGTATCTCCCCAGCGCTTAGAACAGTGCTTTGCACATAGTAAGCGCTTAATAAATGCCATTATTATTATTATTATTGTATCTCCCCAGCGCTTAGAACAGTGCTTTGCACATAGTAAGAGCTTAATAAATGCCATCATTATTATATCTCCCCAGCACTTAGAACACTGCTTTGCACATAGTAAGCGCTTAATAAATGCCATCATTATTATTACTATATCTCCCCAGTGCTTAGAACAGTGCTTTGCACATAGTAAGCGCTTAATAAATGCCATTATTATTATTATTATTGTATCTCCCCAGCGCTTAGAACAGTGCTTTGCACATAGTAAGCGCTTAACAAATACCATTATTATTATTATTATTATTGTATCTCCCCAGCGCTTAGAACAGTGCTTTGCACATAGTAAGCGCTTAACAAATACCATTATTATTATTATTATTGTATCTCCCCAGTGCTTAGAACAGTGCTTTGCACATAGTAAGCGCTTAACAAATACCATTATTATTATTATTGTATCTCCCCAGCGCTTAGAACAGTGCTTTGCCCATAGTAAGCGCTTAACAAATACCATTGTTATTATTATTATTTTCCGGGCGAGGTAACTGAGGCTCAGAGAAGTGGCCTGCCCAGGGTCCCGCAGCAGGCAAGTGGCTGGGATTAGCTGGGATGCGTGGACATATCTATTCTATTCTATTTATTCTATTTATTTTACTCTGTTACTACGTTTGGTTTGTTCTCTGTCTCCCCCTTTTAGACCGCGGGTGGGTAGGGACCGTCTCTAGATGTTGCCCAGTTGGACTTCCCAAGCGCTTAGTCCAGTGCTCTGCACACAGTAAGCGCTCAATAAACACGATTGATGATAAATATATACTGACTTGCTCCCTTTATTCATCCCCCCCCCTCCCAGCCCCACACCACTTGGGTCCCTCTCTGTCATTTATTTATTTCTCTTCCTGTCCGTCTTCCCCCGTAGACCGTCACCCCGTTGCGGATTGGGAGGGTGTCCGTTTGTGGTTGAACTGTACCCTCCCAAGCGCTCAGTCCAGTGCTCTGCACACAGTAAGCGCTCGATAAATACGATTGACGATTAGAACCCACGTCCCAGGCCGTGCCCCGTCCACTTGGCCACCTTGCAGGGGCTTGTGTGTCCCCCCACCCATTCCTTTCCCGGGACCCCGGGGGACCCCCGGCAACCCCGACTCTCCCGCCCCGGCCCCCGGGAAGGGGAGCGTCCGGCGGCACCCCGAACCCCGCGCCGCCCACGCGGATTCCAAGCCGGGATCGGGAACGCCGGGCCTCCTCACCGGAAGGGTTTTTCCTGAGGTCGGCGAGGATGACGTGGCAGCGGTGCTGGTGGACAGAGGACCAGCCGAACATCAGCAGGCCGAGCACGTGGTACCAGCGGGCTTGCGGCGACAACCCCTTCCCTGAGGGAAGCACCAACGGCACGGTCATTCCTACTGTTTGAGCGCTTACCGTGTGGGCAGGGCGCTGTACTGATCGCTCGGGAGGGTACAATGCAACCACAAACGGACACCCTCCCAATCCGCAACGGGGTGACGGTCTACGGGCGAAGACGGACAGGAAGAGAAATAAATAAATGACAGAGAGGGACCTAAGCGGTGTGGGGCCGGGAGGAGGGGGATGAATAAAGGGAGCAAGTCAGTATATGTTGCCAATTTGTACTTCCCAAGCGCTCAGTCCAGTGCTCTGCACATAGTAAGCGCTCAACAAATACGACTGATCGATTGATTGATTGAGAAGATATGTCTATGTTGCCGATTTGTACTTCCCAAGCGCTTGGTCCAGTGCTCTGCACATAGTAAGCGCTCGATAAATACAATTGATGATGATGATGATGATGATGATGATGATGATGATGAGAAGAGGAAAGGGGGGGCTTAGTCAGGGAAGGCTTCTTGGAGGAGACGGGCCTTCAATAAGGCTTCAATAAGGCAGGGGAGAGTCACGGACTAGCGAGCCCACACCAAGCCCAGGGCTGTCGCCGTGTCTTCCTACCTCACGCGGTTGTTGTGAAGGTTGGAATAAACTAATTAATAGTATAATAATAATGATGGCATTTGTTAAGCGCTTACTATGGGCAAAGCACTGTTCTAAGCGCTGGGGAGGTTACAAGGTTGTCCCACGGGGCGGCTCACGGTCTTCGTCCCCATTTTTACAGAGGAGGGAACTGAGGCTCAGAGAAGTGAAGTGATTCGCCCAAGGTCACACAGCAGACTTGTGGTGGAGCCGGGGTTTCGAACCCATGACCTCTGACTCCAAAGCCCGGGCGCTTTCCGCCGAGCCAGGAGAGTGCTTTAGCGATAAAAAGCGCTAGAGAAAACCAAGGAATTATTATGGAGCAGCAGCGTGGCTTGGCGGAGAGGGCACAGGCCTGGAAGAGTCCCATCTCCTCCAGGAGGCCTTCCCTGATTAAGCCTTCTTTACCCCGATTCCCTCTCCCTTTTGCATCCTCCATGCCCTTGGATCTGTGACCTTTGGGTGTTTAATAATAATAATAATGGCATTTATTAAGCGCTTACTATGTGCAAAGCACTGTACTTAGCACTTGGAAAGTGTGCCGTGCAAAAAGAGCAAAACGTGCATTTTCTACCCTCAAGGAATTTACAGTCTAATGGGGAGACGGGTGGACGGAATTTATTGATAAAGATGAATCGTTGAATCAGAAAATATGCATAAATGCTGAGGCCGAATGCGGATACATAATGGGCAGGGAATGTTTGTTTATTGGTTTATTGTTATACTGTATTGGCCCAAGTGCTTAGTACAGTGCAGCTGGAATTTTTCCCTCATCTGTAAAAATGGGAATTAAGACGGTGAGCCCCCTGTGGACCAACCCGATCACCTTGTAACCTCCCCAGTGCTTAGAACAGTGCTTTGCACATAGTAAGCGCTTAATAAATGCCATTATTATTATTATTATTATTATTATTACAGTGTCTTGCACACAGTGAGTGCTCAATAATAATAATAATAATGGAATTTTTTAAGCGCTTACTATGTGCAAAGCACTGTCCTAAGCACTGGGGAGGTTACAAGGTGATCTGGTTGTCCCACGGGGGGCTCACAGTCTTACTCCCCATTTTACAGATGAGGTAACAGGCACAGAGAAGTTAAGTGACTTGCCCAGAGTCACACAGCTGACAATTGGCGGAGCGGGGATTTGAACCCATGACCTCTGACTCCGCTGAGCCACGCTGCTTCCCTAATATTTGCCCCACCCTCAGACCCACAGCGCTTATGGACAGATCTTTAAATTACGTATTATAAATTACTTACGTTAATGTCTGTCTCCCCCTCTACACCTGATGCTCGGTGTGGGCAGGGAACATATCTTACTCTGTTGTACTGAATCAGTGATACTTATTATCAGTAATAATAATAATTGTGGTATTTGTTAAGTGCAAAGGGCTGGGGTAGAGGCAAGATCATTTTACTTGTACATATCTATTTATTTTATTTTGTTAATACGTTTGGTTTTGTTCTCTGTCTCCCCCTTCTAGACTGTGAGCCCGCTGTTGGGTAGGGACCGTCTCTATATGTTGCCAACTTGGACTTCCCAAGCGCTTAGTACAGTGCTCTGCACACAGTAAGTGCTCAATCAATACGATTGATTGATTGATGATCAGGTTGGACACAGTCTCTGTCCCACATGGAGCGCACAGTCTTGATTCCCATTTTATAGAAGAGGGGAACTTGGGCCCAGAGAAGTTAAATGACTTGCCCAAGGTCACCTGGCAGACAAAATAATAATAATAATAATGATGATGGCATTTGTTAAGCGCTTACTATGTGTAAAGCACTGTTCTAAGCGCTGGGGGGGATACAAGGTGATCAAGCTGTCCCACGTGGGGCTCACAGTCTTCATCTCCATTTTACAGATGAGGGAACTGAGGCTCAGAGAAGTTGCCCAAGGTCACGACTGGTTGATTGATTGATGATCAGGTTGGACACAGTCTCTGTCCCACATGGAGCTCACAGTCTTGATTCCCATTTTATAGAAGGGGGGAACTTGGGCCCAGAGAAGTTAAATGACTTGCCCAAGGTCACCCGGCAGACATAATAATAATAATAATGATGGCATTTGTTAAGCGCTTTCTATGTGTAAAGCACTGTTCTAAGCGCTGGGGGGGATACAAGGTGATCAAGTTGTCCCACGTGGGGCTCACAGTCTTTATCTCCATTTTACAGATGAGGGAACTGAGGCTCAGAGAAGTTGCCCAAGGTCACGACTGGTTGATTGATTGATGATCAGGTTGGACACAGTCTCTGTCCCACATGGAGCTCACAGTCTTGATTCCCATTTTATAGAAGGGGGGAACTTGGGCCCAGAGAAGTTAAATGACTTCCCCAAGGTCACCCAGCAGACATAATAATAATAATAATAATAATAATAATAATAATAATAATAATAATAATGATGATGGCATTTGTTAAGCGCTTACTATGTGTAAAGCACTGTTCTAAGCGCTAAAGGGGATACAAGGTGATCAAGTTGTCCCACGTGGGGCTCACAGTCTTCATCTCCATTTTACAGATGAGGGAACTGAGGCTCAGAGAAGTTGCCCAAGGTCACGACTGATTGATTGATTGATGATCAGGTTGGACACAGTCTCTGTCCCACATGGAGCTCACAGTCTTGATTCCCATTTT
The DNA here is from genome assembly GCF_015852505.1 of Tachyglossus aculeatus. Taxonomy (NCBI): domain Eukaryota; kingdom Metazoa; phylum Chordata; class Mammalia; order Monotremata; family Tachyglossidae; genus Tachyglossus; species Tachyglossus aculeatus. The sequence continues at coordinate 2,393,441 of NC_052097.1, read as the reverse complement.
ATAGAAGGGGGGAACTTGGGCCCAGAGAAGTTAAATGACTTGCCCAAGGTCACCCAGCAGACATAATAATAATAATTATGATGGCATTTGTTAAGCGCTTACTATGTGTAAAGCACTGTTCTAAGCGCTGGGGGGGATACAAGGTGATCAAGTTGTCCCACGTGGGGCTCACTGTCTTCATCTCCATTTTACAGATGAGGGAACTGAGGCTCAGAGAAGTTGCCCAAGGTCACGACTGATTGATTGATTGATGATCAGGTTGGACACAGTCTCTGTCCCACATGGAGCTCACAGTCTTGATTCCCATTTTATAGAAGGGGGGAACTTGGGCCCAGAGAAGTTAAATGACTTCCCCAAGGTCACCCAGCAGACATAATAATAATAATAATAATAATAATAATAATAATAATAATAATAATAATAATGATGATGGCATTTGTTAAGCGCTTACTATGTGTAAAGCACTGTTCTAAGCGCTAAAGGGGATACAAGGTGATCAAGTTGTCCCACGTGGGGCTCACAGTCTTCATCTCCATTTTACAGATGAGGGAACTGAGGCTCAGAGAAGTTGCCCAAGGTCACGACTGATTGATTGATTGATGATCAGGTTGGACACAGTCTCTGTCCCACATGGAGCTCACAGTCTTGATTCCCATTTTATAGAAGGGGGGAACTTGGGCCCAGAGAAGTTAAATGACTTCCCCAAGGTCACCCAGCAGACATAATAATAATAATAATGATGGCATTTGTTAAGCGCTTTCTATGTGTAAAGCACTGTTCTAAGCGCTGGGGGGGATACAAGGTGATCAAGTTGTCCCACGTGGGGCTCACTGTCTTCATCTCCATTTTACAGATGAGGGAACTGAGGCTCAGAGAAGTTGCCCAAGGTCACGACTGATTGATTGATTGATGATCAGGTTGGACACAGTCTCTGTCCCACATGGAGCTCACAGTCTTGATTCCCATTTTATAGAAGGGGGGAACTTGGGCCCAGAGAAGTTAAATGACTTGCCCAAGGTCACCCAGCAGACATAATAATAATAATTATGATGGCATTTGTTAAGCGCTTACTATGTGTAAAGCACTGTTCTAAGCGCTGGGGGGGATACAAGGTGATCAAGTTGTCCCACGTGGGGCTCACTGTCTTCATCTCCATTTTACAGATGAGGGAACTGAGGCTCAGAGAAGTTGCCCAAGGTCACGACTGATTGATTGATTGATGATCAGGTTGGACACAGTCTCTGTCCCACATGGAGCTCACAGTCTTGATTCCCATTTTATAGAAGGGGGGAACTTGGGCCCAGAGAAGTTAAATGACTTCCCCAAGGTCACCCAGCAGACATAATAATAATAATTATGATGGCATTTGTTAAGCGCTTTCTATGTGTAAAGCACTGTTCTAAGCGCTGGGGGGGATACAAGGTGATCAAGCTGTCCCACGTGGGGCTCACAGTCTTCATCTCCATTTTACAGATGAGGGAACTGAGGCTCAGAGAAGTTGCCCAAGGTCACGACTGATTGATTGATTGATGATCAGGTTGGACACAGTCTGTCCCACATGGAGCTCACAGTCTTGATTCCCATTTTATAGAAGGGGGGAACTTGGGCCCAGAGAAGTTAAATGACTTGCCCAAGGTCACCCGGCAGACATAATAATAAAATAATAATAACAATAATAATAATAATAATAATAATAATAATAATAATGGCATTTGTTAAGCGCTTACTATGTGTAAAGCACTGTTCTAAGCGCCGGGGGTGGGGTGGGGGGAGACAAGGTGATCAAGTTGTCCCACGTGGGGCTCACAGTCTTCACCTCCATTTTACAGATGAGGGAACTGAGGCTCAGAGAAGTTGCCCAAGGTCACGCAGCAGACATGTGGCGGAGCCAGGATTCGAACCCCTGACCTCTGACTCCAAAGCCTGTGCTCTTTCTGCTGACCCACGCTGCAGTCAGTAACTAACTCTACCCCCTGGGTTTTCCCCCCACAAGCCTCGGTCAAACGATCGGCAGATCCGCTCTGCCCGCTCACCAAACCCCTGTTGCGTTGTGGGAGTGTCCCCGTTGCCGAATTGTCCTTCCCAAGCGCTTAGTCCAGCGCCCTGCACACAGTAAGCGCTCAATAAATAAATACGATTGAATGAATTACAACCCAGGACCTCCGAATCCCAGGCCCGTGCTCTGTCTGTGCGCCAAGCCCCGTCTTGGGCGAGTCCAATCGATCAATCGGTCGTGTTTATTGAGCGCTTACTGGGTGCAGAGCACTGGACTAAGCGCTGGGGAAGGACAAGCCGGCAACCTAATTCCGCAACACGGCAGAATTAGGGACACGTCCCCTGCCCGTGACGAGTTTACAGTCAATCAATCAATCAATCAGTCGTATTTATTGAGCGCTTACTATGTGCAGAGCACTGTACTAAGCGCTTGGGAAGTACAAACTGGCATCACATAGAGACAGTCCCTACCCAACAGTGGGCTCACAGTCTAAAAGGGGGAGACAGAGAACAGAACCAAACATACCAACAAAATAAAAGAAGTAGAATAGAAATGTACAAGTAAAATAAATAAATAAATAGAGTAATAAATATGTACAACCATATATACAGGTGCTGTGGGGAAGGGAAGGAGGTAAGACGGGGGGATGGAGAGGGGGACGAGGGGGAGAGGAAAGAAGGGGCTCAGTCTGGGAAGGCCTCCTGGAGGAGGTGAGCTCTCAGCAGGGCCTGCAGTCCAGAGGGGGAGGCCCTTGTACGCTCCCCAGAGCGCTCAGTACAGCGCGTGATCGATTGAAAAGAGAAGCCGCGCAGGAGCGAGGCCTGGGCCGGCCGCTGTCCGACGACACTCACCGTCCACGTCCACGTCGGGCACCTGGCTGAGCGCCGTCAGGCCCACGATCACGTAGTAGACGAGGCCGAAGCCGTAATGCACCACATGCATGACGCCCGGGGAGAACACGCTGACGCGCAGGCACTCGAACAGGCGCCGGCAGCTGTGCAGCCATAAGCACGCCAGGACCAGGAACCCGGACAGATGCAGCTCATCCCCTGCCCGGAAAAAGCCCACCGCCCGCGTCCACCAGGCCGATTTAGGGGCCTTTTTAGACTGTGACCCCACCGTTGGGTAGGGACCGTCTCTCTATGTCGCCAACTTGGACTTCCCAAGCGCTTAGTACAGTGCTCTGCACACGGTAAGCGCTCCATAAATAGGATTGATGACGATGAAGAGGGGCACCGTACCCGGCGCTTGGACAGACGCGTTCCCTGCCCCCGACCAGCTGACGGTCTAGAGGCGAGGACAGACGTTAACGGAAATACATTACAATCAATCAATCGTATTGATCGAGTGTGCAGAGCACTGGACTAAGCGCTTGGGACGTCCAAGTTGGCACCATATAGAGACGGTCCCGACCCGACAGTGGGCTCACAGTCTAAAAGGGGGAGACAGGGAACAAAACCAAACATACTAACAAAATAAAATAGATATGGACAAGTAAAATGGAGTAATAAATATGTACAAACATATATACATATAGACAGGTGCTGTGGGGAAGGGAAGGAGGTAAGGTGAGGGGGATACACGCAAATTGAAGGGGGCTGTCCCACAGAGGTTCGCCGTCTTCATCTGTCTTTCACAAATGAGGTAACAGAGGCACAGGGAAGTCGGGTGACTTGCCCAAGGTCACACAGTGGACAAGTACTGGAGTTGGGATTAGAACCCACGTCCTCTGATTTTCAGGCCCGGGCTCTTTCCATTCTGTTCTATTGATTTTATTTTGTTAATATGTTTGGTTTTGTTCTCTGTCTCCCCCTTCTAGACCGTGAGCCCACTGTGGGGTCGGGACCGTCTCTAGATGTTGCCAACTTGGACTTCCCAAGCGCTCAGTCCAGTGCTCTGCACACCGTAAGCGCTCAATAAACACGAAAAATAAAAACAGTGCTTGGCACATAGTAAGCGCTTAATAAATGCCATCATCATTATTATTATTATTATTAGAAGAAGTGAGTGACGGAGCCAGCCCGCTGTTGGGTAGGGACTGTCTCTATATGTTGCCAACTTGTACTTCCCAAGTGCTCAGTCCAGTGCTCTGCACACAGTAAGCGCTCAATAAATACGATTAATTGACTGATTGATTTCCAATACACCGTGTGGCTTGTGGTGTAATTTGTATTCGATTGTATTTGTTGTATTTTGTGTTTGTTTTGTAATTCATTCATTCAGTCGTATTTCTTGAGCGCTTACTGTGTGCAGAGCACTGCACTATTACAGATTGGGACGGGAGTGCTGTGGGGCTGGGAGGGGGAGTGAATAAAGGGAGGGAGTCCAGGCGATGCGGAAGAAATAAATACAGATTGGGACGGGAGTGCTGTGGGGCTGGGAGGGGGAATGAATAAAGGGAGGGAGTCTGGGAGATGTGGAAGAAATAAATACATTACAGATTTGGACGGAAGTGCTGTGGGGCTGGGAGGGGGAAATGAATAAAAGGGAGGGAGTCAAAGCGATGCAGAAGAAATAAATGCATTACAGATTGGGACGGGAGTGCTGTGGGGCTGGGAGGGGGAATGAATAAAGGGAGGGAGTCAAGGTGATGCGGAAGGGAGTAGGAGAAGAGGAACAGAGGGCTCATCTCTTGGAGGAGATTATTATTATTATTATTATTATTATTAATGGCATTTATTAAGCGCTTACTATGTTCCAAGAACTGTTCTAAGCGCTGGGGAGATTACAAGGTGATCAGGTTGTCATTCATTCATTCATTCGTATTTATTGAGCGCTTTCTGTGTGCCGAGCTGGGCACTGGCGATGGGCCTTCAATAAGGCTTTGACGAGGGGGAGAGTCCCTGTCTGTTGGATATAATAATAATAATAATGATGATGGCATTTATTAAGCGCTTACTATGTGCAAAGCACCGTTCTAAGCGCTGGGGAGGTTACAAGGTGATCAGGTTGTCCCACGGGGGGCTCACAGTCTTCATCCCCATTTTCCAGATGAGGGAACTGAGGCCCAGAGAAGTGACTTGCCCAAAGTCACACAGCTGACAATTGGCGGAGCCGGGATTTGAACCCATGACCTCGGACTCCAAAGCCCGGGCTCTTTTCCATTGAGCCACGCTGCTTCTCTGATATGAGGGAGGGAGGGCGTTCCAAGCCAGAGGTAGGGCATGGGTGGGCGGTGGGATAGAAATACGATTGATTGATTGATTGATTGATCATCGGTGGTATTTACTGAGCGCCTGCTGTGTGCCGAGCACGGTACTAAAGCACTTGGGAGAGTACAAGGGAGAAGCAGCATGGCCTTAACGGATAGCGTACGGGCCCGGGCGTCAAGGTCATGGGTTCTAATCCCGGCTCCGCCACTTGTCTCCTGTGTGACCTCGGGTGAGTCACATCACTTCTCCGTATATATGTTTGTACATATTTATTTATTTGACTTGTACAGATCTATTCTATTTATTTTATTTTGTTAGTATGTTTGGTTTTGTTCTCTGTCTCCCTTCTAGACTGTGAGCCCACTGTGGGGTAGGGACCGTCTCTAGATGTTGCCAACTTGGACTTCCCAAGCGCTTAGTACAGTGCTCTGTGCACAGTAAGTGCTCAATAAATACGATTGATTGATTGATTGATTGATGAGATTGAGGTACGGCGCCAAAGGTTGCCATTAGAGGAACGAAGGACGCGGGCTGGATTGAAATAGGTGAGGTAGGAGGGGGCAAGGGGATTAAGGGCTTTAAAGCTGATGGGGAGGACTTCCTTTTCGACGTAGAGGTGGGTGGGCAACCCCTGGAGGATCTTGAGGAGGGGGGAAAACGTGAAACAGTAGTATTTATTGAGCACCTATTCTACGTAGACAACATCCCGGGTGCCTGCTGCGTGCTGAACGCTGTGCCAGTCGCCTGAATCCCCAAGATGAAGCCCCTAGGGTGGAAGAGCGGTCCAGCCACGCCAACACGCCGCGGGGGTATGTTTGTACATATTTATTACTCTATTTATTTATTTGACTTGTACATATCTATTCTATTTATTTTATTTTGTTAGTACGTTTGGTTTTGTTCTCTGTCTCCCCCTTTTAGACTGCGAGCCCACTGTTGGGTAGGGGCTGTCTCTAGATGTTGCCAATCTGTACTTCCCAAGCGCTTAGTACAGTGCTCTGCACATAGTAAGCGCTCAATATATATGACTGATTGATTGACTGATTGATTGGGACGTACCTGGGCCCCGGCCCTCCCCGAGGGCCTCGAGCAGGCGGCGGAGCCAGGCCGGGAGCGGGCGCGCCAGGAACAGGGCCTGGACGAGGCGCAGGAGCAGGAAGCCGTTCCACAGCACCGACACGACGTAGAAGTGGGAAAACCATCTGGGGGCGACAGGAAGGGCAGGGGGCTGGCACCATTGATAATAATAATAATAATAATAATAATAAAATAATAATAATAATAATGATGATGGCATTTATGAAGCGCTTACTATGCGCAGAGCACCGTTCTAAGCGCTGGGGGGGGATACAGGGTGATCAAGTTGTCCCACGTGGGGCTCACGGTCTTCATCCCCATTTTACAGATGAGGCAGCTGAGGCTCAGAGAAGTCAAGTGACTTGCCCAAGGTCATGCAGCAGACATGTGGTTTCCCCCTTTTAGACTGTGAGCCCACTGTTGGGTAGGGGCCGTCTCTAGATGTTGCCAATTTGTACTTCCCAAGCGCTTAGTCCAGTGCTCTGCACATAGTAAGCGCTCAATAAATACGGTTGATGATGATGATGATGATGATGATGATGATGAGTAAGCGCTCAATAAATACGATTGATGATGATGATGATGATGTGGTGGATTCCGGATTCGAGCCCAAGACCTACAATTGATGATGACTCCAAAGCCCATGTTCTTTTCCACTGAGCCACGCTGCTTAGAAACTGTGGCAACCCCACAGCACCTGTATATATGTGTATACGTTTGTACATATTTATTACTCTATTTATTTATTTATTTATTTTACTTGTACCTATCTGTTCTATTTATTTTATTTTGTTAGTACGTTTGGTTTTGTTCTCCGTCTCCCCCTTTTAGACCGTGAGCCCACTGTTGGGTAGGGACCATCTCTAGATGTTGCCAACTTGGACTTCCCAAGCGCTTAGTCCAGTGCTCTGCACACAGTAAGCACTCATCATCATCATCATCATCATCATCATCAATCGTATTTATTGAGCGCTTACTGTGTGCACAGCACTGGACTAAGCGCTTGGGAAGTACAAATTGGCAACATATAGAGACAGTCCCTACCCAACTGTGGGCTCACAGTCTAAAAGGGGGATCAATCAATCAATAAATGCGATTGATTGATTGATTAAGTGCTTACTGTGTGCCAGGCACTGTACTAAGTGCTTGGGAGTGTATAATATAATAATACAACAGATACAAAGCCTGTTCACAACGAGCTCCAGTTTCTGCAGGGTGCAGATAACGGAGGCATTCTTTAAGCGCTCACTATGTGCTAAACTGTTTTACTTCTCTGGGCCTCGGTTTTCTCATCTGTAAAACAGGGATTTTTCTTTTTTTTAAATGGTATTAAGTGCTTACTATGTTCCAGGCACTATACTAAGCGCTAACCTTCTCACTGTACCTTGATCTCGTCTAACTGCTGACCCCTCATCATCATCAATCATATTTATTGAGCGCTTACTATGTGCGGAGCACTGTACTAAGCGCTTGGGAAGTCCAAATTGGCAACATCTAGAGACAGTCCCTACCCAACAGCGGGCTCACAGTCTGAAAGGGGGAGACAGAGAACAAAACCCAACATACTAACAAAATAAAATAAATAGAATAGATATGTAGAAGTAAAATAAATAAATAAATAGAGTAATAAATATGTACAAACATATATACATATATACAGGTGCTGTGGGGAAGGGAAGGAGGTAAGATGGGGGGGATGGAGAGGGGGACGTGCTTGGGAGAGTATGATATAATAATACAGCAGATGCATAGCCTGTTCACAACGAGCTCCAGTTTCTGCAGGGTGAAGATAACGGAGGCATTCTTTAAGCGCTCACTACGTGCTAAGCTGTTTTACTTCTCTGGGCCTCGGTTTTCTCATCTGTAAAACGGGGATTTTTCTTTTTTTTAAATGCTTACTATGGTCCAGGCACTATACTAAGCGCTAACCTTCTCACTTTACCTTGATCTCGTCTATCTAACTGCTGACCCCTCGCCCAACATCGTACCTCTGGCCGTGTCCCCCAGACAATGACTCTCCCCCCACCACCCCTTCAAAGCCTTACTGAACGCCCGTCTCTTCCGAGAAGCCTTCCCCGACTAAACCCGCCCTTCCTCTTCTCCCACTCCCTTCCGCGTCACCCTGACCTGCTCCCTTCGCTCATCGGTGAAGCAGCGTGGCTCAGTGGAAAGAGCCCGGGCTTTGGAGTCGGAGGTCGTGGGTTCCAATCCCGGCTCCGCCAATTGTCAGCTGGGTGACTTCACTTCTCTGTGCCTCGGTTACCTCATCTGGAAAATGGGGATTACGACTGTGAGCCCCCCCGAGGGACAACCTGATCACCTTGTAACCTCCCCCGCGCTTAAAAAAGTGCTTTGCATATAGTAAGCGCTTAATAAATGCAATTATTATTATCATCAACCCCTCCCAGCCCCACACCACTTATGTCCGTATCTGTCATTTATTTATTAATATTAATATCTGCCTCCCCCTCTAGATTACAAACTCATTGTGGGCAGAGAATGTGTCTGTTTGTGGTTGTACTTTCCCAAGCGCTTAGTACATTGCTCTGCACACAGTAAGCACTCAATAAATATGACTGACTGAATAAATGAATACCTGTTCCCCCTCCCTTCTAACCACCCCAGCGCTCACTACAGCGTTAGGCACAAAATAAGCGCTTATGCTACTAATATTAGTTATCTTTACGACTGAATGTGTCTTTTATTGTTGTAGTGTACTCTCCCAAGTGCTCAGTACAGTGCTCTGCACACGGTAAGTGCTCAATAAATACGACTGAATGAATGATCACTAATATTAGTGTTACGACAGCTCCCGGAAACGCTTAACGCTCCCGGCCTGACCGGTGGGGTCGAGGTTACTTAATAATAATAATAATAATAATAATAATAATAATAGCATTTATTAAGCGCTTACTATGCGCAAAGCACTGTTCTAAGCGCTGGGGAGGTTACAAGGTGATCAGGTTGTCCCACGGGGGGCTCACAGTCTTCATCCCCATTTTCCAGATGAGGGAACTGAGGCACAGAGAAGTGAAGTGACTTGCCCAAATAATAATAATAATGGTAATAATGGCATTTATTAAGCGCTTACTATGCGCAAAGCACTGTTCTAAGCGCTGGGGAGGTTACAAGGTGATCAGGTTGTCTCACGGGGGGCTCACAGTCTTCATCCCCATTTTCCAGATGAGGGAACTGAGGCACAGAGAAGTGAAGTGACTTGCCCAAAGTCACACAGCTGACAACTGGCGGAGCCTGGATTTGAACCCCTGCCTGTCCCGCCGTCGACCCCCGTCCCATGTCATCCCCCTGGCCTGGAATCAATCAATCGTATTTATTGAACGCTTACTGTGTGCAGAGCACTGTACTAAGCGCTCTCCTTCCCCACATCCGCCAAGCTGGCTCTCTTCCTCCCTTCAAGGCCCTACTGAGAGCTCACCTCCTCCAGGAGGCCTTCCTTCCTCTCCCCCTCGTCCCCCCTCCATCCCCCCATCTTTCCTCCTTCCCTTCCCCACAGCACCTGTATATATGTATATATGTTTGTACATATTTATTACTCTATTTATTTATTTATCTGACTTGTACATATCTATTCTATTTATTTTATTTTGTTAGTATGTTTGGTTTTGTTGTCTGTCTCCCCCTTCTAGACTGTGAGCCCGCTGTTGGGTAGGGACCGTCTCTCTATGTTGCCAACTTGGACTTCCCAAGCGCTCAGTCCAGTGCTCTGCACACAGTAAGCGCTCAATAATTACGATTGATTGCTTGCAGAGCACTGGACTAAGCGCTTGGGAAGCACAAGTTGGCAACATCTAGAGACAGTCCCTACCCAACAGCGGGCTCACAGTCTAGAAGGAGGAAGAGCGGCAGGCTGGGGGCTCGTCCCCCTCTCCATCCCCCCCATCTTACCTCCTTCCCCTCCCCACAGCACCTGTATATATGTTTCTACATATTTATTACTCTATTTATTTTATTTGTACATGTTTATTCTATTTATTGTATTAATATGTTTTGTTTTGTTGCCTGTCTCCCCCTTCTAGACCGTGGGCCCACTGTTGGGTAGGGACCGTCTCTCTATGTTGCCAACTTGTCCTTCCCAAGCGCTCAGTCCAGTGCTCTGCACACAGTAAGCGCTCAATAAATACGACTGATTGATTGATTTTACTTGTGCATATCTAGTCTATTTATTTTATTTTGTTAGTATGTTTGGTTTTGTTGTCTGTCTCCCCCTTCTAGCCTGTGAGCCCACTGTTGGGTAGGGACCGTCTCTAGATGTTGCCAACTTGGATTTCCCAAGCGCTCAGTCCAGTGGTCTGCACACAGTAAGTGCTCAATAAATACGACTGATTGATTGCAGAGCACTGTACTAAGCGCTTGGGAAGTCCAAGTTGGCAACATCTAGAGACGGTCCCTACCCAACAGCGGGCTCACAGTCTAGAAGGAGGAAGAGCGGCTCTAGATGTTGCCAACTTGGCCTTCCCAAGCGCTTAGCCCAGTGCTCTGCACACGGTAATGGCTCAATAAATACGATTGACTGATTGCAGAGCACTGGACTAAGCGCTTGGGAAGTCCAAGTTGGCAACATTTAGAGACGGTCCCTGCCCAACAGCGGGCTTACACTCTAGGAAGAGAGGCAGGCTGGAGGCAGGGAGGAGGGAGGGCGTTGGGGTCCAGGGGAAGAGACGGTGGTGGTTAGTTCCTTACCTCTTGGGGACGTGCGTTCGGGTTTGTTGGGTTCCGTGGTTTTTTCCGTATCGGAGCAGGGTCTGCAGGGCGGGGGGCAGGGCCCGGCCCAGGCCCAACTGCAGCCCCAGCAACAGCAGGAAGCCCCCCGACAGCCCCAGCCACACCAGCCACAGGCCCCCCGCCAACCCCCACATGGCGCCCGCGCCTACACCAGGCCTCCGCCAGGCGGCGACAAACGCGCCCCACGGACCCGCCGGCGGGGGCGCGCACGCACGCCGCGCTCCCCGGGCCCCGCGCGTGCGCAGGGCCGGCCATTCATTCATTCATTCATTCATTCATTCATTCATTCATTCATTCATTCAATCGTACTGATGATTGAGCGCTTACTGTGTGTACATCATCATCATCAATCGTATTTATTGAGCGCTTACTGTGTGCAGAGCACTGGACTAAGCGCTTGGGAAGTCCAAGTTGGCAACATAGAGAGACGGTCCCTACCCAACAGTGGGCTCACAGTCTAAAAGGGGGAGACAGAGAACAAAACCAAACATACTAAAAAAATAAAATAAATAGAATAGATATGTACAAGTAAAATAAATAAATAAATAGAGTAATAAATATGTACAAACATATATACATATATACAGGTGCTTTGGGGAGGGGAAGGAGGTAAGATGCACAGCACACTCTACTAAGCGCTTGGGAAGGACAAGTTGGCAACATAGAGAGCCAGTCCCTACCCAACAGTGGGCTCACAGCCTAAAAGGGGGAGACAGAGAACAAAACCAAACATACTAACAAAATAAAATAAATAGAATAGATATGTACAAATAAAATAAATAAATAAATAAATAGAGTAAAAAAATATGTACAAACATATATACATATATACAGGTGCTGTGGGGAGGGGAAGGAGGTAAGATGCACAGCACACTGTACTAAGCGCTTGGGAAGGACAAGTTGGCAACATAGAGAGACGGTCCCTACCCAACATTGGGCTCATTCATTCATTCATTCATTCATTCTCCCCCTTTTAGACTGTGAGCTCAATGTTGGGTTGGGACTGGCTCTATATGTTGCCGACTTGTACTTCCCAAGCGCTTAGTACAGTGCTCTGCACATAGTAAGCGCTCAATAAATATGATTGATTGATTGATTCATTCATTCATTCATTCTATCGTACTGATTGAGTGCTCACTGTGCGCAGAGCTCTGTACTAAGCGCTTGGGAAGGACAAGTTGGCAACATAGAGAGACGGTCCCTATTCATTCATTCATTCATTCAATCGTAGTGGTTGAGCGCTTACTGTGTGCAGGGCACTGGACTAAGTGCCACTGTTGGATAGAGACTGTTTATGTTGCCAACTTGTACTTCCCAAGCGCTTGGTACAGTGCTCTGCATACAGTAAGCGCTCAATAAATGTGATTGATTGATTGATTGATTGGGAAGGACAAGTTGGCAACATAGAGAGACAGTCCCTATTCATTCAATCGTATTGATTGAGCACTTACTGTGCGCAGAGCTCTGTACTAAGCGCTTGGGAAGGACAAGTTGGCAACATAGAGGGGCGGCCCCTATTCATTCATTCATTCAATCGTAGTGGTTGAGCGCTTACTGTGCACAGAGCACTGGACTAAGCGCCACTGTTGGGTAGGGACTGTCTCTATACGTTGCCAACTTGGACTTCCCAAGCGCTTAGTCCAGTGCTCTGCGCACAGTAAGCGCTCATTAAATACGATTGATTGATTGATTGATTGAGAAGGACAAGTTGGCAACATAGAGAGACGGTCCCTAGTCATTCAATCGTAGTGGTTGAGCGCTTACTGTGCGCAGAGCACTGGACTGAGCGCTTGGGAAGGACAAGTTGGCAAAATCTAGAGACGGTCCCTAGTCATTCATTCATTCAATCGTATTTATTGAGCGCTTACTGTGTGCAGAGCACTGGACTAAGCGCTTGGGAAGTACAAGTTGGCAACATACAGAGATGGGCCCTACCCAACAGTGGGTTCACAGTCACTTATTCAATCGTATTGATTGGGCGCTTACTGTGCGCAGAGCTCTGTACTAAGCGCTTGGGAAGTCCAAGTTGGCGACATCTAGAGACGACAGTCCCTACCCAACAGTGGGCTCACAGTCTAGAAGTGGGCGACAGACAACAAAACAAAACATATTAACAGAATAAAATAAATAGAATAAATACGTACAAATAAAATAAATAGAGTAATGCAAGTAAATAGAATTGCAGATATTTATATAAATGCTTTGAAGTTGGGCGGGGGGAAGAGCAAAGAGAGCAAGTCAGGGCAATGCCGAGGGGAGTGGGCGATGAGGAAAATTATAATAATAATGGCATTTATTAAGCACTTACTATGTGCAAAGCACTGTTCTAAGCGCCGGGGTAGATACAGGGTAATCAAGTTGTCCCACGTGGGGCTCAGAGACTTAATCCCCATTTTCCAGATGAGGTAACTGAGGCTCAGAGAAGTGAAGTGACTTGCCCAAAGTCACACAGCTGACAAGTGGCGGGGTCGGGATTTGAACCCACGACCTCTGACTCCAAAGCCCGGGCTCTTTCCACCGAGCCACACTGCTTCTCTAAAGTGGGGCTTAGTCTGGGAAGGCCTCTTGGAGGAGATTATAATAATAATTATGGTATCTGTTAAGCGCTTACTATGTGCCAGGCACTATTCTAAGCACTGATTGTCAATCATTTAATCAATCAAGTTGATTGATTGAGAAGCAACGTGGCTCAGTGGAAAGATCGTGGGCTTTGGAGTCAGAGGTCATGGGTTCAAATCCCGGCTCCGCCAATTGTCAGCTGTGTGACTTTGGGCAAGTCACTTCACTTCTCTGGTCCTCAGTTCCCTCATCTGTAAAATGGGGACTAAGACTGCGAGCCCACTGTGGGACAACCTGATCACCTTGTAACCTCCCCAGAGCTTAGAACAGTGCTTTGCACATAGTAAGTGCTGAATAAATGCCCTTAAAATAATCAATGCTATTTATTGAGCGCTTACCATGTGCAGAGCCCTGTACTGAGTGCTTGGGGGAGAACAGTATAACCGAGTCGGAAGACATGTTCCCTGCCCCCAGAGAGCTTGCAGTCTACCATCTGTCTCTATATGTTGCCAATTTGTACTTCCCAAGCGCTTAGTACAGTGCTCTGCACATAGTAAGCGCTCAATAAATGCGATTGATGATGATGATGATGGAGCTTCACACTGTGCAGCACTCTCCTTGGCCAAAAACGAGTCCTGCGTGGAATCCACTTTTGCTGACTTTCTGTGATGATAATAATAGTATTTGTTAAGCGCTTAACCATGTGCCAGGCACTGTACTAAGCGCTGGGGTGGATACAAGCAAATCGGGTAGAGAGCCCTGCTCTGATACTGCCCGCGTCTGGCCTTCGAGGGTTACTTCCATAGCGGTGTGCCCGGCTTCTTCCAAGCCTCATAGTAATAACAATAATAATAATAATAATAATAATGGCATTTATTAAGTGCTTACTATGTGTGAAGCACTGTTCTAAGTGCTGGGGAAGCTACAAAGTGATCAGGTTGTCCCACGGGGGGCTCACAGTCTTAATCCCCATTTGACAGATGAGGGAACTGAGGCCCAGAGAATAATAATGACAGCATTTATTGAGCGCTTACTATGTGCAAAGCACTGTTCTAAGCGTTGGGGAGGTTACAAGGTGATCAGGTTGTCCTCACCGTCTTAATCCCCATTTGACAGATGAGGGAACTGAGGCCCAGAGAATAATAATGATGGCATTTATTAAGCGCTTACTATGTGCAAAGCACTGTTCTAAGCGTTGGGGAGGTTACAAGGTGATCAGGTTGTCCTCACCGTCTTAATCCCCATTTGACAGATGAGGGAACTGAGGCCCAGAGAATAATAATGATAGCATTTATTGAGCGCTTACTATGTGCAAAGCACTGTTCTAAGCGTTGGGGAGGTTACAAGGTGATCAGGTTGTCCTCACCGTCTTAATCCCCTTTTTACAGATGAGGTAACTGAGGCCCAGAGAATAATAATAATAATAGCATTTATTAAGCGCTTACTATGTGCAAAGCACTGTTCTAAGCGTTGGGGAGGTTACAAGGTGATCAGGTTGTCCTCACCGTCTTAATCCCCATTTGACAGATGAGGGAACTGAGGCCCAGAGAATAATAATGATAGCATTTATTGAGCGCTTACTATGTGCAAAGCACCGTTCTAAGCGTTGGGGAGGTTACAAGGTGATCAGGTTGTCCTCACCATCTTAATCCCCATTTGACAGATGAGGGAACTGAGGCCCAGAGAATAATAATGATAGCATTTATTGAGCGCTTACTATGTGCAAAGCACCGTTCTAAGCGTTGGGGAGGTTACAAGGCGGTCAGGTTGTCCTCACCGTCTTAATCCCCATTTGACAGATGAGGGAACTGAGGCCCAGAGAATAGTAATGACAGCATTTATTGAGCGCTTACTATGTGCAAAGCACTGTTCTAAGCGTTGGGGAGGTTACAAGGTGATCAGGTTGTCCTCACCGTCTTAATCCCCATTTGACAGATGAGGGAACTGAGGCCCAGAGAATAATAATGATAGCATTTATTGAGCGCTTACTATGTGCAAAGCACTGTTCTAAGCGTTGGGGAGGTTACAAGGCGGTCAGGTTGTCCTCACCGTCTTAATCCCCATTTGACAGATGAGGGAACTGAGGCCCAGAGAATAATAATGACAGCATTTATTGAGCGCTTACTATGTGCAAAGCACTGTTCTAAACGTTGGGGAGGTTACAAGGCGGTCAGGTTGTCCTCACCGTCTTAATCCCCATTTGACAGATGAGGGAACTGAGGCCCAGAGAATAATAATGACGGCATTTATTAAGCGCTTACTATGTGCAAAGCACTGTTCTAAGCGTTGGGGAGGTTACAAGGTGATGAGGTTGTCCTCACCATCTTAATCCCCATTTGACAGATGAGGGAACTGAGGCCCAGAGAACAATAATGATAGCATTTATTGAGCGCTTACTATGTGCAAAGCACTGTTCTAAGCGTTGGGGAGGTTACAAGGTGATCAGGTTGTCCTCACCATCTTAATCCCCATTTGACAGATGAGGGAACTGAGGCCCAGAGAATAATAATGACGGCATTTATTAAGCGCTTACTATGTGCAAAGCACTGTTCTAAGCGTTGGGGAGGTTACAAGGTGATCAGGTTGTCCTCACCGTCTTAATCCCCATTTGACAGATGAGGGAACTGAGGCCCAGAGAATAATAATGATAGTATTTGTTGAGCGCTTACCATGTGCAAAGCACTGTTCTAAGCATTGGGGAGGTTACAAGGTGATCAGGTTGTCCTCACCGTCTTAATCCCCATTTGACAGATGAGGGAACTGAGGCCCAGAGAATAATAATGATAGCATTTATTGAGCGCTTACTATGTGCAAAGCACTGTTCTAGGCGCTGGGGAGGCTACAAAGTGATCAGGTTGTCCCACGGGAGGCTCACAGTCTTAATCCCCATTTGACAGATGAGGGAACTGAGGCCCAGAGAATAATAATGATAGTATTTATTAAGCACTTACTATGTGCAAAGCACTGTTCTAAGCTCCGAGGAGGTTACAAGGTGATCTGGTTGTCCCGGGGGGGCTCACAGTCTTCACCCCCATTTTACAGATGAGGGAACTGAGGCCCAGAGAATAATAATGATAGCATTTATTAAGCACTTACTATGTGTAAAGCACTGTTCTAAGCTCTGAGGAGGTTACAAGGTGATCAGGTTGTCCTGGGGGGGGCTCACAGTCTCAATCCCCATTTTGCAGATGAGGCAACTGAGGCCCAGAGAAGTGAAGTGACCTGCCCAAAGTCACACAGCTAAGTGGCGGAGCCGGGTTTCGAACCCATGACCTCTGAGCCCAAAGCCCGGGCTCTTTCCACCGAGCCCTCTGGACTATAAACTCGTTGCGAATGGGGAACATGTCTGCTAATTGAGTTGTACTGTTCGCTCCCAGGTGCTTAGTACAGTACCCTGTACATAGTGAGCGTTCAGTACATACCACTGATGGATTGAGCAGTTGATTTACTCCGAGTAGAGGGGACAGGCCAAGTCGCTGAATAAAGCGGGCAAATCCCGGTGCGAGGGCGATGCGGAGGGAGCGGGAGAAGAGGAAATGAGGAATTAGAGAAGGTCTTCAGGAGGAGATGTGCTTTTAATAATCAATCAATCATACTTATTGAGCGCTTACTGTGTGCAGAGCACTGTACTAAGCGCTTGGGAAGTACAAATTGGCAACACAGAGAGACAGTCCCTACCCAACGGTGGGCTCACAGTCTAAAAGTCTCTGAAGATGGGGAGAGTGATCGTCTGTTGGATATGAAGGGGGGATGTGAACATATTTACTATTTATTTTGTGAATGCTGTGCATTTAGCTTTAATTCTGGTTGTTCTGACGACTTGACACCTGTCCACATGTTTTGTTGTCTGTCTCCTCCTCCTACACTGTCAATGCTGTGCATTTAGCTTTAATTCCATTTATTCTAAGGACTTGACGCCTGTCCACGTGTTTTGTTGTCTGTCTCCTCCTCCTACACTGTCAATGCTGTGCATTTAGCTTTAATTCCATTTATTCTAATGACTTGACGCCTGTCCACATGTTTTGTTGTCTGTCTCCTCCTCCTACACTGTCAATGCTGTGCATTTAGCTTTAATTCTATTTATTCTAATGACTTGACGCCTGTCCACGTGTTTTGTTGTCTGTCTCCTCCTCCTACACTGTCAATGATGTGCATTTAGCTTTAATTCTATTTATTCTAATGACTTGACGCCTGTCCACATGTTTTGTTGTCTGTCTCCTCCTCCTACACTGTCAATGATGTGCATTTAGCTTTAATTCTATTTATTCTAATGACTTGACGCCTGTCCACATGTTTTGTTGTCTGTCTCCTCCTCCTAGACTGTCAATGCTGTGCATTTAGCTTTAATTCCATTTATTCTAATGACTTGACGCCTGTCCACGTGTTTTGTTGTCTGTCTCCTCCTCCTAGACTGTCAATGCTGTGCATTTAGCTTTAATTCCATTTATTCTAATGACTTGATGCCTGTCCACATGTTTTGTTGTCTGTCTCCTCCTCCTACACTGTCAATGCTGTGCATTTAGCTTCAATTCTATTTATTCTAATGACTTGACGCCTGTCCACGTGTTTTGTTGTCTGTCTCCTCCTCCTACACTGTCAATGCTGTGCATTTAGCTTTAATTCCATTTATTCTAATGACTTGACGCCTGTCCACGTGTTTTGTTGTCTGTCTCCTCCTCCTACACTGTCAATGCTGTGCATTTAGCTTTAATTCTATTTATTCTAATGACTTGACGCCTGTCCACGTGTTTTGTTGTCTGTCTCCTCCTCCTACACTGTCAATGCTGTGCATTTAGCTTTAATTCTATTTATTCTAATGACTTGACGCCTGTCCACGTGTTTTGTTGTCTGTCTCCTCCTCCTACACTGTCAATGCTGTGCATTTAGCTTTAATTCCATTTATTCTAATGACTTGACGCCTGTCCA
The DNA here is from genome assembly GCF_015852505.1 of Tachyglossus aculeatus. Taxonomy (NCBI): domain Eukaryota; kingdom Metazoa; phylum Chordata; class Mammalia; order Monotremata; family Tachyglossidae; genus Tachyglossus; species Tachyglossus aculeatus. The sequence goes on along the minus strand of NC_052097.1, from coordinate 2,374,988 downwards.
CGTGTTTTGTTGTCTGTCTCCTCCTCCTACACTGTCAATGCTGTGCATTTAGCTTTAATTCCATTTATTCTAATGACTTGACGCCTGTCCACGTGTTTTGTTGTCTGTCTCCTCCTCCTACACTGTCAATGCTGTGCATTTAGCTTTAATTCCATTTATTCTAATGACTTGACGCCTGTCCACGTGTTTTGTTGTCTGTCTCCTCCTCCTACACTGTCAATGCTGTGCATTTAGCTTTAATTCTATTTATTCTAATGACTTGACGCCTGTCCACGTGTTTTGTTGTCTGTCTCCTCCTCCTACACTGTCAATGCTGTGCATTTAGCTTTAATTCCATTTATTCTAATGACTTGATGCCTGTCCACGTGTTTTGTTGTCTGTCTCCTCCTCCTACACTGTCAATGCTGTGCATTTAGCTTTAATTCCATTTATTCTAATGACTTGACGCCTGTCCACGTGTTTTGTTGTCTGTCTCCTCCTCCTACACTGTCAATGCTGTGCATTTAGCTTTAATTCCATTTATTCTAATGACTTGACGCCTGTCCACGTGTTTTGTTGTCTGTCTCCTCCTCCTACACTGTTAATGATGTGCATTTAGCTTTAATTCCATTTATTCTAATGACTTGACGCCTGTCCACGTGTTTTGTTGTCTGTCTCCTCCTCCTACACTGTCAATGATGTGCATTTAGCTTTAATTCTATTTATTCTAATGACTTGACGCCTGTCCACGTGTTTTGTCCTCCGTCTCCCCCTTCTAGACTGCGAGCCCGCTGTTGGGTAGGGACCGTCTCTCTGTGTTGCCGACTTGGACTTCCCAAGCGCTTAGTACAGTTCCCTGCACACGGTAAGCGCTCAATAAATACGATTGAAGGAATGAATGAATCCACTGCGAATCTAGGCCATAACCATAGATGGCACCACAGCCCTTCGTTTCTTTCTGTCGGGGTTCTTTTCCCCCAATGAAGTCCATCAAATAGTCAATGGTATTTAATAAGCGCTCCCTGTATACGGAGCACTGTACCACGAACGCGGGAGAGTACAATACAACCGCTTGGACTCCCTGATTCTCCCCCTTCTAGACCGTAAGCCCGCTGTTGGGTAGGGACCGTCTCTAGATGTTGCCAACTTGGACTTCCCAAGCGCTTAGTACAGTGCCCTGCACACAGTAAGCGCTCAATAAATACGATTGATTGATGATGATGATGATGATTTGGGTCTGCGGGCGCTCTCCATTCCGGCCTAAACATCCCGAGGATTTAATGGTTTGTACCCACCCCACAGCATTAGGCGCTTAATAAGTAGCCTTCCTACTGTAGCTGCTTGGGTTGCGATAAACAGTGCGTTCCCACCCGCAGATTTCCAATAAGGAATGGAAATCCAGTGAGGCTGTGGACTAGGCTGGTTTACGAGGTGGAAACGTGGAAAATAATAATAATGATGGCATTTGTTAAGCGCTTACTATGTGCCAAGCACCGTTCTGTTATGTTAGCTGTATATATGTTTGTACATATTTATTACTCTATTGATTTATTTATCTTACTTGTACATATCTATTCTATTTATTTTATTTTGTTAGTATGGTTGGTTTTGTTCTCTGTCTCCCCCTTTTAGACCGTGAGCCCACTGTTGGGTAGGGACTGTCTCTATGTGTTGCCGACTTGGACTTCCCAAGCGCTTAGTACAGTGCTCTGCACACAGTAAGTGCTCAATAAATACGCTTGATGATGATGATGATGATGATGATGATGGAAAATAATAATAATGATGGCATTTGTTAAGCGCTTACTATGTGCCAAGCACTGTTCTGTTATGTTAGCTGTATATATGTTTGTACATATTTATTACTCTATATATTTATTTATTTATCTTACTTGTACATATCTATTCTATTTATTTTATTTTGTTAGTATGGTTGGTTTTGTTCTCTGTCTCCCCCTTTTAGACCGTGAGCCCACTGTTGGGTAGGGACTGTCTCTATGTGTTGCCGACTTGTACTTCCCAAGCGCTTAGTACAGTGCTCTGCACACAGTAAGTGCTCAATAGATACGCTTGATGATGATGATGATGATGATGATGATGATGGAAAATAATAATAATGATGGCATTTGTTAAGCTCTTACTACGTGCCAAGCACTGTTCTGTTATGTTAGCTGTATATATGTATATATGTTTGTACATATTTATTACTCTGTTTATTTATTTAATTATTTATTTTGCATGTACATATCTTTTCTATTTATTTTATTTTGTTAGTATGGTTGGTTTTGTTCTGTCTCCCCGTTCTAGACTGTGAGCCCGCTGTTGGGTAGGGACCGTCTCTATGTGTTGCCGACTTGGGGGATAGGAAGGAAGGGGCTGAGTGTGGGAAGGCCTCCTGGAGGAGGTGAGCTCTCAGTAGGGCCTTGAAGGGAGGAAGAGAGCGAGCTTGGCGGATGGGCAGGGGGATCGTATTTATTGAGCACTTGCTGTGTCCCCATTTTGTAGATGAGGTAACTGAGGCACAGAGACATTAAGTGACTTACCCGCCGTCACACACCGGGTAAGGGGAGGAGCAAGATTAGAACCCGGGTCCTCTCGCTCCCAGGCCCAGGGTTTATCCACTAGGCCATGCTGCTTCTCATGTGTGAAGGGAGCCAATCCTTGCTTGAATCTGTTTATTTTCCGCTTTCAACCCATCCTGTAGTAAATTCCATATACAATGGTAAGTAGACTTTTAGACTGTGAGCCCACTCTTGGGTAGGGACCGTCTCTATATGTTGCCAACTCGGACTTCCCAAGCGCTTAGTCCAGTGCTCTGCACACAGTAAGCGCTCAATAAATACGATTGATTGATTGATTGATTGTGTGCAGAGCACTGGACGAAGCGCTTGGGAAGTCCAAGTTGGCAACATACAGAGACGGTCCCTACCCAACAGTGGGCCGGCTCCGTCATTCTCTTCTTCTAATAATAATAATAATGATGATGGCATTTATTAAGCGCTTACTATGTGCCAAGCACTGTTCTAAGCACCGGGGAGGTTACAAGGTGATCCAGTTGCCCCACGGAGGGGTCACAGTCTTCATCCCCATTTTGCAGATGAGGTAAGTGAGGCCCAGAGAAGTGAAGTTACTTGCTCAAAGCCACACAGCTAACAGTTGGCAGAGCCGGGATTTGAACCCATGACCTCTGACTCCAAAGCCCGGGCTCTTTCCAGTGAGCCACGCTGCTTCCCCACTGTGAGCCCACTGTTGGGTAGGGACCGTCTCTATATGTTGCCAACTTGGACTTCCCAAGCGCTTAGTCCAGTGCTCTGCACACAGTAAGCGCTCAATAAATACGATTGATTGATTGATTGATTGTGTGCAGAGCACTGGACGAAGCGCTTGGGAAGTCCAAGTTGGCAACATACAGAGACGGTCCCTACCCAACAGTGGGCCGGCTCCGTCACTGTCTTCTTCTAATAATAATAGTAATGATGATGGCATTTATTAAGCGCTTAGTATGTGCCAAGCACAGGTTACAAGGTGATCCGGTTGCACCACGGAGGGATCACAGTCTTCATCCCCATTTTACAGATGAGATAAGTGAGGCCCAGAGAAGTGAAGTGACTTGCTCAAAGCCACACAGCTGACAGTTGGCAGAGCTGGGATTTGAACCCAAGACCTCGGACACCAAAGCCCGGGCTCTTTCCAGTGAGCCACGCTGCTTCCCCACTGTGAGCCCACTGTTGGGTAGGGACCGTCTCTATGTGTTGGACTTCCCAAGCGCTTAGTCCAGTGCTCTGCACACAGTAAGCGCTCAATAAGTACGACTGAATGAATGAATGCCGTGTGACCTCGGGCAAGTCGCTTCACTTGGAGAAGCAGCGTGGCGTAGTGGATAGAGCGTGGGCCCGGGAGACAGAAGGTCGTGGGTTCTAATCCTGGCTCTGCCGCTGGTCTGCCGTGTGACCTTGGGCAAGTCGCTTCATTTCTCTCGGCCTTAGTTACCTCATTTGTAAAACGGGGATTGAGACTGTGAGCCCCGCGTGGGACAGGGACTGTGTCCAACCCGATTGGCTTGGATCCACCCCAGCGCTTAGTACAGTGCCTGGCACATAGTAAGCGCTGAACAAATGCCACAATTATTATTTCAGTTATCAATTCTCTGGGCCTCAGTTCCCTCATCCGCAAAATCTATTAGACTGTGAGCCCCGTGAGGGACTGAATCTGGACTGCATCTAGCCTGATTAACTTTCATTTATTCACTTATTCATTCAATGAATCCTATTTATTAAGGGCTTACTGTGTGCAGAGCACTGTAATTAATTAATTAATTAATAATGGCATTTATTAAACGCTTACTATGTGCAAAGCACCGTTCTAAGCACTGGGGAGGTTACAAGATGATCACGTTGTCCCACGGTGGGGCTCACAGTCTTCATCCCCATTTTACAGATGAGGGAACTGAGGCCCAGAGAAGTGAAGTGACTTGCCCAAAGTCGCACAGCTGACAGTTGGCGGAGCCGGGATTTGAACCTATGACCTCTGACTCAATCAATCAGTCGTATGTATTGAGCGCTTACTGTGTGCAGAGCACTGGACTAAGCGCTTGGGAAGTCCAAGTCGGCAACATATAGAGATGGTCCCTACCCAACAATCAATCAATCAATCAATCAATCGTATTTATCGAGCGCTTATTGTGTGCAGAGCACTGTACTAAGCGCTTGGGAAGTCCAAGTTGGCAACATATAGAGACGGTCCCTACCCAACAGCGGGCTCACAGTCTAGAAGGGGGAGACAGAACAAAACCAAACATATTAACAAAATAAAATGCATAGAATAGATCAATCAATCAATCGTATTTATTGAGCGCTTACTGTGTGCAGAGCACTGTACTAAGCGCTTGAATAGATATGTACAAGTCCAAAGCCCGGGCTCTATTCCACTGAACCACACTGCTTTTCCAATTCTCCACACCGCTTCTCTTCTTCTGTACTAATTAAGCACTTGGAAAAGTACAACACCACAATAAACAGAGACAATCCCTGCCCTCAACGAGCTCACAATCTAGAGGAGGGGAGACGGACATCAATACAGAGATCAATACAAATAAATTAAATTCTCTCTATATAAATAATTTTATATAGAGATATATATCAGTGATATATATACTAGAGAAGCAGCGTGGCTCAGTGGAAAGAGCCCGGGCTTTGGAGCCAGAGGGCATGAGTTCGAATCCCGGCTCTGCCAATTGCCAGCTGTGTGACTTTGGGCCAGTCACTTCACTTCTCTGGGCCTCAGTTCCCTCATCTGGAAAATGGGGGTGAAGACTGCGAGCCCCCCGTGGGACAACCTGATCACCTTGTAACCTCCCCAGCGCTTAGAACGGTGCTTTGCACATAGTAAGCGCTTATTAAATGCCATCATCATCAATCATCGATCGTATTTATTGAGCGCTTACTGTGTGCAGAGCACTGCGCTAAGCGCTTGGGAAGTACAAATTGGCAACATCTAGAGACGGTCCCTGCCCAACAGTGGGCTCCCAGTCTAAAAGATAATGATGGCATTTGTTCAGCGCTTACTATGTGCAAAGCGCTGTCCTAAGCGCTGGGGAGGATACAAGGTGATCAGGTTGTCCCACTGGGGGTTCACAGTCTTAATCCCCATTTTACAGATGAAGGTAACTGAGGCCCAGAGAAGTGAAGTGACTTGCCCAAAGGCACACAGCTGACAACTGGGGGAGCCGGGATTTGAACCCATAACCTCTGACTCCAAAGCCCGGGCTCTTTCCGATGAGCCACCAACTGAGACCCTAAGCCATCATTATATTATTATTATTATATTATATTATATTATATTATATTATTATATTATATTATATTATATTATATTATATTATATTATATTATATTATATTATATTATATATTATTATTATTATATCAGTGGTGTGGGGCCCGGGCGAAGAGCAAGTCGGGGCAATGCAGAAGGGAGCGGGAGATGCAGTGCTTAAAACAATGCTCGGCACACAGTCAGCGCTTACTAAATATGAAAAAAAGGGAGAGAAAGAGAGAGTGTAGCAGTTGGGAAGAGGAGGGAAGGCCCTGGAGGAGATTCCAACCCCGTCTAGTTTCCGTCTTTCCCACCGGGAAGGTGCAGACGTTGGGTGGCCCCAGTAGGGAAGGGCAGGGAGAGAAGGGAAGTTGAAAGCAAAATCATTTTCCTCCCCGGCAGCTCTGCTCCTTAAAACCGCCCTCTCCCCGGGCTCAATCTGAAGCTCCGGCAGTGGAAGAAGCCAAATTCCTCATTAGTTTGTAAACTCCCTGGGAGCTGGGATTATGTTTTAATAATAATAACTGCGGCGTTTGTTCAGTGCTCACTAGGGCCCCGAGCGCTGGGTTCGATCAAATATAAGCCGTTTAGGCCCCAGTTTCTGCCCCGCGTGGGGCTCACAGTCCGAGGGAGGGGGACTATGGTTATTCATTGTTATATCGATATATATCAATATTATATTATATTATATATATTATATGATTATATATACCAATATATAATTATATATATTGCATATTATACATTAATATTATATTAATATATATTATATATAATAACATGCATTATATATGTTATTATATTTATATATATTATATATAATAACATATATATGTTGCCAATTTATTGCCAATATGTTGCCATATAATACATTAATATAATAACATATATAATATATGTTATTATATAATATATATTAATATAATAACACGTGTAATATATGTTATTGTATATAATAATATTTAATTATATATTATATGTGTTATTATATTGATATATATTATATATAATAACATATATCATATATGTCATTATATTAATATATATTATATATAATAACATATATAATATATAATTAAATATTGTTATATACAATAACATATATTATATGTATATGTAATATAATAACATATACATATAATATGTATATGTATGTAACATATAATAATATATATTAATATATAACATATATAATATATGTTATTATATATAATATATATCAATATAATAGCATATATATGTTGCCAATTTGTACTTCCCAAGCGCTTAGTCCAGTGCTCTGCACATAGTAAGCGCTCAGTAAATCCGATTGATGATGATGACGATGATATCGAGCGTGAGCCCGTTGTTGGGTAGGGACCGTCTCTCTATGTTGATGACTTGTCCTTCCCAAGCGCTTAGTACAGCGCTCTGCACACAGTAAGCGCTCAATAAAGATGATTGAATATATGAATGAATATCGTAGTCTCTAGCAAGCGTTTAGTACAGCGCTCCGCACACAGTAAGCGCTCAATAAATGCATTTGAGTGAATGAATGAATGAGTGAACGCAAGCCCCCATCTCATCCGTTGTTTACAGAGGAGGAAACCGATGCCCATAGACATTAATCAATCAATCAATCGTATTTATTGAGCGCTTACTGTGTGCAGAGCACTGTACTAAGCGCTTGGGAAGTACAATAAGTGACTTACCCAAGGTCACACAGCAGGCAAGTGGCGGGGTTGGCGTTAGAACCCAGGCCTCCTGATTCCCAGCTCCTGTGGTCCTGATACTTAGGCCACGCCACTTTTCTGGAGCACTTACAGTAGAGGGAACAGTACAGTTGGGAAAGCAGCGTGGCTCAGTGGAAAGAGCCCGGGCTTTGGAGTCAGAGGTCGTGGGTTCAAATCCCGACTCCGCCAACTGTCAGCTGTGTGACTTTGGGCAAGCCACTTCACTTCTCTGGGCCTCAGTTACCTCATCTGTCAAATGGGGATGAAGACTGTGAGCCCCAGGTGGGACAACCTGATCACCTTGTAACCTCCCCAGCGCTTAGAACAGTGCTTTGCACATAGTAAGCGCTCAATAAATGCCATTATTATTATTATTATTAGAGGCCTCTCACCTCTACCATACTCGCCCAACCACTTTGTTCAGTGAAATGCACACGGTAGTTTCCTAGTAAATGCTCCTGACTGGTTGATCGGGAAATTCAGCTCTTCATTTTCACAAGGGGGCCGGGGGGTCCATGAAATACTAGTTCGATCAATCGATCGACGGTATTTATTGAGCCCTTATTCATCAATCATCAATCGTATTTATTGAGCGCTTACTATGTGCAGAGCACTGTACTAAGCGCTTGGGAAGTACAAATTGGCAACATATAGAGACAGTCCCTACCCAACAGTGGGCTCACAGTCTAAAATTGTATGCAGAGCACTGTGCTAAGCACTTGGGCGAGCAGGAGGCCTTCCCAGACTGAGCCCCCTCCTTCCTCTCCCCCTCCCCATCCCCCCCGCCTTACCTCCTTCCCCTCCCCACAGCACCTGTATATATCAATCAATCGTATTTATTGAGCGCTTACTGTGTGCAGAGCACTGTACTAAGCGCTTGGGAAGTACAAGTTGGCAACAGTGGGCTCACAGTCTAAAAGGGGGAGACGGAGAACAAAACCAAACATACTAACAAAATAAAATAAATAGAAAAATATGGAACGCTTCATATATGTGTATATGTTTGTACGCATTTATTACTCTATTTATTTATTTATTTTATTTGTACCTATTTATTCTATTTATTTTATTTTGTTCATATGTTTTGTTTGTTCTCTGTCTCCCCCTTCTAGACTGTGAGCCCACTGTTGGGCAGGGACCGTCTCCATATGTTGCCAACCTGTACTTCCAAAAGCGCTTAGTCCAGTGCGCTGCACACAGTAAGCGCTCAATAAATACGATTGAATGAAAGAATGAATGAATATAACACAAACGGGGAAGAAAAGACAATCCCTGCCCACAGGAGCTTACAGTCTAGAGTTGCCTGGAGCCTGGGAAATTTTAGAGGGTTGTTCTCTGGTATATTGTACTCTTTTGTGCGCTTAGTAGAGTGCTTACGCACTGTAATAATGATGGCATTTATTAAGTGCTTACTATGTGCAAAGCACTGTTCTAAGCACTGGGGAGGTATAAGGTGATCAGGTTGTCCCACAGAGGGCTCAAAGTCTTAATCCCCATTTTACAGATGAGGGAACCGAGGCCCAGAGAAGTTAAGTGACTTGCCCAAAGTCACACAGCTGACAACTGGCGAAGCTGGGATCTGAACCCATGGACATTGTACACGTTGAATAAACACCACCGATTGATTGATTGATTTTTATCCCTATTTTACGGGTGAGGAACGAGGCACAGAAAGGTTAAGTGGCTTGCCCAAGGTCGCACAGCTGACAAGTGACCAAGGTGGGGTTAGAATACAAGCCTCCTGCCAAGCTAATGCTCTTTCCACTAGGCCACACTGCCTCCGATGTCTGCACACCCCATTAACGTATACACAGGAGGAAATCCCGTGGTCTTTAGAAGAGGCAAAACCGAGCATCGTAATTTCGGTGGCCCTTCCGTTCATTCAGTCATTCCATCGTATTTATTGAGCGCTTACTGTGGGCAGAGCACTGGACTGAGCGCTTGGGAAGTCCACGTTGGCAACATCTAGAGACGGTCCCTACCCGACAGCGGGCTCACGGGCTAGAAGGGGGAGACAGAGAACAAAACCAAACATATTAACAAAATAAAATAGAATAAATATGTACAAATAAAATAAATAGAGAAATAAATCCATACAAACACGTATACATATATACAGGTGCTGTGGGGAAGGGAAGGAGGTAAGGCTGGGGCGATGGGGAGCGGGAGGAGGGGGAGAAGTTCGTGGCTTGGTGAATATAGCTCAGGCTTGGGAGTCCGAAGGGCCTGGGTTCTAATTCCGACTCCGCCACCTGTCTGCTGTGTGACCTCAGGTAAGTCACTTAACTTCCCTATGCCTTAGGTACTTCATCTATAAGATGGAAAGTAAGAGCGTGAGCCCCATGTGGAACAGGTATTGTGTCCAACCCGATCAATCCGTATCTTCCCCAGTGCTTAAAACAGCGCCTGGCATGTAGTAAGTGCTTAATAACTACCATGATCATTATTATTATTCTATCATCATCAATCGTATTTATTGAGCGCTTACTGTGTGCAGAGCACTGTACTATCAGACAGGATCTCACAGTTGCAGGTGGGTCTGGGCCCCGCGGTTGGGAACCTTTCCAGTGCCATTTTGAATGGAGGGCACTGGTCAGTCAGTAAGTCAGCATATATTCATTCAATCGTATTTATTGAGCGTTTTCTGTTTGCAGAGCACTGTACTAAGTGCTTAGGAAACTACGATATAACAACAAACAGATACATTCCCAATCTGCAACAAGCTTACGGTCTACTGGTCTACTAGAGAAGCAGTGTGGCTCAGTGGAAAGCTTTTAGACTGTGAGCCCACTGTTGGGTAGGGACCGTCTCTATATGTTGCCAACTTGTACTTCCCAAGCGCTTAGTACAGTGCTCTGCACACAGTAAGCACTCAATAAATGCGATCGATGATGACGGAAAGAGCCCGGGCTTTGGAGTCAGAGGTCATGGGTTCAAATCCCAGCTCTGCCAACTGTCAGCTGTGTGACTGTGGGCAAGTCGCTTAACTTCTCTGGGCCCCAGTTACCTCATCTGTAAAATGGGGATGAAGACTGTGAGCCCCACGTGGGACAACCCGATCACCTTGTAACCTCCCCAGCGCTTAGAACAGTGCTTTGCACCTAGTAAGCGCTTCACAAATACCATTATTATTATTATTACTGGTCCTAATCAAGCTGCTGGCGTTCTTTGACAGCTCCCTGTGCTAGGGGAACAGTGAACCCTACAAGATCTTGGGTCTGAAGACAACATCCCCCCCCGATCTGAAATCCCCTGGGGACCCGCACCCATCTAGGGGGTCCCCTAAAGAGCTTCTGCCGCTCGAAAACCCTCCGTTAAGGCTGCAAAAACCTGCAGTCTGAGTAAATAAAACCGGGGGAAAGATTAGATATGGCCTTGTCGTGATTAATCACCTCAAGGGTTTAATGCTCAAACAGGCGAGCGCCCTGGACAGCGTTGAAAAAGCGTCCACTCTGTCCGGGTGGAAACAAGGGCCGCTTTGTCCCCGGGCCGGCCCTCTCTCGCCCACTCCGAGACCCAGACCAGGCACTTCTGTGCAATCAATCAATCCATCAATCAATCAATCGTATTTATCCATCCATCCAATCGTATTTTTTGAGCGCTTACTGTATGCAGAGCACCGCTTGGAAAGTACAAGTTGGCAACATGTAGGGACAGTCCCTACCCAACATCATCATCATCATCAATCGTATTTATTGAGCACTTACTGTATGCAGAGCACTGTACTAAGCACTTGGGAAGTACAAGTTGGCAACATATAGAGACATCCCTACCCAACAGTGGGCTCACAGTCTAGAAGGGGGAGACAGACAACAAAACAAAACATATTAACAAAATAAAATAAATAGAATAAATATGTACATTCAATCATATTCATTGAGCACTTACTGTGTGCAGAGCACTGTACTAAGCGCTTGGGAAGTACAAGTTGGCAACATAGAGAGACAGTCCCTACCCAACAGTGGGCTCACAGTCTAGAAGGGGGAGACAGAGAACAAAACAAAACATGTTAACAAAATAAAATAAATAGAATAAATATGTACATTCATTGAGTCATTCATTCAATCGTATTTATTGAGCGCTTACTGTGTGCAGAGCACTGGACTAAGCGCTTGGGAAGTACAAGTTGGCAACCTAGAGAGACAGTCCCTACTCAACAGCGGGCTCACAGTCTAAAAGGGGAGACAGAGAACAAAACCAAACATACTAACAAAAGAAAATAGAATAGATATGTACAAGTAAAATAAATAAATAAATAGAGTAATAAATATGTACAAACATATATACATATATACAGGTGGGTTCTAATTCCGGCTCCGCCACTTGCTTGCTGTGTGACCTTGGGCATTTCGCTTAACTTCTCTGTTTCTAAGTTAACTCATCTGTGAAATGGAGATTAAGACTGTGAGCCCCATGTGGGACAGAGACTGACTGCCTTGTATCAATTCCAGTGCTCAGAACAGTGCTTGGCACATAGCAAGCACTTTACAAATTTTATTTGTAAAATAAACTTTATTTTATGTATTTATTTATTTACTATTTATTTATTTATTTATTTTACTTGTTATTTATTTAGTTTACTTGTTATTTATTTAGTTTACTTGTACATATCTATTCTATTTATTTTATTTTGTTAAGATGTTTTGTTTTGTTCTCTGTCTCCCCCTTCTAGACTGTGAGCCCGCTGTTGGGTAGGGACCGTCTCTATATGTTGCCAACTTGGACTTCCCAAGCGCTTAGTACAGTGCTCTGCACACAATAAGTGCTCAATAAATACGATTGATTGATTGATTGATTACAAATACCATCATTATTATTATTATTATTATTACTGTGGTTCCTCAGCCCCCTTGCTAAGGGTTTTTGTTTGTCTCCCCTGTTAGAGTGGAAACCCTGTAGACTATAAACTCCTTGTGGTCAAGGAACGTGTCTTCCAACTCTGTTGTACTCTCCCAAGTGCTTAGTACAGTGCTCTGCACTCAGTAAGTGATCAATAAATACTACTGATTAATGGATGGATGGATGGATTGAAGTACCCCGTGGGCAGGGAGCGTATGACTTCCTTATTTCTGCACTTCCCAAGCACCTAGTATGCAGGGAATGTGTCTGTCTATCGTTATATTGTACTCTCCCAAGTGCTTAATACAGTGCTCTGCACGTAGTAAGTTCCCAATAAATGTGATTGAATGAATGAATGAATGAATGAATGAAGAGGATGCTCAAAAATACTGCTACTTCTGCCCTCAGGCACCATCTCCCCCTCCTCCCCTTCCCATCCTCCCCGCCTTACCTCCTTCCCTTCCCCACAGCACCTGTATATATGCTTGTACGTATTTATTACTCTATTTATTTTATGTGTACATATTTATTCTATTTATTTTATTTTGTTAATATGTTTTGTTTTGTCGTCTGTCTCCCCCTTCTAGACTGTGAGCCCGCTGTTGGGTAGGGACCGTCCCTATACGTTGCCAACTTGGACTTCCCAAGCGCTTAGTCCAGTGCTCTGCACACAGTAAGCGCTCAATAAATACGATTGAATGAATGAATGAATAGTAGGGACAAAACAAAAACTCAGTTCACACAGGGAGTGAAATTGGGCCTAGGGAGGACACCCACAATATCAAAATACCATTGATTGATTGAATCCCCACTTTACAGACGAGGAAACCGAGCCCCAGGGTAGTTATGTGACTTGTCCAAGGTCACACCGCAGGCAAATGGTGAAGCCAAGATTAAAATCCGGGTCTTCTGGTTCCCGGGCCCTTGCTCTTTCCACGAGGCCATGCTGCTTCCCTCCTACATAGGCACATATCTTAGCACTCTTTTGCTTCCTCCCTCCTGTCATTTCTGTAGTCTTAATCCCCATTTTACAGCTGAGATAACTGAGGCACGGACCGGTTAGGTGACTTGCCCAAGGCCATACAGCAGACAAGCAGCGGAGCTGCGATTAGAACCTAATTACTCCAATTCCCAGGCCCATGCTCTTCCCACTAGGCCATGGTGCCTCTTCCCAGAATTCCTGGATTTCTGGAAGATTCTTCCAGGATGATTAGAACCTAATTACTCCAACTGCCAGGCCCACGCTCTTCCCACTGGGCCGTGAGGCCTCTTCCCAGAATTCCTGGATTGCTGGAAGATTTCTGGAAGATTCTTCCAGGATTCAGGCATCTTTCGAAAAACAACCAGCCCTTTCCACTCCACCCCAGGGCTTATCAGCGAAGAAGCCGAGCTGATTGAAGGCAAAAGTGCCCCCCGAGCGAGCAAAGCCGCGGTTTATTTTTCCGTCCCAAATCCCCCCGCGACTCTTGACGGTCGGGGTTGACCCGATGTCAGAGTCGGAATGGCTGTTGGTTGTAAAGACTGTGAACCTTTCACCCACCCGTTTTCACCTCTTCTCCGAGCGCCGTATCAGTGACATCTTCCCGTGTCCGGACCCTCTTTCCCTTCTCCTGGGAGAGGCGGCTTTCAAAGGCAGAATCCTGAAGGGCCTAAGCAGGCCAGCCGTGGATGGATGGGAATGGGAGAGAGGCTCTGGACAGGGAAATGAAAACCGACCCTTAAATGGATCCCGGTGGCTTCTTAACGACTTGTTGTGTGGAGGAGCTGTTCTTCAGAAAGCAGAGCGATAGTGTTGTCCAAATGCCAGGGTGAATTGAGCTACTCGGAAGAGCCAAACTTTTCCTCTGCCACTTTGAGCCCCAATAATGACATTAATGTGGGCCCTGCCTTGGGACTCTGATGCCCATTAATAATAATAATAATAATAATGATGGCATTTGTTAAGCACCTACTATGTGCAAAAAGCACTGTTCTAAGCACTGGGGGGGGATACAATGTGATCAAGTTGTCCTACGTGGGGCTCACAGTCTTAATCCCCATTTTTACAGATGAGGTAACTGAGGCTCAGAGAAGTGAAGTGACTTGCCCAAGGTCACACAGCAGACTCGTGGTGGAGCCGGGATTCGAACCCATGACCTCTGACTCCAAAGCCCGGGCTCTTTCCACTGAGCCACGCTGCTTCTCTAAACAATCGATGATATTTATTGAGCACTGACTGCGTGCAGAGCACTATACTAAGCTCTTGGGAGAGTGCAGTATAACAGAGTTGGTAGATGTGCTTCCTGCCCTCAAAAAGGTTACAGTCTAGAGTGTTTATAAAAACAGTTCTTAAACATTCTCTGTGCTTCGTTCCAATACAAAAAAATAAAATAAAAGTCACTCCATTTCCAGTGAAGAGGGATTCATTTTATTCTTTCCTCTGTTGGCTCTATTTCTCTCCGTCCCGGAGGATAGAAGAGCTCTCACCGTTTTTCATGTTTTTTTTCCTCCCGACAGGAAATGTTTTGGAAGGGAAAGTGAAGTGACTTTAGATTGGAATTTTCATGCCTGTCATCATCAATCATCGATCGTATTTATTGAGCGCTTACTATGTGCGGAGCACTGTACTAAGCGCTTGGGAAGTACAAATTGGCAACATATAGAGACGGTCCCTACCCAACAGTGGGCTCACAGTCTAATAGTCCTTTTCGGACTAGAACCAAAATATCTCACTGAGGTTTCAGATTGATTGTGTTGGGAGAAGGAGTCCCGGGCTGGCAAGGCCCGGAGATCCAGTAAATCTCGGTTGCCGAAGGGCCCCGGGAAAACTTTCCTGATTTTACAAGTGACTGATGATGTTTTTAAGGTTTCGAAGGGAATCTACAAAGGAACCAAAACAGAACGCCTAGGGTGGTGCTTTGTGTTGCTTCAGCTTCCCGGGGGGAAGGTCACGGGAGGGTTGGGTCGTGGGAATGGTCGAAAAATTCAAGCAATCCCATTTTCGTGTTGGGCAAAACCCTCTGCGGTCTGTGAAATGGGGTGAAAATATTGGTTTTCCGTTGGTGTTAGTCTGTGAGCACCCCGTAGAATAAGGGTTGCGTCCAAACAGAAGCAGCGTGGCCTAACGGAAGGATCACCGTCCTGAGAGTCAGAGGACTTGGGTTCTAATCCCGGCTCTTCCTCCTGCCTGCTGTGTGACCTTGGGCAAGTCACTTCATCTCTCTGTGCCTCGGTTCCCTCCTCGGCAAAACGGGGATTCACTACCCCTTCTCCCTCCTACTTAGACTACCAGCCCCATGTGGGACCTGATGATCTCGTATCTACCCTAGCGCTTAGTAGGGTGCTTGGCACATAGTAAATCATCATCATCAATCGTATTTATTGAGCGCTTACTATGTGCAGAGCACTGTACTAAGCGCTTGGGAAGTACAAATTGGCAACAAATAGAGACAGTCCCTACCCAACAGTGGGCTCACGGTCTAAAAGTTAAGCATAGTAAATGCTTAACAAATACCACAGTGATTATGGTGATGATGATGATGATGATTATGATGATGATGATGATGTTCCGAGGGAAGATAAAGTGGGGAAAACCGACGGCCCGACCCTCTGATGGATGTATAGTGAGTTCAGTTGCAGTTTGACGCTGGAGATAGATCATCATCATCATCATTAATCGTATTTATTGAGCGCTTACTGTGTGCAGAGCACTGTACTAAGCGCTTTGGAAGTACAAGTTGGCAACGTGCGTTCAATATTCTTGGGCAAAAACGAGGAATGAAACGAACCCTTCAGATCTCACCAGTGCCAGACCTTTTTTTTTTCCACAGATGCCTTTGCTTAGTGGATTTATTTGTTGTTTCCAGCTATTCTGGAACGTGAGGTGTTTTCTTTTGTATTCTAATAGCTCCTCCGTGGTTTCCTCTGAGCACTTTGATGTTGACAGAGAAAGGCCAAAGAAGCTTTCGTGACTCCACCAAAGTGTCATAACAAAAGTCAGGCTCCGCATGGTTCTGAGGGATTGACTTTCAAGCAGGAACTGGGTTATTTTGGAAACTTCGCTAATGACACTGTTATTATTTCTCATGAGTGATAAGGTTGATGGATCCATCCCACGTGTATTTAGCTTAATCCCTCCAGGTCCAAGCAGGGAGCTCCGGGGAGTTGGGAAGGGTCTACCGACTCTCTTAGGTTGTATGTTCCCAAGCGCTTAGTACAGCGTTCTGCACCCAGTAAGCGCTCAATAAATAACATTGATTGAGCCAATCGGAGGATGGGGAACAGGGTCACTTTTCCAGAAGACCCCATTTTAGGGGAGGTAGGAAGCTTGAGGAATCCGGTTTCCTTGAGATATTCGAGGGAAGCAGCGTGACTTAGTGGAAAGAGCACGGGCCTGTTGTTTGTAATCTCCCAAGTGCTCTGCACACAGTGAGCGCTCAATAAATACAATTGAATGAAAATGAATGAATGAATGACCCGGTTGGAGTTCCAAGGAAGTTTAGGTGTTCCGGATGATAACGGGAGCTAGGCACAGACCCTGCTTCTCCCTCAGGATGCACATAGTAAGTGCCTAATAAATGCCATCATTATTATTATTATTATTATTACAAAGTACACTCAGTTTCCCCAAGACTGTGATTTCATCATCATCATCAATCGTATTTATTGAGCGCTTACTATGTGCGGAGCACTGTACTAAGCGCTTGGGAAGTACAAATTGGCAACACATAGAGACAGTCCCTACCCAACAGTGGGCTCACAGTCTAAAAGGGGGAGACAGAGAACAAAACCAAACATACCAACAAAATAAAATAAATGGGATAGATATGTACAAGTAAAATATATAAATAAATAAATAGAGTAATAAATATGTACAACCATATATACATATATACAGTGATTTAAGACTGTGAGCCCCATACGGGACAGGGACTGGGTCCAACCTGATTAGCTGGTATCTGCCCCGGCACGCAGATTAGTGCCTTACACATAGTAAGCGTTTACCAAATACCATTATTATTTATCCATTTGATCGCATTTATTGAGCCCTGCTGAGAGCTCACCTCCTCCAGGAGGCCTTCCCAGACTGGGCCCCTTCCTTCCTCTCCCCCTCGTCCCCCTCTCCATCCCCCCATCTTACCTCCTTCCCTTCCCCACAGCACCTGTATATATGTATATATGGTTGTACATATTTATTACTCTATTTATTTATTTATTTATTTATTTTACTTGTACATTTCTATCCTATTTATTTTATTCTGTTGGTATGTTTGGTTCTGTTCTCTGTCTCCCCCTTTTAGACTGTGAGCCCACTGTTGGGTAGGGACTGTCTCTATGTGTTGCCAATTTGTACTTCTCAAGCGCTTAGTACAGTGCTCTGCACATAGCAAGCGCTCAATAAATACGATTGATTGATTGATTGAGCGCTTACCGTGTGCAGAGCACCGTACTAAGCGCTTGGGAGAGCGCAATACAACAATAAACAGACACATCCCCTGCCCCCAACAAGCTTACAGCCTAGGGGGTGGGAGACAGACGTTAATATCAATAAATAAATTGCAGATGTGGACATAAGCATTATTATTATTATTAGAAGGTGAGGGTTGCGTTCTTTGAGAACCCCAGGCTGGGGGACCCCCATATGGCCGGAGTCTCCCCACATCCGTCCCCCTGAGAGGGAGGGATAACCTTCCTCCCTAAAAATGGAACTCCCTCAGATAGAAATGACTGGGTATTTTACAGAGGTGTCGGGAACCCCCCGAATCTCTGGGTTCCCTTCTCGATTGCCTTCTCCTCCCGCCTGACCTGTCCTGAGAAGATTCCGGCTTAGGAGGAGATGCCTGCAATAAAAAAAACATGATTTTTACCGTCCCCCAACCCTTCTCAAAGGTCAGAAGGGCAGATAAACAGCTTCCTGCAGCTGCCGCCCCATCTGACACACGACCGAGGCCGAAAGCGTGCGGCCAACAGATAAACGCGTCAGGCGGCGTCTCCGCGGGCTCCTGAGCTTGGGGGATCTGAACTTGACCCCCTTTTCCTCCGAGGAATGAATATTAAAAAGAGGGATTGGCGGTAATGAAGAGAGGCGGAACCGCCTCTCGGGTGCACGTCCCGTCACGTGGCTTGGGGCCTGGAAGTTGGGGGACCTGGGCCCACTGTTGGGTAGGGACCGTCTCTATATGTTGCCAACTTGTACTTCCCAAGAGCTTAGTAAGCGCAGTAAGCGCTCAATAAATACGATTGATTGATTGATTGATCATCCCGGCTCTGCTATTAGCCAGTTGGGAGACCTTGGGTGAGTCACTTCACTTCTCTGTGCTTCCATTTTCCTCCTTTCTAATACCTGTTCTCCCGCCCACTTTGACTGCGCCGCGTGTGGGGCAGGGATCGTGTCTGACCTGATTATGGTGAATCAGTCTCGGGGATTGACTCATTGTAAGCGCTTAAGAAATACCAGGATAGCAGTGATCATCCTTGAAGTTCAGAGGAATGGAGTGACATGCTGATTCATTCAGTAGTATTTATTGAGCACTTAGTGTGTGCAGAGCACTTACCCCACCCTTTCAGTGGCAAAGCTTGGGCCCAGGGGTCCCCACTCCCAAACTATCTCACGCTTTACTAGGCCAATTGATGGTACTGGTTGAACACCAGTGCAGAGTTCTGTACTGAGCGCCTAGGGGAAAAAATAGAATGAGGAAGTACAATCTCTGCTCTCAAGGAGTTTGCCAAGTAACAGTGAGGCAGGCACGAAATCCTGGGAGGAGGGAGAAGAGCGTGGAAAGGTGGATACATGGATAAGTGAGTACCCGGATAGAGCTCGGGCCTGAGAATCAATCAATCAATAGTATTTATTGAGCGCTTACTGTGTGCAGAGCACTGGACTAAGCGCTTGGAAAGTACAAGTTGGCAAAATATAGCGACAGTCCCTACCCAACAGTGGGCTCACAGTCTAAAAGGGGGAGACAGAGAACAAAACCAAACATACTAACAAAATAAAATAGACTAGATATGTACAAGTAAAATAAATAAATCAGAGGTCCTGGGTTCATTCATTCATTCATTCATTCAGTCGTATTTATTGAGCGCTTACTGTGTGCAGAGCACTGTACTAATCCCAGCTCTACCACTCATCTGCTGTGGGACTCAGGGCAAATCACTTCACTTCTCTGGGCCTCAGTTCCCGCGTCTGTAAAATGGGGATTAAGACTGAGCTGCCTGAGGGACAGGGATTATGACCAACCTGATTGCCTTCTGTCTACCCCGGCGCTTAGAACATTTTTAGACTGTGAGCCCACTGTTGGGTAGGGACTGTCTCTATATGTTGCCAATTTGTACTTCCCAAGTGCTTAGTACAGTGCTCTGCACATAGTAAGCGCTCAATAAATACGATTGATGATGATTGCTCGACACATAGTAAGCCCTTACCAGATATTATTATCATTATTGTTGTTTTTAGTATTGTTACTTAAACAGGAGAACGTCGATACCCACAGAAGTGGTGGTTGGGAATAGCCGCAGTTTGGATGTAACAAAGAACTTTTGAATTGGTTCTTGGGCAAGGAGAGGGCAGGTATGACCTGAGGAAAAGAAAAATTAAACAGGGAAGGCCTCTTGGAAGAGGTGGGGATTTCAGGAGGGCTTTGAAGCCCATAATGCATAATTCTGTGCCCTCCCAACTGCCGCCGGGTGCCCAACTCTACCATCCCCAGCTTCTCTGCAGCGAATCCACTTCTCTATTTTGAAACCCAGTGCCGTCTTCACAGTAAGCGCTCAATAAATACGATTGATGATGACGATCTTCAAACAGAAGGTCAGCTCTCCGTCTCCCGCCATTCCAAACTGGGCTATTTCCCTGTGAGGCAGAGCCCTCTACCCGGGGGACTTGATTTCTGCGTTGCTTCATGACCGAGGCATACAGGAAACCGGGTGTTTTTACCAAATTGCTGACCGAAGCCTTGGCAAGATCACAAAACGTCTCCCATCTCCCCGATGAGGACGTAGGCGACGTAGAAAACGGGGCGGGGAGGGGGGCAGGCTGCTATCATAAAGGGAGGAGGAAAGAGTCAATCAGGGGCTGATAAGAGGTAGCATTGATAAATCCCAAATGGGGACTTCAAGCTTAGGAATTCGTGGCACAAGTCTGTCACTAAACCCCTCAACGGAGGATTAACTTTTACCTTTCAAAACGTCGTCTGGGGCCGCGATAGGGCCCGGGAGACTTCCGGCCAGGGGCTGCAGGGGGAAGTTTCCAGCTGCCTGGAGACACTAAGATGATTTCACAGATGGGTCGAATCTCGGCAACAGGAAATGCTTCGTCCCGAAGGGATCTGGAAGGAGAGGGACCGGTCAAGGGTCCTTTTTCGCTGCCTCAAATCAGGCACGAGGCTCGTTCAGGGCCCACTTTTTCTTCCAGGTGGCTCGGAAACACCTGTTGGCCGGAAGGACGGCCACCTCGGGGAGGAACGGAGGATTCTAGGAAGCTCCTTTAAATCCCAGGGAAGAGCTGCTTGTCGGGAGATAAGAGGCGGGAAGCGTAGGTCAGTTTGCCGGCTGGTCTGGTCCCTCCATTTCGCACAACGGGAGGGCTGCCAAAGAGTTTTCAACTGCTCTCAGGCGGCCTTTCCTGGATTGCATGGGTCACTCAATCAGATTTCTTGAGCGCTTAGTGTGTGCTAAACGCTTGGGAGAGTACAATATAACAACAACCGGGCACGTACTCCACCCATAACGAGCTCATACACTCGGTTCTCAAACCCACTTGTTAATTTGTATGGCGGCCTCCAGCTAAGCAACATCATCATCATCATCAATCGTATTTATTGAGTGCTTACTATGTGCAGAGCACTGTACTAAGCGCTTGGGAAGTACAAATTGGCAACAGATAGAGACAGTCCCTACCCAACAGTGGGCTCACAGTCGAAAAGGGGGAGACGGAGAACAAGACCAAACATACTAACAAAATAAAATAAATAGAATAGATATGTACAAATAAAATAAATAAATAAATAAATAGAGTAAAAAAATATGTACAAACATATATCCATATATACAGGTGCTGTGGGGAAGGGAAGGAGGTAAGATGGGGGGATGGAGAGGGGGACGAGGGGGAGAGGAAGGAAGGGGCTCAGTCTGGGAAGGCCTCCTGGAGGAGGTGAGCTCTCAGCAGGGCCTTGAAGGGAGGAAGAGAGCGAGCTTGGCGGATGGGTTACAGAGTTACGGGGTCCCGGAATGAGATGTGGCGGTCCCTTGCCCGGAGGGAGGAGGGCTGGGAGAGCCACCTTGACTATAGGGAGTTCAGCATGGACTAGTGGGAAGAGCCCGGGCCTGGAGTGCTCTGCACACAGTAAGCGCTCAATAAATACGACTGATTGATTGATTGGAGTCAGAGGACCCGGGTTCGAATCCCCGCTCCTCCTGTCGTCCACGTCAACGTCTGTAATCCAACATCAATGGTATTTACTGAGCACTTACTTTATGCAGAGCACTGTACTAAGCCCTTAGCGGCCGTACCTGCCTCCGAAGACTCCCGGGCCTCTCCAGTTGTGACTGAGGGCTTTGGGTTTCAGCTTCGTGAGAGGCTGTAGACAACACCAGGGGCCAGAGAGCAGCGGGATCCCCTTTGCCTCAGTGGTTCTGGGACAGCGGCCTCAGCCAAGGAACGTTGATTTGGATTCTATTCTATTTATTTTATTTTGTTAGTATGTTTGGTTTTGTTCTCCGTCTCCCCCTTTTAGACTGTGAGCCCACTGTTGGGTAGGGACTGTCTCTAGATGTTGCCAATTTGGACTTCCCAAGCACTTAGTACAGTGCTCTGCACATAGTAAGCGCTCAATAAATACGACTGATGATGATGATGATGATGATGATGATTTGGATGTGCTTTCATGAGGTGGCAGGCCATGTTTCTGTTTATTTCCTCACCAAGTGCTGAGGGACAAACCGGGGAGAGGCCGTGAGGGGCTCGGACGTCAAGCCGTGGAAAGGGATTTGACTTTATCGGCGTTGCGTTACAGCTTGGTCCCCTTTGGAAAGAATAATGCTCATATAATAACCCTGTCTGCTTCTCCCTCCCCCGGCCCCTAGCTTCTCTTCACAAGGATTTCGATCCGTTTTGGCCCAGGGGTAGAGGGAGGAATCAGGTCTTGGGAATTTCAGGGGCATAAAATAGGGCCATTTTCTAAATCCCAAGTGATGGCTGTTATGGTGCAGGAAGCAGGGTACCCTAAAGGCGTTATATGATAAAAGGAAGATAGGAGAGGATCTCGGGGATCTTGGCTACAACCCCGGCCTAGACAATCAACTAGATGGTAGTGATTCCTACAGAAGTCAACTGCTTTTTTCCTGTTCCCTTGTCTCTGCTAAACTCCCGGTTTTAAAGTGAAATCCGAGGCATTTGGGGTGGGTCCCTCCCCGGAGACCAGCTAATACCAGCTTTCAAGTTTCATTTCTTCTGTCTTGCGGAAAACGAATGTTTTTGTCTGATCTGAGCCCACTGTTGGGTAGGGACTGTCTCTATATGTTGCCAATTTGTACTTCCCAAGCGCTTAGTACAGTGCTCTGCACATAGTAAGCACTCAATAAATATGATTGATGATGATCTGCAGTTGTTTTCTCAGGGGACGGAGGCAGTGTTGTCTAGTGGAAAGAACAGAGGATTGGAAGTCAGCCGTCCCAGTTCAGTCAACTGCCTGCGGTGGAACTCTGGATGATAATAATAATAATAATCATGGTATTTATTAAGTGCTTACTATGTGCAAAGCACTGTTCTAAGCGCTGGGGAGGTTACAAGGTGATCAGGTTGTCCCACGGGGGGGGGGGGGGGGCTCACAGTCTTAACCCCCATTTTACAGACGAGGGAACGGAGGCCCAGCAAAGTTAAGTGACCAAAGTCACACAGCTGACAAGTGATGGAGCCAGGATTTGAACCCGTGACCTCTGACTCCAAAGCCCGGGCTCTTTCCACTGAGCCACGCTGCTTCTCTTTGGATGAGAGGATAGAGAACAGGGAAGCCTGTTCTCCTTCCCTCTTAGATTGCGAGCCGATCTGATCTCCTTGTATTTATCCCAGCACTTAGCCCAGTGCTTGGAACTTGGAAAATGCTTAATAAAACGCCAGCCTTATTGGAGAGAGACATTGACTCTTGATATAGCACAAATCAATGTTGCACAGCACACCCAGGCTTCGGAGTGGAGAAGCAGTGTGGCCCAGTGGACAGAGCCCGGGCCTGGGAAACAGAGGGACCTGGGTTCTAATCCCGCTCCGCCACTTGTCTGCTGTGGTGCTGAATCACCAGTCGTATTTAACCCACTGTATTTATTGAGCTCTTGCCTCCGGGATTTTCTACCCATTGAGATGTGAGGGGTGAGGTCTAGCAAATAGCTGATCCACCCCGCAGCGTGGAGTTTTAATTCCCCCCAGTCAATTCCTCTCTGCACACAGTAAGGGCTCAATAAATACCGTTGTTCGACTGATTCTATCATTCTAAAATTATTATTATTATTATTATTATTATTCTCTTCTCCCCCTCACCTCCCTCTCCATCCCCCATCTTACCTCCTTCCCTTCCCCACAGCACCTGTATATATGTATATACGTTTGTACATATTTATCACTCTATTTATTTATTTATTTTACTTGTACATATCTATTCTATTTATTTTATTTTGTTACTATGTTTGGTTTTGTTCTCTGATTCCCCCTTGTAGACTGTGAGCCCAATGTTGGGTAAGGACTATCTCTATATGTTGCCAATTTGTACTTCCGAAGCGCTTAGTCCAGTGCTGTGCACATAGTAAGCGCTCAATAAATACGATTGATGATGATGATGATGATTCTCTTGCGAGGGCTCCGCACACAGTAAGTGCTCACTACATATGATTGATTGATTTCTGAGTTGCCTCCATTTCCCTCTCTGTGTAATGACCCTCACACACTTGCAACAAAAGCAGTGTGGCCTAGCGGAAAGGGGCCGGACCTCAGAGTCAGAGGTCCTGGGTTCTAATCCCAGCTCTAATCCCGGTGTGTCCCTAAACTTCTCTGTCCCTCAGTTTCCTCACCTGAAAAATGGGGGTTCAATACCTGCTCTCCCGCCTACTCACACTGTGATTCCCACGCAGGACAGGGACTGTGTTTGACCTGATTAATTTGTATCTGCCCCAGCACTTAAAATAATGCTTCACACGTACTAAGCGCTTAACAAATATCATAAAAAACTCTCCTATAAGACAAGCCGCGAGTAAGCATCAAGCGTTTCTTGGACAAGGGCGGCTACTTGAGTCCATTTATTATTATTTGCGTTGTGTTCCTCTGAAAGGCTCTTATCGAATCAGTGGTCTAGACATCCTACTTACTTTAGTGTGTCTTCAACACAAAATAACGTGCAGCAATAGGCAAAAACAGACCCTGGGACGTCCTCAAGATCAAAGACTGTTTAAATATGAAGCGTTGTTATTATTGTCACTGGTCTTAGCTGTTTTGACATGAAAGACCAAAATTTGGCTTTGGAAGGGAAAAAGAGGTCACTGTTTTGGTACAGGGAAAGAACGGAAGACAGAAAGGGGACCCTAGAGTTATTGTAAATGCAACAAAAAATAGAAATTTCAGCTCTATTCAAATGAATGAGGACCGACCAGCCAGTCGATAGTGTTTATTAAGCTATTCTGTATGAAGCACTTTCCAGAGAATCAATCAGTGGTATTTATTGAGTGCTTATTGTGTGCAGAGCACTGTACTAAGTGTTTGGGAAAGTGCAATGCAATGAAGTTGGTAGATGTGATTCATCATCATCATCAATCGTATTTATTGAGCGCTTACTATGTGCAGAGCACTGTACTAAGCGCTTGGGAAGTACAAATTGGCAACATATAGAGACAGTCTAGGGACTGTCCAACAGTGGGCTCACAGTCTAAAAGCAGCACCAACAGCAGTCCAACAGCACCTAAGAACGACAGACCGTTGCGTGTTGTCCGGTGGGTGAATAATAACACTAATAATTGTGGTATTTGTTAAGCACCTACTATGGGCCGGGCACTGAACTAAGTGCTGGGGTAGTTTCAAGGGAGACAGGTTGGACGTGGTCCCTGTCCTAGGTGGGGCTCACTAATGCATTTTACAGATGAGGTAACTGAGACCCAGAGAATAATAATAATAATGATGGCATTTATTAAGCGCTTACTGTGTGCAAAGCACTGTTCTAAGCGCTGGGGAGGTTACAAGGTCATCAGATTGTCCCACGGGGGGCTCACAGTCTTCATCCCCATTTTCCAGATGAGGGAACTGAGGCCCAGAGAAGTGAAGTGACTTGCCCAAAGTCACCCAGCAGACAAGTGGAGGAGCGGGATTAGAACCCAGGTCCTTCTGGTTCCCAGGCTCTATCCACTAGGCCACCCTGCTTCTCACTGGGCAGCCGGGATGCAGCACTGTGTTGACAGTGTCCTTAAAAAGGTTCCTCTGTTCTCCTAACCTAGGGCCTCAGTGGACATCTCCAAGAACCTGGTGTCCGGGACCTTTGAAAATCACCGTCGCAGATGAAGGTAAGTGGGAGGAAGCAAAGAACCCTGCCATGACAGAAGACGGGGCAGGAAGCCACTGAAATAATAATAATAATAATAATGATGGTATTTATTCAGCACTTACTATGTATCAAGCACTGTTCTAAGCACTTGGGTAGATACAAGACAGTCAGGAGCAGTTTGGCCTAGAGGAAAGAGCACTCGACCAGAAGTCAAAAGACCTGGTTCTTAACCCTGGCTCTGCCACTTGCCTACCGTGTGACCTTGGGCAAGTCACTTAAACTATTCTGGGCCTCAGTTTCCTCATCTGTAAAATGGAGATCGAATATATGTTCTCTCTCCTACTTAGACTGTGAACACCACGTGGGACAGGGATTGCGTCCAACTTGATTAACTTGTGTCTGCCCCGGTGCTTAGAACAGTGCATGGCACACAGTAACAAACACAGTAATGACAATAATGGTAATAATGAGAATGATGATCCTGTCAGACAGTTCCTGTACTACATAGGGCTCACAGTCTAAGGGGAAGGGAGAACTTGAATCTCCCTTTAAAGGTGAAGAAACTGAGGCCCCCGAGACGTGAAGTGGCTCGCCCAAAGCCACAAAGCAGCCAAGTGGCGGAGCTGGGTTTAAAACCCAGGCCCTCCGACCCCCAGATCCAAGCTCTTTCCGTTAGATCTTGCTGTTTCTCACTAGGCCACACTGCCCCTCCATTAGTCTGAACAGTGCTTTGCACATAGTAAGCGCTTAACAAATGTCATTATTATTATTACAGTGTCACATGTCCTCTCCTACAGAGGCAAGAAACTGTTGATGATGGCCATGGAATAAAGTAGGGAGGTACCACTTATTTCCCCTCCGGGAAACAAATCAGGCGGGTAAATAAATCAGGCGGGTTTTCTATTTTGTAGGGAGGTACCACTTATTTCCCCTCTGGGAAACGAATCAGGCGGGTAAATAAAGAGCCCAACTGCAAGGCTATTTCTAGAAAAGCTTTCGGACGAGACCTTATGTTTCCCCAATTCCCAGCAGCTGGATGCGCGTTTCTAGGGTTTGACAACCAAATCCTCCGTCCCCTCTGATTAAGAGTCATATTCAACCGCCCCGAAAGGTTTGCAGATTTTGTTTTCGAATCTCCCTCTGGTAAACAAAGCGGGCACAGGGTAATTAGAAAGGTCAAAGGGCCCCCCAAGAGGCAAAACTTAGAGATCGGTCTCTAGTTTCCCATTTTCGAGAAGTTCTACTCCAGTTTGGGTTCCGGGGCTTCCGTCTTGCTGCAGGACCAGGCCGGTGCAGAGGGTCGCGGCCTCCAAAAATAGAGGATACTCCCCGTTTAATGAAAGGCGGGACTGGGAGGCTGCTCTTGACAGGACGCGTTCAGAAGTGAGGGAGCGGGGGAACATTTCAGGCTGCAGAGGAAAAACAGGAAGGGGAAAAAAATTCACTTTCGTTGGAAGGGATAGAGGATTTGATAGGTAATTCGATCTCCTTGCCCTGTGTTTGTGTAACTAATACCTTCCATGTGAGCAAACAAATCGAGGGATACACTTCTTTTGCGGGGTTTCTCTGGGAAATCTATTCTATCTAAGGATTTAGGTACACAACCTCAATACTAATTGATTCCACCTTAGAAGACAGGAAAGACCGTTAATGAGCGTGGCCGGCTCTCCTCGCCCGTACCCCCGTAGAAGGCTAGGAGAAGAAAGCTCGGGAGAGGGATAGGGTGGTATTCGGGCCTCTTGCGGCGATGGTTCAACTGGTTAGTTTCTGACCAAACTGGTTAATTTGAGGAGCGCGGTCTGCAGTGGATATTTTTTTCCTTTTTTTTAAAAAAAAAGGACAGGTGGAAGATTGCTAGCTTGGGTGGCAGGGTGGCTTACTGGGAAGGAAGGTGATGCTGGAAGTTGGAAGGAACTTAGATTAAGTCCCCAGCTCTTCCTCTGGCCTGCTGCGTAACCTCAAACGAGTCACTTAACCTCTCGGGACCTCACTTGTAAAACGGGGATTAATTAATGATGGCGTTTATTAAGCGCTTACTATGTGCAAAGCACTGTTCTAAGCGCTGGAAAAGCGGCAGCTGGGACATTTTCCAACTAAAAGCACCCGCCTCCTTCGAGCCGGAATCGAACCAGCGACCTGAGGATCTCTCCGGTGGGGTAACCACGCTACAGTCCTCCGCTCCACCAGCTGAGCTATCGAAGGACCGCTTGAGGGGATTCCTTCGTTCATTCAATCGTATTTATTGAGCGCTTCCTGTGTGCAGAGCACTGGACTAAGCGCTTGGGAAGTACAAGCTGGCAACAGAGACAGTCCCTACCCAACAGCGGGCTCACAGTCTAGAAGGGGGAGACAGAGAACAAAACCAAACATTGACAAAATAAATAGACTATGTACAAATAAAATAAATAGAGTAATAAATATTAGGAGCTTACTATGAGCCAAGCACTGCGGTGGATACAAGCAAATCAGGTTGGACACAGGCTGTCATTGAATATTTTAGACTGTGAGCCCACTGTTGGGTAGGGACTGTCTCTATATGTTCCCAATTTGTACTTCCCAAGCGCTTAGTACAGTGCTCTGCACATAGTAAGTGCTCAATAAATACGATTGATGATGATTGAATATCCAGGTTTTTTTTTTTCCCAGCAGCCAACCTCGCTCTGTCTAAGGCCCTGCCTCCAAGTTCCTCAGCTCAGAAGCAACACCTTTGTTATTATTATTAATAATAATAGCAATAGTAAAATAATAAATGTCATTCATTAAGCATTTACTGTGTGCCGATGAACTGAGCTCTGGGATAGGATCAAGGTAATCTAGTCACACAGTCCCTGTAATAAGGGGCTCACAGCCTAAGGGGGAGGGAGAACAGGTATTGAACCCCATTTGACAGATAAGGAAACTGAGGCACAGAGAAGTTAGTGGACTTGCCCAAAGGCACCCAGCAGATGAGTGGCAGGTGTGGGATTAGAACCCAGGTCCTCCGACCCGTGGGCGTGAGCTCTTTCCACAAGGCCGTGCCACTTCCTAACAGCGTGTAATGGGGGTCTGGCCGAGGTATGTGAAGACTCTTAAGTGAGGGATCATCATCAATCGTATTTATTGAGCGCTTACTATGTGCAGAGCACTGTACTAAGGGATGAGGGATGAGGTCAGGGGATGATGATGATGATGATGATGATTGTGGTATTTGTGAAGCACTTACTATGTGCCAGGAACTGTAGTAAACGCTGGGGTAGATGCCAAGGTAATTAGGTTGGACACAGTCCCTGTCCCACTTGGGGCTCGCCGCCTTAAACCCCATTTTACAGATAAGGGAACTGAGGCCCAGGGAAGTGAACTGACTTGCCCATGGTCAAGAGAAGAAGTGGGATGGTTGCCAGGCCTGGCCTGTCAAGGGCCATTGCGACCCGTTGCTTCTGTAATCGTGGAGATGGAATAAATCGTGATACTATTTGGTTTCCCGCTGGTGACTTTTCGGAGGATCTCAAAGCGCTCGGCGGACGAGGCGGTCCCTACCGTGTCCTTGAGCGATACGTAGGAGGCAGTATTATTGCCCCTTTTTCTAAGACAGCTGGGGGGGTTACAAGGTGATCAAGTTGCCCCATGCGGGGCTCACAATCTTAATCCCCATTTTCCAGATGAGGTCACTGAGGCTCAGAGAAGTGAAGTGACTTGCCCAAGGTCACGCAGCAGTCATGGGGCGGAGCCGGGATTCGAGCCCATGACCTCGGACTCCAAAGCCCGGGCTCTTTCCACTCAGCCACGCGGTTTCTCTAAGGTGAAGCAGCGTGGCGTAGCAGATAGAGCCCGGGCCTGGGGGTCAGAAGGTCATGAGTTCTAATCCCGGCTCCGCCGATGGTGTGCTGTGTGGCCTTGGGCAAGTCATTTCTCTGGGCCTCAGTTCCCTCATCTGTAAAATGGGGATTAAGACTGCGAACCCCATGAGGGACAGGGTCTGTGTCCAATCTGGTCTGTAGGTTGCCAACTTGGACTTCCCAAGCGCTTAGTACAGTGCTCTGCACACAGACTGAGCCCCTTCCTACCTCCCCCCCGCCTTACCTCCTTCCCCTCCCCACAGCACCTGTATATATGTATATATATATATATATGTACGGATTTATTACTCTAGTTTATCTGTACATATTTATTCTATTTATTTTATTTTGTTAATTTGTTTTGTTGTCCGTCTCCCCCTTCTCGACTGTGAGCCCGCTGTCGGGTAGGGACTGTCTCTAGATGTTGCCAACTTGTACTTCTCAAGCGCTTAGTACAGTGCTCTGCACACAGTAAGCGCTCAATAAATACGATTGAATGAATGAATGAATGAGAGCTCACCTCCTCCAGGAGGCCTTCCCAGACTGAGCCCGCACCTTACCTCCTTCCCCTCCCCACAGCACCTGTATATATGTATATATGTCCGTACGGATTTATTACTCTATCTTATCTGTACATATTTATTCTATTTATTTTATTTTGTTAATATGTTTTGTTTTGTTGTCCGCCTCCCCCTTCTAGACTGTGAGCCTGCTGTCGGGTAGGGACCGTCTCTCTATGTTGCCAACTTGTACTTCTCAAGTGCTTACTACAGTGCTCTGCACACAGTAAGCGCTCAATCAACACGATTGAATGAATGAATGAATTTGCTTGTATCCACCCTAGAGCTTAGTAGAGGGCTCAATAAACACGACTGAATGAATGAATGAATTTGCTTGCATCCACCCTAGAGCTTAGTAGAGTGCTCAGTAAACACGACTGAATGAATGAATGAATTTGCTTGTATCCACCCTAGAGCTTAGTAGAGAGCTCAGTAAACACGATTGAATGAATGAATTTGCTTGCATCGACCCTAGAGCTTAGTAGAGCGCTCAATAAACACGATTGAATGAATGAATGAATGTGCTTGTATCCACCCTAGAGCTTAGTAGAGCGCTCAATAAACACGACTGACTGAATGAATGAATTTGCTTGTATCCACCCTAGAGCTTAGTAGAGCGCTCAATCAACACGATTGAATGAATGAATGAATTTGCTTGTCTCCACTCTAGAGCTTTGTAGAGCGCTCAATAAACACGACTGAATGAATGAATGAATTTGCTTGTATCCACCCTAGAGCTTAGTAAAGCGCTCAATAAATACGATTGAATGAATGAATGAATGTGCTTGTATCCACCCTAGAGCTTAGTAGAGCACTCAGTAAACACGACTGAATGAATGAATGAATTTGCTTGTATCCACCCTAAAGCTTAGTAGAGCGCTCAATAAACACGACTGACTGAATGAATGAATTTGCTTGTATCCACCCTAGAGCTTAGTAGAGCGCTCAATAAGCATGATTGAATGAATGAATGAATTTGTTTGTATCCACCCTAGAGCTTAGTAGAGCGCTCAATAAGCACGATTGAATGAATGAATGAATTTGTTTGTATCCACCCCAGAGCTTAGTAGAGCGCTCAATAAACACGACTGAATGAATGAATGAATTTGCTTGCATCCACCCTAGAGCTTAGTAGAGCGCTCAATAGACATGATTGAATGAATGAATGAATTTGCTTGTATCCACCCTAGAGCTTAGTAGAGCGCTCAATAGACACGCCTGAATGAATGAATGAATTTGCTTGCATCCACCCTAGAGCTTAGTAGAGCGCTCAATAGACACGACTGAATAAATGAATGAATTTGCTTGTATCCACCCTAGAGCTTAGTAGAGCGCTCAGTAAACACGACTGAATGAATGAATGAATTTGCTTGCATCCACCCTAGAGCTTAGTAGAGCGCTCAATAGACATGACTGAATGAATGAATTTGCTTGTATCCACCCTAGAGCTTAGTAGAGCGCTCAATAGACACGCCTGAATGAATGAATGAATTTGCTTGTATCCACCCTAGAGCTCTCAATAAACGCAACTGAATGAATGAATGAATTTGCTTGCATCCACCCTAGAGCTTAGTAGAGCACTCAATAAACACGACTGAATGAATGAATGAATTTGCTTGCATCCACCCTAGAGCTTAGTAGAGCGCTCAATAAACACGACTGAATGAATGAATGAATTTGCTTGTATCCACCCTAGAGCTTAGTAGAGCGCTCAATAGACACGCCTGAATGAATGAATGAATTTGTTTGTATCCACCCTAGAGCTTAGTAGAGTGCCTGGCACATAGTAAGCGCCCAGCAAACGACACAATCATTATGAATTATTAGGTGAGCAGCCGACCGCTCCGGACGGAGGCCGCGGCCTCGCCCGGCATTTCCTGTGCTGGGATCGGGATCTGACAGGGCTCCTCCGATTGCACTTCCTCACCCCGGGAGTTGATGGAGAGAGAGGCCTGTTTCCTGTTTGGCTGTGGGAGGGCATGGCTTTAGCCCACTCCTCCTTCTCCTTGTCCTCCTCCTCCTCCTCTCCCGGGCCTCTGGGATCACAGGCTGTGCTCTGGCCTCTGGGATTCCTCTCCTCCCCCCCGTGCCGGGATTGTCAGCCGCGGTGATAACGGAGAAGGTCTTCCGGGCTGTGGCCGAGGCCTCCACCTGCCCCGGACCAGGCAACAGGAAGGACCCTGACTCCATCTGGAAACTGGGGCTGGGATAATAATGATGGCATCTGTTAAGCGCTTACTATGTGCACTGTTCTAAGCGCTGAGGGGGGGGATACAAAGTGATCAACTTGTCCCACGTGGGGCTCACAGCCTTAATCCCCATTTTACAGATGAGGGAACTGAGGCTCAGAGAAGTGAAGTGACTTCAGGGTTCGGGCCGGGATTCGAACCCATGACCTCCGACTCCAAAGCCCGGGCTCTTTCCAGTGAGCCACGCTGCTTCTCCAGTTAGTGTGGCTAATGGCTACACTCTTCTTAATAATAATAATAGTAATTGTGGTTTCTGTTAAGCGCTTACTGAGTGCCAGGCACTGTACTAAGTGCTGGGGGTGATACAAGTGAATCAGATTGGACATCAATCAATCGATCAATGGTATTTATTGAGCGCTTACTGTGTGCCGAGCACTGGACTAAGCGCTTGGGAAGTCCAAGTTGGCAACATATAGAGACGGTCCCTACCCAACAGTGGGCTCACAGTCTAGAAGGGGGAGACAGAGAACAAAACCAAACGTATTAACAAAATATAGTCCCTGTCCCACAAGGGGCTTCCAGTTTCAATCAGTCAATCAATCAATCCTATTTATTGAGCGCTTACTGTGTGCAGAGCACTATACTAAGCGCTTGGGAAGTACAAGATGGCAACATCTAGAGACAGTCCTTACCCAACAGTGGGCTCACAGTCTAAAAGGGGGAGACAGAGAACAAAACCAAACATACTAACAAAATAAAATGAATAGATATGTACAAGTAAAATAAATAATTAAATAAATAGAGTAAATTTCTCTCCCCCTTCTAGACTGTGAGCCCACTGTCGGGTAGGGACCGTCTCTAGATGTTGCCAACTTGGACTTCCCAAGCGCTTAGTACAGTGCTCTGCACACAGTAAGCGCTCAATAAATATGATTGATTGATTGATTTTACAGTGAAGTAACTGAGGCACAGAGAAGTGAAGTGGCTTACCCAAGGTCACACAGCCGACAAGGGGCAGAGCCGGGATTAGAACCCGTCACCCAGGCCCGGCTCTAGCCACTACTCCATGCTGCTCTTGGAGGGCTCTTTCTAGTCAACTCTTCTCCTCACTGATCCATCAATCCGATAGTATTTATTGAGCACTTACTGGGTGCAGAGCACTGTACTAAGCTCTTGGGAGAGGACAGTACAACAGATTTGGTAGATATGTTCCCTGTCTACAACAAATTTACCGTCTACTTACTTTACTTTCTGGAACCTGGGGCTGGAATTCCAGTTAGTGTGGCTAATGGCCGCACTCTTGTTAATAATAATAATAATAATAATTGTGGTTTCTATTAAGCGCTTACTGAGTGCCAGGCACTGTACTAAGGGCTGGGGGAGATACAAGCAAAGCAGATTGGACATAGTCCCTGTCCCACAAGGGGCTTACGGTTTCAATCTCCATTTTATAAATGTATAAAATATGTATAAATATGTATAAAATATGTATAAATATGTATAAAATATGTATACAGGTATATATATCTGTATATATGTTTGTACATATTTATTACTCTATTTATTTATTTTACTTGTACATATCTATTCTATTTATTTTATTTTGTTAATATGTTTGGTTTTGTTCCCTGTCTCCCCCTTCTAGACTGTGAGCCCACTGTTGGGTAGGGACCGTCTCTAGATGTTGCCAACTTGGACTTCCCAAGCGCTTAGTACAGTGCTCTGCACACAGTAAGCGCTCAATAAATACGATTGATGATGATGGTTTGGTAGATACGTGCCCTGTCTACAACACATTTACCGTCTAGATCTTTACTTTCTGGAAACTGGGGCTGGAATCCCAGTTAGTGTGGCTGATGGCCACACTCTTAATAATAATAATAGTAATTGTGGTTTCTGTTAAGCGCTTCCTGAGTGCCAGGCACTGTACTAAGGGCTGGGGGTGATACAAGCAAATCAGATTGGACATAGTCCCTGTCCCACAAGGGGCTTACAGTTTCAATCTCCATTTTATATATGTATAAATATGTATAGAATATGTATAAATATGTATAAAATATGTATACAGGTATATATATACACCTGTATATATGTATACATGTTTGTACATATTTATCACTCTATTTTATTTGTACATATCTATTCTATTTATTTTATTTTGTTAAAATGTTTGGTTTTGTTCTCTGTCTCCCCCTTCTAGACTGTGAGCCCACTGTTGGGTAGGGACCGTCTCTAGATGTTGCCAACTTGGACTTCCCAAGCGCTTAGTACAGTGCTCTGCACACAGTAAGCGCTCAATAAATATGATTGATTGATTGATTGATTGATTGATTGATTTTACACTGAAGTAACTGAATGCTGGTGAGTGGATTTCAGGACTGTGGGAGTCAGAAGACCTGGGTTGTAATCCCGGCTCCACCATCTGCTTGCTGTGTAACCTTGGGCAAGGCACTTAACCTCTCTGGGCTTCAGTTTCCTCATCTGTAAAAATGGGGACTCACTACCTGCTCCCCTTCGACTTTGAGCACCGTGTAGGGCAGGGACTGTGTCTGACCTGATTATCCTGAAACTTCCCCTTCTAGACCGTGAGCCCGCTGTTGGGTAGGGCCCGTCTCTAGATGTTGCCAACTTGTACTTCCCAAGCGCTTAGTCCAGTGCTCTGCACACAGTAAGCGTTCAATAAATACGATTGAATGAATGAATGAATGAGCCTGCTGTTGGGTAGGGACCGTCTCTATATGTTGCCAACTTGGACTTCCCAAGTGCCTAGTCCAGTGCTCCGCACACAGTAAGCACTCAATAAATACGATTGAATGAATGAACGAATGAATGAAACTACTCCAATGCTTAGCACGGTGCACGGCGCCTAGCAAACGCTTTACAAAAAGTGTTATTTTTGTAAATAATGCCCCTGATTGATTGTTCTTGCTGAATAAACTGCAGCTTTCAGGGCTGCGCTGTAGTGGGGCCAGTGATGTCACTGCTGGGTATGGGGGAGGACGGCCTTTTATCCCCTCTCAATCCCCCCCGCCTTATCCCCTTCCCTTCCCCACAGCCCCTGTATATATGTATATATGTTTGGACGGATTTATTACTCTATTGATTTATTTTACTTGTACATATTTATTCTATTTATTTTATTCAGCTCTTAGAACAGTGCTCAGCGCTTAGAGCAGTGCTTTGCACATAGTAAGCGCTTAATAAATGCCATTATTATTATTATTATTCTGTTAATATTTTTTACCCTATTCTACTTGTACATATTTACTATTCCATTTATTTTATTTTGTTGATGTGTTTTGTTTTGTTGTCTGTCTCCCCCTTTTAGACTGTGAGCCCGCTGTTGGGTAGGGACCGTCTCTAGATGTTGCCAACCTGGACTTCCCCAAGCGTTTAGCACAGTACTCCGCACACAGTAAGCGTTCAATAAATACGATTGATTGATTGATTAGCACAGTACTCCGCACACAGTAAGCGCTCAATAAATACGATTGAATGAACGAATGAATGTTTGGTTTTGTTGTCTGTCTCCCCCTTCTAGCCTGTGAACCCGCTGTTGGGTAGGGACTGTCTCTGTATGTTGCCAACTTGGACTTCCCAAGTGCTTAGTCCAGTGCTCTGCACACAGTAAGCGCTCAATAAATACGATTGATTGATTGATTGATTAGTACAGTACTCCGCACACAGTAAGCACTCAATAAATACAATTGAATGAACGAATGAACGTTTGGTTTTGTTGTCTGTCTCCCCCTTCTAGCCTGTGAGCCCGCTGTTGGGTAGCGACCGTCTCTCGATGTTGCCAACTTGTCCTTCCCAAGCGCTCAGCACAGTGCTCTGCACACCGTAAGCGCTCAATCAATACGACTGAATGAATGAATGAATCTCCTCTGTCTTTTAGCATAACGGAAAATGTGACAGCAAAAAACAAGTGCAGTTCCAGGGCAAAATGGACAGAGGTTAAACAGCCTTGTTTCCCCCACGTCCCTTTCTGGTTGGGCCGAGACCTGCCCTCCCTGCTCCAAGGAGACACTGTTGAGAAGCAGTGTGGCCTAATGGAAAGCGTGCTAGGCGTTCAAACAGTAAGTGTTTAAGAGTAGGTGGTCTACAGGTAGGCGTTCAAGCGGTAAGCGCTTAAGATTATGTGGTCTACAGGTAGCGTTTCCTGAAGAAAACCTCAGAAACATTCACTATCTGGGTTACCGGGGAGATGGCCCTACACCTTCCCCCCCTCCCCACAGCACTTGTATATATTTGCACATATTTATTACTTTATTGATTTTACTTGTACGTATTTATTACTCTATTTTATTAATGATGTGCATCTATCAGCAGAGAAGCAGAGAAGCAGCGTGGCTCAGTGGAAAGAGCCCAGGCTACGCAGTCAAGGGTCCTGGGTTCAAACCCCGGCTCCACCAACTGTCAGCTGGGTGACTTTGGGCAAGTCACTTCACTTCTCTGGGCCTCAGTTCCCTCATCTGGAAAAATGGGGGTTAAAACTGGGAGCCCCCCGTGGGACAACCTGATCGCCTTGTAACCTCCCCAGCGCTTTGAACAGTGCTTGGCACATAGTAAGCGCTTAATAAATACCATTATTATTATCTCTATATGTTGCCAACTTGTACTTCCCAAGCGCTTAGTCCAGTGCTCTGCACACAGTAAGCGCTCAGTAAATACGATTGATTGATTGATTGATTATATAGCTATAATTCTGTTTATTCTGACGGTTTTGACACCCGTCTGCTTGTTTTGTTTCGGTGTCCGTCTCCCCCATCTAGACTGTGAGCCCACTGTTGGGTAGGGACCGTCTCTATATGTTGCCAACTTGGACTTCCCAAGCGCTTAGTCCAGTGCTCTGCACACAGTAAGCGCTCAATAAATACGATTGATTGATTGATTGATTGATTGATTGACTTCCCAAGCACTTAATAAATACGATTGAATGAATGAGTGAATGGAAGGCAAGACAGTTCTGGGCCCAATAAATATCAGCAATTATAGTTAACGAGTTACCATCATCATCAATCGTATTTATTGAGCGCTTACTGTGTGCAGAGCACTGTACTAAGCGCTTGGGAAGTACAAGTCGGCAACATACCCGAAACAGATAGGAGAAAGGAGAATTGTGGGCAGGGAAATCTGTTGACTGACACTCTCCCAAGTGTTTAGAAGAGGGCTCTAGATTGTGAGCTCTAGATTATGTTGCCAACTTGTACTTCCCAAGCGCTTAGTACAGTGCTCTGCACACAGTAAGCGCTCAATAAATATGATTGATTGATTGATTGATTGATTAATTGAGCTCAATGTGGGCAGGGAATGCCTTTTTGTTGTTGTATTGTAGTCTCCCAAGTGTTTAGTACAGTGCTTTGCACAGAGTATCAATTGAAACGATTGAATGAATGACTGAATGAGCACCAGCCCGGCCTGGGTTCTAATCCCGGCTCTGCCAATCGTCTGCTATGCCACCTTGGGCAAGTCACTTCACTTCTCTTTGCCTCAGTTACCTCACCTGTAAAGTGGGGGGACTAACGTGGGACAGGGATTTTGTCCAATTGTGGTTAGCTCGTATATATCCCGGCACTTTGTACAGTGCCCGGAACATAGTAAGCGCTCCACAAATACCATAGAAAGAAAAACTGATGGGGAGATTCACCCGAGGAGGCATGTTTGGAAGATCCTACGACTTTTATTGAACCCTCGTAATAATAAGAATAATGGCATCGTGGATAAAGCACAGGCCTGAGAGTGAGAAGATCCTGAGTTCTAATTCTGGACTTGGACGATTCACCTCACTTCTTTGGGCCTCAATTCCCTTATCTGTAAAATGGGGATTGAGATTGCGAGCCCCACACGGGGCAGGGACTGTGTCCAACCCGATTTGCTTGGATCCACCCCAGCGCTTAGTACAGTGCCTGGAACATAGTAAGTGCTTAACAAATGCCATAATTCATTCAGTCATATTTATTGAGCGCTTTCTGTGTGCAGAGCACTGCAGTAACCACTTATAATAGTAATAAAGCATCATAATAAATAAATTAAAAATATTATTTGTAAGCCCTTACTATGTGCCAAGCACAAGACTGAACAGTGGGGTGGATATGAGTTAATCGGGTGGGACACAGTCCTTGTCCCACAGGGGGTTTACAGTATATATGGGAAGGAGACAGATATTAAATCCTCATTTTACAGAGGAAAGTGAGGCCCATATAAGTTAACTGACTTGCCCAATTGTCACACAGCAGGCATGTAACCGAGCAAAGTTAAAACAAAAATTCATCCGGTCCAGAAAAGGTAAAAAAAAAAATAATGCAGTTTTCTATCATCTGAAAGGCGCCCTCCCCAACCAATTTTTCTTCGCTCCTGTTTATTAAAGTGATTTGTTTTCTATTCTCCTGTCAGTGATCAGCATTATCTCCCAAATGCACTCTAGGCCCCATGAAATTGCTGAGGAACAAAATGGCCCCACTTTTCCCCGGCCTCCCATTGTATTTTTTTCCCCCTCTTATCTACTTCCTGCCCTGCTCCGACTTTTAACTGATACTCTTTTCGCTCCGGCCCCCGCCAGCCACCGGACTGCTTCAAAACCCCCAGTATCCCAACTCTGGTTAATGTTTTTATTCCAATATAGGGATTCCAAGTGGGTTTTCGTGACTGGATGGAGGAGAGAGCTGGAAAGCCCACTGGCAAAGCCCAGGTTTCCGGTTTCTTGGGCGCTTCCTCGGCTGTTTTCTCCACACTCTGGGATCAGCTCTATCCGGGCCGTCTCCCAACCGAACGATGAAATCGCTGGGGGAGAATAGTTTGAGTTGATTCAAGTCATTCGTCGATTCGTTCATTCAACTGTATTTATTGAGCATTTACTGTGCGCAGAGCAGTGAACTAAGCGCTTGGGAAAGTACAATATAACAATAAACAGACACATTCCTTGCCCACATTGAGCTTCATTCATTCATTCATTCATTCAATCGTATTTATTGAGCGCTTACTGTGTGCAGAGCACTGGACTAAGCGCTTGGGAAAGTACAATATAACAATAAACAGACACATTCCTTGCCCACATTGAGCTTCATTCATTCATTCATTCATTCATTCAATCGTATTTATTGCACCCATACTGTGTGCAGAGCACTGTACTAAGTGCTTGGGAAAGTACAATATAACAATAAACAGACACATTCCTTGCCCACATTGAGCTTCATTCATTCATCCATTCATTCAATCATATTTATTGAGCACTTACTGTGTGCAGAGCACTGTACTAAGTGCTTGGGAAAATACAATATAGCAATAAACAGACACATTCCTTGCCCACATTGAGCTTCATTCATTCATTCAATCATATTTATTGAGCGCTTACTGTGTGCAGAGCACTGTGCTAAGCGCTTGGGAAAGTACAATATAACAATAAACAGACACATTCCTTGCCCACATTGAGCTTCATTCATTCATTCATTCATTCAATCGTATTTATTGAGCGCTTACTGTGTGCAGAGCACTGTACTAAGTGCTTGGGAAAGTACAATATAACAATAAACAGACACATTCCTTGCCCACATTGAGCTTCATTCATTCATTCATTCATTCAATCGTATTTATTGAGCGCTTACTGTGTGCAGAGCACTGTACTAAGTGCTTGGGAAAGTACAATATAACAATAAACAGACACATTCCTTGCCCACATTGAGCTTCATTCATTCATTCATTCATTCATTCATATTTATTGAGCGCTTACTGTGTGCAGAGCACTGTACTAAGTGCTTGGGAAAGTACAATATAACAATAAACAGACACATTCCTTGCCCACATTGAGCTTCATTCATTCACTCATTCATTCAATCGTATTTATTGAGCGCTTACTGTGTGCAGAGCACTGTACTAAGCGCTTGGGAAAGTACAATATAACAATAAACAGACACATTCCTTGCCCACATTGAGCTTCATTCATTCATTCAATCGTATTTATT
This sequence comes from Tachyglossus aculeatus, assembly GCF_015852505.1. Lineage (NCBI taxonomy): Eukaryota > Metazoa > Chordata > Mammalia > Monotremata > Tachyglossidae > Tachyglossus > Tachyglossus aculeatus. Next base: position 2,334,627 of record NC_052097.1, on the reverse strand, counting down.
GAGCGCTTACTGTGTGCAGAGCACTGTACTAAGTGCTTGGGAAAGTACAATATAACAATAAACAGACACATTCCTTGCCCACATTGAGCTTCATTCATTCATTCATTCATTCAATCGTATTTATTGAGCGCTTACTGTGTGCAGAGCACTGGGCTAAGCGCTTGGGAAAGTACAATATAACAATAAACAGACACATTCCTTGCCCACATTGAGCTTCATTCATTCATTCAATCGTATTTATTGAGCGCTTACTGTGTGCAGAGCACTGTACTAAGTGCTTGGGAAAGTACAATATAACAATAAACAGACACATTCCTTGCCCACATTGAGCTTCATTCATTCAGTCAGTCATTCAGTCGTATTTATTGAGCGCTTACTGTGTGCAGAGCACTGTACTAAGCACTTGGAAAAGTACAATATAACAATGAACAGACACATTCCTTGCCCACATTGAGCTTCATTCATTCATTCATTCATTCAACTGTATTTATTGCGCGCTTACTGTGTGCAGAGCACTGTACTAAGCGCTTGGGAAAGTACAATATAACAATAAACAGACACATTCCTTGCCCACATTGAGCTTCATTCATTCATTCATTCATTCAATCGTATTTATTGAGCGCTTACTGTGTGCAGAGCACTGTACTAAGTGCTTGGGAAAGTACAATATAACAATAAACAGACACATTCCTTGCCCACATTGAGCTTCATTCATTCATTCATTCATTCATTCATATTTATTGAGCGCTTACTGTGTGCAGAGCACTGGACTATGTGCTTGGGAAAATACAATATAACAATAAACAGACACATTCCTTGCCCACATTGAGCTTCATTCATTCACTCATTCATTCAATCATATTTATTGAGCGCTTACTGTGTACAGAGCACTGTACTAAGTGCTTGGGAAAGTACAATATAACAATAAACAGACACATTCCTTGCCCACATTGAGCTTCATTCATTCATTCATTCATTCAATCGTATTTATTGAGCGCTTACTGTGTGCAGAGCACTGTACTAAGTGCTTGGGAAAGTACAATATAACAATAAACAGACACATTCCTTGCCCACATGGAGCTTCATTCATTCATTCATTCATTCAATCATATTTATTGAGCGCTTACTGTGTGCAGAGCACTGTACTAAGTGCTTGGGAAAGTACAATATAACAATAAACAGACACATTCCTTGCCCACATTGAGCTTCATTCATTCACTCATTCATTCAATCGTATTTATTGAGCGCTTACTGTGTGCAGAGCACTGTACTAAGCGCTTGGGAAAGTACAATATAACAATAAACAGACACATTCCTTGCCCACATTGAGCTTCATTCATTCACTCATTCATTCAATCGTATTTATTGAGCGCTTACTGTGTGCAGAGCACTGTACTAAGCGCTTGGGAAAGTACAATATAACAATAAACAGACACATTCCTTGCCCACATTGAGCTTCATTCATTCATTCATTCAATCTTATTTATTGAGCACTTACTGTGTGCAGAGCACTGGACTAAGCGCTTGGGAAGTCCAAGTTGGCAACATAGAGAGACGGTCCCTACCCAACAGCGGGCTCACAGTCTGGAAGGGGGAGACGGACAACAAAACAAAACGTATAAACCGAATAAAATAAATAGAATAAATATGTACAAGTAAAATAAAGTAATAAATACGTACAAATCTAGCTTCCAATCTGGAGGGGGAGACAGACATTAATATAAATAAATACATTGCAGATATGGACATAAGTGCTTTGAGGCTGGGAGGGGGGATGAATAAAAGGAGCAAGTCAGAGCGACGCAAAAGGGAATGGGAGAAGAAGGAAGGGGGGCTTAGTCAGGGAAGGCCTCTTGGAGGAGATGGGCCTTTTAGACTGTGAGCCCACTGTTGGGTAGGGACTGTCTCTAGATGTTGCCAATTTGTACTTCCCAAGCGCTTAGTACAGTGCTCTGCACATAGTAAGCGCTTAATAAATAAGATTGATGATGATGATGATGGGCCTTCATTAAGGCTCTGATGTAGGGGGAGAGTCATTGTCTGTCGGATTTGAGGAGGGAGGGTGGTCCAGGCCAGCGGCAGGACGTGGGAGCAGGGTTGGCAGTGAGGTAGATCATCATCTTCCTCCTTAGTATAGTAGTGAGTACTTCCCAAGCGCTTAGTACAGTGCTCTGCACACAGTAAGCGCTCAATAAATACAATTGATTGATTGAGTATCCCTAACTATCACGCGGGAGAACGGGGTTCGATTCCCCGACTGGAAGACGGGAATTTTTTGAGAAGCAGCGTGGCTCAGTGGAAAGAGCCCGGGCTTTGGAGTCAGAGGTCGTGGGTTCGAATCCCGGCTCTGCCCGTTGTCAGCTGGGTGACTTTGGGCAAGTCATTTCCCTGCTCTGGGCCTCAGTTCCCTCATCTGGAAAATGGTGATTAAGACTTGTGAGCCCCCCGTGGGACAACCTGATCACCTTGTAACCTCCCCAGCACTTAGAACAGTGCTTGGCACATAGTAAGCACTTAATAAATGCCATTATTGTTATTGGTATCGGTAGATGAGATCGAGGTGCAGGAAGAAGGTTGGCATTAGAGGAGCGAAGCGTGCGGCTTTATGCCCCTTTTTAGATGCCCCCCTCCATGCCCAGACCCAAGCTATTCTACGAGAGGAGGGTGGGGCCACAGGTCCATTTTAATGCTACTTTGACAGTCTGGTTTTCAGCCGGCCTGTCCCCCGTCCAGTACAGAAGCAGCTCCCAATACCCCTATGTCCAATATTTTCATTTTCAGCCCCCAGCCTCCCTCCTCCTCGGCTCCCGCCACTGAGTTCCACGGCTCGGAAGCGGCGCCAGTGTGGTTCCCCTCGGACCCGGAAAGAGGAGTAATTTGGGAGGACTGGGATCCCCCTGGAGAAGTGATCCCAGTTCCGCGGACACGGATGGGCATCCTCGATACGGTGCATATGATGTCCTCATGTTACACGGCACCACCGCGTACCATAGGGGTTGTCAGTCGCTCAGTCAGTCAGTCGTATTTATTGAGCACTTACTGCGTGCCGACCACTGTACTAAGCGCCTGGGAGAGTACAATATAACAATGAACAGACACATTCCCGGCCCACAGCGAGCTTACAGCCTAGACGTGGGGACAGACATGATTATAAATAATGTGGGCGTCTGTCTGGTATCCATGAGGGCTGTCAAGGACCACCTTCCTCAAAAGCGAGCTTAGCAATTTTGCAGGGGACTCCCGGTCTGCTCCGCCTGCTCCCCCCAAAAAACTTAGCTGGATTTTCAGAGACTTAAATCCTTCTCCCATCCCCACCTTCCACACTTCACTATAAAGAGGGAAAAAGTTGGACTTTCCCCTTACAAGACCATTCATTCCGATTACTGGATTAATGGTAGGGAACGGTGCCAGTGGCAAGCGTATGAAGGACTCCTCTCAGGCTGGCCGTGAATTTTTTTCTTTAAATGGTATCTGTTAAGTGCTCACTATGTGTCAGAAACTGTTCTAAGTGCTGGGGTAGACACAAGGTAATCGAATTGGACAGAATCCATGTCCCACTTGAGACGCACGGTCTTAATCCCCATTTGACAGGTGAGAGAACTGAGGCACAGAGAATAATAATAATGATGGCGGCATTTATTAAGCGCTCACTATGTGCAAAGCACTGTTCTAAGCGCTGGGGAGGTTACAGGGTGATCAGGTTGTCCCACGGGGGGCTCGCAGTCTTAATCCCCATTTTACAGATGAGGGAACTGAGGCCCAGAGAAGTGAAATGACTTGCCCAAGGTCACACAGCAGACAAGTGGCGGAGCCGGGACTAGGATCCCGGTCCTTCTGACTCCAGGCCCACTATCTCCCGTGGCTTCTCAATTCTGAAGTTATGCAGTAAATAATAATATTTTTTATTTATTTAGAGTAATATTTATTACTCCATTTATTTATTTGACTTGTACATATCTATTCTATTTATTTTATTTTGTTAATATGTTTTGTCCTCTGTCTCCCCCTTCTAGACTGTGAGCCCACTGTTGGGTAGGGACTGTCTCTCTATGTTGCCACCTGGGACTTCCCAAGCGCTTAGTCCAGTGCTCTGCACACAGGAAGCGCTCAATAGATACGATTGATTGATTGATTGATTAATAATAATGATGGTATTCGATAAGTACTTTATTCTGCGCCAAGCACTGTTCTAAGCGCTGGGATACTCACTTGCCGCCTTTGCCCTGAAGGGGAGAACAGGCGACTGGTAGATAGGATATCTGAGTTCGAATCCCAGCCCTGCTCCCCTCTAGACTGCAAACACCTTGTGGACTCTATTTATTTTTTTATTTATTTTACTTGTACATATCTATTCTATTTATTTGATTTTGTTAGTATGTTTTGTTTTGTTGTCTGTCTCCCCCTTTTAGACTGTGAGCCCACTGTTGGGTAGGGACTGTCTCTATATGTTGCCAACGTGTACTTCCCAAGTGCTTAGTCCAGTGCTCTGCACACAGTAAGCGCTCAATAAATACGATTGATTGATTGATTAATAATAACGATTGTATTCGATAAGTACTTTATTCTGCGCCAAGCACTGCTCTAAGCGCTGGGATACTCACTTGCCGCCTTTGCCCTGAAGGGGAGAACAGGCGACTGGTAGATAGGGTATCTGAGTTCGAATCCCAGCCCTGCTCCCCTCTAGACTGCAAACTCCTTGTGGACTCTATTTATTTATTTATTTATTTTGCTTGTAAATATCTATTCTATTTATTTGATTTTGTTAGTATGTTTGGGTTTGGTCTCTGTCTCCCCCTTTTAGACTGTGAGCCCACTGTTGGGTAGGGACTGTCTCTATATGTTGCCAATGTGTACTTCCCAAGCGCTTAGTCCAGTGCTCTGCACATAGTAAGCGCTCAATAAATACGATTGATTGATTGATTGACAGGGTCCCCCAAGGAGCCATTCCCACCTTCAGCCCCCACTGAAGACGCGAAGTCCTGAAAGACCGTGGATATTTATGTTGAAAATCTGCCACTTGGCCCTAGAGAAGCATTCATTCATTCATCCAATCGTATTTATTGAGCGCTTACTGTGTGCAGAGCACTGTACTAAGCGCTTGGGATGTACCAGTTGGCAACATATAGAGACGGTCCCTACCCAACAGAGGCCTCACAGTCTAGCAGCGTGGCTCATTGGAAATAGCCCGGGCTTTGGAGTCAGAGGTCATGGGTTCAAATCCCGGCTCCGCCACTTTGGGCAAGTCACTTCACTTCTCTGGGCCTCTGTTCCCTCATCTGTAAAAATGGGGATTAAGACTGTGAGCCCCCCGTGGGACAACCTGATCGCCTTGTAACCTCCCCAGCGCTTAGAACAGTGCTTTGTACATAGTAAGCGCTTAATAAAGGCTGCCATTATTATTATTATTATTATTATTATCTATCAAGAATGCCTACGGGTATTATCAGCAAATGGAAGCCCCCTGTGGGATGCGAAAGCACACAGTCCCCTTTTAGACTGTGAGCCCACTGTTGGGTAGGGACTGTCTCTATGTGTTGCCAATTTGTACTTCCCAAGCGCTTAGTACAGTGCTCTGCACATAGTAAGCGCTCAATAAATACGATTGATTGATTGATTGATTAATGAAAGGCTGGGTGCGGAGGCTTCGCGGGCCTGTTCTTGACTGTAAATATTTCCCCTTTAATATTCCCACTTTTGGTGATCGTTTACTACAGGAAGTTATAGACTAATCACACTATAAAACCCCATCCCTGGAAGAGATAGCAATTTCAGCCACATACGGGAGCAGATAATGGAGTGTTCTTCACTAGCCGGAGAGATGACGATGATGATGATGATGGTATTTGTTAAGCGCTTACTCTGTGCAAAGCACTGTTCTAAGCGCTGGGGGGATACAAGGTGATGTCTCTATATGTTGCCAATTTGTACTTCCCAAGCGCTTAGTACAGTGCTCTGCACATAGCGCTCAATAAATACGATTGATGATGATGATGATGATCAAGTTGCCCCCACGGGGGGCTCACAGTCTTAATCTGTGGCTCAGTGGAAAGAGCCCGGGCTTTGGAGTCAGAGGTCGTGGGTTCACAGTTTTAGACTGTGAGCCCACTGTTGGGTGGGGACCGTCTCTATATGTTGCCAACTTGTACTTCCCAAGCGCTTAGTACAGTGCTCTGCACACAGTAAGCGCTCAATAAATACGATTGATTGATTGACTGATTCAAGTCCCGGCTCTGCCACTTGTCAGCTGTGCGACTTTGAGCAAGTCCCTTAACTTCTCTGTTAGCTTGTTGTGGGGAGGGAAAGTGCTCAAGCACTCTATTTGTTTATTTATTACTCTATTTATTTATCACCCTATTTTGTTTGTACATATTTATTCTATTTATTTTATTTTGTTAATATGTTTTGTTTTGTTGTCAAGCACTTAGTCCAGTGCTCTGCACACAGTAAGCGCTCAAGAAATACGATTGATTGATTGATTGTCTCCCCCTTCTAGACTGTGAGCCCGCTGTTGGGTAGGGACCGTCTCTAGATGTTGCCAACTTGGACTCCCCAAGCGCTTAGTCCAGTGCACACAGTAAGCGCTCAATAAATACGATTGAATGAATGAATGAATGAATGAATGAATGAAGCAGCCTAGTGGACAGAGCCTGAGCCTCGGAGTCGGAGGGACCTGGCTTCTAATCCCAGCTCTGCCACTTTGCTGTGTGACCTTAGGCAAGTCACTCACTTCTCTGTGCCTTAGTTATCTGTAAAATGAGAATCAATCAATCAGTCAATCGTATTTATTGAGCGCTTACTGTGTGCAGGGCACTGTACTAAGCGCTCGGGAAGTACAAGTCGGCAACACATAGAGGCAGTCCCTACCCAACAGGTAGACCATGAGCCCCATGTGGGACATGAATGGTGTCCAGTATTAGCTTGTGTCTACTCCAGTGCTCAATACAGTGCCTGGCACATAGTAAGAACGTAACAAATGCCATTAAAAAAAATCCGACCACATGGATACGGGGTTGGCATCCGACAGCAAATGGGTGAGGCAGCCGCCTCCGGTTTCACTGCCGCCCGAGTCAGACGATGCCCAGGTTAATGGGCATCCCGATACGGGAGCGTGAGGGTCTTCCCATGACGCACACTTGGTTTTGGTGTTAGTTGTATTTATTGAGTGCTTACCTTGTGTGCAGCACTGTACTAAGCGCTTGGGAGAGTACAATATAATAATAAATAGGCCTATTCCCTTCCCATAACAAGCTGGCAGCATGGTGTGGTGGATAGAACACGCGCCTGGGAATCAGAAGGCCATGGGTTCTAATCCCGGCTCCTCCACTTCTCTGCTGTGTGACAATAATAATAATAATGTTGGCATTTGTTAAGCGCTTACTATGTGCAAAGCACTGTTCTAAGCACTGGGGGGGGGATACAAAGCGATCAGGTTGTCCCACGTGGGGCTCACAGTCTTAATCCCCTATTTTACAGATGAGGTAACTGAGGCTCAGAGAAGTGAAGTGACTTGCCCAAGGTCACACAGCAGACGTGTGGCGGAGCCAGGATTCGAACCCATGACCTCCGATTCCAAAGCCCGGGCTCTTTCCACTGAGCCACGCTGCTTGCCTTGGGCAAGTCACTTCACTTCTTGGTGCCTCAGTTCCCTGCAAAATGGGGATTGAGACTTTGAGCGCCACGTGTGTCCAACTCGATTTGCTCGTATCCACCCCAGCTCTTAGTACGGTGCCTGAAGCGCGTACCAAATACCATTATTATTATCATTATCATTATTCTGCCTGAGCTCATCACATGACACCGCGTGCCCGGGCACGACACACGCATCCTCAGAAGGGGATGGCCGGGGGCCCGAAGCCGAGGCCCCGCGCCTCACCTCACCGTGGGACCGGCCCCCCAGTCTGCCCCAACCCTCGCTCCGGGGAGCCAAGGGGTTAAGGCCGCCCAGCCGATGCCTCTTTTTGCAGTTCAAAAGTCAAACCAATTAATTGTGATATAGGAGGAACCCAGTCGTGGAGGGGAGAGTCGAGGGGCCGGGGCGGGGCGGCGTGGAGCCTTCAGAAACGGTTTTATTCTTTTCCGGAGGCCCAGCAATGCAGGAAGTTGGGAGTTTTGGAGGGGGCTGCGGGGGGGAGAATCCGGAAACGCTGGAACAATAGGGGTTTCCTGGCAGAGCGTCCCAGCCTGGAATGAGTAGGCCGGCAGATATGCAATATTTCCCTGAAGGAGACAGGACAGGGCCTTCCCGCGTGATACGGACGCAGCCTGAGGTAGACTTTAGAGATGACGAGAGGGACGACGCCTCCGCGGCGTTCCCGAATCTTCTCCTGGCCTCACCAGCTTCAGCGGGCATCTCTTTTTTTTTTTTTTTTTTTACTCTATTTATTTATTTAATTTATTGGTACCTATCTATTCTATTTATTTTATTTTGTTAGTATGTTTGGTTTTGTTCTCTGTCTCCCCCTTTTAGACTGTGAGCCCGCTGGTGGGTAGGGACTGTCTCTATATGTTGCCAATTTGTACTTCCCAAGCGCTTAGTACAGTGCTCTGCACATCATCATCATCATCAATCGTATTTATTGAGCGCTTCCTATGTGCAGAGCACTGTACTGAGCGCTTGGGAAGTACAAATTGGCAGCATATAGAGACAGTCCCTACCCAACAGTGGGCTCACAGTCTAAAAGGGGGAGTAAGCGCTCAATAAATACGATTGATGATGATGATGATGATGAATCCTTCTGGTCGAAATTCATTCAGTCTATTCATTGAGCGCTTCCTGTGTGCAAAGCACTGTATTAAGAGCTTGGGAGAGCACAATATAATAATTATTATTATTATTACATGCCGTCGAGTTGCTTCCGATTCATAGCGACTCCATAGATATACTTTCTCCAGAACGTCCTGCCTTCTGCCATAATCCGCGATCTTTCTAATGGTTCTTCTGTTATCGTTGTTATGTTCTTTATCCCATCTAGCTGCTGGTCTGCTGCTTCCACGTTTTCCCTGGACTTTTCCTAGCATTAGTCCTCCTGATTATGTGTCCAAAGCACGCTCATCTAAGTCGAGTCATTTGGCCTTCCAAAGGAGAAGCAGCGCGGCTCAGTGGAAAGAGCCCGGGCTTTGGAGTCAGAGGTCATGGCTTCGAATCCCGGCTCCGCCACATGTCTGCTGTGTGACCTTGGGCAAGTCACTTAACTTCTCTGAGCCTCAGTTACCTCATCTGTAAAATGGGGATTAAGACTGTGAGCCCCACGTGGGACAACCTGATCACTTTGTATCCCCCCAAGTGCTTAGAACAGTGCTTTGCACATAGTAAGCGCTTAACAATGCCAACATTATTATTATTATTATTAGTACTTTGGTTTAATTTGCTCCAAAATCCATTTTATTTGTTTCTCGGGCAGTCCGTGGTATTCGCCAAAGCCTTCTCCAACACCACATTTCAAAAGAATCGATGTTATTTCTTCTATCCTGTTTTTTCACTGTCCTGCTTTCGGATCCATACGTTGTCACTGCAAGCACCATAGAGTTGATGATTTGTATTTTTGTGGCAGTTGTTACCTCGGCACATTGCGTGACTTTTTTCCAGGCTTTTCCCTAACGTTAGTCTTCAGTGCATTTCTGGCCTGCAAGTTCGTTTATGATTGATTATCGATCCCAGGAGAGAAAAATTGTCAACTATCATCATCAATCGTATTTATTGAGCGCTTACTATGTGCAGAGCACTGTACTAAGTGCTTGGGAAGTACAAATTGGCAACATATGGAGACAGTCCCTACCCAACAGTGGGCTCACAGTCTAAAAGAGTGGGCCCACAGTCAACTATCCCAATCTTCTCCCTGTCCGCTATAAATGTGTTAAAGTTGTCATGATCTTTGTTATCCCAATCTTCTCCCCGTCCACTATAAATGTCCTAAAGCTTCCAGTTGTCATGATCTTTGTTTTCTTGACATTTAAATATAGGCCCATATTTTTGTTCTGTCCCTTAACTTTTAGTAATAATAAGCCCTTCCAATATAACAATTAACAGACACGTTCCCTGCCCACAACAAGCTTACAGTCTAGAGGGACGAGCATACAATCTGGTCATGAAGTGGAGAGTGACAACTTGAGCTGAAAGGAATCAGGAACTGGGGGAAACAGCTTGGGTTGGTCGGATCCGCCCGTGGTCTGAAAGTGCTTTATCTTGAATCTTCAAAGTCTCCTTACAGTGGAGATGGCACTTTTATGCGCCTAAGGAGACCTGCTTGATTTTATTGTTCTTTGTGAGATCAGAACTCGCTGAAGAAAGCTCAAAGTTGTCTCTGGATCCTTGTTTCTCTAGCCTGTAAGCTCGCTGTGGGTGGGGAATGTGTGCGCTTATTGTATTTTACTCTCCCAAGTGCTTAGTACAGTGTTCTGCATAAGTTAAGCACTCGATAAATGCAATTGAACTGAAGAAATGATTTATGCTTCCAAGAGGGAAGTGAACATAAAAGACCATGAGCTAGGCCATTTTGGGTTCATTCAGTTGTATTCATTCATTCAGTCGTATTTATTGAGCGCTTACTGTGTGCAGAGCACTGTACTACTACTACTAATAATAATGTTGGTATTCGTTAAGTGCTTACTAAGTGCTTGGGAAGTACAAGTTGGCAACATCATCATCATCATCATCAATCGTATTTATTGAGCGCTTACTATGTGCAGAGCACTGTACTAAGCGCTTGGGAAGTACAAATTGGCAACATATAGAGACAGTCCCTACCCAACAGTGGGCTCACAGTCTAGAAGCACTGTTCTAAGCGCTGGGGAGGTTACAAGGTGATCAGGTTGTCCCACGGGGGCTCACAGTCTTCATCCCCATTTTATAATGAGGGAACTGAGGCCCAGAGAAGTGACGTGACTTGCCCAAAGTCACACAGCTGACAATTGGCGGAGCCGGGATTTGAACCCATGACCTCCGACTCCAAAGCCCGGGCTCTTTCCACTGAGCCACGCTGCTTCTGTGAGCATACTCATTGAGTATTGAGTGCCTACCAACTCCACTAGGTTGTACTCTGCCGAGCGCTTGGTACAGTGCTCTGCACATAGAAGCACTCAGTAAGTATAATTGATTGATTGATCGATGGATGGATTGGTTGATTTAGGGTCAATCTCACGGTCTGCCCAGCGCAGAACTCCGACTGCAGTGGTACCCGGACATTTGGAGAACACGGATCCTGGTTGCTGTCCTGGACCCCCATCCTCACGGTTAGAGACTGGAAGGAGATAGTTGAGAATGTCAGGAGGTCCATGTTAGGTCACTAGGGGAGAGTCAGGAATGGAGAGGGGAGAGTCAGGGGTGTTGGTCCATGCAGGGTTGGAAATAGGAAAGTTAAGGGTGCTTAGTGCACTGCCAGGCACCCATCAGGTACTCAATAAATTAAAACCGATCGATTGATTATGGAGCACGAGACTTGTGTAGGGGAGGATATGGAGGAGAGACTCCTCCCAGAAGGATGAGTCCTTCAGATCTGGAAAAAGCTCAAAACTGCGCTCTTTTCAGAAGCAGAGGAAGGTAGTTGGGCCATAAGAACAATTGAGCGGGGGGAAATTGGCTGTCCCGAGGCCGAGGCCGTGGATGCGGGGAACTGACCCTTTTACTCTGCAAAACGTGTGACTGTTGTCCTCATTCTCAGTCCCAGCACCTCCTCCAGGAGGCCTTCCCAGACTGAGCCCCTTCCTTCCTCTCCCCCTCGTCCCCCTCTCCATCCCCCCATCTTACCTCCTTCCCTTCCCCACAGCACCTGTATATATGGATATATGTTTCTACATATTTATTACTCTATTTATTTTACTTGTACATATCTATTCTATTTTATTTTGTTAGGATGGTTGGTTTTGTTCTCTGTCTCCCCCTTTTAGACTGTGAGCCCACTGTTGGGTAGGGACTGTCTCTATATGTTGCCAATTTGTACTTCCCAAGCGCTTAGTACAGGGCTCTGCACACAGTAAGCGCTCAATAAATATGATTGATGATGATGATGAATAAATAAAAACCGATTGATTGATTATGGAGCACGAGACTTGTGTAGGGGAAGATATGGAGGAGAGACTCCTCCCAGAAGGATGAGTCCTTCAGATCTGGAAAAAGCTCAAGACTTCGCTCTTTTCAGAAGCAGAGGAAGGTAGTTGGGCCATAAGAACAATTGAGCGGGGGGAAATTGGCTTTCCCGAGGCCGAGGCCGAGGCTGTGGATGCGGGGAACTGACCCTTTTACTCTGCAAAATGTGTGACTATTGTCCTCATTCTCAGTCCCAGCACCTCCTCCAGGAGGCCTTCCCAGACTGAGCCCCTTCCTTCCTCTCCCCCTCGTCCCCCTCTCCATCCCCCCATCTTACCTCCTTCCCTTCCCCACAGCACCTGTATATATGTATATATGTTTCTACATATTTATTACTCTATTTTACTTGTACGTATCTATTCTATTTATTTTATTTTGTTAGCATGTTTGGTTTTGTTCTCTGTCTCCCCCTTTTAGACTGTGAGCCCACTGTTGGGTAGGGACTGTCTCTATATGTTGCCAATTTGTACTTCCCAAGCGCTTAGTACAGTGCTCTGCACACAGTAAGCGCTCAATAAATACGATTGATGATCATCATCATCATCAATTGTATTTATTGAGCGCTTACTGTGTGCAGAGCCCTGTACTAAGCGCTTAGATGCACATGCAACCGTTTGAGGGGGACGTCTTGGATCTGGGACAGAAAAAGGATTTCCTTGGCTGTCTAGGATGGGCCTGCGTGTTTTTCTTTTAGACTGTGAGCCCACTGTTGGGTAGGGACTGTCTCTATGTGTTGCCAATTTGTACTTCCCAAGTGCTTAGTACAGTGCTCTGCACATAGTAAGCGCTCAACAAATACGATTGATTGATTGATTGATTGATTTTCTGTGGCCAGAGCTCACCCGGGCCCCACAGCCCCCACGGGGAGAAACAGCGTGGCCTACTAGAAAGAGCACGGGTCTGGGAGCGTACTATTCACCACTGAATAATTTAGATTTCAGGGCGATTCCCAGCAACAGTAGATATGTGATGTTGAACTTGCCCATCAGACAAAGAGTGGCAAAAATCGTGCATTTGTTCGATGCCTTCATTTTCATTTTCCCAAAGCACTAGGAGCAACGTGGTCTAGTGGTCTAGTGGAGCCACTGAGCAGCGTGGCTCAGTGGAAAGAGCACGGGCTTTGGAGTCGGAGGTCATGGGTTCGAATCCCGACTCCGCCACGTGTCTGCTGTGTGATCTTAGGCAAGTCACTTAACTTCTCTTTATTTTATTTATTTTATTCTGTTAGTATGTTTGGTTTTGTTCTCTGTCTCCCCCTTTTAGACTGTGAGCCCACTGTTGGGTAGGGACTGTCTCTATATGTTGCCGATTTGTACTTCCCAAGCGCTTAGTACGGTGCTGTGCACATAGTAAGCGCTCAATAAATATGATTGATTGATTGATTCCCTGGGCCTCAGTTACCTCATCTGTAAAATGGAGATTAAGACTGTGAGCCCCACGTGGTACAACCTGATCACCCTGTATCCTCCCCAGCGCTTAGAACAGTGCTTTGCACATAGTAAGTGCTTAACAAATGCCAATTATTATTATTATTATTATTAGTGGAAAGAGCCCGGGCTTGGGATTCAGTGCACCTGGGTTCTAATTCTGGCTCCACCACTTGCCTACTCTGGGACTTTGGGCAAGTCACTGCACTTCTCTGGGTCTCAGGTCCCTCATCTGTAAAATGGGGATTCAATACCTGTCCCCCCTCCTACTTAGACTCTGAGCCCCATGCGGGATGGGGATTGGGACCAACCTGTTCACTTAGCAGGTTGGGGGAGGCAGCGTGGCTCAGTGGAAAGAGCCCGGGCTTTGGAGTCAGAGGTCATGGGTTCAAATCCAGGCTCCGCCAATTGTCAGCTGTGTGACCTTGGACAAGTCACTTAACTTCTCTGGGCCTCAGTTACCTCATCTGTAAAATGGGGATGAAGACCGTGAGACCCCCGTGGGACAACCTGATCACCTTGTAACCTCCCCAGCGCTTACAACAGTGCTTTGCACATAGTAAGTGCTTAATAAATGCCATTATTATTATTATTATTAGCACAGAGTTTGGCCTAACAAATACCACAGTTCTTCTTCTTATCATCTTTTGCTTCCACAATTCTATGTGAGATAGAAAGAGACAGGGGTTATTTTCCCCATATTACAGTTGAGTAAACTGAGGCACGGGGAGGATAGGTGAGCTACCGGAGTTTGGCAGATTAGGGGTAGATCAACCAGGTCTCTTGATTCCCATTCTCATTCTTTTGCCAGGAGGTCAACTTCACCTTCTGAATTCATTCATTCATTCATTCATTCATTCATTCATTCATTCAATCGTATTTATTGAGCACTTACTGTGTGAAGAGCACTGTACTAAGCGCTTGGGAAGTACAAGCTGGCAACATATAGAGACAGTCCCTGCCCAACAGCAGGCTCACAGTCTAGAAGGGGGAGGCAGACAACAAAACTAAACATATTTAACAAAGTAAAATCAATCAATCAATCAATCAATCAATCGTATTTATTGAGCGCTTACTGTGCGCAAAGCACTGTACTAAGCGCTTGGGAAGTCCAAGTTGGCAACATATAGAGACGGTCCCTACCCAACAGCGGGCTCACAGTCTAGAAGGGGGAGGCAAACAACAAAACAAAACATATTAACAAAGTAAAATCAATCAATCAATCAATCAATCAATCGTATTTATTGAGCGCTTACTGTGCGCAAAGCACTGTACTAAGCGCTTGGGAAGTCCAAGTTGGCAACATATAGAGACAGTCCCTACCCACCAGCGGGCTCACAGTCTAAAAGGGGGAGACAGAGAACAAAACCAAACATACTAATGAAATAAAATAAATAGAATAAGTATGGACAAATAAAATAGAGTAATAAATACGTACAAACAACCAATCAGGGAGTGTGTCTGTTATATTGTCCTGTCCCACGCGCTTAGCACAGTGCTCTGCGTATAGCAAGTGCTGAGTGATTGATTGTTAGGCCAACTTCCCCCCTTCTGAATCATCTTAACTTCTCCACCAGAGCCGTGCATTCCTTTCTTGTCTTCCCGGTCCGTTTGGGGGGAATAGGTGGTCAGCAAGTGATGCCGTTTTAGGGAATTTATCAAGAACCAGAATGTCCGGCCAACGGGCCCGTGGCGTTGGGGTTCTCCGTGTCCCGTCCCACGGCCGGAGGGACCCCAGTTGCCTCCCCAGCGGCGGCGATGGTTTGCGCTGAACCCTTCACACGCTCTCACCTGCCCCATCCCCTTGCCCTGATGAAGTGGACGGGGGGGCCGGAGGGGCCGTCTCCCCACGAGACCCCCTTGTCCTCGCCCTGCCTTGACTCTAGTTACTCCCCCAACGAGACCGACACTCGTCTCTCACCCGGTGAGCCCACGTTTCAACCTGGAGTCCAAAAGACCCTCTCCTTGCACCCGGCCCCCCTCTCAGAGCGGTCCATCGTCATCATCATCATCAATCGTATTTATTGAGCGCTTACTATGTGCAGAGCACCGTACTAAGCGCTTGGGAAGTACAAATTGGCAACATCTAGAGACAGTCCCTACCCAACGGTGGGCTCACAGGCTAAAAGGTCCATCTGCCCTGTCCCCCCCGATGGCTCTGGGAACATCAAAGGACTCTTGGGACGGTGTTTCTGTGTCTCCTCCGACTTGTTTTTCCCTGGTGGCACTCCATAAAGCTTATCTGGGCCAGCAGTTGCCATGTTCCGTGACATAGGAAGGTGTTTGTGAGGGGCGGGGGTGGCATGTGGGTGTTTATGATGCAATTGCCTTTTCTATCAGGAGGAACATCTCCGCTGGGCGCATCTTGGACGACGGACGGACCGACTTCTTGCCCTGGGGGAGGTAGGGAGGACGTCCATCCCCTCCTTTAACCCCGTGTCGGCTCTCCATTTCCCTTTTCCCTTGTCTCTCCGCACCTGGGGCAGCCTTCCGTCTCTCCGGATTGCGTCCACCCCCAAGGAGACCCGTCCTGGGGTCAGGGGACAGAGGTCAAGAGAAAGTGAAAAGCAGAGTCGGGCAGATAACCGGGGCGTCGGGGGGGGCGGGTAGGGGGAACCCCTTTGTTAGAGCGATCCTTTTATGTGTGAAATATTTATTGGGCCTCTTCCTGATCGCTCTTGGAAGGGGGAATCTGAATTGGGGCTCCGTGAACCGCCCGGGAGGACGGGACCGGGAATGTTTACAGTCAAGATGGTGCTTGATCTCCCAATGACAGGAAATGATTTAGCAAAGCGCAGATAACCCATTTTATCATAGAGAGCATATGTGCCCTACACACTTTAAAGTAAACACACGAGCGTCCTTTAACTGCCTTTGGCACCAAGGCTGCTGCAGGTCGTCTCTCGGGGGAAGAGGGAACTGGACGGACGTTTCTTGGGTTTGGAGCTGGGGAGGCCCAGGGCCAAAGAGAGACCAGGGCGACATTTGGGGTGCTCCTCGGACTGGAGACAGCCCCTTCCCCTCGGCCTCTAGGCACACCTTTGTCTCCCCCATTGTCAAAAAATCCTCCCTGGATCCCACGTATTTATTACTCTATTTATTTATTTATTTATTTTACTTGTACATATCTATCCTATTTATTTTGTTTTGGTGGTACGGTTGGTTTTGTTCTCTGTCTCCCCCTTTCAGACTGTGAGCCCACTGTTGGGTAGGGACTGTCTCTATGTGTTGCCAATTAGTACCTCCCGAGCGCTTAGTCCAGTGCTCTGCACATAGTAAGCGCTCAATAAATACGATTGATGATGATGATGATGATCCCACGGTCCCCTCCAGGCTCTCAGCTCCCCATCTCCCTCCTCCCACTCCCGTCCAAACCCCGCGAACGGGTCGTAGAGAACTGCCGTTTCCACTGTTCCCCTCCACCACTCTCCACCTGCCGCGTGACCTCAGATGAGTCTGGACCTCAGTTTCCCCATCTGTAAAATGAGGATGCGAAATCTGCTCTCCCTCCTGCCTCGACAAGGACCTCCTCGTGGAACAGGGACCACGTCCAACATAATAATAATAGTAATTGGGGTATTTGTTAAACACTTCCTACGGGCCAGGCGCTATATTAAGCACTGGGGTGGATACATTTAAATAGGGTTGGACACAGTCCCCGTTCCACGTGGTACTCGTAATCTTAATCCCCATATTACAGATGAGGTAACTGAGGCCAGAGGAGTTAAGTGACTTATCCAAGGTCACAGAGCAGCTACGTGATTGATTCGTATGTACCCCGGTGCTTAGAACAGCTCTCGACACATGGTAAGTGTTTAACGGTTATTATTTATTTTTATCATTCCCGACTCTCTGTCACCCGCCTTTCGAGCCATTGACTCCGCCGAGACGGTTCTCCCCAGGGTCACCGACGACCTCCGTCTAGCCAAGTCCAAAGGCCTCGACTCCATCCCGATCCTCCTCCGTCTCTCCGCTTCTTTTGACCCCGTGGACCGCTCCCTCCTCTTTGAATCGATCTCGAGTCTCGGTTTTGCCGGCACGGTCCTCCCCTGGTTCTCCCCCTACTTCTCTGACTGCTCTTGATCAATCAGTGGTATCTACTGAGCGCTTACCGTGTGCACAAAGTGCTTGGGAAAGTCCAGTACGATAGAGCTGGGAGCCCGGCGCTTAGAACAGTGCTTGGCACGTAGTAAGCGCTTAACAAATCCCATTATTATTATTCAGTATCTTCTCCTTGGTCTCTCGACCTCCCACACTGCGTCCACTCATCATCAATCGTATTTATTGAGCGCTTACTATGTGCAGAGCACTGTACTAAGCGCTTAAAAATAAAGCATCTATTAAGCGCTTATTATGTGCAAAGCACTGTCCTAAGCGCTGGGGAGGTTACAAGGTGATCAGGTTGTCCCTCAGGGGGCTCACAGTCTTAATCCCCATTTTACAGATGAGGGAACTGAGGCACAGAGAAGTAAAGTGACTTGCCCAAAGTCACACAGCTGACAATTGGCGGCGCCGGGATTTGAACCCATGACCTCCGACTCCAAAGCCTGTGCTCTTTCCACTGAGCCACGCTGCTTCTCTAACTTCCTAGTCCTCCACTCTCCTGTCACCCCAACACCAGCGTATGTGTATGTATGTATATAAGTTTGTACATATTTATTACTCTATTTATTTTACTTGTACATATCTATTCTATTTATTTTATTTTGTTACTATGTTTGGTTTTGTTCTCTGTCTCCCCCTTCTAGACTGTGAGCCCACTGTTGGGTAGGGACTATCTCTATATGTTGCCAACTTGTACTTCCCAAGTGCTTAGTCCAGTGCTCTGCACACAGTAAGTGCTCAATACATACGATTGATTGATTGACTGATTGACATTCTATTTATTTTATTTTGTTAATATGTTTGGTTTTGTTCTCTGTCTCCCCCTTCTAGACTGTGAGCCCACTGTTGGGTAGGGACTGTCTCTATATGTTGCCAACTTGGACTTCCCAAGCGCTTAGTCCAGCGCTCTGTACACAGTAAGCGCTCAATGAATACGATTGATTGATTGATTGATATTCTATTTATTTTATTTTGTTAATATGTTTGGTTTTGTTCTCTGTCTCCCCCTTCTAGACTGTGAGCCTACTGTTGGGTAGGGACTGTCTCTATATGTTGCCAACTTGGACTTCCCAAGCGCTTAGTACAGTGCTCTGCACGCAGTAAGCGCTCAATAAATATGATTGATTGATTGATTGATTGATATTCTATTTATTTTGTTTTGTTAATATGTTTGGTTTTGTTCTCTGTCTCCCCCTTCTAGACTGTGACCCCGCTGTTGGGTAGGGACTGTCTCTATATGTTGCCAACGTGGACTTCCCAAGCGCTTAGTCCAGTGCTCTGCACGCAGTAAGCGCTCAATAAATACGATTGATTGATTGATTGATTGGTCGGACGGCTATTCCCGAACAACCTTCTAGCCAGAATGTGCTGCGAGTAGCCAGGTCAGGGCTGAACTGGGTACGAGGGGTGGCATGTTTTGGGGCCCGAAATCATGGCTCGTTGTTTGTGGACACAGGGAACTTGCCTGCCAATTCTGTTGCACTCTCCCAAGTGCTTAGTGTAGTGCTGTGCGCATACTAAGTACTGATTGATTGATTGATTGATTGATTGATTGATTGATTGATGTGCACAGGGACTGAACAGGGCCATTCAGAGCTTCCATCCTCTTTCTCCAGGAAGACTTGCCCGATTAATTCTCAACATCCCAATCATTTCAGACGAATTTCCACCCTTAGCACTTGCGTACTCCAATCCTAGCCTCAGCATTTGTGTCATACTAATAATACTAGTAATAATATCAATAATAATATAACACTGTTGTTCCTATTGTATTCCATCAGTCAGCCGTATTTATTGAGCGCTGACTGTGTGCAGAGCACTGTATTAAGTGCTTGGGAAGGTACAAAATGACAATATATCCGACACATTCCCTGCCCACCATGAGCTTACACTCTAGGATCTGGAAAGATGGGGAGAGCCGCCAGGTGCCCCAATTTCCACTTGCTTCACCGGCCCCACTGGGCCTTTGCCCTTTGATGATGATGATGATGGCATTTATTAAGCGCTTACTATGTGCAAAGCACTGTTCTAAGCGCTGAGGTTGCAAGGTGATCAGGTTGTCCCACGTGGGGCTCACAGACTTAATCCCCATTTTACAGATGAGGAAACTGAGGCCCAGAGAAGTCGAGTGACTTTTCCAAAGTCACACAGCTGACAATTGGTGGAGCCGGGATTTGAACCCATGACCTCTGACTCCAAAGCCCAGGCTCTTTCCACTGAGCCATGCTGCTTCCTTTCTTCCAATACTCCAAACCCCGAGACTAGGAAAGACTCCAGACATGGCGACATGCGTCCCGGCTCTGCCACTTCTCATTCATTCATTCGATTTTATTTATTGAGCGCTTACAGCGTGCCAAGCACTGTATTAAGCACTTCTGCTATGTCACCTTGGACAAGTCACCCCACCTTTCTGGGCCTCAGTTCCCCCATCTGCAAAATGGAGATGAAGAATGGGAGTCCCAAGGGGGACAGGGACCGCATCCAACCCAGTTACCTTGTACCTGCCCCAGCACCCAAACAGTGCCTGGCACATAGTAAGCGTTTTACAAATAACATTATTATTATTATTATTATTATTATTATTATTATTATTATTATTATTACTAAAACTACAACAGAACCAAAGAGCGTGTGTGCTGGGGGAGGGGGCTCCCAGACCCCTCCGTCATTCCCAGGTCTCGAATGGCTCACGAGAATGTCTCTACATGTTGCCAACTTGTACTTCCCAAGCGCTTAGTACAGTGCTCTGCACGCAGTAAGTGCTCAATAAATACAATTGATTGATTGATATTTATTTTATTTTATTAGTATGTTTGGTTTTGTTCTCTGTCTCTCCCTTCTAGACTGTGAGCCCACTGTTGGGTAGGGACTGTCTCTATATGTTGCCAGCTTGGACTTCCCAAGTGCTTAGTACAGTGCTCTGCACACAGTAAGCGCTCAATAAATACGATTGATTGATTGATTGATTGATTGATTGAATCATGACATCCATTGCATTTAACGAGCACTCGCTGTGTGCAATGAGCTAGTTCCTGGAGTAGGTACAAGACGATCAGATCTGGATACGGTTCTTGGCCCGTATGGGGCTCTCAATCTAAGGGGTGGGAAGAACAGATGAGGAAACTGAGGCAGAGTGGTTAAGTAATGATGGCATTTATTAAGCGCTTATTATGTGCAAAGCACTGTTCTAAGCGCTGGGGTGGTTACAAGGAGATCAGGTTGTCCCACGGGGGGCTCACAGTCTTCATCCCCATTTTGCAGATGAGGCCCAGAGAAGTTAAGTGACCTGCCCAAAGTCACACAGCTGACAATTGGCAGAGCTGGGATTTGAACCCATGACCTCTGACTCCAAAGCCCGGGCTCTTTCCATTGAGCCACGCTGCTTCTCTTGCTCAAGTTTCCCCTTCAAGGCCCTACTGAGAGCTCACCTCCTCCAGGAGGCCTTCCCACACTGAGCCCCTTCCTCCCTCTCCCCCTCGTCCCCCTCTCCATCCCCCCATCTTACCTCCTTCCCTTCCCCACAGCACCTGTATATATGTATATATGTTTCTACATATTTATTACTCTATTTATTTATTTTACTTGTACCTATCTATTCTATTTATTTTATTTTGTTAGTATGTTTGGTTTTGTCTCCCCCTTTTAGACTGTGAGCCCGCTGTTGGGTAGGGACCGTCTCTATATGTTGCCAACTTGTACTTCCCAAGCGCTTAGTCCGGTGCTCTGCACACAGTAAGCGCTCAATAAATACGATTGATGATGATGATGATGAAGTTAAGTGACTTGCTCAGAGTCCCACAACAGGCCAGTGGTAGAGCTAGAACTCGAATCCAGGTCTCCCGACTCCCAATCCTGTGCCCTTTCCTCTAGGCCGGGCACATCTGCAGGTTTTTATCTATTTGTATATTATTGACAAATTTAGGCACATATTCAGTTATTTGTTCAGCGTTTTTCATCTTGTTGCCTTGGCTCCCCTCCTCCTTCCTGTTCTTCCTCCATCCTTAGCTCTCTCAATAATTTTACTGCCTCGCCTACCGAACCGGCGGCTTTCTTTCGCAAACTTAGCCCCGGGGCCCAGCTCAATAAGTGCCATCGATTGACTGACATGGCTCCCATCCCACCAGGAGTCTAGAATTATCCCCGAAAGTCAAGCGAACAACGCGGGGAACGCTCTCCCGCCTGGGCCTGTGGCCCCGGGAGAAGGCTCCGATAGGGAGAGGGACTTTTTCCAAGCGACGACGGCTGAGCCGAACTCGAACCGGGCTTTAGCAGGACGGTCCCTACCCTCGGTTTCTCCGACTGTCCCACATGGTTTCCGGAGCCGATCCCCCAGGCCCTGCTCCTAGTGCCTTTACCATGACACCCATTCTGTGCTATGTTCTGATGAAGGCCTATGTTATGAATGCATATAATAATAATAATAATAATAATAATGGCATTTGTTAAGCACCTACTATGTGCAAAGCCCTGTTCTATGCGCTGCGGGGGGATACAAGGTGACCAGGTTGTCCCGCGTGGGGCTCACAGTCATAATCCCCGGTTTACAGATGAGGTAACTGAGGCTCCAAGAAGTTAAGTGACTTGCCCAAGGTCACACAGCAGACATGTGGCGGAGCCGGGATTCGAACCCACGACCTAATAATAATAATATAATAATAATAATGGCATTTGTTAAGCGCCTACTATGTGCAAAGCACTGTTCTATGCACTGCGGGGGGATACAAGGTGACCAGGTTGTCCCGCGTGGGGCTCACAGTCATCATCCCCGTTTTAGAGATGAGGTAACTGAGGCTCCGAGAAGTTAGTGACTTGCCCGAGGTCACACAGCAGACGTGGCGGAGCTGGGATTCGAGCCCATGACCTAATAATATCATAATAATGGCATTTGTTAAGCGCTTACTATGTGCAAATCACTGTTCTAAGCGCTGGGGGGATATAAGGTAATCAGGTTGTCCGGCGTGGGGCTCACAGTCATCATCCCCATTTTACAGACGAGGTAACTGAGGCTCCGAGAAGTTAGTGTCTTGCCCGAGGTCACACAACAGACATGTGGCGGAGCCAGGATTCGAACCCATGACCTAATAATAATAATAATGGCATTTGTTAAGCGCTTACTATGTGCAAAGCACTGTTCTAAGCGCTGGGGGCATACAAGGTGATCAGGTTGTCCGGCGTGGGGCTCACAGTCATCATCCCCGTTTTACAGATGAGGTAACTGAGGCTCCGAGAAGTTAAGTGACTTGCCCGAGGTCACACAGCAGACATGTGGCAGAGCTGGGATTCGAACCCATGACCTAATAATATCATAATAATGGCATTTGTTAAGCGCTTACTATGTGCAAAGCACTGTTCTAAGCGCTGTGGGGATATAAGGTAATCAGGTTGTCCGGCGTGGGGCTCACAGTCATCATCCCCATTTTACAGATGAGGTAACTGAGGCTCTGAGAAGTTAAGTGACTTGCCCAAGGTCACGCAGCAGGCATGTGGAGTAGCCGGGATTCGAACCCATGACCTCTGACTCCAAAGCCCGGGCTCTTTCCCCTGAGCTACGGACCTCTGACGACTCCAAAGCCCGTGCTCTTTCCACTGAGCCCCGATGCGTGTTAATTATTTATTTATATTAATGTCTGCCTACCCCTCTAGACTGTAAGCGCATTGTGGACAAGGAGCGGGCCTACCCACTCTGTTATTTTTCACTTTTACCAGAGAAGCAGCGTGGCTCAGCGGAAAGAGCCCGGGGCTTTGGAGTCAGAGGTCAGGGGTTCGAATCCCGGCTCCGCCACATGTCTGCTGTGTGACCTTGGGCAAGTCACTTAACTTCTCTGGGCCTCAGTTCCCTCATCTGTAAAATGGGGATGAAGACTGGGAGCCCCCCGTGGGACAACCTGATCCCCTTGTAACCTCCCCAGCGCTTAGAACAGTGCTTTGCACATAGGAAGCGCTTAATAAATGCCATCAATTTAATTTATTTATTACTCTCCCAAGCACTTAGTACAGCACTACACCCAGTAAACACTCAACAAATGCCATCAATTGATTGATTTCCCGGCGCACTGTCAGATCAGTTTTCCCTTTCTTTTCCTCACCGTGTCCCCTGAGGCAGGGAGAGGCCACCACCTAGTACCACCATTTTCCAGGTGAGGAAACCAAGGCCCAGAGAGGTTAAGCGACTCGCCCGAAGTCACACACCAGGCCAGTGTCAGAGCCAGGACTAAAACCCGGATTTTCTGACTCCCGGCCCCGAGAGTTCTTCTACCCGAGCACTCCAGTTCGCCTGGAGCACCCTCCCTCCTCGTATCCGCTCTGCGCACAATCAATCAATCAATCAATCGTATTTATTGAGCGCTTACCGTGTGCAGAGCACTGGACTAAGCGCTTGGGAAGGACAAGCTGGCAACACATAGAGACAGTCGCTACCCAACAGCGGGCTCACAGGCTAGAAGGGAGAGACAGAGAACAAAACCAAACATACTAACAAAATAAAATAAATAGAATAGATAGGTACACAGTAAGCGCTCGATAAATACGATTAAATGAATAACCGACAGACAATTTTTTTCCCCCACTTTGAAGACTTTATTAAAGGCCCATCTCCTCCAACAGGCCTCCCCCAACTAAGCCCTCCATTCCTCTTCTCCCTCTTCTATGGTTGTACATATTTATTACTCTATTTATTATTTATTTATTTATTTATTTTACTTGTACATTTCTATCCTACTGATTTTATTTTGTTGGTATGTTTGGTTCTGTTCTCTGTCTCCCCCTTTTAGACTGTGAGCCCACTGTTGGGTAGGGACTGTCTCTATGTGATGCCAATTTGTACTTCCCAAGCGCTTAGTACAGTGCTCTGCACATAGTAAGCGCTCAATAAATGCGATTGATTGATTGATTGATTGATTCTCCCACTCCTTTGTGGCCCCGACAAGCTCCCTTTATTCATCCCCCCTCTCAGCCCCACAGCACTTACGTACAAACCAGTCATTTATTTATTTCTATTAATGTCAGTCTCCCCCTCTAAACTGTAAGCTCACTGTGGGCAGGGAATGTGTCTGTTTATTATTGTACTCTCCCAGGCACTGAGCACAGTACTCTGCCCACAGCAAGCACTCAATAAATGCGATTGACTGACTGACTTGTCAGTATCGACAGTCTACTTATTCAGTTATTAATTCGTTCATTTGCCTTTCCATTTGCCTTTATTACTCTATTATTTATTTATTTATTTATTTATTTTACTTGTACATTTCTATCCTATTTATTTTATTTTGTTGGTATGTTTGGTTCTGTTCTCTGTCTCCCCCTTTTAGACTGTGAGCCCACTGTTGGGTAGGGACTGTCTCTATGTGTTGCCAATTTGTACTTCCCAAGCGCTTAGTACAGTGCTCTGCGCATAGTAAGCACTCAATAAATACGATTGATTGATTGATTGATTGATTGATTGATTTCCAGACTCTTGCTACTAATAATGATGTCTCTATTTTTCCTCCTGCTCAACTCGTAAATAATTTATCCCCGCTGGTCTCCCCAGGAGATTTCCCGGGTGGAGACAATGCCTTTTATTTCCCCCCGAACCCCTCCAAGTGCTCAATCAATCAATCGTATTTATTGAGCGCTTACTGTGTGCAGAGCACTGGACTGAGCGCTTGGGAAGTACAAATTGGCAACATATAGAGACAGTCCCTACCCAACAGTGGGCTCACAGTCTAAAAGACAGTCTCAACACAATGCTGCATGCCGCAGGCGTCCAATACGGCAATCAGCACTCTAGTAAGCACCCTGTACAGCTCTCCATCATCATCATCATCATCAATTGTATTTATTGAGCGCTTACTGTGTGCAGAGCACTGTACTAAGCGCTTGGAAAGTACAAATTGGCAACACATAGAGACAGTCCCTACCCAACAGTGGGCTCACAGTCTAAAAGGGGGGACAGAGAACAAAACCAAACATACTAACAAAATAAAATAAATAAAATAGATACGTACAAGTAAAATAAATAGAGTAATAAATATGTACAAACATATACATATATACAGGTGCTGTGGGGAAGGGAAGGAGGTAAGATGGGGGGGATGGAGAGGGGGACGAGGGGGAGAGGAAGGAAGGGGCTCAGTCTGGGAAGGCCTCCTGGAGGAGGTGAGCTCTCAGCAGGCGCTCGGTGTTCAAAAAATGCCCTGGATTGATTGACCTTAGAACGACCCCGTCGACTTGAGCACTTATTGTGCACAGGGACTGTACTTAATGGTCAATACAAGAGAGTTGGTAGACTTGTTCCCTGTCTGCGGTGA
Source organism: Tachyglossus aculeatus (assembly GCF_015852505.1). Classification (NCBI taxonomy): domain Eukaryota; kingdom Metazoa; phylum Chordata; class Mammalia; order Monotremata; family Tachyglossidae; genus Tachyglossus; species Tachyglossus aculeatus. Next base: position 2,308,726 of record NC_052097.1, on the reverse strand, counting down.
ATTTACAGTCTGGACGGGGACTAAATCAATCAATCAATCGTATTTATTGAGCGCTTACTGTGTGCAGAGCACTGTACTAAGCGCTTGGGAAGTAAATCGCCAGCTCACAGCCAGCCTGCGGACACCGAACGAAGGAGTGGTCTTCCCATTGCCCGGATTTTCTCAGATTTAAAGTATGCTTGAACGTGTCAGATGGGTTGAAAGGAAGGAACTAACCTCACCATTCTTAACTAGCAGAGCGTGTTTGTTAGCCTTCAAACCATCTCGTTGCTCCTGGAAACAGATTGATACGCAGCGTGGCTCAGTGGAAAGAGCCCGGGCTTTGGAGTCAGAGGTCGTGGGTTCAAATCCCGGCTCTGCCAATCGCCAGCTGTGTGACTTTGGGCAAGTCACTTAACTTCTCTGGGCCTCAGATACCTCATCTGTAAAATGGGGATTGACTGTGAGCTCCCCGTGGGACAACCTGATCACCTTGTAACCTCCCCAGCGCTTAGAACAGTGCTTTGCACATAGTAAGCGCTTAATAAATGCTATCATTATTATTATTATTATTATTACGATAGTGGGACTGACGCTCACTTAGAAGATGGTTCGTTCGGCTCGGAGCGCCGGACCAGAGCAAGCAGAGAGAGGTGAAATGAACGCATAACCCCACTCCGTCCCCCTCTAATCGATGACTTTGGGATGGGGGCAAGGTTGAGGTGGGGGCTCGGGTTGCTGTGGCAACGGCAGGATGCTGATTCTGGTGTTTCGGGGCCTGGGTTGTAAACTGACAGGATAAAGTCAGTTGGAGACAAGACCCAGCTGAAGGAAGATTTGTTTATCTCCAACTCAAAGGGCCAGGCAGAGAGACAGAGCTTCTTCAAAGGGGGACAGGCGTTTCGGTGGGCCATTAATCCTGCAGAGATCCCGGGAAGGGCGGGGGGAATGCTATCCCGGGATGAAGGCGAGAGTTGGGGGTAAGGAGGGAGATGGAAGCACCAGGTGAGCCCCAGGCACCCTCAAATCAGGTGGAAAGGTGGGCGAACATGAGATGGGGTTCATTGCCCCCACAGCACCTGTATATATGTATATATGGTTGTACATATTTATTACTCTATCTATTTATTTATTTTACTAGTACATTTCTATCCTATTTATTTTATTTTGTTGGTACGCTTGGTTCTGTTCTCCGTCTCCCCCTTTTAGACTGTGAGCCCACTGTTGGGTAGGGACCGTCTCTATGTGTTGCCAATTTGCACTTCCCAAGCGCTTAGTACAGTGCCCTGCACAGAGTAAGCGCTCAATAAATGCGATTGATTGACTGATTGATTGATTGCCAGCTCCATGAACGCGAGTCCGCAAGGAGTGTTGCGGTCGCCTCCTCCAGGAAGCCTTCCCTGACTCCCCGGGAGAGTGGCAGTGAGGGACAGTGGGGAAGTGGTCTCCCTCCTGCCCTGCTGGGGGAACCCCAAGATTCCTTACCACATTTCCCAAAGGATGAGCCTCAGTAAGTTTCTGCTGGGAAAAAAATGGGGGCAAGGCAGGGCTGGCTGAATTTGCTTTGCTACCGGGCAGGGAGACGGGGGATTCTGTATATATGTTTGTACATATTTTTTACTTTATTTATTTATTTATTTTACTTGTACATATCTATTCTATTTATTTTATTTTGTTAGTACGTTTGGTTTTGTTCTCTGTCTCCCCCTTTTAGACTGTGAGCCCACTGTTGAGTAGGGACTGTCTCTATGTGTTGCCAATTTGTACTTCCCAAGTGCTTAGTACAGTGCTCTGCACATAGTAAGCGCTCAATAAATACGATTGATGATGATGATGATGATGATTCCTCTCTTTTACTCAGTTTCCCACTCCAACGTTTCTTTCGATGGCTGGGTTCCCGTTTTCCCACTCCAGTCCCGGTGCTCCGGCTCCCATGAACCACCCTACTTAGAGAAGCAGCGTGGCTCAGTGGAAAGAGCCCGGGCTTTGGGGTCAGAGGTCGTGGGTTCAAATCCCAGCTCCGCCAATTGTCAGCTGTGTGACTTTGGGCAAGTCACTTCACTTCTCTGGGCCTCAGTTCCCTCACCTGTAAAATGGGGATTAAAACTGTGAGCCCCCACGGGACAACCTGATCACCTTATTACCCCCCCAGCGCTTAGAACAGTGCTTTGCACATAGTAAGCGCTTACTAAATGCCATCATTATTATTATTATCATTATGGGCTTTGGAGTCAGAGGTCCCAGGTTCAAATCCCGCCTCTGCCACTTAGCTGTGTGACTTTGGGCAAGTCACTTCACTTCTCTGGGCCTCAGCTCCCTCATCTGGAAAATGGGGATTAAAACTGTGAGCCCGCATGGGACAACCTGATCACCTTATAACCCCCCCAGCGCTTAGAACAGTGCTTTGCACATAGTAAGCACTTAATAAATGCCATCATTATTATTATTATCATTATGGGCTTTGGAGTCAGAGGTCCTGGGTTCAAATGCCGCCTCTGCCACTTGTCAGCTGTGTGACTTTGGGCAAGTCACTTCACTTCTCTGGGCCTCAGTTCCCTCACCTGTAAAATGGGGATTAAGATTGTGAGCCCCACGTGGGACAACCTGATCACCTTGTAACCTCCCCAGCGCTTAGAACAGTGTTTTGCGCATGGTAAGCGCTTAATAAACGCCATTATAAATAATTAAAAAAACCTACCGACGATGTTTACTGAGCACCTGTTGCATGTAGAACTCTGTATTGAGCGCTCGGGAGAGGCCAGCGGCATTAAAAGACAATGATACCTGCCTTCAGGGAACTTACAGTCTACCAGAGGAGACAAACCCACGGTCATCTTAATGAATACAGCACAGGCCTGGGAGCCCTGGATTGTAACCCCGGCTCTGCCACGCATCTGCTGTGTGACCTTGGGCATGTCACTTCACTGCTCTGGGACCTGGGGGGGCAGGTAGGGGACGGGGCCCGGGGCCCTGTATGTGCGTCGGTTATATGGTACTCTCCCAAGCCCTTCGTAAAATGCTCCGCACGCAGTAAGCGCTCGGAAAATACGAACGAATGGCCCTGCCGCTTGTCTGCTGTGTGGCCTTGGGCAAGTCACGTCACATCTCTGTGCCTAAATCTGTGAAATGGGGATTGAAACTGCGAGCTGTCTACATTTGGTTCTCTGTCTCCCCCTTACACTGTGAGTGCGCTGTTGGGTAGGGACCGTCTCTATGTGCTGCTGACTTGCACTTCCCAAGCGCTTAGTACAGCGCTCCGCACACAGTAAGCGCTCAATAAATACGATTGAATGAATGAATGAATGAATGAATGCTCTGGGCCTCAGTTACCTCATCTGGAAAATGGGGATTAAGACCGTGAGCCTTTGTGGGACAGGGACTGTGTCCAGCTCAGTTATCTTATACCTACCCTAGCGCTTAGTAGTGTCTGGCACATAGTAAGTGCTTAACAAATACCACAATTATTATTATTATTATTATTATATTTTATTTTATTTTATTTTTTTTTTTTATTTAAGGCTAGAGGAAGAGCCAAGGGGACCGAGGAACAGAGAGATCCAGCTGGTGGGGCTGCTCTAGGCCGATCCCATCGACAGGCTAATGAGGAGGGAGGCGAGCTGGGAAATGGGCTATCCTAAAGGCCCAAGGGGCTCTTTTGGGGGGCGTTTCTAGATATGGGCATCCTTCACCACCCAATTTCCTCCCGTTTCCAGGTCCTGAGGCTGAGTTCCTGTTGTTTGCCGGTTGGCCTCTGCAAAACTTCCACCCAGGGCCTCTGCTCTTTAGGGAAGAACCATGGTGTAGTGGATAGAACAAGGGCCCAGGAATCAGAAAGTCATGAGTTTTAATTCCGGCTCCCCCAATTGTCGGCTGCATGACCTCGGACAAGTCACTTCCCTTCTCTGGGCCTCACCTACCTCTTCTGTAAAATAGAGAGTGAGACTGTGAGCCTCACGCCGGGCAGGGACTGTGTCCAACACAATTTGCTTGTAGCCATTCCAGTGCTCAGTACAGTCCCTTCTCTGGGCCTCAGCTACCTCATCTGTAAAATAGAGAGTGAGACTGTGAGCCTCACGCCGGGCAGGGACTGTGTCCAACACAATTTGCTTGTAGCCATTCCAGTGCTTAGTACAGTCCCTTCTCTGGGCCTCAGCTACCTCTTCTGTAAAATAGTGAGACTGTTAGCCTCACGCCGGGCAGGGACTGTGTCCAACACAATTTGCTTGTAGCCATTCCAGTGCTTAGTACAGTCCCTTCTCTGGGCCTCAGCTACCTCATCTGTAAAATAAAGTGTGAGACTGTGAGCCTCACGCCGGGCAGGGACTGTGTCCAACACAATTTGCTTGTAGCCATTCCAGTGCTTAGTACAGTCCCTTCTCTGGGCCTCAGCTACCTCATCTGTAAAATAAAGAGTGAGACAGCCTCACGCCGGGCAAGGACTGTGTCCAACACAATTTGCTTGTAGCCATTCCAGTGCTTAGTACAGTCCCTTCTCTGGGCCTCAGCTACCTCTTCTGTAAAATAGAGAGTGAGACTGTGAGCCTCACGCCGGGCAGGGACTGTGTCCAACACAATTTGCTTGTAGCCATTCCAGTGCTTAGTACAGTCCCTTCTCTGGGCCTCAGCTACCTCATTGGTAAAATAGAGGGTGAGACTGTGGGCCTCACGCCGGGCAGGGACTGTGTCCAACACAATTTGCTTGTAGCCATTCCAGTGCTTAGTACAGTCCCTTCTCTGGGCCTCAGCTACCTCTTCTGTAAAATAGTGAGACTGTTAGCCTCACACCAGGCAGGGACTGTGTCCAACACAATTTGCTTGTAGCCATTCCAGTGCTTAGTACAGTCCCTTCTCTGAGCCTCAGCTACCTCTTCTGTAAAATAAAGAGTGAGACTGTTAGACTCACGCTGGGCAGGGACTGTGACCAACACAATTTGCTTGTAGCCATTCCAGTGCTTAGTACAGTCCCTTCTCTGGGCCTCAGCTACCTCTTCTGTAAAATAAAGAGTGAGACTGTTAGCCTCACGCCGGGCAGGGACTGTGTCCAACACAATTTGCTTGTAGCCATTCCAGTGCTCAGTACAGTCCCTTCTCTGGGCCTCAGCTACCTCTTCTGTAAAATAGTGAGACTGTTAGCCTCACGCTGGGCAGGGACTGTGTCCAACCCAATTTGCTTGTAGCCATTCCAGTGCTTAGTACAGTCCCTTCTCTGGGCCTCAGCTACCTCTTCTGTAAAATAGAGAGTGAGACTGTTAGCCTCACGCAGGGCAGGGACTGCGTCCAACACAATTTGCTTGTAGCCATTCCAGTGCTTAGTACAGTCCCTTCTCTGGGCCTCAGCTACCTCATCTGTAAAATAAAGAGTTAGACTGTTAGCCTCACGCGGGGCAGGGACTGTGTCCAACGCAATTTGCTTGTAGCCATTCCAGTGCTTAGTACAGTGCCTGGCACATAGTGAGCGGTTAGCAAATACTCCAAGTATCGTTATTATTATTAGGAGACGTTCAACACAATGAAGGGGTGCTGGAAGAAGGAAAGGCCACACGTCACCGTGCCAGCTGATGGGATGGGTGGAGGTCCAGATGGCCTCCCCCGGCTCCCCCCACGCCCCCCGGGCCCGCCCTACCCCCGTAGAGGAGTCAAGGGTCAGGAAACATGTGGCTTTGGAGAGGAGGGCAAAAAAATATTGAGGCCAAACCCCTTTTCCTGACTGCGGAAGGCAGAAGGCTGCACGGAGGGCCTCTCTCTGGCTCAATAGCATGGCACAAAGTGCTGACGGCCTCTCGGCCCCTTTCCCTCTTATCTCCACAGACTGAACGCCAGGAATTCGGCGGAGCCTGCTCAGATCCAGCCGGGGAGAAGCTCAAGGCCCCTCTCCGCTCCTGTCTCTAAATTAATAATTGCGGCATTTGTCAGGCGCTTACTACGTGCCAGACCCTGTACTAAGCACTGGGGTGGATACAAGCTAATTGGGTCGGATACCGTCCCTGTCCCACATAGGGCTCACAGTCCCAATCCCCCTTTTACAGACGAGGGAACCGAGGGCCCAAAGAAGTGAAGTGACTAGCCCAAGGTCATACAGCAGGCAAGTGGCTAGCCGGGATTAGAACCCATGACCTGCTGACTCCCGGGCCTGCTCTGACCACTGCGCCTTGCTGCTTGCACAGATGGACGCCTCTCGATTTTCCTGATTCTTCTGGTGATGATGACGACGACGATGATGATGTTAAGCGCTATGTGCCAAGCACTATTCTAAGTGCCGGGGTAGATGCAAGGTTATCAGGTTGTCCCACGTGGGGCTCAAAGTCTTAATCCTCGTTTTACAGATGAGGAAACTGAGGCACAGAGAAGTTAAGTGACTCGCCCAAAGTCACACAGCTGAAAAGTGGTGGAGCGGGGATTAGAACCCACACCCTGTGACTCCCAAGCCCGAGCTCTTTCCACTAAGCCATGCTGCTGCCACTGCGGCTTACTATGTGCAGAGAACTGTACTAAGCGCTTGGAAGAATATAATTCAACAGAATTAGCGGGCTCTTTCCCTGCCCATGACAAGCTAATGTGGGTCAATCAGTTGTATTTATTGAGCACTAACTGTGTGCAGAGAACTGTACTGAGCTGCTTGAGAGACTCCAGTACAACAGAGGTGGTAGTCCCCCTTCTAGACTGTGAGCCCGCTGTTGGGTAGGGACCGTCTCTATATGTTGCCAACTTGTACTTCCCAAGCGCTTAGTACAGTGCTCTGCACACAGTAAGCGCTCAATAAATACAATTGAATGAACGAATGGTCACGGTGCCTGCCCTCAAGGAACTGACAGTCTAGAGAGGGAGCTAGACATTAAAATAAATTTCAGGGGAAAGATTGTAGCCCCTAGTAGGGTCATGAGGACCTCCCCCTCATCCCCCTCTCCATCCCCCCATCTTACCTCCTTCCCTTCCCCACAGCACCTGTATATATGTATATATGTTTGTACATATTTATTACTCTATTTATTTTTTTTATTTATTTTACTTGTACATATCTATTCTATTTATTTTATTTTGTTAGTATGTTTGGTTTTGTTCTCTGTCTCCCCCTTTTAGACTGTGAGCCCACTGCTGGGTAGGGACTGTCTCTATATGTTGCCAACTTGTACTTCCCAAGCGCTTAGTCCAGTGCTCTGCACACAGTAAGCGCTCAATAAATGCGATTGATGATGATGATGACTATGTCATTCAAACTCTCAGGGATCTGAAATGTTTTTGACCTGAAACAATTCAAGATTTTCCCCAGGTTTGGCCTGAGAGAGGATTACCTCGGTCTTTGGAGATGATCATTAGTCTGGGAATAAAACCTAGGGAAGTATAAATAGGAGTAGTCATAGTATGTCCTGAGGGCCTTTTGAGTGCAAGGCTTGTAATAAGTGGTTGGGAGAGGACAAGCCAGGGATACATTCCCTGCCCAAAAGAAGCTTACGCGCTAATGGGAAAGATAGACATGAAAGGTTTTACAGAGTAATCCGAATAAATAATGAATTGTACAGCTAAATATATATATATATATATATATATATATATATATATATATATACATATATATAAATGAGGGCCTAGATACGGCTGTTGGCACAGGACTGTATATATGTATATATGTCTGTGCATATTTATTACTCTACTTATTTATTTATTTATTTTACTTGTACATATCTATTCTATTTATTTTATTTTGTTAATATGTTTGGTTTTGTTCTCTGTCTCCCCCTTTCAGACTGTGAGCCCAATGTTGGGCAGGGACTGTCTCTATATGTTGCCAATTTGTACTTCCCAAGCGCTTAGTACAGTGCTCTGCACATAGTAAGCGCTCAATAAATACGATTGATGATGATGATGATGATGTCTGTACATATTTATTACTCTATTTAACTTGTACATGTCTATTCTATTTATTTTGTTTTGTTAGTATGTTTGGTTTTGTTCTCTGTCTCCCCCTTTTAGACTGTGAGCCCACTGTTGCGTAGGGACTGTCTCTATATGTTGCCAATCTGTACTTCCCAAGCGCTTAGTACAGTGCTCTGCACATAGTAAGCGCTCAATAAATATGATTGATGATGATGATGATGATGACTGGCAGACAGAGGACCTGGACTCTAAGCTCTGCTCTGCCACTTTCCAGCTGCGTGACATTGGGTAGATCACTTCACTTGTCTGGGCCTCAGTTTTCTCATCCATAAAATAGAGATTGCTGCCTGTTCTCCCTCTTATTTAGACTGTAGGACAGGGACAGAGGCTGATCTGATTCGCAAATTGTAAGCACTTCAGAAATACCACAATTATTAAAGAAGTGGTTCTTTTCAAATCCTCGTACACCATAACATCCCCCTCTAAACTGTAAGCTCCTTACGGACAGAGAAGGCGTCTACCAACTCTGTTGTATTGTACGCTCCAAAGCACTTATTCAGAGATCTTCACCCAGCAAGCACGCAATAAATATCATTGATTGATTGGTCAATTGTATATATGCCAGTACATATTTATTACTCTATTTATTTATTTATTTTACTTGTACATATCTATTCTATTTATTTTATTTTGTTAGTCTGTTTGGTTTTGTTCTCTGTCTCCCCCTTTTAGACTGTGAGCCCACTGTTGGGTAGGACTGTATATATGTATATATGTTTGTACATATTTATTACTCTATTTATTTATTTATTTATTTTACTTGTACATATCTATTCTATTTATTTTATTTTGTTAGTATGTTTGGTTTTGTTCTCTGACTCCCCCTTTTAGACTGTGAGCCCACTGTTGAGTAGGGACTGTCTCTATATGTTGCCAACTTGTACTTCCCAAGCGCTTAGTACAATGCTCTGCACACAGTAAGCGCTCGATAAATATGATTGATTGACTGACTGTCTCTATATGTTGCCATCTTGTACTTCCCAAGCGCTTAGTCCAGTGCTCTGCACACAGTAAGCGCTCAATAAATACGATTGATTGATTGATTGATTGACTGTCTCTATATGTTGCCATCTTGTACTTCCCAAGCGCTTAGTCCAGTGCTCTGCACACAGTAAGCACTCAATAAATACGATTGATTGATTGATTGATTGGTCTTTCAAACCGAGGGAGAATCCACTGTCTGAACTGTAGAAGTGTTTTAAATGCATTCTTACTTTAGGACAGATGTGTGTGTTTGTGTGTGAGAGAGAGAGAGGAAGGAGAGAGAGAGATCTGATTGTATGTACCCCAGCACTTAGAAGGTAGTAAGTGCTTAATAAGTACCACAGTTATAGTTATTATTTGTGTGCACCTGATCACATCTACCCAGCGCTTAGCACAGTTCTTGGCACGTAGTAAGTGCTTAACAAATATCGCTATTATTATTATTACCACTAATAATAATAATGACAATTTTTTCAGGTATGCATGCGTGTGTTTGCTCTAAAAAAGAGCCTTAGATTCTAATATCCACACTTATTTTCTCTCTGACGGTGTCTCTAAGTCATCTTAAATCAGGAGGTTCAGGAAGTGCTCTCTGTCTTCTTCTCCCCCTGGCTTTCTGACGCGTCTTCAGAAGCTGAGTTAACCACAGTGTAGCTCCGACGCTTCATTCTCTAAAATTAAAACCTGTCTTCCTTGGGCAGCAGGAGACCAGGGGGAGGAAGCAGGGGATTAAATACCGGGTCCAAATGACCACAAATTCCAGATTGGGGGCTGGGGTCGGGTCCAAATTGATGGGGTTCACGGGGGAATGTTTTGGGGTGTTCTGCATGAAGGCGATACGTATGAACATGGGCAGAATGTCTATGCCCGTTCATAGGCACTCAGACTGTGAGCCCACTGTTGGGTAGGGACTGTCTCTCTATGTTGCCAACTTGTACTTCCCAAGCGCTCAGTACAGTGCTCTGCACACAATAAGCGCTCAATAAATACGATTGATGATGATGATGATGATCCAGGGTCAGCCCACACTTCACTAAGTCTGGCCAGAGAGGAACAATCAGGACATTGGGAGGGTATGTGATTTTCTCGAAAATTTCAACGTGGCTTTTTATTCTCCGTGGAACCTTTGCCCCAGAGAAAAACTGTGGGAAAAATCCCCTTTGTAAGGAACTTGGAAGTTCTGTTATACTATTGCGTATTGTATTTTGTATGTATTGACGAATCCCAGTTCACTTTCTCCGTGACCTGTTGGTGTTCAACAACCTTTACACCTTGCTCCTTGCTCCTGGACTGCTGGAACCTGAAACTACCCCGGAGGTTTTTCTGCACACAGTAAGTGCTCAATAAATACCATTGATTGACTGACTGACTGATGGGTCTATCGATCACTTAGCTCCCCTTTAGACTGTAAGCTTGCTGCGGGCAGGGAACGTGCCTACCAACTCTGTTGTAGTGTATTTTCCCAAGTGCTTAGTACAGTGCTCTGCGCACAGTAAGCACTTAATAAATATCATTGGCTGACTGAGTAAAAATTCCCGAGAAGACCCACCAGACCCTCCCACCACACCCATTACGTCTGTAAGGGCCCAAAGATGAAAGAGTACAGGTCTCTGCCTCCAGCTGATACACTGTGAGGGTTCTTGTTTCATCATCGTCATCATCAATCGTATTCATTGAGCGCTTACTATGTGCAGAGCACTGTACTAAGCGCTTGGGAAGTACAAATTGGCAACATATAGAGACAGTCCCTACCCATCAGTGGGCTCACAGTCTAAAAGGGGGAGACAGAGAACAAAACCAAACATACTAACAAAATAAAATAAATGGAATAGATATGTACAAGCAAAATAAATAAATAAATAGAGTAATCATCATCATCATCATCATCATCATCATCTATCGTATTTATTGAGCGCTTACTATGTGCAGAGCACTGTACTAAGCGCTTGGGAAGTACAAATTGGCAACATATAGAGACAGTCCCTACCCAACAGTGGGCTCACAGTCTAAAAGGGGGAGACAGAGGACAAAACCAAACATACTAACAAAATAAAATAAATGGAATGGATATGTACAAGCAAAATAAATAAATAAATAAATAGAGTAATAAATATGTACAAACATATATGCATATATACAGGTGCTGTGGGGAAGGGAAGGAGTTTCAGTGCCCAAGAACCCAGCCCACGTGCTTTGACATCCAGCACTGGATTTGGGGTTATTATTATTATTATTATTATTATTATTATTATTATCATTATCATTAGTATTATTTTTTTTAACGGCTCACTATCTGTCAACCACTGTTCTGAGCACCGGTTATAAGTTATTCAGGTTGGACACAGTCCCTGTCTCGCATGGGGCCCACAGTCTTTGAGGAGGAAGAACAGAGCGGTGTGGTCTAGTGGAAAGAGCGTGGCTGGAATGCCAGCTCTGCCACTTGTCTGCTGTGTGACTTTGGGCAAGGCGTTTAACTTCTCTGGGCCTCAGTTACCTCATCTGTAAGATGGGGATTAAGACTGTGAGCCCCCCGTGGGACAACCTGATCACCTTGTAACCTCCCCAGTGCTTAGAACAGTGCTTTGCACATAGTAAGCGCTTAATAAATGCTATCATTATTATTATTATTATGGGGATTAAGACAGTGAACTCAAAGTGAGACAGGAACCCTGTCCTACCAGTTTATCTTGTCTCTACCCCAGCAATTAGTACAGTGCCTAGCATATAGTAAGTGCTTTACAAGTACCATCCATCAAAAACCCAAAACAAAACTGGAATTGAATGCCCATTTTCGGTTGAAGAAACTGAGGCACAGAGAAGTCAAGGCCCTGCTGAGAGCTCACCTCCTCCAGGAGGCCTTCCCAGACTGAGCCCCTTCCTTCCTCTCCCTCTCGTCCCCCTCTCCATACCCCCATCTTACCTCCTTCTCTTCCCCACAGCACCTGTATATGTGTATATATGGTTGTACATATTTATTACTCTATTTATTTATTTATTTATTTTACTTGTACTTATCTATCCTATTTATTTTATTTTGTTGGTATGTTTGGTTTTGTTCTCTGTCTCCCCCTTTTAGACTGTGAGCCCACTGTTGGGTAGGGACTGTCTCTATATGTTGCCAATTTGTACTTCCCAAGCGCTTAGTACAGTGCTCTGCACATAGTAAGCACTCAATAAATACGATTGATGATGATGATGATGAAGTGACTTGCCCAAGGTCACACAGCAAGAAAGTGGCGGAGCTGGGATTAGAACCCAGGTCCTCTGACTCACTATTTTATAGGCCCTTGTTCTTTCCACTAGGCCATGCTACTTCCCAATGTGGAATAGCAATATACTGTAAAGTAGTATATTAGTAGTATGTTTATTGAGCACTTAACGACAGGCTGAACACTGGGCTGAGTGCTGGAGTAGAGAATAATAATAATTGTGGTATTTGTTAAATGCTCTGCCACTTAGCTGTGTGACTTTGGGCAAGTCACTTAACTTCTCTGTGCCTCAGTTACCTCATCTGTAAAATGGGGATGAAGACGGTGAGCCCCTCGGGGGACAACCTGATCACCTTGTAACCTCCCCAGCACTTAGAACAGTAAATCAATAAATACGTAAAAAAATAAATACGTAAATCAATACGTAAATCGTAAATCAATATATACGATTGATGATGATGATGCTTTGCACATAGTAAGCGCTTAATAAATGCCATTAAAAAAATGCTTATTATGTGCCAGGCACTGTACTAAGCACCGGGGTGGATACAAGTAAATTGGGTTGGACACAGTCCCTGTCCCACCCGGGGCTCAGAGTCTCAATCTCCATTTTACAGATGAGTTGTCTGAGGCCCAGAGAAGTGAAGTGACTTGTCCAAGGTCACACGACAGGTAAGTGGCGCGGCCGATATTTGAACACATGACCTTCGGACACCAAGGCCCGGGCTGTAGCCACTACACCTTACTGCTTCTCTGAAAAGATAATCAGTTCAGACCCTATGCTACACAGGGCCCATGATCTTAAACATAAAGAGAACAATTATCTAATTTCCATACGACGGATGAGGAAACTGAGACCTAGAGTGAATTCCGGTTCATTTTCTCCATGACCTGTTCGTGTTCAACATCCTTTACACCTCGCTCTTTAAATCCTCAGAGTAAACCCAAACCTAAAGACGGAGGAAGGTTCGAATCCCGACTCCGCCAATTGTCAGCTGTGTGACTTTGGGCAAGTCACTTCGCTTCTCTGGGCCTCAGTTCCCTCATCTGTAAAATGGGGATTAAGACTGTGAGCCCCCCGTGGGACAGCCTGATCACGTTGTATCCTCCCCAGCGCTTAGAACAGTGCTTTGCACATAGTAAGTGCTTAATAAATGCCATCATTATTATTATTATTATCCTCTACCTCTGTTCTCCGCCTCCCAAGCTCAGGCCTAGTGGAAAGAGCCCGAATCTGGGAGCCAGAGGACCTGGGTTCAAATCCCAGCCCTGCCATGTGCCCGCTGTGTAACCTTGGACAAGTCACTTCACTTCTCTGTGCCTCATCTGCAAAATGGGGATTCAGTACCTATTTTCTTTCCTACTTAGACTGTGAGCCCCAAATGGACCTGATTATCTTGTATTTACTCCGAATGGATTCTCAATAACTCTGGGGGACAAAATCCCCGAGGGCCACTGTGAGCCCCTCCCCTGTCATCCACCCCGCTTTGCTATTGAAAATAAATATTAAAATAAATATTTTAAATTATTTTAAAATTATTTTAAATTAATTTAAATATTTATTAAAATAGAGAACCCCCTCGCAATTTTGCCGAACATAGCTTAGCATAAATGGCACTTTATAATTCACACTGGGCCCTCTCACTAGGGCCTGGGTTGGTTTATAGGTAGCCACGGAAGATTTTCAACCCATCTCCCCGTTTCCTTGCGAGCGGAGAGAAAACACAGAGTTGTTTTCTTTATCACGAAGACTTTTTTTTAAACAAGTCATTGCTAAGCCGTATCAAGTTTAGGGCCTGTGAAATCTGACTCGGGTCTTGAAAAACCCTTGGGGTGGTTTGAGGTTCGAGCAGGCGCTCGGATAAGTTTAAAAAATATATATTTTTTTTCACAAGCATCTGCTAGCTTGTGAAAATGCGACTTGTTTGCGGCGTATTGTGATACCCGCACAATGACGCTTGGGTTCTAAATGCATCGGTGGTCTGGAAGGAAGATGCTACCCATTAATAATAATAATAATGGCATTTGTTAAGTGCTTACTATGTGCAAAGCACTGTTCTAAGCGCTGGGGGGGATACAAGGTGATCAGGTTGTCCCACGTGGGGCTCACAGTCTCCATCCTCATTTGACAGATGAGGGAACTGAGGCCCAGAGAAGTGAAGTGACTTGCCCAAAGTCACACAGCTGACAAGTGGCGGAGCCGGGATTTGAACCCATGACCTCTGACTCCAAAGCCCGGGCTCTTTCCACTGAGCCACGCTGCTTCTCCATTAGAGTGGAAGTTTCCTGTGAGCAGGGAATGTGTCATGTGCTCCTGTTGTACTTTCCCAAGCGCTTAGTACAGTGTACTGCAGCCATTATTGGGCACTTTACTGTGTGCAGAGCATCTGTACCTCATCTGTAAAATGGAGATTAAGACTGTGAGCCCCCCGTGGGACAAACTGATCACCTTGTAACCTCTCCAGCGCTTAGAACACTGCTTTGCACCTAGTAAGCGCTTAATAAATGCCATCGTCATTATTATTATTATTCTCTGAGCCGCAGTTACCTTCATTCGTTCATTCAATCGTATTTATTGAGCGCTTACTGTGTGCAGAGCGTCTGTACCTCATCCGTAAAATGGGGATTAAGACTGTGAGCCCCTGTGGGACAAACTCATCACCTTGTAACCTCCCCAGCACTCGGAACACTGCTTTGCACATAGTAAGCGCTTAATAAATGCCATCATTATTGTTATTATTATTTTCCGAGCCTCAGTTACCTTCATTCGTTCATTCAGTCGTATTTATTGAGCGCTTACTGTGTTCAGAGCATCTGTACCTCATCTGTAAAATGGGGATGAAGACTGTGAGCCCCCCGTGGGACCTCATCACCTGGTAACCCCCACAGCGATTAGAGCAGTGCTTCGCACATAGTAAGCGTTTAACAAATCTAGACTGTGAGCCCGCCGTTGGGTAGGGAAGCAGAGAAGCAGCGTGGCTCAATCAATCAATCAATCAATCAATCGTATTTATCGAGCGCTTACTGTGTGCAGAGCACTGTACTAAGCGCTTGGGAAGTACAAGATGGCAACATATAGAGACAGTCAATCAATCAATCAATCAATCGTATTTATTTATTGAGCGCTTACTGTGTGCAGAGCACTGGACCAAGCGCTTGGGAAGCACAAGTTGGCAACATATAGAGATGGAAAGAGCCCGGGCTTTGGAGTCAGAGGTCGTGGGTTCAAATTCCGGCTCCGCCAGTTGCCAGCTGTGTGGCTTTGGGCGAGTCACTTCACTTCTCTGGGCCTCAGTTGCCTCATCTGGAAAATGGGGATGTGAGCCCCCCATGGGACAAACTGATCACCTTGTAACCTCCCCAGCGCTTAGAACACTGCTTTGCACATAGTAAGTGCTTAACTAGGGACCGTCTCTACGTGTTGCCAGCTTGTAATTCCCAAGCGCTTAGTACAGCGCTCTGCACAAAGTAAGCGCTCAATAAATACGATTGTATGCATGCTCGATAAATTGTTATTAATGTATTTGTTAAACATTCAGTCATTCGTATCTATCGAGCTCTCACTGTGTGCAGAGCACTGTACTAACACTTCCTATGTGTCAAGCGCTGGTCTAAGTGCTGGGCTAGATGCAAGTTAATCAGGTCGGACACAGTCCCTGTCCCACGTGGGGATCACGGTCTAAGTAAAAGGAAGAACAACTGAAACTCCATTTTACAGAGGAGGAAACTGAGGCATGGAGAAGGTAAGTGACTTTCCCAAGGTCACCCAGCAGGCAAGTGGTGGAACTGGGATTAGAACTCAGGTCCTCTGACGCTCGGGCCCCTGTTCTTTCCTCCTCCCTTTAGGGAATTGTATGTTCTCCAAAGCTGAGTTCAGTGCACGATAAATACCGTTATTAACGGTATTGCTGCTGCTCCTGCTACCTGAAGCGGGAACTGTATATTTTCGTTTCGGCATCGCCTTTCTCCTTGTCCGAAGCCCGAGTTCTTTCAGTTCTAGCCTCGTTCCTTGCTGAGCGGTACCAGTTTGCAAGATTTCGGTAGAAGTTGCTTGGAAACAGTGGGGAAATGGCTCAGCCATGGAGCTGAGGGAGAGGTTGCTAGGGAGTCTTCTGAATGCCATACTGAGGGGTAGGGGAGGTGGCATTATAATTATAATAATTATAGGAATAATTATGGTATTTGTTTAGTGTTTACTATGTCTCTGACAGTGACAATGGTAGCTCAAGGGAGCATATAATGGTGGTCTCCCTTAACAACTTCTCTATCAATCAATCAATCAATCGTATTTATTGAGCGCTTAATGTGTGCACTGAGGGACAGTCCCCCCTAACATCCTTCACATTCCCTCTCCTCACCCACCATGTACCTGTCACTGAAATTACTGGAAGCCGTCTCTGACTAATCTCCCGTGTCCCCAGCCGATTTTCCCTGGGGGAAGCAGCGTGGCTCAGTGGGAAGAGCATGGGCTTGGGAATCAGAGGTCCCGGGTTCTAATCTTGGCTCCGCTGCTTGTCAGCTGTGTGACTTTGAACAAGTCACCTAACTTCTCTGTTCCTCGGTTACCTCATCTTTAAAATGGGGATTAAGACTGTGAGCCCCACGTGGGACAACCTGATCACCTTGTGTCCTCCCCAGCGCTTAGTACAGTGCCCTGTACATATTTATTCTATTTATTTTATTTGGTTTATATGTTTTGTTTTGTCGTCCGTCTCCCCCTTCTAGACTGTGAGCCCGCTGTTGGGTAGGGACTGTCTCTGTATGTTGCAAACTTGTACTTCGCAAGCGCTTAGTACAGTGCTCTGCACACAGTAAGCGCTCAATAAATACAATTGAATGAATAGTAAGCACTTAACAAATGCCATCATCATCATCATCATGTGCCAGGCACTGTCCTAAGCACTGGGGTGGATAAAAGCGGATCGGGTTGGACACAGCCCCTTGTCCCGCATAGGGCTCACAGTCTTAATCCCCACTTTCCAGATAAGATAACTGAGGCCCGGAGAAGTGAAGTGACTTTCCCAAGGCCACACAGCCGACAAGTGGCGGAGCGGGGACTAGAACCCGTGACCTTCCAACTCCCAAGCGCATACTCTATCCACCCCTGCTAAGTCTGAGAGCTCTGAGAACTGTCCTTGAAGAGTAACGGCGGAAGGCAAGTCACTTAACTTCTCTGTGCCTCAGTTTCCTCCTCTGTAAAATGGAGTTTCAGCTGTTCTTCCTTTTACTTAGACCGTGATCCCCATGTGGAACAGGGACTGTGTCCAACCTGATTAACTTGTATCGCATTGACCCCCAACGGACAGATCCCCTGGCCCTCCATTTCCCTGACTGTAATATGAGCATATTATCGAGAGAAGCAGGATGGCCTAGCGGCTAGAGCATGGTCCCGGGAGTCAGAAGGACCCTGGCTCCGTCGCTTGGGCAAGTCACTTAACCTCTCTGTTATATCATCTGTAAAATGGGGATTAAGACTGTGAACCCTCTGTAGGACAGGGACTGTGTCCAACCCGATTTCCTTGTATCCAACCCGATTTCCTTGTATCCACCCCTCTGTTTAGAGCAGGGCCTGGCCCGTAGTAAGCACTCAACAAATGCCACAATTATTGTGATTATTAGCGTAAGCTGCCTGCTCTTCACCTCCCCACTCAGGATGGCACCTGGAGAATTTCCAGTCCTCTACCAGTCTCGGCTACGGGAGGGAGAGTCAAGCAGTGGCATACCCATTCCATTCCTAGCTTGGGCAGTCTCTGTCTCCCCCTTTTAGACTGCGAGCTCACTGTTGGGTAGGGACTGTCTCTATATGTTGCCAACTTGGACTTCCCAAGCGCTTAGTACAGTGCTCTGCACACAGTAAGAGCTCAATAAATATGATTGATTGATTGGAAGGCAATCTGCTACAAGTCCAAAGTCCCCTGGGCTGGGCGGCAGCAGCGTGGGAGAGAGTTGAGGGCGGAGACTCGAGTTGACTGCACTGAAGAAGGCGATGGTAAACCACTTCCAGATTTTTCCCAAGAAAACTCTATGGATAACCTACCAGAACGATTACAGAGGGAGGTGGGGCGTTCTGGAAGAGATGCACCCATGGAGTCGCTATGGGTTGGAGACAACTCAACAGCATAAGGCAAGACCTGCTTTTGGCCCCTCTTAGACTGAGTCTATTGCGAGATAAGGATGGTGTCCGATCAGTTTACCCCAGTGCTTGAGTCCAGTTCTTGGCCCAGATTAAGAGTTTAATAAATCCTACCACTCAGTGACTTCTGGGCCCATTTATTCCGAGCAGAGAAGGCAGCGGAGATGCCACTGTAAGACTGAATTCCCACCAGGAAGAAAATAGAGAATCTCTCCATTTTGAAATCTTTGTTGGGCTAGACCACTGTGCGCTGGGATGCATGGGGCCTCTCTGCTGCTGCTGAATACAATCAATCAATCAATCATATTTGTTGAGCGCTTACTGTGCACAGAACATTGTTCTAAGTGCTTGGGGGAGGATGCAGCAGAGTCGGTAGGCACGTTCCCTGCCCACAACGAGCTCACGGTCTTCAGGGGGAGACAGACATTACTATAAATAAATAAATTATGGATATGGACATAAGTGGGGGCGGTGAGTGAAAGGAGCAAATCAGGGCAATTTGCTACAGGATTTCAAACCTTGGAAAAATCTGAATAGCCTAACGTTAGTCCACAAGGTTCAGTGATGAAGTTCACACTGACTGTGGGACTGGGAATAAACTTGTCTGAGGGAGCCTCAGTTTTCCGGTCTGAAAAGCAGGGAGGCCTAGCGTAAAGATCCTGGGCCTGGGATTCAGTGTGGGTCCTAATCCCGGCTCTGCCGCTTGCCTGCTGTGGGACCTTGGGCTGGTCACTTAGCTTCTCTGTGCCTCAGTTCCCTCATCTGTAAAATGGGGATTAAGACTGTGAGCCCCACGTGGGACAACTTGATCACCTTGTATCCTCCCCAGCGCTTAGAAGGGTGCTTTGCACATAGCGTTTAACAAATGCCATCATCATTATTATTATTATTTCTCTGGGACTCCATTTCATCAACTCTAAAATGAGGATTCAGTACCTATCCTCCCTCCTACTAAGACTGTGAGCCCCAGATGGGACACGGACTATGTCCAAATTGTCCTCTCCCAAGCGCTTAGTACGGTGCTCTGTACATAGTAAGCACTCAATAAATACGATTGAATGAATGAATGAGTGAATGGAGAGATGAGAGATGAGTCAGAGAAGGCTTCTTGGAGGAGTTGGGATTTTCGTAGGGCTCTGAAGGCGGGGAGAGCAGTGGCCTGTAGGATATGAGTGAGAAGGAAGATCCAGGAAGGAGGGAGGGCTTGAGGAAGCGAGATGAGATGGAAGCACGACGAAAGAGCTCCGTGCTTCTGAGAAGAAACAGGCTATTGGTTATACCCAGAGGATTTTACTGACATTCTTCTAGTGAATCTCCTGATCCCTAACCACATAATGTGTCTTTTGGGGGGATTGCAAACGTCTCTCCACTCACTGTACAGCACTTTAAAGGCAAAGAAGCTACCTAAAGGCAATTTTGCTTGGTACTCTGAGGGATGGGCGACTCACAGAGCTGGATAGAGTCCCCTTGACTTTGGGGATTGGAGTTGAAAAGGAGTTTTCTTTTTAGAGGGAAATACCATTCATACACTGATAAAGAGCCTCATTTTGACGGGGGTCAGGGGAAAGGGGATTGAGCTGGGTTCCTTCTGAAGAGGTGACCTCAAACGCCAGTCTTTCTATATATCTTTCTCTTCTCTCTCTGTCTCTCCTCTCTTTTCTCTCTCATCTCTGTCTCTCGTCTCTCTTATCTCTCTCTGCCTCTTTACTCTCTTCCTTTCTCTCCTCCCTATTTTCTCTGTCTCTTCTCTGTCTCCCTTCTCTCTTCCACTTCTCTCCTCTCTCTGCAGTCTCTCTCTCTCTGCATATCTTCTCTGTTTCTGTGTCTCTCCTCTCTCACCTCTCTTTTGTCCCTGCTCTCTCTATCCCTCCTCTCACTATCTTCTGTCTAGGTGTATCTTTTTCCTCTCTGTCTCTGTCTCTCTCTCTCTCTCTTTCTCCTGTAACTGATGTGCCCGGCACAGAGGAGGCTGTTTGACTAGCGACTGGCAACTGGCGACTGCTTTAACCTTGGAAGGACTTCAGGCAGCCAGATGTGGGCCACAAGCTAGGCCCAGCCCTCACCCAGAGTGCTTATCTGTGTCCAGGGAGCGCCTCTTTTCCCTGCAAATCACTGTTATCCCAATCAATCAATCAATCAATCATATTTATTGAGCGCTTACTATGTGCAGAGCACTGTACTAAGCGCTTGGGAAGTACAAATTGGCAACACATAGAGACAGTCCCTACCCAACAGTGGCCTCACAGTCTAAAAGACTGAGGCAAGGCAAGGCGAGGTGCGGGCCCGAACCAACAGAAAGCTGAGGGGGAGGGTGCGACCCCAGCTAGGCTGCAGAGAAAAGGTGGGAATTCTCTTGGTATTGATGAACTCTCTTTCCCCTCTCAAAATCCAAATTTCCCGTGAATTCCTCTGGACTCGCTCTGGACCCAAAACTGGAAATGTGCATTTTGCCCACTCCAACCAGGACAGAGGGGCAAGGGGGCGTGAGGAGAGCGAAAGAGGCACCCTGACCCCTATTTTCCTTCAGGTAACCCTCCTGTAGGCCCCCTCCCCACTAACTGTTGGGGAACTGTGCCAATGGGCCAATATACTCAGCCTCTTGGCCTGCAGCTTCTCTGAGGCATCCTGAGGGAACTCTGGCCTCTTAGAGAGACCCCACTAGAGCCTCTCTGGGCAGCTGAAGTAGCCATTCGGGGGTACGGTGCTTTGGTTACCGAGTGTTGGGCATTTTGGACCCCTCCCACCGAGGATGAGGCCTTGAAATGCAGAGGCCTCGCTGTGTCCGCCTCACCGAGGGTCTCCCTGCCTCCAACCTCTCCCCACTCTGGTTCATAACCTAATCCACTGCCCGGACTGTACTTGTGTGGACTTGGACTTGGTGTGGACTTGGGCAAGTCAGTTAAATTCTCTGTGCCTCAGTTTCCTCATCTATAAAATGGGAACTAAATACCCGTTCTCCCTCTCTCTTCGACTGTGAGCCCCATTCGGGACAGGGACTGAGTCCCATCTGATTATTTTGTATCTTGTGCTTGGCACTGTGAGTAGATTTATGGATCTGTTTATTAACCTTAGCATTAATTCAATTAAATGCAATTCATTTGTATTCATAGAGAAGCAGCGTGGCTCAGTGGAAAGAGCACGGGCTTTGGAGTCAGAGGTCATGGGTTCAAATCCCAGCTCCACCAACTGTCAGCTGTGTGACTTTGGGCAAGTCACTTCACTTCTCTGTGCCTCAGTTACCTCATCTGTAAAACGGGGATGAAGACTGTGAGCCCCCCTTGGGACAACCTGATCAACTTGTAACCTCCCCAGCGCTTAGAACAGTGCTTTGCACATAGTAAGCGCTTAATACATTCCATTACTATTATTATTATTATTATTATTGAGCACTCACTGTGTGCAAGGCACTGTACTAAGCACTTGGGCCAATACAGTATAACAATAAACAAACATTCCCTGCCCATTATGTATCAGTATTCGTCCTCAGCACTTATGCATATTTTCTGATTCAACTATTCATCTTTATTTATCAATAAATTCTGTCCACCCGTCTCCCCATTAGATTGTAAATTCCTTGAGGGTAGAAAATGCACGTTTTGCTGTTTTCGCACAGCACACTTTCCAAGTGCTAAGTACAGGGCCCGTAAATACCATGGATTGTCGGACTAGTTTGGCTAAGCCTGTTTTCTCCACATCTGGGAAGCTTACGTTGGATATTCAAACTCAGAAAATGGTACAGTGACCCGTCATTCCCCTAAGTCTACCGTTTTCCCCAATGTGGAATGGGCGTCCACAAGTCTTTGAAATTTTAATCTTCCTTTTATTCTTTGGCTCTCTTCTTCAAGGTGTTTCTGCCCTGCCGGATTGTTTTGCTTTGATACCGAACCTCAACGTGATGAGATCTAGAAATAAACAACTAGACGTGCTTCCTTACTCTAAAAAGACTTTTATTTATAGCTCAAGAGACTGTTTCCCTGAGGTTTGGAAACCCTCAAAGAGGGCTCAAACTCCTATGCTAGAGCAGCAGCAGACTTTTCCCGCTATCTCTTACTATCTAGGAGGCCCGTCCTATCCCGAAACATGATCTTCAAACTGTTAAAGCCGTGATGGCCACTGCAAACAAAGGCAAGGAATTATATAAACACACAAATCATTTTGGTGTAAGCAGGCACTGCTGGCAACCTCAGATATGTGTGGCGATGTCTTTGTGATCAATCAGCTTAACAAGTAGCCCCAAAATCAGTAGTGCCCAATTTTTGCTAAACTGCAACTCTCTTACAATGGGCTTTTTCAGAGAAATAAGGATGGTATTTACTGAGCGCCCACAGGAAGCGGTGCGCTGTACTGAGCCCATGGGGAAAAGCCCTTGGGGAAGTAGCATGGTCCAGTGGGAAGAGCACAGCGCTGGCAGTCGGGAGACTTGGGTTCTAATCTCCGCTTTGCCACTCGTTTATTGCATGACCTAGGGCAAGCCATTTAATTTCTCCAGGCCAGTTTCCTCCTCTTTCACATTGGGATGAAATACCTTAGAATGTGAGCCCCATGTAATAATAATAATGATGGCATTTATTAAGTGCTTACTATGTGCAAAGCACTGTACTAAGCGCTGGGGAGGTTACAAGGTGATCAGGTTGTCCCATGGGGGGGGCTCACAGTCTTAATCCCCATTTTACAGATGACATAACTTGAGGCCCAGAGAAGTGAAGTGACTCGCCCAAAGTCACACAGCTGATAATTGGTGGAGCCGGGATTTGAACCCATGACCTCTGACTCCAAAGCCCGAGCTCTTTCCACTGAGCCACGCTGCTTCCTGTCCCATGTGGGACAGGTACTGGATCAGATCTGATTATAATAATAATAATAATAATATTAATGGTATTTGTTAAATGCTTATTATGTGCCAAGCACTATTATGGACACTGGGGGAAGATACAAGAATATCGGTTTGTCCCAAGTGGGGCTCACGGTATTAATCCCCATTTTACAGATGAGGTAACGGAGGCACAGAGAAGTTAAGCGATTCACCCCAAATCACGCAGCTGACAAGAGGCGGAACGGGGATTAGAACCCATGACCTCTGACTCCCAAGGCTGTGTTGTTTCCACTAAGCCACGATTGTACTGTCTCCACCCCAGTGCTTGACGTAAAGTAAGCACTTGAAAATACCGTTATTGTTATTACAAGAAGAAGTGTGGCCTAGTGGAAAGAGCACAGGACTGGGAGTCAGAAGACATGGGTTCCAGTCCTGGCCCCACCACATGTCTTCTGGGTGACCTTGGGCAAGTCGATTCACTTCTCTGTGCCTCAGTTCCCTCACCTGTAAAATGGGGATTAGGACTGTGAGCCCCAAGTGGGACATGGACTGTGTCCAACCTGATTGTCTTGTATCTACCCCAGTACTTAGCATTAATAATAATAATAATAATGGCATTTATTAAGCGCTTACTATGTGCAAAGCACTGTTCTAAGCTCAGGGGAGGTTACGAGGTGATCAGATTGTCCCACTGGGGGCTCACAGTCTTGATCTCCATTTTACAGATGAGGTAACTGAGGCGCAGAGAAGTTAAGTGACTTGCCCAAAGTCACACAGCTGACAGCTGGCGGAGCCGGGATTTGAACCCATGACCTCTGACTCCAAAGCCCGGGCGCTTTCCACTGAGTCACGCTGCTTCTAGTACTGTGCCTGGTACATAGTAAACATTTAAGAAATACCATTAAAAAACAAAACAAAACAAAAAAGTATCCATCTACCACATGAGGAACTGTGGGAAATAATCTCCTCCATGATATCATTTCATCCATTTTCGATCTTTCTCTCTCCTTAGAAAGCTCATTTGGGGAATTGACCTGAGATTCGACTCTGGGGGTTTCGAAAGGCTCTGCCCTCCTCTCTCTAATCTTGTATTTCATCCATTTTCGATCTTTCTCTCTCCTTAGAAAGCTCATTTTGGGAATTTCATCCGTTTTCGATCTTTCTCTCTCCTTAGAAAGCTCATTTTGGGAATTTCATCCATTTTCAATCTTTCTCTCTCCTTAGGAAGCTCATTTGGGGAATTGACCTGAGATTCGACTCTGGGGGTTTCGAAAGGCTCTCCCCTCCTCTCTCTAATCTTGTATTTCATCCATTTTCGATCTTTCTCTCTCCTTAGAAAGCTCATTTTGGGAATTTCATCCGTTTTCGATCTTTCTCTCTCTTTTGAAAGCTCATTTTGGGAATTGACCTGAGATTCGACTCTGGGGCTTTCGAAAAGCTCTGCCCTCCTCTCTCTAATCTTGTATTTCTCAGGTGAAATTGGAGCCTCGCCTCCCCATCTTATCTCATTGTCATTGCTTTCTGGAGAGATAATTGTGACATCACAGAGGAGGGGAGGGGGAGGATTTCCAAAAAGGGGAGCCGCTCCTGGAGGGAGAGGAAGTCCTGATTTCAGATCTCTGGTTCCCTCAGCGGGAGAGAAATGTAAAACTACGGGAGAGGTTTTCCTTTGGAATGAATTGGTGTTTGGTGTGAGTGTGTTTGGTAATAAGGCTTTTAGTGATGTAACTGGGGCCCAGAAGAAAAATATCTTTAGACCTGGAATTGGGGGTTGACGTGGGCCCACCCTGGAATTCCGGGGAAGCAGCATGGCTTACGGGATAGAGCCCGGGCCTGGCATTCAGAAGGACCTGAGTTCTAATCCCACCTCTGCCACTCATCTGCTGTGTGACCTTAGGCAAGTCACTTCACTGCCTCTGTGCTTCAGGTCACCTCCTCGGTAAAACAGGGATAAGAGCATGAGCCCCACGTGGGAGAGGAACTGTCCAACCTGATTGACTTGTATCTATCCCAGCGCTTAGAGCAGTGCTTGGCACATAGGAAGTGCTTAACAAGTACCGTTATTATTATTATTGGAGATGCTGGGGGCCTGAAGGAGACAGAATCCAGAGCTGGGGCTGCCACAGGGTTTCAAAAGAATAATAATAATAATAATGATAGCATTTATTAAGCACTTACTATGTGCAAAGCACTGCAGGGAGGTTACAAGGTGATCTGGTTGTCTCACGGGGGGCTCACAGTCTTCATCCCCATTTTACAGGTGAGGTAACTGAGGCCCAGAGAAGTGAAGTGTGACTTGCCCAAAGTCACACAGCTGACAAGTGGGGGAGCCGGGATTTGAACCCATGACCTCTGACTCCAAAGTCCGTGCTCTTTCCACTGAGCCACGCTGCTTCTCAAAACCGCCCAAAGTTTCGACAGGGCGTTCACGCTTTTTCCTGAGTGCACACAAGGTGAAATGCACTGTGCTAAATGCACAGAAAAGTCCAACAGAAGCATGAGACATGTTCCTTGCCCAAAAGACGTTTATTGGGAAAAAAAGTTCTCTGTTCTCTCTAGAAGGCCTGTTACTCCTCCTCGGTGGACTTGGGCCGGTGAACACGTGGTCTCGGTGAATGTGACACTGAAGTGCCTGTGGGAATGCTCGCTGTGCCAGGGATGTCTGATAGACTCTGTCATATGCTCGCTGTGGGCAGGGAATTTGCCTGTTATATGTTGTGTTGCACTCTCCCAAGCGCTTAATAAGTGCTCTGCATTCATTCATTCATTCAATCGTATTTATTGAGCACTTACTGTGTGCAGAGCACTGTACTAAGCGGTTGGGAAGTACAAGGTGGCAACATACAGAGACGGTCCCTACCCAACATTGGGCTCACAGTCTAGAAGGGGGAGACGGACAACAAAACAAAACGTGGACAGGTGTCAAGTCATCAGAATAAATAGAAATAAAGCCAGATGCACATCATTAACAAAATAAATAGAATAGTAAATATGTGCAAGTAAAATAAGTAGAGTAATAAATCCGTACAGACATATATACAGGTGCTGTGGGGATGGGGAGGAGGAGAGGAAAAAGGGGGCTCAGTCTAGGAAGGCCTCCCAGACAGTTGGACCACGGCATAGATCTATCTGCCTGAAGTCCTTAGGGAGAGGAGGGGGAGAGGGCCTCATGTGCCCTAATGGGCAGTGTGGCCTAATGGATAGAATATGGGCCTGGGAATCAGAAAGACTGGGCTCAATTCCTTGTTCTGCCACTTGTCTGCTCTGTGATCTTGGGCAAGTCCTTAACTTCTCTGTGCCTCAGTTACCTCATCTACAGATGAGGTACCTCATCAGTGAGAAGGAGCATGGCTCAGTGGAAAGAGACCGGACTTTAGAGTCAGAGGTCAGGGGTTCAAATCCCAGCTCCGCCAATTGTCAGCTTTGTGGCTTTGGGCAAGTCACTTAACTTCCCTGGACCTCAGTTACCTCATCTGTAAAATGGGGATTAAGACTGAGCGCTCAGTAAATACAATTGATGATGATGGTGATTGGGACTGTAGTCCTGGAAGTGCAGGAAATGAGCCTTGAACCCTAGGTGCTCCTGGGACCGTAGCATCAGCAACAACTGGAGAAGTCGGCCATCCCTTAGTAATAACTTGAGAAGCCGACGTCCCTGAATGTGGGAGCTGAACGTTAAAATTCTGCGCTGATAAAACGGGAAACGGGAGGCTGGATTTCTGTCCATTTACGCCTTTCCGTTTTTTCCATTAAAAAGCTGCTGCTATTGATACGTTCAGCGATCTATAAGCCACCGAAAGAGGCAACTGTGTCAAAATTTACGCTGCACTGAGGTTCTCTAAAGCGTGAACAGAAGTGTGGAACCCAGGTCAGGGAATCGTCCGTCGAGAATGAAGTCTTCAGGACTCAGAACCTGAGGGAAGGAAGTGATGATAGCGCTGGTGGCTAGTGTTATTTATTGAGCGCTCACTGGATGCAGAGCACTGTGCTAAGCGCTTGATTGACGCAATCCCTGCCCTCAAGGAGGGTACAAACAAGAAAGTAGGCAGCGGTGCAGCATAGGGCAATGTTCCCGCAGAGGTGATTTATGTGTTTTTGAGAAGCAGTGTGGCTTAATGGAAAGAGCATAGGCTTGAGAGTCAGAGGATATGGGTTCTAATTCCACCTCCACCATGTCAATCAATCAATCAATCAATCGTATTTATTGAGCGCTTACTGCGTGCAGAGCACTGTATTAAGCGCTTGGGAAGTACAAGTTGGCAACATATAGAGACAGTCCCTGCTGTGTGACCTTAGGCAAGCCACTTAACTTCTCCGTGCCTCGGTTACCTCATCTGCAGAATGGGGATTAAGACTTCGAGCCCCACATGGAGCAGCAACCTGCTTTCCTTGTGTCTACCCCAGCGCTTAAAACAGTGCTTGGCACATAGTAAGTGCTTAACAAATAGCACAATTATTATTATTAGTAGTAGTAGTAGTATGTGCTGGGCCAATCGATGGCCAAAGTGACCGCAGAACATGCCAACCCTGAGCCGTGGCATCCCTCTATTTGTAAATTACTGTAGTAGTTGTCTCCCTTGCTAGTCTCCCCTGAGAGACTGTGAGCTCCTCTAGGGGTGGGGTGTGCCCACTAACTCTATTTTACTCTTCCAAGTGCCTAGTATGGTGCTCTGAACAAAGAGAAGTGGTGTGGCTTAGTGGAAAGAGCATGGGCTTGAGAGTCAGCAGGTGTGGGTTCTAATTCCACCTCCACCATATGTCAGCTGTGTGACCTTAGGCAAGCCACGTAACTTCTCTGTGCCTCAGTTACCTCATCTGCAAAATGGGGATTGAGACTTTGAGCCCCACATGGAGCAACCTGCTTTCCTTGTGTCTACCCCAGTGCTTAGAACAGTGCTTGGCACATAGTAAGTGCTTAACAAATACCACAATTATTATTATTAATAGTAATAGTATTATGTGCTGGGCCAATCGATGGCCAAAGTGACCGCAGAACAGTGCCAACCCTGAGCCATGGCATCCCCCTATCTGTAAATTACTGTAGTGGTTGTCTCCCCTACTAGTCTCCCCTGAGAGACTGTGAGCTCCTCCAGGGAGTGGGGTGTGCCCACTAACTCTATTTTACTCTTCCAAGTGCCTAGTATGGTGCTCTGAACAAAGAGAAGCAGTGTGGCCTAGTGGATACAGCACGGGCTTGGAAGTCAGAAGGACCTGGGTTCTAATCCCGCTGTGGTATGTGACCTGGGGTGAGTCAGTTCACTTTTCTGGGCTTCAGTTACCTCAACTATAAAATGGGAATTAAGACTGTGAACCCTATGTGGGACAGGGACAGTATACAACCTGATTAACTTGTATTTCCCCCAGTGCTTAGTACAGTGCCCAGCATATATATGTTTGTACGTATTTATTACTCTATTTATTTATTTATTTGACTTGTACATATCTATTCTATTTTATTTTGTTAATATGTTTTGTTCTCTGTCTCCCCCTTCTAGACTGTGAGCCCACTGTTGGGTAGGGACCGTCTCTATGTGTTGCCAACTTGTACTTCCCAAGCGCTTAGTACAGTGCTCTGCATACAGTAAGTGCTCGATAAATACGATTGATTGATTGATTGATATATACATATATATATATATACTATATTGATTGATATAGTAAATGCTTAAAAAAATACCATAAAAAATAAGCACTCAGTAAATAAGTATGGATGAAATTATTGTGAACAGTTTCTATTTCCCATCATGGAAAATTCAGAGGACAAATAGCTTCAGGGAGTCGGACAGAAATCTTGCCAAATGTCTGAATAAGAAAAGTCAATTTGGGAAACTATTTAAAACGTGATCTCTATGGTTTAGTCGGATCAGTCAATCAATTGAGGTATTTATCGAGCACTTACTGTGTGCAAAGCACTAAGTGCTTCTGAGAGTACCATACGACAGAGTTGGCAGACCTGTTCCCTGCCCATGACAAGCTTACAGTCTAGAGGGGGAGACAGACGTTAAAATAAATAAATTATGAGTATGTACATAAGAGCTCTGGGGCTGAGGGTGGGGTGAATTTTAAGTTCTAAAAAGATACAAATCCAAGTGATGCAGAAGGGAGAAGTAAGAGAAATGAGGGCTTAGTTGGGGAAGGCTTCTTGGAAATGTGATTTTAATAAGACTTTGAAGGTGGGAAGAGTGATCGTCTGTCAGATATGAAGAAGGAAGGAGTTACAAACCCGAGGCAGGATGTGGGCGACAAGTCAGGGTGAGATTGAGGTACAGTGAGTACTTGGCATTAGAGGAGCAAAGTGTGTGGACTGAACTGTAGTAGAAAATCCGTGAGGTAAGATAGAAGGGGAGCTGATCGAGTGCTTTAAAGCAGATGCAAGTAGTTTCTGTTTCAAACGGAGGTGGATGGGGAACCACTGGAGGTTCTTGAGGCGTGGGGAGAGGTGTACTGAACGGTTTTTAAGAAAAATAGTCCGGACAACAGAGAAGTATGGCCTGGAGTGGGGAGAGAGAGGAAGCAGGGAGGTCAGCGAGGAAGCTAATGCATTAGTCCAGGTGGGGTATGATAAGTACTTGGATCAACTTGGTAGCAGTTTGGATGGAGAGGAAAGGCTCTCAAAGATTTGTCGCAGGACTTGGCGACAATTTAAATATGTGGGTTGAATGAGAGATGAGTTGAGGACAATGCTAAGGTTATGGGCTTTTGAGACAGGGAGGTTAGTGATGTCTTCTGTGATGGGAAAGACATGGGGAGGACATTGTTTGGGTGGGAAGCTGAGTTCTGTTTTTGACTTGTTTAGTTTGAGGTGTTGGTGGGACATCCAAGTCGAGATGTCCTGAAGACAGGAGGAAATGCGAGATTGCATCTCGTCCTGCCTCTGGCCTGGAACGGCCTCCCCCTTCATATCCAACAGACAACGACTCTTCCCACCTTCAAAGCCTGTTTGAAGGCCCATCTCCTCCATCATCATCATCATCATCAATCGTATTAATTGAGTGCTTACTGTGTGCAGAGCACTGTACTAAGCGCTTGGGAAGTACAAGTTGGCAACACATAGAGACTGTCCCTACCCAGCAGTGGGCTCACAGTCTCCAAGAGGCCTTCCCTGACTAAGCCCTCATTTCCACTTCTCCCACTCCCTTCCGAGTCACCCTGATTTGCTCCCCAGCCCCGCAGCACGTATGTACATATCTGTAATTGATTTATTTATATTAATGTCTGTCTCCCCCTCTAGACTGTAGGCTCACTGTGGGCGGGGACTGTATCTACCAACTCTGTTATATTGTACTCTCCCAAGTGCTTAGTACAGTGGTCTGCACATGGTAAATGCTCAATAAATACAACTGATTGATTGATTGACTGCAGTGGAGAAGTAAAGAGACTTTCCACTACGCCCTGGGAGTCTGAAGACCTGGGTTCAAGTCCAGCTCCACCCCATCTGCGGCCTTGGACAAGTCACTTAAATTACCTGTGCCTCGGTTACCTCATCTATAAAATGAAGATTAAGACTGTAAGCCCTATGTGAGACAGGGATTGCGTCCAAACTAATTTTCCCAAATTAGTTCTTAACTAGAATTTCAGTGCTTAGTTCACTGCCTGGCACGTATTATGTGCTTAACGGATGTTGCCAATTTGTACTTCCCAAGCGCTTAGTACAGTGCTCTGCACAGAGTAAGCGCTCAATAAATACGATTGATTGATTGATTGATATCCTTTTATTTTTAAAAAAGGAAAGAAGTCAGGGCTGGGGAAGTAGATTTGGGAATCATCTCTGTGGAGACGGTAGTTGAAGTTGTGCGTACGAATGAGTTCTCCAAGAAATTAGGGGTAGGTGGAGACTAGAAGGGGATCCAGACTGAATCTTGAGGGATTTGGGATAATGTTTCCAGCAGAAGGGGGTGGTCCCCAATGTCAAATGTATCTATGATGTCAAGGAAGCTTAGGATGGAGTAGAGGCCATTGGATGTGGCAGGATTTGGTGGGAATCACACCTGGGTTCTAGTTCCAGCTCTGCCACCAGCCTGCTGATTGACCTTGGACAAGTCACTTAACCTCTCTAGGGCTCAATCTTCTATCTTAAAAATAGGGATAACATTATCCCTACCTCCCAGGGGTGAGGTGAGGATAAAATGAGATCACTAATGTTAAAGCATTTTGGAAAAGTAGAAGAGCAATGCAAATACAAGATATTATTGTTGTGTACCTCAGGTCCTCATCTGTAAAATAGGAATTAAATAACTGTTCTCCCTCCCTATGGACCTCAGATGGGACAGGGACTGTAACCAATCTATTTATTTTATATCTGCCCTAGAGGTAACATAGTATTGAGCACAGACTCCACCCTTAAAAAAACCAATGATGATGATGATGATAATGCGGAGCCAATGCCCACTTCAAAAAATCAATCAATCAATCATATTTATTGAGCGCTTACTGTGTGCAGAGCACTGTACTAAGCGCTTGGGAAGTACAAGTTGGCAACATATACAGTCCCTACCCAACAGTGGGCTCACAGTCTAAAAGGGGGAGACAGAGAACAAAACCAAACATACTAACAAAATAAAATAAATAGAATAGATATGTACAGGTAAAATAGAGTAATAAATATGTACAAACATATATACATATATACAAATATACATTGTACAAATACAAATATATACATATATATATATACATATATATATATATATAGATATATAGATATATATATATATACACTTCACTCTCCCTATTAGAGGGTAAGCTCCTTGTGGGTAGGGAAAGTGTCTTCTGTTTCTTTTGTAATTTCCCGAGAGCTTAGTACAGTGCCTTGCACCCAGCGAGTGCTCAATAACTACCAATATTACTCCTGCTACTACATCACTGAGTATCACTACTACTAGTAATAGTACTACTGCTACTGCTCCTACTACAATTACTGCTAGTAGTACTAGCGATAGTACTAACAGAAGCAGAATGGCAAAGTGGATAGAGCACAGGCCTGGGAATCATAAGGTCATGGGTTCTAATCCTGGCTCCACCACTTGTCGGCTGTGTGACTTCAGGCAAGTCATTAGACTGTGAGCCCACTGTTGGGTAGGGACTGTCTCTATATGTTGCCAACTTGTACTTCCCAAGCGCTTAGTACAGTGTTCTGCACACAGTAAGCGCTCAATAAATACGATTGATGATTTTACTTCCCTGGGCCTCAGTTACCTCCTCTGTAAAATGGGGCTAGAGACGGTGAGCCCCACCTAGGACAGGGACTGCGTCCAATCCGATTTGCTTGTGTCACATAGTAAGTGCTTAATAAATACCGCGACTACTACTACTGTTTCAGCCCGACTTGGGGCCTGGAATAATTTCCAGGATGCCCAGTTTTTAGCCTAAGAGGGCTAGAAACTCAGCTTCCCTTTTTATCTGTAAAATGGGGATGATGACTGTAAGCCCCACGCGGGACAACCTGATCACCTTGTATCCCCCCAGCGCTTAGAACAGTGCTTTGCACATAGTACGCGCTTAACAAATGCCATCATTATTATTATGATGATGATAGCAATAGGAATTTGTTGGTTCCTTTAAAGGCTGACCCTATTTTATGCTCACTTATGCCCACAGGGTTCCAAGAAGATGCGGGGAAGCGCATTTGAAAAGTTCGTAGCCTAAACCTTTTTATCTGTAGATATTGGGTGACCGCAAGGTGACTGCTGGGGAGGCCTATTTATTGGCCGGAGGGATGGATGCTGGTTCCCTTTAAGGTCCTGGGGAACCCCCCTAAAGGCTCCGAACGGCCAAACGGAATCGACTCGGAGTTTTCCAACACCTTCGTGTAGCTGGGGAACTTTATCTCAGAGAAGGGTGAGGCTGAAAAGACTGATGACTGACCCACGGCCCCCTTCAACACGGTGGACACATAAAAATCGTCCTTTGTCGAGGAGTTGGGTTCGCTCTTCGCGGTAATCTCAACAGTTTGATCTCACCCCAGGGGGAACGACGGCAAATCTGTAAACACCACTCTAGTCGCTGTCCGGATGACGCGGGAACCACTCACTCTTTTTGGACTGGGCAGGGGAAATAAATCAGGGGTATTTGCTGCGTGACCTTGGGCAAATCACTTCTCTGTGCCTCAGTTTCCTCATCTGTAAAATGAGGATTAAATGCCCGTCCTCCCTGTCTATTAGGCTGTGAGCGGGGACCGGGATTGAATTGCATTCTATCTACTCCAGGGCTTTGCAGAGTGCTTGGCATGTGGTGAGTGCTTAAAAATGCCATTATTATTATTATTATTGCTGTTGTTTATTTGCTTTGTGCAGAGCACTGTACAAACTAGTTGGGAAACTAGAGTAATTATTGGAGACTAGACTGTGAGCCTAAATTGGGTAGGGACCGTCTCTATATGTTGCCAACTTGTACTTCCCAAGCGCTTAGTACAGTGCTCTGCACACAGTAAGCGCTCAATAAATACGATTGATTGATGATTGATTGATTGGAGACATAATTGAGGAGAGAGAGATCATGTCTATTTACTCTATTGCTTTCTCTCCCAAGTGCACTCTACTATTTTCCCTACCCATAATCAATTTTAGTGTCTGCCTTCCCCCCGAAGATGGTAAGCTCCTTGTGGGCAGGTATCCCGTCCACAAACTCTATTGTATTGTACTTTCCCAAGCTTTTAGTACTACGCTGTGCACCCAGTAAGCGCTCAGTAAATATGATCGATTTAGTACAGTTCTCTGCACCCTGTAAGTCCTCAATAATAATAATGATAGCATTTATTAAGTGCTTACTATGTGCAAAGCACTGTTCTAAGCGCTGGAGAGGGTACAATGATCGATTTAGTACAGTTCTCTGCACCCTGTAAGTACTCAATAATAATAATGATAGCATTTATTAAGCGCTTACTGTGTGCAAAGCTGTGTGACCTTGGGTGAGTCATTTCACTTCCTTGGGCCTCAGTTCCCTCATCTGTAAAAGTGGGATCGAGACTGTGAGCCCCACGTGGGTCAGGGACTGTGTCCAACCCGATTGGCTTCTCTCCACCCCATCGCTTAGTACGGCGCCTGGCACATAGTGAGCGCTTAACAGAGATCATGATTATAATCGGGGAGGGTCGGCGGTGTCTGTTGGACGGTGATGGGTCAATCAATTAATCGTATTTATTGAGCGCTTACTGTGTGCAGAGCACTGTACTAAGCGCTTGGGAAGTCCAAGTTGGCAACATATAGAGACAGTCCCTACCCAACAGTGGGCTCACAGTCTAAAAGGGGTGGGGGGTGGCAGAGGACCAGGGTGGGACCCTCGGGGCCAGCTAGTGTGGATCAGCGAGGCCCAGAGTCCGATGATATATATATATCAGTGCTTGATGTATATGTCATCATATATATAAAATGATGACATTTGTTAAGCGCTTACTATGTGCAAAGCACTGTTCTAAGCGCTGGGGGGGGTACAAAGAGATCAGGTTGTCCCACGTGGGGCTCACAGTCTTAATCCCCATTTTCCTGATGAGGGAACTGAGGCTCAGAGAAGTGAAGTGACTTGCCCAAGGTCACACAGCAGACACGTGGCAGAGCCGGGATATATGTGTATATAGGGCTAATTCTATTTATTTCTATTGATGCCTGTCTACTTGTTTTGATGCCTATCTCCCCCCCTTCTGGACTGTGAGCCCGTCGTGGGCAGGGATTGTCCCTCTTTGTGGCTGAATTGTACTTTCCAAGCGCTTAGTCCAGTGCCGTGCGGCCAGTAAGCGCTCGATGAATACGACGGAATGACGGAGTGAATGGGGCGGGGGGCTGCAGGCTGGAGCCCCCCGAAGGGCGGGGGGGAGGCCCCAAGGGAGGGATGGTAAGAGGGGGCACCAAGGCGCCCAGGGAAGCGCAGGCCATCGGGCCGGGGACCCTGACCGGCTTCCAGGGGGCCCCAGGGGGTCGGGGGGCCAGTGGGCTGCGCTGGGCGGCCCAGGAGAGGGTTAGGGGGTTAGGGGGCTAGGGGGTTAGGGTTAGGGTGGTCCCTGCGGGGCCGGGGGCGGGGCCGGGGGCGGGGGCCGGGGGGAGGCCCGCCCCCTCAGCGCACAAGAACAGCCGCCGGCCGGCCGGCCCCCAGCGCACGGTTCACCGTGCCCAGCCTCAGCCAAGCAGCTCCTCTGCCCTCCTCCTCCTCCTCTGAACCCCCTCCTTTGCCCTCCTCCTCTGCCCTTCTCCTCTGCCCTCCTCCTCTGCCCTCCTCCTCCTCCTCATCTGCCCTCCTCTGCCCTCCTCCTTTGCCCTTCTCCTCTACCCTCCTCCTCCTCCTCCTCTGCCCTCCTCCTCTGCCCTCCTCCTCTGCCCTTCTCCTCTGCTCTTCTCCTCTGCTCTTCTCCTCTGCCCTTCTCCTCTGCCCTTCTCCTCTGCCCTCCTCCTCCGGCCTGCTCCTCTGCCCTTCTCCTCTGCCCTCCTCCTCTGGCCTCCTCCTCTGCCCTTCTCTGCCCTCCTCCTCTGCCCTCCTCCTCCTCCTTCTGTGCCCCCCTGCCCTCCTCCTCTGCCCTTCTCCTCTGCCCTCCTCCTCTGCCCTCCTCCTCAGCCCTCCTCCTCTGCCCTCCTCCTCTGCTCTCTTCTTCTGCCCTCCTCCTCTGCCCTCCTCCTCCTCTGCCCTCCTCCCCCTCTGCCCTCCTCCCCCTCTGCCCCGTGGTCCCCGGGCCGGAGTCTCCCAAGTGTCCCTCCCGGGCCCCGGGCCGCCCCCGGCTGTGGCCCCCTGCGCTGCCCCGGGGGACAGGACCCTCGGAAAGGATGGAGCGGCAGCCGGCGGTGACGATGCTGCTCCTGGGCCTGGGCCTGGGGCTGGGGCTGGGGCTGGGGTCGGAGCCGGGGCTGGGGCCGGGCTCGGGGCTCGGCCCGGACGTCCAGGAGGCGGCAGGTAGGGGGGCCCGACCGGACCAGACCGGTGGGGGGGTGGGGGGGGGGGGCGGAGGGGACACCCCCAGAAGACCCCGCGGAGGTTAGGGTCTTCAGCGCTTTTTAGGGGGTCTGTCGCCCATGCGGAGATGAGAGGGGTAGGGATTTGCCATTTCCCCTCCGTCATGATGATGAGGGAGGTATCTGTTAAGCGCTTACTATGTGCCCAGCACCGTTCTGAGCCCTGGGGGAGATACAGGGTCATCAGCTTGTCCCACGTGGGGCTCACAGTCTTCATCCCCATTTCGCAGATGAGGGAACTTGGGCCCAGAGAAGCAAAGTGCCTCGCCCAAGGTCACACAGCAGAACAGTGGCAGAGACGGGATTAGAACCCACGTCCTCTGATTCCCAAGCCCGGGCTCTTTCCACAAAGCCACACTGCTTCTCTGTAGTTCCCAAAGTAGGGCTTCTACACCCCCTCTCCCCTCAACGAGTGGACAGGACTAAGTTCAGGGCGGAGGCCAACGTGCTCCATGAAGGACGGGGGAGCAGGGGTCAGCCTAAATTACCCAGATGGGGATTTCATAATCAATCAGTCAATCAATGGGGTTTATTGAGCACTTGTTGTGCGCAGAACGCTTGCGCTAAGTACTTGGGAGCGTACAGTGTAACAGAGATGGTTGACCCATCCCTTGCCCCCAAAGAGCTTACCGTCTAGAGGATGAGCTAGAGATTCGAGAGTTTCTTGGCAGACACCTCTCCCCGAGGAGTCACACACCAAGAAACTTCCCGTAGCTCCTGCTGTTAAGGCCGTTTGCCAGCCTGGGCCCAAACTATGGTCAGTCCATCCCAGAAAGGTGATAGTTTCGTGTAAGCGGGAAGGAGACAGCCCGGGGTCTGGTATAAGAGGGCCAGAATGGGTTTATTTAGGATTGGGAAATTAATTGGGATCTTTGGTAGCTCAAGACAGCACCACCGTTGACTGCCCCCGCCCCCCGCGCCTCCCCAGCAGTCTAGAAGACAATCAGGGTTAATTAATTCATTAATGGTGCCACCAGGCTTGAGACACGGGCGATGGTATATTCAAACAACGTAGTACAAAGTTCTTCATCCAGCCCCCTCAGTGCTCTATATACAGGGAATTTAGATCCAACAGAGTGAAAATGCCCACGATACAGTTACGTATCGGAACAGAAAGTGTTCAGTTAGAGGTGGTGTCGATGCATGTAATCAGCTGGCCATTTCTGTTAACTCATACTTACTGGAGAACAATGGATTTAGTATTTTAAGGAAGGGGAGTGAATGAACCAGAAGTTATGGCTATTTCGCAGCATCCCTTTGAGGTGCCCTTGGTTTGGGGGGGATGTTTTCTTTTCCCCCTAGTTCCAACCTAGAAGAAAATCTGGATCGTCCTATGTTTTGGGCTCAACTCAAAAGGAATCCTGACCTAACCTGATTTCCACCTCGCCACTTCCCACCCTCCACCCCAGCTCCAGCTTGGGAAAGTTACACTCTAGTTCCCCCGGACAGTTTGGCGTTTGATTGGGATGTGGTTATGTCATGCATCGTTTTCACGCTCAGGGCAGAGACAATTAATCCCTTCTTAATTAAAGCGTTCGCAACAACCAACCGCTGGTTGGCCACCCTGTCGTCCACATCCCGGGCTCTGAGATTCCCTGGCCCACGCCCAATTTCCTTTTTCTTTGCCACGCTATTGTTCTGCGAGGCTCTGTCTCCGCATGGGCTGGGGGAAGTAGAGGTCTGAGGCAATTTTCCAGATATTTAAGTCATAAGAAGCCCCGTAGATGAGCTTGGTGGGGACGAGGGGGAAGGGGAGAGGAAGGGAAAGGGTAGTTATGAGGAGGGGGGCTGGATTATCCAAGTTGGCTGTGAATCTGAATGGACTTCCCCGCAGTACCTTCTCAGTTGCCTTTTCCCTAGATACAGACCCAGCACTAATTAATGGCATTCCCAAGTCCCCTGAGGTATGTTAGTTAAGTAGATTAGGGCGTTGACATTGCTTCCAGCAAGTTGTTCTGTTGAGAACTCCTTGGTGTTTCTGGCCTGTTAGCCAGGAATCCTGAGAGTCAGTTTACTAAAAGATGATGGAGGTCTTAGTTTCCTGATCACCGGGTTCCATGCGGGAAATGCGCCATGATTCTTGCGAATGAGTGTTCAGGTTTCCTGTGATGGGGCTGACGTGAGGCGAGACGTGAGTCAAAGCTCAGGATTCCCTCTGCCAACACGTCGGCTCCCCGCCGCCAACGTGCCCCCATTTTTTCGGTTGGCATCTCCGGACCGAAGAGGCCGAAATCAACGCCAAGTCGTGTGAGCCTCTTCCACTCCGGTCCCCCCGCCCCTTTCCGTTGCCGACTGACTCTGTCGACACCCTTGTTGAGCTTGTGGAGGAAACACATTAGAGCGGGCCCGAAAGGAAACGAGGTGGGGCCCCCAACCCCCCCCCCCCAACCCATCCCACAAAGATGAACTCGGCAAAAATTCCAGGCCGATTTCATTAATCAGCAATCTGGGCCTTCTGGCGCGGCCACCTCTTGGGAAGAAAACCACCCGAGACCTCTCCCCAGGGGCTGAGATCACAGGTGAAGGTTCACTCTATTTCAATGTCCCACATCCTTTTGTAAAGACCTTGAAGTTGGCAGGGTAAGAAAACAGGAACTCCACCCTCGCTCCGTGAATTGGCCGGCCTCTCGGCTAGCTGCGGACCATCTGCCCATTCTTCCTGTTATGAAGAGGCTCGTCGGCTCCAGCGGGGAACGGTGGAGGGGGAAGGGGAACCCCCCCACATCTTCCACAATGAGCTAGTCAAGTGTTGAGGTGGGGGGGATGTGTTAAAATCGTGGCACAAGCTCCCATCTGCGGCACAACCACGGCCTATTTCTCGGATTTGTCTTCCAGGGGGGCTCG
Organism: Tachyglossus aculeatus; assembly: GCF_015852505.1. Taxonomy (NCBI): domain Eukaryota; kingdom Metazoa; phylum Chordata; class Mammalia; order Monotremata; family Tachyglossidae; genus Tachyglossus; species Tachyglossus aculeatus. The sequence goes on along the minus strand of NC_052097.1, from coordinate 2,269,900 downwards.
GTGTCACCCCGGACCGGCCGAGTCTCAGCATCCAGAAGGACATGCTCACCGTCATGGTCAACGCGACTCTGCAGATCACCTGCAGGTGAGAGCCCATTTTGGTCTGTGGCCACTGGTTAATCGAGAGTATTTATTAGGCAGAATACTATACCGAGCACCCCGGAGAAAATGCTAGAATTAGTAGGCACGATTCCCCGTCCTCAAGGATCTCACAGTCCAGCGAGGAAGATGGACCCTCCGATAACTTACAGATAGCCTGGCCTGGTGAAAAGAGCACCGTCCTGGGAATTGGGAGACCTGGGTTCTAATCCTGGTTCTTCCACCTGCCTGCTGTGTGACCGTAGGCAATCTCCTCGTTGTGCTTCGGTTTCCCCATTGGTAAAATGGGGATTCCATCATCATCATCATCAATCGTATTTATAGAGCGCTTACTATGTGCAGAGCACTGTACTAAGCGCTTGGGAAGTACAAATTGGCAACATATAGAGACAGTCCCTACCCAACATTGGGCTCACAGTCTAAAAGGGGGAGACAGAGAACAAAACCAAACATACTAACAAAATAAAATAAATAGAATAGATATGTACAAGTAAAATAAATAAATAAATAGAGTAATAAATATGTACAAACATATATACATATATACAGGTGCTGTGGGGAAGGGAAGGAGGTAAGATGGGGGGATGGAGAGGGGGACGAGGGGGAGAGGAAGGAAGGGGCTCAGTCTGGGAAGGCCTCCTGGAGGAGGTGAGCTCCTGTACCTGTTCTCCTGTACCTGTTCCAGTACCTGTTCTCCCTCTTACCTAGACCGCGAGCCCCTTGTGGGCCACAGAACAGTGTCTGGTTGTCTTGTATGTTCCCCAGTGCTTAGTAGAGTGCTTGGCACATAATAATCACTAACTTAAATATCATTTTTAAAATATCGTTTTAAAAAATACGGTAGAGAGAAGAAGCAGAGTTCGAAGGTATGTACGTAAGTGCTACAGGAGGGAGGAAGGCCCCGAGTGCTTAGGTGATGTGGAAGTGATGTGGTAGTAGCTGGGGAAGGATATAGGGTGTGGAGATGGGAGATTAATCAGGGAAGACCTCCTGGAGGAGAAGTGAGTTCAAAAGGACTTTGAAGATGGGGAGGACTGTGGTCTGCCAGGCGTGAAGGGGGAGGGAGGCAGAAGGGAAGGTGTGAGCAATTCATTCAGCTCCTACTGTGTGCAAAGCACTGTACCCTCTAAGGTATCAGGACAGCAGGAAAAAAATCCTTCCTACTGCCTGAGCGTTGTCACTCAGTGACATGCTTCTAAGGGGACATTTCTAAATACAAGCGTGGCCTGGAAAGAGTACGGGCTTGGGAGTGAGGGGGCCTGGGTCCCAAAACCAGCTCGGCCACTTGCCTACTGTGCGACCTTGGGCGAGTCACTTAACATCTCTGTGACTCAATGTCCTTATCTATAAAATGGGGATCGAACCCCACTCCCTCTTACTTAGACTGGGAGTCCCATGGGAGACAGGGACTGTGTCTGACATGATTAGCTTGTATCAACCCCAATGCTTAGTACAGACAAGCAGCGTGGCTCAGTGGAAAGAGCACGGGCTTTGGAGTCAGAGGTCATGGGTTCAAATGCCGGCACCGCCACTTGTCAGCCGTGTGACTTTGGGCAAGTCACTTAACTTCTCTGTGCCTCAGTGACCTCATCTGTAAAATGGGGATTAAGACTGTGAGCCCTCCGTGGGACAACCTGATCACCTTGTAACCTCCCCAGCGCTTAGAACATGCTTTGCACATAGTAAGCCCTTAATAAATGCCATTATTATTATTATTATTTACAGTGCCGACACATAGTAAGTGCTTAACACATACCATAATTATTATTATTACCTTGACAGTGGCATAAAACTCAGGGAAGTGCTCTAGCAACTCTCCCTTATGACTCTCTATCTCCTCTTCAAAACCCCTCTCTAAATTTAGAGTTCAGACCTACCTCATCTTCCTTCCGAATCAATGTTATTAACTGGGCGTGATTGTTCCAGACTAAGCACTGGGATGAATACAGATTTTGCGGGGTTTTGTTGGTTTTTTTAATGGTACCTGTTAAGCTTTTTACTATATGCCAGGCACTGTTCTAAGCGCCGAGATAGATACGGAACAATCAGGTTGGACACAGTCCTGTCCCACATGGGGCTCACAGTCTTAATCCTCATTTTACAAATGAAGTAGCTGAGGCACAGAGAAGTTAAGTGACTTGCCAGAGGTCACACAACAGATAAATGGCAAAGGCAGGATTAGAACCCAGGCCCTCTCACTCCCAGGCCTGTGCTATTTCCATGCGGCCATGGTGAAACAAGTCACGTTATCCCTGCCCTCCCCTACTAGGGAGGACTGACGGCTAAAAATGCCCTGATTGAAGTCGGGTTCTTGGATAAAACATCCTGCTGCCTGATAACTTTACCCTCTGTCTTGGATGTCCTAGAAATCCTCTCCCTCCTCTGCCTGGCAGGAAGTCCCCACTGCTGATTTTGGGAAAACCCTCCACCTGGATCAGACAGAAGGATGGGATTCTGTCCCCTTCCCGGCAGAGATGAGAGAAGTGGAAACTATGGTCCTCAGGGCCCCCAGTGTTTTCAACTCCAGCCAGGGTCTGGCTCCTGATTCCAGCTCTGCCACTTGTCTGCTTTTTGACCTAGGACAAGTCACTTACCTTCTCTGTGCCTCCATTTCCTCATCTGTAAAATGGGGATTAAATCCTACTCCCTCAGTTGTATCGTGAGCATCTTGTGGGACAGGCACTCTCTCCACCCTGTGTCCACCCCAAAGCTTAGTAGTGCTTGGCACATAGTAAGCCCTTAACAAGTATAATAATAATGATAATAATAATTATTATGATTAATAATAATGATGATCCAGGGGTTATAAAGCAAAGGTAGGGTGACAGATAAAGAGAGGCTCAGCAAAAAGAAATTTTTAAGAGAGCGTTGATGGTTTTGCCCAATGGCTGTACCAAAATTCTCCCCATTCAATCAATCAATCAATCGTATTTATTGAGTGCTTACTGTGTGCAGAGCACTGGACTAAGCGCTTGGGAAGTACAAGTCGGCAACATATGGAGACGGTCCCTACCCAACAGTGGGCTCACAGTCTAGAAGGGGGAGACAGAGAACAAAACCAAACATATTAACAAAATAAAATAAATAGAATAGATAGGTACAAGTAAAATAAATAAATAAATAGAGTAATAAATATGTACGAACATATATACATATATACAGGTGCTGTGGGGAAGGGAAGGAGGTAAGACGGAGGGGATGGAGAGGGGGACGAGGGAAGTAGATGATTCTGATGGATGGAGATTATCCCAGCAAGCAGTGGACAAGTTTTAAGATTGAGAGAGGCAGGGTAGTTTTGTCTCGAATAATGGAAGAATTAGTTCAGCCTCCTCCCTTCACTTTTGCTAAGATAAGAGATTTCCCCACATAGACCATCCGACTTTATCTCTCAGATCCTGAAATGTCCTCCCCATTCTTGGATAACCTTCTCTTCCATGGGGGTGGCCTGAATCTCTTTGACAGGAGCATTCACTACGGCGAGTCTCTAGGCACGTCCCTAAGGTGAGACTCCCATCTGATATTTTGGGCCATCGCTTGGAACAGGGTTTAAGAATAGTAAATGTGGTATTGAGGCTCTTACTGTATGCTGCAGTGCTCTGTGCACTGTACTAAGCGCTGGGGTCGATACACAGGCTCACACTCTAGGTGGGGAAAGCAGGTATCAATCCCCATTTTGCAGATGAGGGAACTGAGGCCCAGAGAAGTGAATTGACTTGCCCAACGTCCCAAAGCAGGTACCTGACAGAGCCAGGATTAGAATCTAACTCCTTTTGCTCCCAGGCCTGTGCTCCTTCCACTAGACCATGTTACATCTCTGAAACACAAACCATTCCAGCAGTAGTACCAACAGTAGTGCCACTGATTGCGAGGCACTTAGTTCAGTGCTTGGGAAGGTGCAGTAGCCACACAAACCCCGTTTCCTGCCCACAAGGAGCTTACGCTCTAATGATTTGGAAAAGCAAACTTACGGCATCTTTCATCCTAATTCCCCTCCCCAGGGGCCAAAGAGATCTGGACTGGCTGTGGCCAAACAACCACAGTAGCCCCGAAAACCGGGTCGAGGTGACCGAATGCAGCGACGGCCCCTTCTGCAAGACGCTCACCATTGCCAAAGTGGCGGGAAACGATACCGGAGCCTACAGGTGCCTCTACCGAGACGTCCAGCTGGAGGCCAGCATTTACGTCTACGTTCAAGGTAGGTGAGGGCGGCCCGGAAAAATCCCTCCCCTGACGACCCTCGACGATACCGGCGACTCTTCCCCTCCTGACGTCACGCGTTACTCCGGGCAAGCAGCGTATCAGATGTGTACGCACCTGGAGCGATTTTTTGTTTTGCTTTTTATGGGATTTGTCAAGCGCTTATTATGTGCCAGGCACTGGACTAAGCGCTGGGGTAGATACACACTAATAATAACAATAATAATTAATAGTTGTGGTGCTGTTCTAAGCGCTGAAGTAGATAGAAGACGATCAGGTTGGCAACAGTCCTGTCCCTCATGGGGCTCACAGTCTTAATCCCCAGTTTCCGGATGAGGTAACTAAGGCCCAGAGAAGTAAAGTGACTTGCCCCAGGTCACACAGAAGACTTGCCATTTACCTGCTGTATGACCTCGGGCAAGTCAGTTCACTTCTCTGGGCTTCAGTTACCCCATCTGTTATATGGGGATTAATGGGGGACAGGGGGACAGGGACTGTGTCCAACCTGTGTCCAACAGCACTTTTTATTCATTCATTCATTCATTCATTCAATCGTATTTATTGAGCACTTACTGTGTGCAGAGCACTGTACTAAGCACTTGGGAAGTACAAGTTGGCAACATATAGAGATGGTCCCTACCCAACAATGGGCTCCTGCTACAGAATAATTGCTCAACAAATACAATTTTAAAAAAAAAGTTCCTCCATAAGTGGCCGGGTAGCCCTTTAATTTAACTTGGAGTTTTGTCCACATGCCAACTTTTTCTTTGCTGGATGTTTTCTCTGAAGCCTAGGGGACCCTCCCAGCTACTGGAAGGGATGTGGGGGCAGAGGGTCCCTGTCACTGATCTGAGGAGGATTTCAAGTGAACTTGAGAGAGAGACAGAAAGAGACAGAGAGATGGAAAGGAGAACTTTTGCAGAGGGGGCTGTGTGGCCTGCTGGAAAGAGAGCTGGGAGGTAGGAGACCCAGTTTAAAGGCCTCACTCCTCCCCTGACAAGCATTATAATTATTATTTGGGGAGAAAGTGAAGAGGAAAATAGCAGTTTGACTAAAAGATGTGAAAAGTTCCGTCTACACAGAAACGGAGTTCTTTGGTTTAGGGGTTGGGCAATTATATATCTGACATTCTTATTGGTATCGTCAGAGATGGCCAGGTAAGGTGCATCCTTAGAGACTGGGTGACTTTCAGAGAGCTGTTTATTGCTCTCATTGATGGAGCGTCAGAGGTAAGGAGGGAATGACAGCTCCTCCTCTTTTTTCAATGTTTCAACTTTGGAGACGCTAGAGGAAAACAGAATGGTGTTCAGATTCAGATGTCATGATTCTTGCCCTGTGCATGCAGACCATTGTGCTGAGCACTTGGGAGAGTACAGTCAAGTCAGAAGACTCAATCCCTGCCCTTAAGTCAATCAATCAATCAATCGTATTTATTGAGCGCTTACTGTGTGCAGAGCACTGTACTAAGCGCTTGGGAAGTACAAGTTGGCAACATATACAGTCCCTACCCAACAGTGGGCTCACAGTCTAAAAGGGGGAGACAGAGAACCAAAACCAAACATACTAACAAAATAAAATAAATAGAATAAATAGGTACAAGTAAAATAAATAAATAGAGTAATAAATATGTACAAACATATATACACATATACAGGTGCTGTGGGGAAGGGAAGGAGGTAAGATGGGGGGGATGGAGAGGGGGACGAGGGGGAGAGGAAGGAACCGATAATCTTTTTTCAAGGTATTTGTTAAGCACTTAATATGTGCCAGGCACTGTACTTGGCGCTGGGGTAGACACAAGCTAATCAGGTTGGGCACAGTCCGTGTCCTACGTGCAGCTTACGGTCTTAATCCCCATTTTACACATGAGAGACTGAGGCGTGGAAAAGTGAAGTGCTTTGCCCAAGGTCACATAGCAGATAAGTGGAAGAACTGGGATTAGAACCCAGGACCTCTGATTTACAAGCCTGTGCTCCTAGGCTATGCTGCTTCACACTGGCATATATATATATATATGTGTGTGTGTGTGTGTGCGTATATATGCATATATATAATGCATATGTATATTATATAGCCGTGATATCCATGTCCCAGGTGCTCAATCAATCATATTTCTCAGGGTACTGTACTAAGCACTTGGGAGAGTACAATACAACAGAGTTGGTAGACACATTCCCTGCCCACAACGAGCTCACAGTCCAGAGTGGGAGACAGACATGAATATGATAAAGAAGTGACGGATGTGGCCATAAATGCTGAGGGGCTGAGGGAGGAGTGAATAAAGGGAGCAAATCAGGATGACGCAGAAGGGAGTGGGAAAAGGGGAAATGAGGGGTTAGTCAGGGAGGGCCTCTTGGAGGAAACGTGCCTTCAGTAAGGCTTTGAAGGTGGGGAGAGTGAGTCTGTCGGATATGAAGAGGGAGGGTGTACCAGACCAGAGGCAGGATGTGGGCGAGGGGTCGGTGGTGAGATAGACGAGGTGCTTGGCTAGTTTGTCCTGTGGCTCTAGCATTCCAAAGGCCTCTTCCTCCTTCAGATCTCCAGGTCAGTGGGAAAACAGTGCCAATTGCAGAGGAAAACAAGAATGGGAGCCTCCTGGCATTTAATGTCAAAGTCACGGATGCAGTTCAGAAGCTTGGAATTCTTCTTTGCTTTGAACTGATGGAGGCTGTTTCCCAACGGGGAGAATCTGGGAAGAGACGGGTCCAGATAAGACATGGGTTGCTTAAGAATTAGGAATCCAGGGAGGACTTAGTCCTGGGTAGGGAGACTGTGAGGTGGCTATTTCATGGAATTATTTCTTCTAAGCGGAAAAACAGTCCGGTTTTCCCCCTTTCATTTTCTCTTCTCCCCAAGTCGTCCCCTCCCAGCCGCGTACCCGAACTTAAGCGCTTAGTAGAGTGCTCTGCACACAGTAAGCGCTCAGTAAATTACCGCTCACAACCTCCTGCCGTATGTCTATATGTATCAAAATTCCCTGCTGTATTATGACAGCGCTTTCTCATCCATAAGGACTGCGAGCCCCATAAGAGACTTTTAGACTGTGAGCCCAATGTTGGGTAGGGACTGTCTCTATATGTTGCCAATTTGTACTTCCCAAGCGCTTAGTACAGTGCTCTGCACATAGTAAGCGCTCAATAAATATGATTGATTGATTGATAAGAGACAAGGACCGAGTCAATCAATGGTATTTATCGGGTGCTTCCTTTGCAGCATACTGCGCAAAGCGCTCGAAAGAGTGCAATACAAAAGACGAGGTTTAAAGTGATCCCCACCCACAAGGAACAGAATTGTGTCTTCTAGTCAGTGGTATTTATTGAGCACTTACTGTGTGCGGAGCACTGTACCAAATGCTTTGGAGAGTACAATACAACAGAGTTGGCAGACTCCCTGCCCACAGTGAGCTTACAATCTAACTCTGTTATACCGGAGAAGCAGCGTGACGTAGCAGATAGAGCACGGGAGTCAGGAGGTCATGGGTACTCATCCCGGCTCCACCACTTGTCTGCTGTGTGACCAGGGGCAAGTCGCTTCACTTCTCTGTGCCTCAGTTATCTCCTCTATAAAGTGGGGGTTGAGACTGTGAGGTCCACATGGGACAGGATTTGCTGTCCAACTTGATTTGCTTGTATCCAACCCAGTGCTTAGTACAGTTCCTGGCACGTAGTAAGTGCTTAACAAATACCATTATTATATGTTGCCAACTTGTACTTCCCAAGCGCTTAGTACAGTGCTTTGCACACAGTAAGCGCTCAATAAATACGATTGATTGATTACTTTCAACACTGGGCAAGCACAGAGTGGGTGCCCCCTAAATACTCTTGATCAACTGTAGCAGCAGGCATGTCTGTGAAACGCGGAGCCATTGGGCTTGCCGGGAATTTTGGTCTGGGAGCCTCAGGTGATAAAGATTTATTTCCTGCGCTCAGTCACGCTAGACGAACTTTAGAAATCGCTCCCCCAGGTCCCTTGATTTCCTCCTCCCCGAGCAGGAAGGGCCCGAGGCACGTGAAAAGACGTCTCCCGGAGCTACAGAAAATATTTTGCTTTAGGTGGAAGGGAGGCGTGGGTTCTGTCGTCAAAATGATAGCGTGCCGAATGAAACCGTGCTGTCAGTCGGATGTAGGGTGCACTTAGTCTTCGTAGAGCACTGTGCTAAGTGCTTGAGAGAGCTCAGTAGCGTTAGGAGACATGCTCGCTGTCCTCAAGGAGTTTACAGTTTAGTGATGCTTTTGATCTAGATCAGGGGCTCATCCTTTCGGTGGTGTCTGCTGGGGGCCTGCTGTGTGCTGAGATCTATTTGAGCATATCCTGTGCTTCTGTTATTCTTCCTATTGTTCCTAGGCACTGAATCGATAGCATTACTGTTCTGGTATTTTTTTTTTACGGTATTTATTAAGCACTTACTATGTGCCAGGCACAGTACTAAGCGCTGAGATAGATGCAAGATGATCGAGGTGGAGACAGCCCGTGTCCCACGTGGGGCTCACAGTCTCAATCCCCATTTTACAAGTGAGGGAACTGAAGCCCAAAGAAGTAATAACAATAATAGCGATATGTATATATGTATGTATATGTATATATATCTATGTATATATGTTTGTACATATTTGTTACTCTATTTATTTATTTATTTTACTTGTACATATCTATTCTATTTTATTTTGTTAGTATGTTTCGTTTTGTTCTCTGTCTCCCCCTTTTAGACTGTGAGCCCACTGTTAGGTAGGGACTGTCTCTATATGTTGCCAACTTGTACTTCCCAAGCGCTTAGTCCAGTGCTCTGCACACAGTAAGCACTCAATAAATACGATTGATGATGATGATGATGGCATTTGCTAAGGTCCTTGTTGTGGGGACGAGGACCTGTTCTTGGCTGGTAGCGCAGGAATTTAGTATGGTGCACTGCGCTCAGTAAATACCACCGGCTGAAACGCCGGGGGATTCAGAGAGAGGGCTGTGCGGCGCGGTCTCTTGACATCTGGGACGTGAGTTGGGTTCCAGCGGCCCCCGGCCCCTGGGTCGCCTGGACTGAGGACCTCCCGATCCTGCTCCAGATTACAGGTCGCCGTTCACCACTTCCGTGAGCGACCAGCACACCGTCATCTACATCACCGAGAACAAGAACAAGACGGTGGTCGTCCCGTGTCTCGGCTCCACAGCCAACCTCAACGTGTCGCTGTACGCGGTAAGGGCCCGTGTGACCAGGCCTCCTCACCACCCCCTGGGCGGTGGGCACGTTCAGGATGCCTGGGACGTGGTCGCGGGGCCGCTCGGGCTCTTCTCCTCAGGCCGGAGGGAAGTGGGAATCAATTGTGTATGTTGGGTGCTTACTGTGTGCAGAGCACTGTACTAGGTTCTTCTCCTTCTTATTATTATTGTTAATATATTGTTGGATTAAATTATAAATTATATGCTATTATAATATATTGTATTAATTATATATTGTTGGGTTAAATTATAAATTATATGCCTTTATAATATATTGTATTAATTATATATTGTTATTATTATTATGGCATTTGTCAATCACGTACTATATGTCTTTTCCCGGGGTAGATCCAATCACATCCAACACATTCCCCATCCCAGCATGGCCTAGCAGACAGAGCCCAGCCCTGGGAGTCGGAAGGTCACGGGTTCTCATCCCGGCTCCGCCGCTCGTCTGCTGTGTGACCCGGGGCAAGTCGCTTCACTTCTCTGGGCCTCATTTACCTCATCTGGGATTGAGACTTCGAGCCCCACGTCGGACAGGGGCTGTGCCCAACCCAGTTTGTGCGGATCCGCCCCAGCACTTAGTACAGCGCCTGGGGCATAGTAAGCACTTAACAAACCTCACCGCTATTATTATCGTCCCACATGGGACCCACAGTCTAAGCAGGAAAGAGAATCGGTATTTGATCTCCATCTTGCACACGCGGAGACCGAGGCTCAGAGAAGTTAAATCACACACCAGGCAAGGGTGGGGCCGGGATGAGAACCCAGATCCCATGACTTCCAGTCCTGTGCACTGTCCACTGGACAACACTGCTTCTCTCAGCCTAAGTAGGAGGGAAAACCGGTACTGAATTCCCATTTTACAGATGAGGAAACTGAAGCCCAGGTGACTTGGCCAAAGTCACACAGTAAGCAAGAGCCTGGATTAGAACCCAGGTTCCCTGACTCCGACATCCGTGCTTTTTCCACTAGATCACTGCTTCTCTAGGTTGGATTTCTGGGTCAGCTTATGGCCCCACTAGGAAATATTCTGGGGTAAAACAGCACATTTTAGAAAGGGCCAAGATGGGTAATTGAATCAAAAAGTAATCCCGCACGAAACAAGCCACCCCCGAGGTGGCCCTTCCCACTCTGCGGGTTGGTCACCGACCTCACTATTCTTTTCTTTTTCTTCCCCCAGAGGTACCCCGAAAAACGGTTCATTCCGGACGGCGACAAGATTTCCTGGGACAGACGGACGGGGTTCACCATCCCCAGCTACATGATCAGCTACGCCGGCATGGTCTCCTGCGAAGCCAAGATCAACGAAGAGAGCTATCAGTCCCGCATGTTCATTGTCGCGGTTGTAGGTGAGACAAGTTCGGGGGCAGCCTGTGCCCCTTCCAACTCGGGGCCTACGTGGGCCGGAGTGTGGGTAGATGAGTAGAGTGATCAAGCGAGGGAATCCATAATAACCTACGTTAATTAAGCTCTGAAATCGGTAAATAAATCATATTTATCGAGCACTTACTATGTGCAGAGTACTGTTCTAAGCACTTGGGGAAGTGCAGCGCAAGTATCCACCCCAGTGCTTAGTATATAATAAGTGCTCAACAAATATTATTATTATTATTGTTTATTAATTAGCAGGCACATTCCCAGCCCCTATCGAGCTGACAGTCTAGAGGGAAATAACTTCAATATCACTCCCTAGTCCAACATCAGTAGTAAGTGAGAGTCGAACTCGTGGAACTCTGTGGGAAGGCTTTCAGCGAAAGCGAAGCCTCACACCCTGAGCTGGGCTTGACGGGAAGGGCTGGGGGCTCAGAGCGCTTTGGGCGGCTGCTGGGTGGATGTGGCGATCAGAGAAGTCTTCCTGGAGGAGACGGGCTTCCCTGAAGTCTTTGAAGAAGGGGAGAGCTTCCTGAGGCCTGGTCCCAGCCAGGGTCGTGTGTCCAAAGCAGCGCCGACAGCTCAGGAAAGTCATCGTGTGGTCCCGAGCTCCAGACCCTCGCTGCCGAAACAGGAATTTGTACTTTGGGGTCGCAGGCTGCTGAGATGGGAAATCGCATTTGGGAGCCACGGGGCTTCCGGGGACGGGAGCACGGGGTGGCATCGACTCCGCCACGGGCTTCTCTCTGTCAGTTCCTGTCTCTCTGTCTCTCCTCATCTGTAAAATAGGAAATAAAGACTGTAAGCCCCCCGTGGGACAACCTGATCACCTTGTAACCTCCCCAGCGCTTCGAACAGTGCTTTGCACATAGTAAGCGCTTAATAAATGCCATTATTATTGTTATTATTCTCTCACTCTTGGCTTGCCCCTCTTTCTTCCTCCAGGGTACAAGATTTACGAGTTGGCCCTGACCCCCTCACCCCGGGTGGAGCTGGCCGTGGGAGAGAAACTCGTCCTCAACTGCACAGCCAAGACTGAGCCAAACGTCGGGATCGACTTCCGCTGGGAATATCCGTCGGCCAAGGTGACGTCCCTTCCCTGCCAGCCGGGCCTCCGGCCCCTTCCACCGACTCCTCTTTGGCGGCCGTTTTCTCCTTAACAATAATAATAATAATTGTGGTATTTGTTAAGCCCTTACCAGACACTGTACTAAGCACTGGGGTGGATACAAGTAAATAGGGTTGGATACAGTTCTTATCCCACGTGGCTCCCACTCGCAATTCCCATTTTACAGATGAGGTAACTGAGGCCCAGAGAAGTGAAGTGACTTGCTCAAGGTCACACAGCGGACAGGTGAAGGAGCTGAGATTAGAACCCATGACCTACTGGCTCTCAGGTCTATGCTCTGTCCACTATGCCATGCTGCCATGCTGCTTGTAGCAGCTGCCCCCTGCCCGCTCTTACAAGCCTATTGTGTGCAGAGCAATGTGCTAAGCATTTAGGAGAGAATAGTAAAGTGAGTAGACAGGATCTCTGCCCTAAAGGAGAAGCAGCGTGACTTAGTGGTTAGAGCACAGGACTCGGAGTCAAAAGGACTTGGGTTCTAATCCTGGCTCTGCCACCTGTCTGCTGTGTGCCCTTGGGCAAGTTACCTCCCTTCTCTGGGCCTCAATTACCTCGTCTGTCAAATGGGGATTAAGGTTGTGAGCCCCCTTGTAGGACGGGGCCTGTGTCCAACCTGATTAAGTTGAAACTACCCCTGCGGTTAGAACAGTACTTGGCACGTAGTAAGCGCTTAAAGCGTCCAGTCTAGTGAGGGAGTCATGCATGAAAATAAATTGCAAAAAAATAAATTAGGGGAAGCACCCGAATTTAAAGTCATGTAGGTAAGTGCTCCTATGGGGTTGTGGAGAAGAGCCGCCATCATTATTAGACAGAATTCCACTGGGAACTGACAGGAGACCGCGTCCAGTTTCAGGCCAGGAAGCCGGTGACACGAGACCTGAAGACGCACATGGGGAGCGAGCTGAAGAAGTTCCTGAGCACGCTGACCATCGACCGCGTGGCCCGGGCCGACCAGGGCTACTACATCTGCGTGGCGTCCAGCGGGCTGATGACCAAGAACGACACCACGTTCGTCACCGTCCACGGTGAGGGGCCGCCCCGGGGCCGGCTGCAGCCCTCTCCCCCAAGCCACTTAGGTGGGACTCCCTGCTCTAAACCGTGATCTCACTGTGGGCAGAAAATGCATCCATTGATTGTTGAATTGGACTCTCTCAAGCACTTAGAACAGTGCACGCAGTAAGCGCTCAATAAATATGATTGCCTGGCTGACCCCCCTCCCCTGCTAGCTGAGAGCCCCAAATTGCAATTTGGCCTGCAGTCCCGTGGAGGCTTTCGGCCTTGCTTTGGCTAGTTGGTTGCCCCTGTACGGGGGTCAAGAGCCCCTACCTTCGGGATAGCTCGATGCAAAGGCTCCGGGTTTGAGAGTCCAGAGACCCAGGCCCGAGTCCCGGCCCTGTCCACGGCCTGCTGTGTGACCTCAGGCGAGTCACTTTGCCTCTCTGGGTCTTGGCTCCTTTATCTGTAAAACAGGGCTAAGAAACCCAATCTCCCTCCTCGTAGAACACAAGCCCCATGCGGGCCGGGGACGGCGTCTGAGCCACACGCCCATCCCCAGCGCTTGCAAATCGGCCAAAGGCGGCCAAACCAGAGCTGTATCGGAGCTGGTGGTGCCCGAGGGTCACGTGGAGGATGATGCGACGGAGAAGCACCCCACGCGCCTGGGCTGGCGTTTCAAATCCAACTCTTCCTGTCTTTCAGAAAAACCCTTCATTGCCTTCGACAGCCGGATGGAGTCCCTGGCGGAAGTCAAGGTCGGAGAGCGGGTGCGAATCCCCGCACGGTTCATCGGGTACCCTCCTCCGGAAATCAAATGGTAAGCACCCCGGGTCGGCCACCTCGGAAGCCAACCGGGCCATGGCGGGGCGAGATGGGGGTGCGGAGGAAGGCTGAGTCCCTCCCCCGGCGCCCCGCCGGGTTCCCTCAGGTACAAGAACGGGAGAGTCATCAACTCCAACCCCACCGTGCGCGTGGGTCCCGTGCTCACGATCGTCGAAGCGAGCGAAAGGGATGCGGGGAATTACACCGTCACCCTCACCAACCCCGTCACCAAGGAACGACAGAGTCACGAGGTCTCCCTGATGGTGAACGGTGAGTTCTCCTCCGCTTCCCTCTCCCAAGATCGGCACTTCTGAACACATCCTTACAGTCCGCGACCTCCCCCAGCTCTAATTTCTCGTAATCTCTACCCACCTAAACTGTAAGCTCCTTGAAAGCAGGGAGTGTGTCTACCAACTCTGTTGCACTGTAATCTCCCAGGCACTTAGGACAGTGCTCTGCACACACTTACGCTCTCACTTACTTACGTTAATTCATTCAATCATGTTTATTGAATAATAATAATAATAATTTTGGTACTTGTTAAGCACTATGTGCCAGACACTGTACTAAGCACTGAGGTGGGTACAAGATAATCGAGTTGGACACAATCCCTGCCCCACATGGGGCTCACCGTCTCAATCCTCATTTTCCAGATGAGGTAACCGAGGCCCAGAGAAGTGAAGAGACTTACCCAAGGTCACTCAGCAGAACAGCAGCATTGTACTCTCCCAAGTCAATTGGATTTCAGTCAGTCGTATCTATTGAGCACTTACTGTGTTCAGAGCACTGTACTAAGAGCTTGGGAGACTACAATTTAACAATTGAACAGACACATTCCCTGCCCACGTTGAGCTTACAATCTAGAGAGGGAGACAGACATTCATTCATTCACTCATTCAATCGTATTTATTGAGCGCTTACTGTGTGCAGAGCACTGTACTAAGCGCTTGGGAAGTACAAGTTGGCAACATAATAACATTAATTGAGTTCAGTTGACATTAATGTAAGTAGTTCGGTACAGTAGTACAGCACAGTAGTAATACAGTACTTTTCACAAAATAATTGCTCAATATATACCATTGATTGGCTGATAGCTAGATAAAAAAGCTGAAGCCCAGAGAGGATAAATTGACTGGCCCAAGGTCACACAGCAGACCAGTAGCAGAACTGGGATTTGAATCCAGGTCCCCTGACTCCCAAGCCCCAGCACCTTTTTTTTTGTTTGTTCAATTGTTTGTTTTTTGTTTTTTCAAATGGTATTTGTTAAGCACTTACTGTACTATGTGTCAAGCACTGTTCTAAGCACTGGGGTAGATACAGTTAATCGGGCCTGATAGAATCCCAGCCACGCATGGGGCTCAGAGTCCAAGTAAGAGGGAGAATAGGTATTGAATCCCCATTTTGCAATTGAGGAAACTGAGGCCCAGAAAAGGGAAGTGACTTGCCCAAGGTCCCACAGCAGGTGAGTGGTGGAGCTGGGATTAGAACCCAGATCCTCTGATTTGTACTTTATTCACTAGGCCCCTTGGCTGCCTGTTGGGACAAGAGCTATGGGATTGTGGTTAGGGCAGGGAATGCGTTCATTGAAGTCTTCCAAGTGCTTAGTACGGTGCTCGGCACACAGTCAGTGCTCAATAAATACGACTGAATGAGCGGTCACTGGATTATCACTTCCCACCGGGCCCAGAGGTGGGGGGCATAGAGGTTGGGAGGCGGGAAGGGTGGCAGCAGGAATTGGTTCCCGGTGGGCTCTGCCATCTCTTTGCCACCCACCAAGTTATCAGGCCCCTGTCACGACGGTGTCCGCCTCCCACAGTCCCCCCGCAGATTGGCGAGAAGTTGCTGGTTGCCCCCGTGGATTCCTACCCCTACGGCACCACGCAGACGCTGACCTGCACGGTCTATGCCGTACCACCCCCCATCCACATCCGCTGGTTCTGGCAGCTGGAGGAAGACTGCACCTTCAACCCCAGGTGAGCACGGGCCCGTGCCCCCTGCCCCCACCGGAGCCAGCACCCCCAGAGCGGTGTATTGGGGTGAGCCGACTCTCCCGGGAGCAGATCCCGGCCGGCCGCTGGACGTGACGCGACCCCCGATCTGGGCGGGAGCCCCTCCCTCGGAGGAAGCGCGGCCGGGCGATGCGAGGGAGCGATAGCGAAGCCCCCCAAGCCTTATCAAGCTTGGACACCGGGCCCGACATCCTCCCCAAATCCCTCCTCCCGCGCATCCCACTTTCCTGTTGTTGTTTTCGAAAGGCTCCGCTAGCTTCCTCCTCCCGGGGGCTGCTATTTCCTCCCCATCCCCCGGCTGCTATCCTCAGGCCGATCCTTCAAGGAGCGAGGCGGGCTCCGTCCGCCCCTGAACTCAATCGACTCCATCCCTTTGTGGATGGAGGTCCGGTCCCTGAAGAACCATTCCCCTGCAGCGTCCGGGATGGGTCGACCCAGGCCGGGGCGGAAGACCCGGGCTTCCTCCGGACCTGGGGTGACAAGAGGTCTTGTTTGGTCACCTTTCCTTGCCAGTGATCGCCTTTGATCCTCAAACAGTCCTAGCTTATCCCCATTTTACAGATGGGGAGGTTAAGCGGTAAAGTGACTTACCCAAGGTCACGCAGCAGGCCAAGAGCCGACCCGGGAGTAGAACCCAGGTATCCTGATTCCCAAGCCGGTGCACTTTTCATTGTCCTTCCCCCAGCCATTTGTTTAAAACTTTTCGCCTTCCTGTTACTCTCTACCCCTTCCAATTTGCCAAATCACCATTCTCCCCGTAATCACTGCCGTAAATCCTACCTCCATCTGGAAGTCTTCTCTGATCAAGTCCACCACCGGTAGATTGAAACTACTTACCCCACTGTAACTCTCAAGCACTTAGTGGAGCAAGTGCTCAGTAAACATCATTGATTGATTAGGTGTCTGCTTTGTATCTGCTTAGGTCTTCACACATTTATTCATTTTTCCCTTCCCTTGCCCTTCCCAGTTTTCACCTTGCTTTTTATCTTAGTCCCCCCCACCCGTGTTAACCTTCTCTCTATTTGTCTCCTCCACTAGACTGTAAGTTCTTTGTGTGTGTGTGTCTTTTTCCTTTACTAGAATAGAAGTAACATTTTTTACGAACCACATATCGTATACAAAGTATCATGCTCAGTGCTGAGATCGTTCCAGGATAAATAGATCGGATAGTGTCCCTGTCCCACCACATCCAGTTCTCGGCACTCAGTAAGTGTCCCATCCCTGTAGAAAGCGTAGTCCACTGGGCTGTCTGCTTTAAGCCCTCTTCTGGCTTCCCGGCAGCTCCGTGGGGCTAGCGAGCCAGCCCTACGCCTGCAGAGAGTGGAGAAACATAACCGACAGCAACGGGGGCAACCGGATCAAGGTCAACAAGAACCAGTTTGTCGTGATCGACAACAAGAACAAGGTGAGTCGGAAACTCTTGGCTTCCGGGCCAGTCTCCGATCACGAGACCAAATGTCCCTTATTAGTGGATCGGTGCCCTTGGCCGTGGGGGGAAGAATCCCGTGTGGATACATGAACCCTCAGCTCATTTATTTTAACAATGTGAGCGCATTTGGTTTCAAGCACTCATTGAGGTGGTTTGTTTTCGATTGTGACACTCCTCTTTGGGAGAAGGGGCTACTTTCCAGAATTCTTTGCCCCATCGGCAAAGTCAGTCGATCAATCGTATTTATTGAGCACTTAATGTGTGCAGAGCACTATGCTAAGCACTTTGGAGAGTATGGTATCATAACAAACAGACACATTCCCTGCCCACAGTGAGTTTACAGTCTAGAGGGGGAGACAGTCATTAATATAAATAAATGAATTACAGCTATGTGCATAAATATTGTGGGGTTGGGAGGGGTGAAGAATAAAGGGAGCAAATCCGGGTGACGCAGAAGGGAATGGGAGAACAGGAAAGGAGGGCTTAGTCAGGGTAGGCTTCTTGGAGGAGATGTGCCTTCTGCCCACAGTAAGCGCTCAATAAATACGATTGACTGACTGATGTGCATCAGGGCTGGCCACCTGGGAGGAGGAAGAGGAGGAGGAGATGAATACCGAGGGGTGGCCTAGGGTCCTGTGATCTCGTGTGCAGCTGCTGTGGTGGTGGTGATGGTGGTGGCGGAGCAGGAATAAATAATCATGATGATTATGGTACTTGTTAGGCGCTTACTATGTACCGAGCGCTGTTAATCGCTGTGTGCTCCTCCCGCAGACGGTGAGCACCCTGGTGATCCAGACGGCGAACGTGTCCGCGTTGTACAAGTGCGAAGCTGTGAACAGAGCCGGCAGGGGAGAGAGAGTCATCTCCTTCCATGTGACCAGTAAGTGTCCAGAGACTAGGACGATGGGTGCCGTTGATCTCCACAGGGCCCCAAAGTCACGGCGGGTCAGGGAGACCAGTCGATGAGGCGATAGAGCGAAACCGGTGCCTTTTCGCTGTGGGGAAACTAACTTTACACCCTTCGGTTCATCCCAGAGTTACTCATTTACGCCCATCATGTCAGAAGCAGCCCGGGAGTCAGAGGACCTGGGCCTTAGGAAGCAGCGTGGCTCAGTGGAAAGAGCCCGGGCTTTGGAGTCAGAGGTCATGGGTTCGAATTCCGGCTCCGCCACATGTCTGCTGTGTGACCTTGGGCAAGTCACTTAACTTCTCTGAGCCTCAGTTACCTCATCTGTAAAATGGGGATTAAGACTGTGAGCCCCCTGTGGGATAACCTGATTACCTTGTAACCTCCCCAGCGCTTAGAACAGTGCTTTGCATATAGTAAGCGCTTAATAGATCCCATTATTATTATTATTATTATTATTATAATCCCAGCTCCGCCACTCATCTTCTGTGTGACTTCAGGCAAGACACTTAGCTTCCCTGGGCCTCAGTTCCCTAATTTGTAAAATGGGGATTAGGACTGTGTGCCCCATTTGGGACACGGCCTGTGCCCAACCTAATTAACTCATATTTACTCCAAGGCTCAGTACAGTGCCTGGCACATCGTAAGCGCTTAACAAATAACATTAACCCCTCCACCGCCTCATCAAAAAAAAAAAAACCCACCCTTACCTACCTACTTATGAGCTTCTTCAACAGCACTTGGAGATATTCAGATATTCACTCTGAGTGCTTAATTTGTAACTGTTTCTATCTGTCTCTTCATATTAGAGAGTAAGCCCTTTGAGGGAAGGGAATGTGTATCCGTTATACTCTCCAAACCGCTTAGTTCAGCGCACTGTGTAACTGGGGGGGCACTCAGTAAAGGACGTTACTACTACTGTGAAGTTGGAGAAAATCCCTAATGGGGTATTGCAAAGGACAAGAGGCAATGAACTAGAAGCGAGTCTCCTAGACTGTGTGCCCACTGTTGGGTAGGGACCGTCTCTATATGTTGCCAACTTGTACTTCCCAAGCGCTTAGTACAGTGCTCTGCACACAGTAAGCGCCCAATAAATACAACTGAATGAATGAGTGAATGAATGAAGCAAGGAATGCCAGCAGAGGAGAAGTGCAGCCTAGCGGAAAGAGCTCGGGCCTGGGTTCTATTCCCAGCTCTGTTACTTGCCTGCTGTGTGACCTTTGGCAAGTCACTTAACTTTTCTGGGCCTCAGTTTACTCATCTGTGAAATGGGAATGCATTTCCTATTCTCCCTCCTACTTAAGCTGCGATCCTCATGTGGGACAGGGACTCTGTCCGACCTCATTAACTTGTATCTATCCCAGCGCTTAGAACAGCGCTTGGCATATAGAAGGTGCTTAATAAACACAGTAATAATGATTTGAGCAATAGAAGTTGTATTTTTAAGTGCTTATTATGTGCCAAACAGTGTACTAATGCTGGGGTAGATACAAGATAATCAGGTCCTATATGGAGCTCACAGTCTAAGTAGGAGGGAGAATAATAATACTAATATTAATTATTGTGGCATTATTAAGCGCTTACTGTGTGCCAGGCACTATTTTAAATGCCGGGGTGGATACGAGCTAATCGGGTTGGACAATGTCCTTGTCCCACTTGGGGCTCACCCCGTTTTACAGCTGAAGTAATTGAGGCACTGAGAAGTTAAGTGACTGGCCCCAGGTCACCCAGCAGACACGTGGCAGAGCCGGGATTAGAACCCAGGTCCCCTGACTGCCAGACCTGGGCCGTTTCCACTAGGCCACACTGCTCCTCATGCTGCTTGTGTAATTGTAATGGTGCTGATTGAATGTGACTGTACTAGACTGTGAGCCCACTGTTGGGTAGGGACTGTCTCTATATGTTGCCAACTTGTACTTCCCAAGCGCTTAGTACAGTGCTGTGCACACAGTAAGCGCTCAATAAATACGACTGATGATGATGATGATGATGATTGATTGATTGTACTAGGTACTCGGGAAAGTACAACAGAAACCACAAAGCTATCTAAAAGTTGGCATCTTCTTGTATAATAAGGAGCGGCATGGCTCAGTGGAAAGAGCTTGGGCTTTGGAGTCAGAGGTCATGGGTTCAAATCCCAGCTCCGCCAATTGTCAGCTGTGTGACTTTGGGCAAGTCACTTCACTTCTCTGGGCCTCAGTTCCCCCACCTGTAAAACGGGGATGAAGACTGTGAGCCCCCCGTGGGACAACCTGATCACCTTGTAACCTCCCCAGCGCTTAGAACAGTGCTTTGCACATAGTAAGCGCTTAATAAATGCCATTATTAATAATAATAATGGTATTTGTTAAGCACTTACTATATATCAACCATTCTTCCAAGTGCTGGAGTAGCTACAAGTTAATCACGTGGGGCACTGTCCCTGTCCCACATGGGACTCGCAATCTGAATAGGAGAGAGAATCGAGCCCGTTGAAGAAGTCCGTCACTAATATGTTTTGCCGAGGATAAAAAGAATGAAGGGAACTGTTGGTTCTCCCACATGAGGGGTGGGAGAACATGGGCCTGACAGTCTGGAGACCCCAAGGGTGGTGTTCACTTAGACCCCGGGTCTTGAAAACCCACCACGAAGGACTCCCCCATTCCGAGACCCGCTCCGAGGTCGCGCACGAGCTCGTACCCTTTTGTTCGGCTGGAAGAGAGCCGAATGAACCCACGGGCAGTAGTCCCAGCCCCTCGGTCATGAGCCGCTTGTCTCCGCAGGGGGTCTGGAGATCCGTGTGGACCCCAGGAATCGCCCCATCGAACGGGAGAACGTCTCCTTGGTGTGCGCGGCGGACACGTCCACCTTCCAGAGCCTCGGCTGGTACAGGCTGAGCCTGCGGGCGTCTCAGCCGGCCAGGGCTCGCTTCCCCCTGCCCGTCTGCAAGAACCCCAACGCCCTGCTGAAGCTCAGGGCCACGAAATTCACCAATACCACCAGTAGCAAGGTGGTCCTGGACCTCCACAACATCTCCCTGCATGACCAGGGGGACTACGTCTGCCTGGCCCAGGACAAGAAGACCAGGAAACTGCACTGTGTTGTCCGGCACCTCGCCATTCAAGGTAGGAAGCCCGCCGGCGGCATCGTCGTCATCGAGGGCACTTATTGGGCTCCCACTGGGGGCCGAGGGCTGCGATGGGTGCGCGTAACATGTCTGCACATCACGCCTACCACCGCTTCTGTCCACCCAGACAGCTCTCCTCCTTAAATACGACTTCAGAGAAACAGTGTGGCCCAATGGAAAGAGCCCGGGCCCGTGAGTCAAAGGACCTGGGTTCTAATCCCAGCTCTGCTGTGTGACCTTGGGCAAGTCATTTCACTTCTCTGGGCCCCTTATCTGTTAGATGGGGATTAAAACGGTGTGTCCAACGTGGTTAGGTTGTATAATGATAATAATGATGATACCATCATTGTTAAGTGCTTACTATGTGCCAAGCACTGTTCTAAGTACTGGAGGAGATACAAGGCTATCAAGTTGTCCCAGGTGGGGCTCACAGTCTTAATCCCCATTTTCCAGATGAGGTAACAGAGGCACAGAGAAGTGAAGTGACTTGCCCAAAGTCACACAATTGCTTAGTTACAGTGCCGGGCACTTGGTGAGCGTTTAACAGATATCGTTAAAAACAAAACAAAACAAAAATCACGGTTACTGGACTCTGCCTGCATGGGAAGGAAAGGATTGGATAATCCAAGGGGGAGGATAATCCTTCCCTTCCCCACAGCACCTGTATATATGTATATATGTTTGTACACATTTATTACTCTATTTATTTATTTATTTATTTATTTTACTTGTACATATCTATTCTATTTATTTTATTTTGTTAGTATGTTTGGTTTTGTTCTCTGTCTCCCCTTTTTAGACTGTGAGCCCACTGTTGGGTAGGGACTGTCTCTATATGTTGCCAACTTGTACTTCCCAAGCGCTTAGTACAGTGCTTCGGCACAGTAAGCGCTCAATAAATACGATTGATTGATTGAGATGGCGGGGAAGAGAAAGGCAGGATGCTCAGTGGCAAGAGCCTGAGGCTAGAAGTCATGAGATCAGCTCTGCTTTGGGCTTTCTGTGGGCCCACGGGCAAGTCATTTAACCTCTCTAGGCCTCAGTTTCCTCCTCCTTAAAATGGGGTTAACAAATAGCACAATTTTGTTCATTCCTGACCTCCATCCCTTAGACTGAGAGCACTATGTGAGAAAGGGATTGTATCTGACCTGATGGGACTCTAAGAGCTTAATACCATAATGAATAAATTGGTAAAATTTCCATGGGTTTGTTTTTTTTATTTGTTTGTTAAGTGCTTACTATGTGTTAAACACTGTTCTAAGCACTGGGATAGATACACGTAAATTAGGTTGGACACAGTGCCTCTCCCACATGGGGCTCACAGTCTAAGTAGGAGGGAGAACAGGAGAACTGAGGCACAGAGAAATTAAGTGACTCACCCAAGGTCACACGGCAAGACATTGGCAGATTTGGGATTAGAATCCAGGTCCTCTGACTCCCAGGGCTGTGCTCTCTCCACTAGGCCATTCCTCTTCTTACTGGGTTCAATGGCCAAGATACTCGAAGGGCCCCCCCCAAAACCCAGAGCCCAAACCCGAGAAAGAGCTGTAGGAGTTGGATGACTTTCCACCTAATATTCCTGTCTTTCCGTCCTGGCTTCGCTGAGCGTGAGCTCGGTGGTCTTTGGGAGCGTCCAGCCAGCCCATGTGACCCCAGATGGCTTGCTCAGACTCCCCCATCACCTGTTCCGGTGGTGGTCCCCTCTCCAGACTCACGGGGGGTCCCTGTTATGTCTGCTCACGCCAAACAGAGCGGGTGGCACCCACCATCGTGGGCGACCTGGAGAACCAGACGGCGAGCATCGGGGAAACCATCGAGGCGTCCTGTTCCGCGTCGGGGATTCCCCCTCCTCAGATCACCTGGTTTAAAGACAACGAAACGCTCGTCGAGGACTCGGGTAAGGGGCTGCTCTTCCACTCGGTGGGATGGCTCGGATGCCGACGGGAGGCCGGGCCTCTGCCGTGGGAGCCCGGTTAGCAGCGTGGCTTAGTGGAAAGAGCATGGGCCTGGGTGTTGGAGGAGCTGGGTTCTAATCCTGGCTTCTCCTCTTGCTTGCTGTGTGACCTTAAGCAAGTCACTTAACTTATCTGGGCCTCAGTTACCTCATCTGTAAAGTGGGAATTAAGACTGCATGCCCCATGTGGGGCAGGGGCTGTGTCCAACCTGATTAGTTTGTATTTACTCCGGCACTTAATAGAGTCCCTGGCACATAGTAAGCACCTACCAAATACCTTAAAAAGTACAGTTGAAGCATCTGAGCCCACTGTTGGGTAGGGACTGTCTCTATATGTTGCCAACTTGTACTTCCCAAGCGCTTAGTACAGTGCTCTGCACACAGTAAGCGCTCAAGAAATACGATTGATGATGATGATGATGATTTGAGCGGGCCTCTGCTGTCGGGGTTCTGACGATTGAATGGATTCTCTTCGTTGCTCATGGGATGTCTTGAGTCTTTGCCAGGCAGAGCCGGCTCACTAACTGACATCTGTGGCCTTCTTGGGAGGAAGAAAAATCCCAGTGTTTGGCAAGAGAAGAAATCATTCCTTCACTTGAGTCCAAATCTCTCTCTGGCAGGGCACCAAACACACACTGATGCCAGTGGGATCGGTAGACAAAATCTGGCCATGCTCCCCACTGAGCAGGTGGCCCAAAAGGAAAGGCATCTATTGGTCTTAATCAATCAATCAGTGTGCATTTACTGGGAGCCTACTGGGAGCAGAGAATTGAGTTTTTATCAGGCGCCTTCTGTGAGCATAGCCCTCTACTGTGTCTGCCCTGCCTGTGGCCTGGAACACCCTTCCTCCTCATATCCAGCAGACAATACTCTCCCCCTACTTCGGAGCCTTAATGAAGACACATCTCCTCCAAGAGTCGTTCCCTGACTAAACCCTCCTTTCCTCTTCTCCCACTCCGTTCTGCATCACCCTGACTTGCTCCCTTTATTCATCCCCCCTCCAGCCCCACAGCACTTACGTCCATATCTGCCGTTTATTTATTTAATATGAATGCCTGTCTTCCGCTCTGGACCGTAAGCTTGTTGTGGGCGGGGAATTTTCCCTCTTATATTGTCATATTGTACTCTCCCAAGCGCTTAGTACAGTGATCTGCAGACAGTAAGCATTCAGTAAATACAATTGATTGACTGACTACCCTTGTGATCTTGTATTGACCCCAGTGAGTGCTCGGTACAGAGTTAGCACTTAAATATTATTATTTCCTCCAAATCTTTAAGGTCGTTTTGGGCAGGGAACATGCCTACTGGCTCTGTTGTATTGTACTTTCCCAAGTAATAATAATAATAATAATGGTATTTGTTAAGAGCTTACTGTGTGCCAAGTAGGGTTCTAAGCGCTGGGGTAGTTACAAGGTAATCAGGTTGTCCCACGTGGGGCTCGCTGTCTTAATCCCCATTTGACAAATACTTAGTACAGTGCCCAGCACATAGTAAGAACTCAATAAATACCAGTGATTGATTGAACACTTGAAAGAGTAGAAAAAAGACAGTAGACACAATCCCCACCCTCCAGGAACTATGGTCAACTGTGGGTAGAGAACACTGTACTAAGCACTTGGAAGAGGACAATAAAGTTAATGGATTGTTTGAGGAATTTACTGTTTACTGGGGGCAGAGAATGTTGTACTAAGCACCCCATTTTACAAATACTTAGTAGAGTGCCCAGCACATAGTAAGAACTCAATAAATACCAGTGATTGATTGAACACTTGAAAGAGTAGAAAAAAGACAGTAGACACAATCCCCACCCTTCAGGAACTATGGTCGACTGGGTAGAGAACACTGTACTAAGCACTTGGGAGAGGACAATAAAGTTAATGGATTAGATCCCTGCCTTTGAGGAATTTAGTGTTTACTGGGGGCAGAGAGTGTTGTACTAAGCACCCCATTTTACAAATACTTAGTAGAGTGCCCAGCACATAGTAAGAACTCAGTAAATACCAGTGATTGATTGAGCACTTGAAAGAGTAGAAAAAAGACAGTAGACACAATCCCCACCCTCCAGGAACTATGGTCAACTGTGGGTAGAGAACACTGTACTAAGCATTTGGGAGAGGACAATAAAGTTAATGGATTGGATCCCTGCCTTTGAGGAATTTACTGTTTACTGGGGGCAGAGAGTGTTGTACTAAGCACCCCATTTTACAAATACTTAGTAGAGTGCCCAGCACATAGTAAGAACTCAATAAATACCAGTGATTGATTGAGCACTTGAAAGAGTAGAAAAAAGACAGTAGACACAATCCCCAGCCTCCAGGAACTATGGTCAACTGTGGGTAGAGAACACTGTACTAAGCACTTGGGAGAGGACAATAAAGTTAATGGATTGGATCCCTGCCTTTGAGGAATTTAGTGTTTACTGGGGGCAGAGAGTGTTGTACTAAGCACTTGGGAGAGAACAATAAAGTTAGTAGACTAGATCCCTGTCCTTGAGGAGCTTCCAGGCTAGGGAGGAAAGGTACTTAAAATCCTAAGACGGAACGGCACCGTGAAGGCCGTTCCTCCCTCACTTCCCGTAGGGATCGTGCTGAAGGACGGAAACCAGAACCTGACCATCCGCAGGGTGAGGAAGGAAGATGGTGGCCTCTACAGCTGCCAGGCTTGCAACGTCCTGGGGTGCGCCAAGGCTGAGATCATCTTCTTCGTGGAAGGTCAGTCGGGAGAGCGGCCGCTGCCCTGGCCGCCTTGGCCCGGGTGCGGCCTGTTGCGGCAGAGTGGGGGGCTGGGTGCATCCTAGTTTGGGGGCACTGGTCAGGGCAACGGTGTCAGACTGGAAGTCGCCCGGTCGGGGAGGGTCACTGTTTGCCAGCCCCCGAGCGGCTGTTGTGACACGTGTGTGTGTGTGATGCCAGTGGCACAGGATCATGTGATACGCCCTCCCCCGCCCCCAACAGCCGCTTTGCTTGGGATAGGGGTTGTCGGGGCTTGGATCGGGGATGGCTCCAAGAGGGCACTGGGGCTGGGGTTCACTTGTCAAACGCTCCTTTGCAGGTGTCCAGGAGAAGACCAACCTGGAGCTGGTGATTCTGGTGGGCACGGCCGTGATCGCCATGTTCTTCTGGCTACTTCTGGTCGTCGTCCTGCGCACCATCAAACGGGTAACAATCCCATCTCCCCCCCGCGCCGGCCACTAGGCTCTTGGGCCCTGGCCCGCTCCTTCCCATGGGACCTGTGACGGAATGATGAGTGGTTGAGTGGGTGGGCACTCTCTCCTTCCTCTCCCAAATAGTCTTTTCTCACCCCTGGGGTCACTTGGAGTCCCCAGGAGGGTGTCTTTGAAGTGCCGGGGTGAGGTGGGAGTCATTGGCTTGTCACCCCAAGGGACGGGGCTGGGGGACAGGGGTGACCCTACACAGCCCCGGAGGAGCCGGGTGAATGACTGTGGTACTTTGCAGGCCAACGGCGGGGAGCTGAAGGCCGGCTACCTGTCGATCGTCATGGACTCGGACGAGCTTCCCCTGGACGAGCACTGTGACCGCCTCCCCTACGACGCCAGCAAATGGGAGTTCCCCCGAGACCGGCTGAAGCTGGGTGAGTCCGGCCCCCGAACGGCCCCACGGCCCCCCGCCCCGGGGAGTCACGGGAACATCCTCCTCTCTCTCCAGACCCACCAGGGCCACTGGGCTGAAGGGCCCTGCCCTGCCTACCTGCCGGCTCACCGTCCCTGCATGCTCAGTCTATCCATGGCATTTACTACTAATAATAATAATAACTGTGGTATTTGTTAAGCACTTATGTGCCAGGCATCATACTAAGCACTGGGGTGGATACAAGATAATTGGGTTGGACACAGTCCCTGTCCCAAACGGGGCTCACACTCTTAACCCCCATTTTACAGATGAGGGAACTGAGGCACAGAGAAGTGAAGGCTCCAGGCTCTATCTACTAGGCCACGCTGCTTCTCCCTACTAGACACCCCCAACTGAGTGTGGAGCCACAGAGAGTCTCCCTGAGTCCCTGAGCATCTCGCCGTCTAGACTGAAAACTCGTATGAGCAGGGAACTAGTGTCTGCTAATTCTGTTCAATTGTATTCTCCTGGGTGCTTAGTACACTTATCTGCACGTAGTAAGCACTCAATAAAAATCATTGATTGATTGGGAGAATGCAGCAGAAACAAAACATATGCTGTCTGCCCTCGGGGGACTTACAGGCTAATGGGGGAGACAGCCATTCATTCATTCAATTGTATTTATTGAGCGCTTACTGTGTGCAGAGCACTGTACTAAGCGCTTGGGAAGTACAAGTTGGCAACATATAGAGCCATAGAATTCTCTAATCCCTTGGGTGATTAGAATGGTAGCAGTGCCGGTGAAATGAAGTGGTAATTATTTCTATGGCCCTCTCCCCCATTTGAGGGTAAGCTAATTCTGGGTAGGGAATGGGCCTTGGGCTTCATGTGCTTTCCCAGTGGACACTCAATAAATTCTTCTACTAAATGGCTGAAGAAATAACAGAAGAACCAGTTGAATAGATGTACTGGGGTAAATCATCAATCGTATTTATTGAGCGCTTACTATGTGCAGAGCACTGTACTAAGTGCTTAGTACAGTAAATTGGGGTATTAGGAGGCGTCATGGCCTAGCAGAAAGAGCACAGGCCTGGGAGACAGAGGACCTGGGTTCTAATCCCAGCCCCTCCACTTTCCTACTGCGTGGGCTTGGGCAAGTCACTTAACTTCCCTGTGCCTCAGTTTCCTCAACTGTAAAATGGGGATTCGTTATCTGTTCTTTCTCTTACTTAGACTGTGAACCCCATGTGGGACAGAAACTGGGTCTGACCTGATTGATTTCTATCTATCCCAGCTCTTAGAACAGTGCTTGACGCATAGTAAGCACTTAAATACCGTAAAAAATGTAGATATGTTGGGGGTCCCCTGCACCCTCTCTGGAAGGCTAATCAAGGCCACGGCGGTCTCTTGCCTCTAGGGAGACCCCTTGGCCGCGGGGCCTTCGGCCAAGTTATCGAAGCTGACGCCTTTGGGATCAGCAAGGTGGCAACGTGCAAAACCGTCGCGGTCAAGATGCTGAAAGGTAAAACCACGACCTGAGTTGTCCCCGCTGCTTATTGGTTTCTTATTATATCTATTTGTGGGCACTCTGGGTTATGGTGCATTGGGGTGTCACTAGAGGGTCCCCCCAAAAAAGAGGGTAGTCTGAGCCAGTAAGAGCAGGGCTGTGGGTATGAGCCCATCTGTGGCCTTGGGAAGACCACCCCCAGTTCAGATTCTCTTGTTCATTTGCCACTTCATCACTTTGCAGAGGATTAATCTGCCTGTCACTAGTACTTATTAAGGACCTACTATACATATAGAACTCGGTTCTAAGTGCTTGGGAAGGCCCAGGAGTTAGAAGATGTAATCACTGCCCTCAAGGGGCTTCCAAGTATAGGGGGAGGCAAATTGGATGTGGACTCGAGCTATAGGTCCTGTCTCACTGAGCCTCTGGTGGGGGTGAGGTAGGAGGGGAGGGAGGGAAGGGAGGAAGAAGCTTAGTACAGTGCTCTGCACACAGTAAATGCTCAATAAATACGATTGAATGAAGAAGGAAGGGGACTGGTGCTGGAAACCGAGGATGTGAGGATTATTGCTTTCAATCAGCGTTGTGTCATGCTGTTGTGTTGCTTTCAATCAGCGTTGTGTTGGGGCACCCTCTGGCCCCGATCTGGGGTTCTGCTAGGAAAGAAAGGGCAGGACTTTAGGTTATGTCCTAGCTGGTTTCTGGGAATTTGACAGTGAGGAGCTCAGGTGAGTGTGTGTGTTGGGTTGGGCGGGTGGTGGGGGGAGGTGTCGCAGCTTCTTAAACATTTTTCCTGGAAAGTGGGCCCCACCAACTTGCCAAATTCCACTTCCTCCAGGAAGCTATCTGAGACTTGGAAAGAGGAAGGGGAAGACACTTATCTTCATCTAGAGCCTTCTCCTTCCCCATCCCTCAGCCAAAGACCATCATCATCATCAATCGTAATTATTGAGCGCTTACTATGTGCAGAGCACTGTACTAAGCGCTTGACCACCCAAAGAGTCCTTCCATGCTATTTGTTGAGCAGCTCCTATGTGTAGGACACTGTACTGGACACCTAGGAGTGCATAAAAGAGGAAGAACACGTGATCCTTGCTCTCCAAGAGCTCACAGTTTCTCATGGATCAAGCTTGTCTTGTCTTATGCCGTCGAGTCGTTTCCGACCCACAGCGACACGACAGACACATCTCTCCCAGAGCGCCCAGCTCTCCATCTGCAATCATTCTGGTAGTATATCCATAGAGTTTTCTCGATAAAAATACAGAAGTGGTTTACCATTGGGCCACCTTCCACGCAGTAAACTCGATCCTCCGTCCTCAACTCTCTCCCGTGCCGCTGCTGCCCAGCACGGGTGAGTTTTGATTTGTAGCAGATTGCCTTCCACTCGCTAGCCACTGCCCAAGCTAGGGATGGAATCAATCAATCAATCAATCAATCATATTTATTGAGCGCTTACTATGTGCAGAGCACTGTACTAAGCGCTTGGGAAGTACAAATTGGCAACACATAGAGACAGTCCCTACCCAACAGTGGGCTCACAGTCTAAAAGGGGGAGACAGAGAACAAAACCAAACATACCAACAAAATAAAATAAATAGGATAGAAATGTACAAGTAAAATAAAAATAAATAAATAGAGTAATAAATATGTACAACCATATATACATATATACAGGTGGACAGGTGGAATGGAATGGACAGGCCTCCCATAGCCGAGACTGGTAGAGGACTGGAGACTCGCCAGGTGTGACCTGGAGAGGGTCATGGGTCAAGCTACGTCAAAGTAAAAAGAGAAACCTGCGGTGGGAGGAAACAAAAAAACATCAAAATTCAGAAAGCAGGAAGAGATTTTGTCAGGTTGAAGCCTCGAGGTGACTCTCTTTCTCTC
Organism: Tachyglossus aculeatus; assembly: GCF_015852505.1. NCBI lineage: Eukaryota > Metazoa > Chordata > Mammalia > Monotremata > Tachyglossidae > Tachyglossus > Tachyglossus aculeatus. The sequence continues at coordinate 2,239,704 of NC_052097.1, read as the reverse complement.
TTTCCCTCCCTCCTTCTCTCTCTCTCTTCCTCTCTCCCTCTCTCTGCACCCCAAAATTTTGGACCTCAGAGGGGGCCACCCACAGCGAGCACCGGGCGCTCATGTCCGAGCTGAAGATCCTCGTCCACATCGGCCACCACCTCAATGTTGTCAATCTCCTCGGTGCCTGTACCAAGCCGGGAGGTAGGTGGGTCAGCCGGCTGGCGCTCGGTCCTGGGCTTCCCTCGCACCCTGGTGAGTGAAGGGTGGGAGCGATTAGCTGAACGCCCGCTGAAGGGGGTGGCGGAGTGCTGTGTTGAGCGCCTCCACAGTGGGTTGGAGAAAGAAAGTCTGTTTGGGGTAGGTGAAGGGCTGTGTTGGGCGCCTACTGGGAAAAGGGTGGAGGGCTGTACTGGGAGCCTGCTTGGGTTGGGAGTGATGACATTGGCTTGATAAATGCTAGGTTCTTTGGAAAGTGCAATAGAAAGATGCCTCCCTGCCCTCAGAAAGCTTCCAATCGAAGCATCAGTGGCTGGGATGTCTAGTCCAGCTCCACCAGTATACTGGAGCAGGTGGCTTAGTCTTCCCTGCCCTCTGTGAAGCCTATGTCCTGGAACATTTTCTTAATGAAGAACGATTAATTAAATCATTCCAAAGCCCCCGTTCAGGCCAAAAGCAAGCCCAGCAGCTTATCTGGGGTTGGGAAAGAGAAGGGCCTGCTGACCCCCAGCCTCATGGTTGAGGCTTGGGGGAGAGAGAGGGAGGGAGCAGAAGGAGGGTTCTCAGAGCAGGCACCTGCAGAATAAGTCTCCTGAAAATCAATCAATCAATCGTATTTATTGAGCGCTTACTGTGTGCAGAGCACTATACTAAGTGCTTGGGAAGTACAAGTTGGCAACATATAGAGACGGTCCCTACCCAACAGTGGGCTCACAGTCTAGAAGGGGGAGACAGAGAACAAAACAAAACATATTAACAAAATAAAATAAATAGAATAGATATGTGCAAGTAAAATAAATAAATAAATAAATAGAGTAATAAATACGTACAAACATGTATACGTATATACAGGTGCTGTGGGGAAGGGAAGGAGGTATGCAGGGGGGCAGGAGAAGGGGAGGAGGGGGAGAGGAAAAGGGGGTTCATCAATCAGTGGCATTTATTGAGAGCACACCATGTGCAGAGCACTCTACCAAGCCCCTGGGAGAGTACAGTCCAGTGGAGTTGGTAGACATAATAATAGTAATGATGGTATTTGTTTGGTATAATGACGGTATTGATTTCTGCTCTGCTGGAGTAGGTACAAAATAATCGGGTCAGGCACAGTCTCCGTCCCACCTGGGGTTACTAGTACTACTACTACTAATAATAATAATAGTTGTGGTATTTGTTAAGCACTTAGAGTGTTCCAGGCACTGTATTAAGTGCTGGGGTGGATACAGGGAAATTGGGTTGAACACAGTCCCTGTTCCATGTGGGATTCACAGTCTTAATCCCCATTTTACAAATGAAGTGAAATGATTTGCCCAAGGTCACCCAGCAGACAAGTGGTAGAGTCGGAATTAGAACCCAGGTCCTTCTGAGTCCTGGGTCCATGCTCCATTCACTAGGTCATGCTGCTTTCCTGCCCACAAGGAGCTTACTGTCTACAGACTGTAAAGCTCCCCTCTATAAACTAGTGAGCAAGGAACAACTCTGTTGTATTGTACTCTCCCAAGCTCTTAGCACAGTGCTCTACACAGAATAAGCACTCAATAAGTACCACTGATTGATTGTTTCTGAGTTGGGGGTCCTCCCTGCTTAGTCCCCAAGGTGGGAGGGCTCTCTTAAAGGGAAAGGAGCGGGGATTTTCTTTAGGTCCCCAAGGGACTCAGGAGCACAGAGACCCTCCCTCTGTTCACCTGCTGGCTCTCACTCAGGTCCACTGATGGTGATCGTGGAATACTGCAAGTTTGGCAACCTGTCGACCTATCTGAGGAGCAAGAGGAGCGAGTTTGTCATGTACAAGGTACGGAAGGTACGGAGGGGGACGGTGGGGACAGGTGGGGGGCGGGGGAGCAGAGGGATGACGCGACACAATGGAACCCTGCTGGTTGGGGCTTGGGGGAAGAGAAGGGAATTGGAGGCAAGGCAAGAAGGCCTTCCCGGAGGCCTTCCGGGAGCAAGTAATCCAGGATGGAAAGGGGCAGTCGGAATCGTCTCTGATGTCCAAACCGCTTCTCCAAGCCTCCCTTTAGCGTCTCTCTCTGCCGTTAGGCTGGTAGCTTCTTGAGGGCAAGGATCACGTCTTCTCAGCTGTACTCCAGGAAGTGCTTAGTACACTGCTCTGCACTCTGTAGGCGCTCAATAAATCGTATTGGCTGATCAGGTCTGGAGGCGAGAGGGTTGAATTCAATTTCCTGATCCACTGTGGGCCGCGGGTGTTGGGGCCGGTGATTCTGGGGGTGCAAGAGGGTGGTGCTATTCTGATGCTTCCTCCTGAAACTACTCAGACCGGTGACAATAGAGTTAGTAGACAGGATCACAGCCCTCAAGGAGCTAGAAATCAAGCGCCAGAGGCAGGCACACTGTACTGGATGGATGGAATCAGAATCCCCCATGAGGAATGACGGAGGAGCTTCGAGCCTGAGACCGAGACCCTGCCCAGCGGAATTGGATTTTGTGCCGGTGGCGTGGGCAGTCCCACTCGTAATCTGCCGGCCCGGCCTGTCAGGTGCCCTCTGGGGCACAGAGTGTGACGGTTGGGCAAACAGGGACGCAACGCACGGCGCCAAAGTCACGCAGTCTTCGCTGAGGTTAGCCAGCATAAGGCAGAACTGGGAGGACCAGATCCTAGGCCTTGTGGACAGGGACTGTGTCTGTTTATTGTTATATTGCACTCTTAGTGCTTAGTACGGTGATCTGCACACCATAAGCGCTCAATAAATATGATTGACTGACATTGCCAGAGCGACGCTCTCTCCATCGGACCCGCAGCAGGGGTGGGCACCGTAACTAAGTATTTGAGGAAGGAAAATGAAGTTAGAAGGCGCGATCTCTGCCCTCAAGAGGTGTACAGTCTAGCGAGACCGCCTCCTTTCCCAGCCCTGTTGTCCGTCCGCACTTCTGCCCGCTCTGACCCGGGGGGTTTCTTGTCTCTGCCGCAGAACAAGAGCTCGCGCTTCCGGCAGGTGAAGGACCACTACGTGGGGGAGATCCCCGGGGACCCGAAACCCCGCCTGGATAGCATCACCAGCAGCCAGAGCTCGGCCAGCTCGGGGTTCGTGGAGGAGAGGTCGCTCAGCGACGTGGAGGAGGAGGAAGGTGCGTCTAGTCCCCGGCTGCTTTGGGGCCGACGTTTTGGGGTCCCGCATTTGGGGATCTCTGGGTGACCCTGTGTCCTGGGTACAGCGGGCAGCAGCTGAACTCTGGGGTACAGGGCATGGGGCTAGACCGTCAGGGAGAAGAAGCATGGCGTAGTGGATAGAGCACAGGGCTGGGAGTCAGAGGGTCATGGGTTCTAATCCCGGCTCTTCCGCTTGTCTGCCGTTGTGTCCTCGGGCAAGTCACTTCACTTCTCTGGGCCTCAGTTACCTCATCTGGAAAATAGTGATTGAGACTGTGATAGTCCCTGTGTCCAACGCAATTTGCTTACGTCCACCCCAGCGCTTAGTACAGTGCCCGACTCACAGTAAGCACTTAATACCATTATTAAATTAAATTAAATTAGTCCCAGCTTTCTGTGTGACTTCGGGCAGGTCGCATAGCCTCTCTGGTCCTCAGTTTCTTCCATCTGTAAAATGAGGGTGGGATTGCCTGACTCGCCCTACCCCTCTGGGTGGTGTGAGGATAAAATACGATAACTGATGGGAAAGCGCTTTGGGAAAATATAAAGAAGCACTCAACACATTCTAAGGATTTTAATGGCTAAATCAAATGCACGGCCCCATGGTGCTAAGGAATCCCCTAGCTGTCGGCATTCAGTGAAGGGGAAAGTGAATGCGAGGAGGGTATTTTTAGTTTCAACCTTTTGTAGAGTATGTTTTTTTGCAGTAGCCTTTGTTCTGCAGTGACCCCGAGAAACAAGAAATAAAGGGTGGGGTTCATTGCCTTATATTCAGACTTGTTGATCCCTCTGGGGTTTTGAACAAGAGTTAAAAGAATAAGTCCCTTAGCAATGCCTCTGTGGGTCAGCCCTACATTCCCCCACCTGCCCAGGTCGGGGGCTCTGGCTCTGTCAGGGCCCCTAGGATGCTTGCAGGAATTATGTGCTGGTTGTTCTACTAGAGACACACGTCATGGTTAGGGACCATCCAACACCCCCGACTCGCCCCTCTCCCTTCTTGACTCTCACTCTTGGAACCCTGCATGTTTCACTTGCCTGCGGGTCCATCCAAACCCCTGCTGAAGTTAGGAAATAAAATCCAGACAACTTCCTCCTCTTTAAGCCGGTCTCTGCATCAGGCAAGCAGTCCCTGCCCCCCGGAGTCTCTCTGGGTCCAGACCACCCCAGGCATAGGTGTTCACGCTACCCCCAGGGTAAGCGGGATTAACCCAGGGGGTCCACGGGCCTGACCAGGACTCGTCCACTTCTCCCCACAGCTCCTGAGGACCCGAGCAAGGCATCCCTGAGCTTGGAACATCTCATCTGCTACAGCTTCCAGGTGGCCAAAGGGATGGAGTTCCTAGCCTCCCGCAAGGTAACGCGTCCAGGGCCAGTGACCAAGGGGAGATGCATCCTGGACCCCAAAGGGCCAGCAAGGAGAACCGGCCGGGACCAGTGTCTTTGTTTTGGAGGGGGGGGTGAGCCTCTCCCGTGTTCCAGCACCCCCAAAATCAAGACCTCTGATCGTCTGGTCAGGCTTACTATTTTTAATTCCATTAGAGGAACAATCAGGATGAGAGATTAGGAGAGCTAAAATTGGATATCTTGGCCAAACAAACATTAGAAGGGAGACGTGACCAGCTACAAAAATAGAAGGGTATAAGCACCCGGAGACCGGGGCGGGAGGGAAATGGGAGGAGGAATTGGTTGTGTTTTCCCCCAAACGCGGGAGATGTGGCTTGGCGGAAAAACATAAACTGATTTTCAGGGGAAATCGACACTCGGCTGCAGTAGTTAAGAGGCAACAGAGCCTAGTGGGAGGAGCACCGGGCTGGGAGTCCAGAGACCTGGGTTCTGGTCCCTGCTCTGTAGGACAGACCTCCGTCTCCTCATCTGTCAAATGGGAATAAGATTGTGAGTCCCGTGAAAGATGCGGACTTCCTGATCTAATGATCTGTATCTCAGTAGTTAGCATTGTCACTGGGATAAGATGAGCACTAAATAAATACCATCATGAGCAAGCATCCCAGGAGATGGGAGGTTGGGGGCATTTCCCTTTCCCACCCATCGGCACAAGTCTGAGCCTTCCCAGTTGTCGCTGAACGCTGTGCTTTCCGCTCTGCTGAAGTGGGTACAAGATAATCGAGTTGGACACAGTCTCTTTCCCTCCTGAGGCTATTACTATTACCACTAATAATAATAATTGTGGTATTTGTTAAGCGTTTGCAGTGTGCCAGGCACTGTACTAAGTGCTGGGGTGGATACAGGCAAATAGTGTTGAACACAGTCCCTATCGCACGTGGGGCTCGAAGTCTTAATCCCCATTTTACATTTGAGGTAACTGAGGCACAAAGAAATGAAGTGACTTGCCCAAGGTCACAGAGCAGACAAGTAGCGGAGCCAGGATTAGAACATAGGTCCTTCTGATTCCCAGGCTCATGCTCTATCCATTAGGCCATGCTGCTTCTACTGGTGGTATTTGTTAAGCACTTATTAAGTGCCAAGGACTGTACTAAGTGCTGGGGTAGATACAAGATAATCAGCCCCTGTCCCATATGGGACTCACAGTCCAAGAGGGAGGGAGAGCAGGGATCTTCTCCCCATTTTAAGGATGAGGAAACAGAGGCCCGGGGAGGTCAAATGTCTCACCCAAGGTCAGAAGGAGCCTGCGGCTCTGGGCCGTGACTCCTCCAGGTAGACGTCTTCCCCTCCGGGTCAGCTCCGACCCCATCCCAGCTCTAGGCCGGACACCGGCCCCTGGGGCTGACCCCCATCTCCCTCCCACAGTGCATCCACCGTGACCTGGCCGCCCGCAACATCCTCCTGTCCGAGAAGAACGTCGTCAAGATCTGTGACTTCGGTCTGGCCCGCGACATCTACAAGGACCCCGACTACGTCCGGAAGGGAGATGTTAGTTTCATTCAGTCGGTAGTTCTGGTCGGGCGCCTGTGTTAAGCGCTTGGAAGAGTCCAATGGCGATAGTAGACGTGATTCCCTGTCCTCTAGGAGGTACGGTCTACTGTGTGCGGAGCACTGGACTGGGCACTTGGGAGAGTACAGTGGTAATAATTGATGGGGGGATTCCCTGTCCTCCAGGAGCTTACAGTCTACTGTGTGCACAGCAGTATACAAGACACTTGAGACAGGAAACACAATTCCTGCCCTCCAAGAGCTTTCAGTCCAGAGCAGGGACCCAGATGGCAGGAAGGAGAGCGTGACCCTGTCATCCCCGTGGGTGGTCTGGATGTGGCCGGTGTTGAGAGTGCATTCCCCTTGATTCCCCCAGGCCCGCCTGCCCCTCAAGTGGATGGCCCCCGAGACCATCTTTGACCGCGTATGCACGATCCAGAGCGACGTGTGGTCCTTCGGAGTGCTGCTTTGGGAAATCTTCTCCTTGGGTGAGATGCTTTGCTTTTTTAAAAAAATGGTATTTGTTCAGCGCTTCTTGTCCACCAAGTGCAGGGGTTGATAAAAGTTAATCAGGTTGGACACAGTCCACGTCCCACATGGGGTTCGCGGTCTTAATCCCCATTTTACAGACGCTTTACCACCTGGGGTGGCAGAGATGCTGGGATTCTGGGGACCTGGGTCCCAGTCCCGGCTCCACCTCTGGCCCGCTGGGCGACCTCTCTGGGGGGCCTCTCTGGGGGGCCTCAGTTTTCTCCACTGCAAATGAGGGATGGTTTGGCCTCACAGGGATATCGAGCGCTGACTGTGAGCAGCAGGCTGTACTAGGCTCTTGGGAGAGTTCAGGAGAGTGAATAGAAGCCAACCCCACCCTCAAGGACCTTACAGTCTAAGTGAGATCATTGGGGCCAAACATGGGACAATTCAAGCGTGATACAAATGTGAGGTTTTTCATCCCCTTCAGCCCTTGTATTTGGGGAGGGCCTCATGTATCCTTGGAAATAAGCCCAGAAAAATCACCGGGGGCAATAGCTGCCCCCCAACAGGAGCTTCTAGGGGGAGTCTGTCACCCTGCCCCATCCCCAGGCTGGAATCATCACCATTCTCTAGAGTTGGAAGGTTATAGCTAATCTCCAGCCCCAGGGTCAGCCCTGGAGTCCCTGACAGAAGTCAGTGACCCCTGAAACTCTCTCTCCTCCTCCCTAGAGGGAGAGGGAAAGGGCCTGGTGGGAATAATCATTATAAGCGCTGTGTGCCAAACGCTGGCGTACATAAGAGTGCTCTCGGACAAACCCCGGCCCCACGGTTTCGTGGCCGGAAAGGTCACCGGCCCTCCGCCGCCTCGTTTCAGGGGCCTCCCCGTACCCCGGCGTGAAGATCGACGAAGACTTTTGCCGTCGGCTGAAGGAAGGCACACGGATGCGGCCACCCGAATACGCCACGCCGGAAATGTAATAATAATAGTAACTGTGATATTTGTTAAGCGCTTACTGTGTGCCAGGCGCTGTACTAAGTGCTGGGGTGGAGGCAAGCCAGTCGGGTTGGACACCATCCCTGTTCCAGGTGGGGCTCGCGGTCTCAATCCCCGTTTTACAGATGAGGGAACTGAGGCACAGGGAAGTGAAGCGACTTGCCCGAGGTCATGCTGGCGGCATGGCAGGCGGTCGGGGGGCTCTGATGGGGTCATGTGACTGCGGCTCTCCCTCCCTTCCCCCTCCCCACCCCCACAGGTACCAGACCATGCTGGACTGCTGGCACGGGGAGCCCAAGCAGCGACCCACGTTCTCAGAGCTGGTGGAGCACTTGGGAAACTTGCTGCAAGCCAACGCGCGCCAGGTGGGGAGACTCGCACCGCCCACGGCCGAGGGCTCAGGCTAGGAGTTTGGGCCAGGGGCTCGGGCCGTGGGCTTGGGGACAAGAATCTGGCCGCTCCGTCCCTCACCTAGGCCAACTCTACCCCTGCCACCGGGGTCCCTTGGGAGGAGAGCGGGCGGGGGCGGGAGACCTGGGTTCTAATCCCAGCCATCCCTCCAGCCTGCTGTGTGACCATGGGCAAGTTCCTTGACCTCTCTGTTGCAATGCGCCCATCTTTGCCTCGTGCCACTTTGTGAATATCTGTAATTTATTTATTCATATTAATGCCTGTCTCCCCCTCTAGACTGTAAGCTCCTTGTGGGCGGGGAATGTGTCTGTTTATTATTATATTGTACCCTACCAAGCGCTTAGTACAGTGCTCTGCACACAGTAAACACTTAATAAATACGATTGAATGAATGAATGAAATAGGATTGACTGACAGACTCCCAGAGGGGCCAGCGAAACACTCACAGAAAGTGTCTTGCTTTTTCTGGCCACCTTGATTCATTCATTCATTCATTCATTCATTCATTCAATCGTATTTATTGAGCGCTTACTGTGTGCAGAACACTGTACTAAGCGCTTGGGGAGTACAAGTCGGCAACATATAGAGACGCTCCCTACCCATTGATGTTTCCTGCCCTAAGGGCCCCCCCCAACCTTGTTTTTAAACAAATGGTGTTTGTTAAATACTTACTATATGCCAGACACTGTACTTAGCAGTGGGATACATACAAGATAATCAGGTTGGAAACACTGCCTGTCCCACATGGGACTCCCGGTCTTCATCTCCATTTTACAGATGAGGTAACCGTTGCCCAGAGAAGCTAAGTGGCTTTCCTAAGGTCACACAGCAGACAAATGGCAGAGCTAGAAATTAGAACCCATGTCTTTCTGACCCCCGGGCCCGGGCCCTTTCCACTAGGCCACACAGCTTCTTCGAAGTCTTGAAGTCAGAGGAGGAGCCCTTCACCCCGATTTTGGTTTTTCAAAACGGCAACCACAACAAAACCCTTTTTAAGCTAAGTCTCGATCCAGGATGTAAAACTAGCAAAAGGCTGCCGTCCCCCTGGCACGTGGGAGAGGGTCTCGCGGGGGTCCACCCTCTCTCCCCCGTCTCCGTGGACGACACAGTGGTCTGCTCCATTCTCCCCACCCATGGAAAGAGGACGAGGCTGCAAGACACGAGAACTGGGTTCTAGTCCCTGCTGTTTGACCTTGGGCAAATCACTTAGCCTCTCTGGGCCACATCCGTGAAACAGGGATTAACTCTTCTCGCTCCAACTTGGACAGTGAGCCCCAAGTGACACAGGGGTAGTGTCTGATCTAATTATCTTTAATCTTCCCCCAGTGTTTACTGCATAGTAAGCCCTAAAATACCATAATTATTATCATCCCTGGTCCCCCCTGGATTTTCATGCCGATATAGATGGACCCGTTGATAGTCCTCTAACACCTGCGTTGTACCGGTAAAAGGAAGAACCAGCAGGCTCTCAACCCTTGGTAGCTGCAGGGCCCGAAGAAAGCGTTCCGGCTTTGTGAGGTTTGTAGCAATGGCACCTCTCTCCTCCATCTGCCCCGTGACAGGATGGCAAAGACTACATCGTCCTCCCTATATCCGAGGTGCTCAGCATGGAAGAGGATTCCGGGCTGTCCTTGCCCACCTCACCTGTTTCCTGTACAGAGGAAGAGGAAGCAGGCGACCCCAAGTTCCATTATGACAACGCGGCCGGAATGAGGTACCGTGCGAGTCCCTTGGGGCCGGGGGAAAAAATAAGAGGAAGGCACTTCAGCTGCTCAGCTACTCTCCCACGCTTGACCTCATCCACCGGGGCTAAGAATAAACCCGGCTCCTCTTTGTCCGGGGCTCCTGGGGCTCCGCTTCACGTCCCCTTTGGGGGTCCCCCAACACCAGCCGACGCCAACGGCTTGATTTTCTAGGAGGGAAGCCTGGGGCAGACCGTGGAGAGGAGGGTTTTTCCAGAGCGGGAGTATGGGGCAGTGTCTGGACCGGAAGGTTTTTGAGATCAAGGGGTCTGGGACAGAGCAGGATGGAAAGGGTTTCCAAAAATAATAACGATAATAATTATGGGATTTGTTAAGCGCTTCCTCTGTGCCAAGCACTGCACTACGTGCTGGAGCGCTTCCTCTGTGCCAAGCACTGCACTAAGTGCTGGAGTAGATACGGGATAACCAGGTCCCACGTAATAATAAGAATAATAATAATAATAATAATAACTATGGTATTTGTTAGGTGCTTACTATGTGAGAAGCACTGTTCTAAGCACTGGGGTAGATACAAGGTAATCAGGTTGTCCCACGTGGGGCTCACAGTCCTAATCCCATAATTCTATTTATCTATTTTGAAGGTATTGATGCCATCTACTTGTTTTGCTTTGTTGTCTGTCTCCCCCTTCTAGACTGTGAGCCCGTTGTTGGGTAGGGATTGTCTCTATCTGTTTCTGAATTGTACTTTCCAAGCACTTAGTAGAGTGCTCTGCACGCAGTAAGTGCTCAGTAAATGCGATTGAATGAATGAATGAATTTTATAGATGAGTTAACTGAGGCCCAGAGAAATTAAGTGGGGGCTCACAGAGTAAGCAGAAGGGAGGACAGGTATTGAATTCCCATTTTGCAGATGAGGGAAATGAGGCACAGAGAAATGAAGATCACACAGCAGGAAAGTGACAAATCCAGGATTAGAACCCAGCGCCTCTGACTCCCAGGACCATGATCTTTCCACTAGGCCACACTGGGAGCCTGGGGCAGGGCTTTGAGAGGGGGATTCTTCTAGAGTAGGAGAGGGGTAGAGTGCAGGGAGAAGTTTCTGTCAGTCAGTCGTTCAGAGTCCCATATTAAGTACTTGGGAGAGTATAATATAACAATATAATGGACACATTCCCTGCCCACAATGAGCTTATGGTCTAGAGCAGGGGACAGACATTAATATAAATAAATAAAATTACAGCTTTGTACAGAAGTGCTGTGGGGCTGGGAGGGGAATGAATAAAGAGAATAAGTCAAGGTGACGCAGAAAGGAGTGGGAGAAGAGGAAAGGAGGGCTTAGTTAGAGAAGGCCTCTTGGAGTAGTGGTGCCTTCAATAAGGCTTTGAAGTGGGGGAGAGTCATTGTCGGATCATCATCATCATCAATCGTATTTATTGAGTGCTTACTGTGTGCAGAGCACCGTTCTGAGCGCTTGGGAAGTACAAGTTGGCAACATATAGAGACAGTCCCTACCGAGGCAGGATGTGGGCAGGAGGTTGGTGGTGAGATAGATGAGATGGAGGTTCAGAGAGAAGGTTGGCAACAGAGGAGCAAAGTGTGCGGGTTGGGTTATAGTGGATAAGCAAGGAGGTGAGGTGAGAGAGGGCAAGGGGATTGAGGGCTTTAAGCCGATGGTGAGGACTTTCCATTTGATGTGGAGATGAGCGGGAGCCTGAGGCAGAGCTTGGAGACGAGGGCTTTCTAGAATGGGGGCCTGGTCCAGAACTCAAAGAAAGTGGTTTTTAGAGCAGGAGCCTAAAGCAGACCTCAGGGAGTTTTCTAGAACAGGAGCCTAAGGTAGACCTTGGAAAAGAGGGCATTCTAGAGCGGGAGCCTGAAGCAGAACTCGCTGAGGGTCTTCCCGGGTAAACCAGCCAACCCATGCCTCCCCTTCACCCCCAGAAGCTGGGCGGTGTGTGGATTTTGAACAGAATTCTGACGGACGTGAGTTTGTCCATGTTTACGGACATCTGGACGGAACTGAAGGCCGCCGGGTGGGGCTCAGTCTGACCCTGAGCATAATAATAATAACTGTGGTATTTGTTAAGTGCTTAATATGTACGTGCCAGTCGCATAGCCTAGGCTCTAGGGTAGATACAAAATAATAGGGCAGGACACGATCCCTGTCCCACACAGGGCTCCCAGTCTCAATCCCCATTTTACAACTAAGGTAACTGAGGCACAGCAAAAAGAAGTGACTCACCCGAGGTCGCACTGCAGACAGGTGGCAGAGCCAGGATTAGAACCCAGGTCCTTCTGACTCCAGCCCTTACTCTATCCACCCGGCCACACTGCTTCTCTATATGAGCAGGGGTCTACAGGATCAGCGGATCCAGAGACTGTGAGCCCACATGGGACAGGGACTGTGTCCAACCTGATATGCTTGTATCCGCACCAGCGCTTAGTACAGGGTCTGTCACATAGTAAGCGCTTAACAAATACCACAATTATTAAATCATTCAGATCCCTCCCCACCATGCCCGTAGAGCTCAAACCAGCTCTTTTCAGACCCCAAAGTGTTCTGTGCGAGCTGGATTATCGAGGCAAAATCAATCACTCAGTCAATCGTATTTATTGAGTGCTACTGTGTGCAGAGCGCTGTACTAAGCACTTGGGAGAGTACAGTACAACACAATTAGCAGAAACGTCCCCTGCCCACATTGGAAAGTGCGCTGGAGGAGCAAAGTGAGCTGGCCACGTTGCTGGCAGAGGTAGACCCGGCTTCTTCGAAGCTAGGCTTTGGGGGGCAGAGCACTTTCCCGGATTTGTCGTGAGCCCCACGGCCCCGTGCCTGCCTGTTGGAATCATTCTGGGTGGAAAGACCACCCAGGAAAAGATCCTGAAGCATTCCCCTGAAGATCCTTGTTCAATCTTACCACAGTGCTTAGCACAAAGTAGGTGATTTAACAACACAACAATGATTACAATTATTATCGTCACGCTAGGTACTCTGTTATGCCCTTGGGAGAGTGGATTGTAAGCCTCTTGAAGGCAGGGGGAACAGCATTAATAGTGAGATCACATGGCTGTCAGCCCAAACCCTCAGTCAGTGGTGTTTATTGAGCACCTAGTGTTTGCAGAACGTTCTGCTAGCACTTGGGGGAGAACAGTGGAATTGGAAGACACAGTCTCTGCCCTTGAGGAGTTAAAAGAAACTGGACAAATTTAAAAGCAGGAGGAAGAAGGACATGTATGTGGATGAGTAAGTGCTTAAGTATCGTATTTATTGAGCGCTGTCTGGATAGCACTGTACTAAACACTTGGAAGAGTACAATGTGATAGGGTTGTTACGGTTCCTTGCCCGTAGGGAGTGTACAGTCTAGAGGAGGAGGCAGACATCAAAATTAATTGTAGATAGGGTAAATGGCAGAGTGTAAGCCGACAGCTACAGCTGTGTTATAGGTGGTCTACAAAGGCTGAGGCAGTAATTGGGCAAGAGAAGAGACATGAATCAGGGAAGGCCTCCTGGAGGAGGTGAGATTTCAAAAGGGCCTTGAAGATGGGGAGAAGCTGTGGTCTGAAGGATATAAGAGAGAGGGGATTCTGGATTATGTGGTCTCCCCTGCACCTTCCCGTAGTTCACCGCGGCGATGGAGGTGGGAGGGATGCCAGTGAAAGCAGGAAGCCAGCCTGGAGGAAGTGACTTCCCCACTTTGCCGCTGTCGGATTGGGGCCGGATCTGGACGCTCAATCCAAAGATAACAGCGTCCATCCAGGCTGCTGTGCCGGTGGCCTCGTTCCAGAGGGCAAGGAAGGGTGCCCACAGTCCAGACGGGCCAAGCGGAGAACTGGCTTTCATTCCCTCTTCCAAAAGGACACTGAGAGGTGGATGAGAAGCAGCATGGTTTAGTTGCTAAAGCATGGGCCGGGAGCCAGAAGGTCATGGGTTCTAATCCCAGCCCGCCACTTGTATGCTGTGTGACTTTGAGCAAGTGACTTGACTTCTCTGGGCCTCAGTTCCCTCATCTGGAAAATGAGATTGAGACTGTGAGCCCCGTGTGGGGCAGGGACTGTGTCCAACCCGATTTACTTGTATCCACCCCAGCGCTTAGTCCAGTGCCTGGCACATAGTAAGCACTTGACAAATACCATTGTTATTATTATTAGAATTGATGACTCTAAGAGTTTGGGTTCCCCCACCAACGAGCTTCTCCCTCCTCCCGGGTCCCCTGCACTAACATAGAAATCTCGTGTCTTTCCACAGTCAATATCTGCAAGGGAGCAAAAGAAAGAGCCGACCAGCAAGTGTCAAAACGTTTGAGGACATTCCCTTGGAGCCAGAGATAAAAATCATTCCAGACGTGAGTCCACTGAAATGAAGTGATAGAAAGCGGGGGAGGGAGAGGGTACCCCATTCTCCTATAACACCGAAGTCACATTCTCACAAAACCCCGTTTGACAGAAAACCTGTATTTTTTCAAGTCACGTGCATGCTCGTAAATGATTTCTATCGGCCCCCCGGCTCTCTGTGTCCTAACAGGCTCTCTCCATGGGGTTGAACATTTCCTATTTCCCTAGCAGCAACGTAGCTGAAACGCTAAGCGAAAAGTCGAGTTCTGGGAGAACCGAGCGTACCCGCCACTGTAGTCCTGCTAAATTGTCTTCAAAACAGAGCATACACGCCACTGAAGTCCCACAAAACTATTCTCCACTCATGGCACTTTCACACGAGCCGGTCACACTGGTTCCTGGGCTCACTCCGGACGTTTCTCTGTCTCTTGAAGGACAATCAGACGGACAGCGGGATGGTCCTGGCCTCGGAGGAACTGACGACTTTGGAAGACAGAAACAAGCTCACAGCCTCCTTTAGGTAAGGCTTTCTCCCAGAGAGATTTCCACAACCTGGGCTCCTCTAGACTGGGAGTTCCATGAAGGCAGGGATCATGTTTATTAATCATCAATCATATTTATTGAGTGCTTACTACATGCAGAGCACTGTACTAAGCTTTTGGGAAGTACAAATTTGCAACATAATTATTAATATTAATAATATTATTAATATTATTAAAAGTATTATTATTAACTCCTCAATTATTATTATTATTATTAAATTAAAATATAATAATAATTGTTATCATTACAAGTACCATGTAATAGTACATGTATTACAAGTACTTGTAATAATAATTATTATTATTATGGTACTTGTAAAGCACTTACTATGTGCCAAACGCTGTTCTAAGTGCTGGGGTAGATACAAGTCAATTAAGTTGGACACAGTCCCTGTCCCACATGGGGCTCACCCTCTTCATCCCCATTTTGCAGATGAGGTAACTGAGGCCCGGAGAAGTGAAGCTACTTGCCCAAGATTAAACAGCGGACGTGTGGCGGAGCCGGGATTAGAACCCGGCTAGTCTAGAACAGTCTAGTCTTCTAGACTGTGAGCCCACTGTTGGGTAGGGACCGTCTCTATATGTTGCCAACTTGGACTTCCCAAGCGCTTAGTACAGTGCTCTCTGCACACAGTAAGCGCTCAATAAATTGAATGAATGAATGAACCCAAGTCATTCTGATTCCCAGGCCCGTGCTCTACCCACTAAGCCATGCTCCTGTACTCTCCCAAGTGCTTAATCAGTCAATCAGTCATATTTATCGAGCACTTACTGTGTGTAGGGCACTGTACTAACCACCTGGGAGAGTTGGTAGAAATGTTCCCTACCCACAGCGAGCTTAGGCTAGTGGTTTGCACACAGTAGGCATCTCGTCAGTACTATCAATCGTATTTATTGAGCGCTTACTATGTGCAGAGCACTGTACTAAGCGCTTGGGAAGTACAAATTGGCAACACATAGAGACAGTCTCTACCCAACAGTGGGCTCACAGTCTAAAAGGGGGAGACAGAGAACAGAACCAAACATACCAACAAAATAAAATAAATAGGATAGAAATGTACAAGTAAAATAAATAAATAAATAAATAGGGTAATAAATAGAGTAATGATTGATGGCTTTTGGTGGGGACCCTGGGGCAAAAAGGTGGCTTCATGCATAGCAGTAAAATAACCAAAAATGACATCACGCATGTTAGGTATCTGTGGGCGCTTGGGGGTGGCGGGGAGGTCAGCCTCGAATCATCACCATCATCAATCGTATTTATTGAGCGCTTACTGTGTGCAGAGCACTGTACTAAGCGCTTGGGAAGTACACATTGGCAACATATAGAGACAGTCCCTACCCAACAGTGGGCTCACAGCCTAAAAGGGGGAGACAAAACCAAACATACTAACAAAATAAAATAAATAGAACAGATATGTACAAGTAAAATAAATAAATAAATGTTATAACCGGGGTGGGACTCCAGATGTAAGCTCATTGTGGGCAGGTAAATGTGACTGTTTACTGTTATGTTGCACACAGTAAGCACTCAATAAATACGATCGACTGACTGACTGAAGCAGATCCGGGAGAAAATGAACTCCTCTCCCCACCGTTCCCTTTCCGTGAGAATCCGGGTGCCGACTGCATTTACTGCAAGCAGGGAGCATGTGGGGGCCAAATTAGGAATCCTGGGCAACTCCTTGTTGGGTAGGGACCGTCTCTATATGTTGCCAATTTGTACTTCCCAAGCGCTTAGTACAGTGCTCTGCATGCAGCAAGTGCTCAATAAATACGATCGAATGAATGAATGAATGAACTCCTGGTGCCCAGAACCAGGGCCCCGGAGTCTGGAGAAAAGATCTGGCTCTAATTTGCACCCTGAAAGTGAGAAACAGCATGGCCTGGTGGAAAGAGCACAGGTCTGAAGTCAGAGGACCTGGGTTCCAATTCTGATTCTGCCACTTTCCTTCATTCTTTCATTCAATCCTATTTATTGGGCGCTTACAGTGTGCAGAGCACTGCACTAAGCACTTGGGAGAGTACAATACAACAATAAACAGACACACTGCCTGCTCACAGCGAGCTTACCGTCCAGACGGGGCACATGTCTGCTGTGTGACCTGGGGCAAGTCACTTAACCTCTCTGGGCCTCTGTGACATCTATGAAATGGGGATTAAGACTATGAGCCTCATGTGGGACATGGACTGTGTCCAAACTGATTATCTTGTATCTACCCCTAGGGCTTAGTACAGTGCCTGGTACATAGTAAGTGCTTAAAAAAATATCCAACTCTGAAGACTGCTGGTTTCTACACAGCTTTATCTGCTGGTGCTTACTTGAAGCAAGAATTAGAATGTGTTTGCCTGACTTCCCTCATGGACAGTTAATCCCGGCTCCACCACTTGTCTTCTGTGTGACTTTGGGCAAGTCACTTCACTTCTCTGGGCCTCAGTTACCTCATCTTTAAAATGGGGATTAAGACCTTGGGCAAGTCACTTCACTTCTCTGGGCCTCAGTTACCTCATCTTTAAAATGGGGATTAAGACCATGAGCCCCACATGGGACAGGGACTGTGACCAACTCGGTTTGCTTGTATCCACCCCAGGGCTTAGTACAGTGCCAGGCACGTAGTAAGTGCTTAACAAATACAACTATTATTATTATTTTTCCACAGTGGGGAGGTTGAAGGGAGGTCTTCAGGGCACACGACGGGCTGGGGAGGTGGGGTTGGACGTTTCGGCTTGGTAGATTTTCTGGAAATGGTTGTCAAGGCCTGGACCTCGGGGTGGCTTGTCCTATTCTGCGGACCCTCCTTTTAGGGGCCCTACCAGTTCCACTGTAAGACCATAAACAGTCTTTCATCTAATCTGAGGCTCCAAAGCTTTGAGGCTCATTGGGAGCCCTTATCGCGATGGGCTAATTCCTGCTGGTACCTGAGAGGAGCAGGGATCCCGGCAACCCGATATGCCGATTAGAGCTAGAAGAGGACCCCCAGCAGGGTTCCTCCAGACCCCCGCGCTCCTGGGAGAGGGGGTGGGGAGCCAGAGACGTGATTCTGCTTTGGTTTCTCACCTCGGAGCAGCGGGCTGGTGCCCAGCCAAAGCAAGGAGTCGGTGATGTCCAAGGCGTCCAACCAGACCAGCGGCTACCAGTCCGGCTATCACTCGGACGACACGGACACCACGGTGTACTCCGGCGAGGAGACTGAACTCTCGCATCCCGGGGCAGCGGCCTCTCAGGCCGGCCGGGCTCCTCCGCTCCCGCCGGCCTCCTGTTGAGCTCGCCCCTTCCCTTCCCTGCGTAAGATGTGGAAGAGGAGCCACGTGCTCGCCCTTCCCACTCCCCACCGGCCATCCCAGCGACTGACCCCATGACCCCCGGGCTGGACGACCGCCGTTTCCACGACGAAGGGACCTTCCGCGTTGGCGTCCCTCTCATGGGCCGGAGCCGAAGAGCCAGGGAAGGGCCTGGAAAACCAGGAAGCTCACGGGTGGGGCCCGAGGGTTCGTCCTGCCATCTGCTGCCCCTCACCACCTCTGCCCAGTGGGGTTCTTGGCAGCTCTAACCAAACGGGAGGCCGGAGGCTCCCAGGCCAAGGGACTTGCCCTGGACTAGGGGTCCGGCTCCGGGAAGGAAGCCCCCAGCCCCTCCTTCATTGATTTAGAGGGACCACAGGGCCGAAGCCACGGGGCTTCCAGAGGCCCCCCAAGCAGGAGGGACAGACGGGCCACATCTGGATGGAGGCATGGGGCAGTGGTGGCACTTCTGGTGAGCATCAGTCCAGTTTCAGGTGGCCACCTTCCCGGGCTCTTCGGCCAGCTCACCGTGGCCGAACAAGCCAACGTGGCCGTAGCCACGTCTCCGCTCTGCGGCTCCCTACGAACCGTCTTGTGCCCCCTCTCCCCAGGAGCGATTAGCCAAGCTGTAAACCAGCCCCGGCAGCCCGACCCCCACCCATCGTCAAATCTGTAACCCGCAAAGCCGTTCCTACTGGGCGGGGGCTGCCCTTCTCCTTGATCTGTTCTTAGTCTTCTTAAAATGAAAAAAACAAAAGTGTTTTTTGTACCATAGTGTTAAATGCCAGAAATCAAAACAACAACAAGCAATATGGCACATACTGTATTTATAGCCTGTTAATGTAGAAAGAAATGTAATATATTAAAATATATATATTGTATATGTTATATCAGTCATGTTTCTGTACCAATGGTATCTGGCAAGACAGGGGTTGCTGTTTCATAAATAGAAGGACATCATTTTCTTGAGTGGAAAATAGCATCTAGTCTCTTTAGGGAGGGAACAGATATCTTTTTTTTGGTTCGACTCATATAATGGGCAAATGAAAAATCACCTTAAATCCCCATTAGGATTTCCAACTTAGTGGAAGCCCCTTCTCTATTTGTGTAGGAAGTCCTTGTGATTGTGCTAGGAATTAGTAAGCCAATTACTACCGAAACTGTGTGCTAAGCACCAGGCAAGATATAAGATTATCAAATGGAACGCAGTCCCTGTCTCAACCCAGGGCTTGCCTGCCCATCTAAGAGGAAGGGTCACCAGCCATCCTTATCCCCATATCATAGAGGAATTGGAGGCCCAGAGAAGGTAGGTGAGTTTCCCAAGGTCACACAGCAAGACAGTGGTAGAACTGAGATTAGAACTTGCATCTCCCGTCTCCCTGTGCTCTATCTGCTGAGCCATGCTGCCCCTCTGATGAGGGGTTAATCCTTCAAATAAAGGAAATTACAGGGACTGGAACCACCAGAGTTTTGCAAAGTGTGTGTCTGATGACATCATCATTATTATTAGTACTTACTAGTAGTAGTATTAATGCTAATAATAATATCTCTATTAATGGCAGTATTTGATAAGCACTTATGAGGTTCAAGGCACTATACTGAGTGCTGCGGTAGATACCAGAATAATCAGGTTGGACACAGTTCCTGTCCCACATGGGGTTCCCAGTCCAAGAAGGAAGAACAGGAATTTAATCCCTATTTTACGGAGGAGGAAATGGGCTCAAGTTAGGAGAGTTGCCCAAAGTTATGCAGCAGGCAGGTGGCAGAGCCAGGATTAGAATCCAAGTCCCCTGAATCCCAGGGCCTTGTCCCTTCCGTTAGGCCAGGCTGCTTTTCCCCGCTTCCTAATAGTAATTACGGTATTTGTTAAGTGCTTACTATGTGCCAAGCACCGTACTTATGGTATTTAAGTGCTTACTATGTGCCAAGCACTGTACTAAGCGCTGGGGCGGGTGCAAGCAAATCGGGTTGGACCCAGTCCGTGTCCCACGTGGGGCTCACTGTCTCAATCCCCATTTTACAGATGAGGTAACTGAGGCCCAGAGAAGTGAAGTGTCTTGTCACACAGCAAAGTGGTGGAACCGGGATTAGAACTCGTGATCTTCTCACTTCCAGACCTGTGCTCTATTCCCCTACTCCATGCTACCTCCTCTCCCTCCTTCCCTCCTTGGGAATCTTATTCACTACAGATCTCTCCGTTAGGTGGTGACTGAGAATGTCAGGAAAGCTCTCTTTATTCACATATTCTGCGTGACCTCTGGCAAGTCACTTTTCATTCACTCATTCATTCATTCAATAGTATTTATTGAGCGCTTACTGTGTGCAGAGCAGTGTACTAAGCACTTGGGAAGTCCAACTTGGCAACATAGAGAGACAGTCCCTACCCAACAACGGGCTCACAGTCTAGAAGGGGGAGACAGAGAACAAAACAAAACATATTAACAAAATAAAATAAATAGAATCAATCAATTGTATTTATTGAGCGCTTACTGTGTGCAGAGCACTGGACTAAGTGCTAGGAAACTACAAGTTGGCAACATACAGAGACAGTCCCTACCCAACAGTGGGCTCACAGTCTAGAAGGGGGAGACAGAGAACAAAACCAAACATATTAACAAAATAAAATAAAATAAAATGTACAAGTAAAATAAGATATCAATCGTATTTATTGAGCGCTTACTGTGTGCAGAGCACAGAACTAAGCGCTTGGGAAGTACAAGTTGGCAACATATAGAGACGGTACCTACCCAACAGTGGGCTCACAGCCTAGAAGGGGGAGACAGAGAACAAAACCAAACATATTAACAAAATAAAATAAAATAAAATAAAATTAAATAATAAAATTAAATAAAAAATAAAATAAAATAAAATAAAAAATATAAAATAAAATAAATAAAATAAAATAAAATAATAAAATAAAATAAAATAAAAAATAAATAAAATAAAATAATAAAATGATAAAATAAAATAAAATAAAATATAAAATAAAATAATAAAATGTACGAGTAAATTAAGAAATGTACAAGACCTGGCTCAAATGCAGGCCCTTATTTGCCTAGCATCCTCACCAAGAACTCTGGGTAATATGTTGCCAACTTGTACTTCCCAAGCGCTTAGTCCAGTGCTCTGCACACAGTAAGCGCTCAATAAATACCATTGAATGAATGAATGAATGAATGAATGAATGAATAAAGTTGGGGCTCAATGGGCTTCACTTGGGGGGCTCATTGAGTTGGCGGGACTTACCCGAAGCGTGGCTCTGGGGTAAAGGGACTGAGAGACAAAGAGGGACTAGGCAAACTTGATGAGGATGGGGGTCTGGGGGGGGAAAAGAAGTCACCCCAAATGATTGGAGACTTGAGCCCACTGTTGGGTAGGGACTGTCTCTATATGTTGCCAACTTGTACTTCCCAAGCGCTTAGTACAGTGCTGTGCACACAGTAAGCGCTCAAAAAATACGATTGATGATGATGATGATGATGACTTGGACGAAGTGGCCCCATTGCTGTCTCTATATGTTGCCAACTCGTACTTCCCAAGCACTTAGTCCAGTGCCCTGCACACAGTAAGCTCTCAATAAATACGATTGATTGATTGCAGGCAATAAGTAAGCTCTTCCAGTGTTTGGGGAAATGTCTGATGAATGGAGTGACACCCAATCAAAGTCAGTGGGGCTTGAAAATGGGGAGTTAATTAAGCTCTTCCGGTGTTTGGGGAAATGTCTGATGAATGGAGTGACACCCAATCAAAGTCAGTGAGCCTTGAAAATGGGGAATTAGTTAATTCATTCATTCAATCGTATTTATTGAGCGTTTACTGTGTGCAGAGCACTGTACTAAGCGCTTGGGAAGGACAAGTCGGCAACACGTTTCCCCGTGAACTACCTGGGGAGACTTTTTACACAGGTGACCTGGGAAGCAGCGTGGCTCAGTGGAAAGAGCACGGGCTTTGGAGTCAGAGGTCATGAGTTCATTCATTCAATCGTATCTATTGAGAGCTTACTGTGTGCAGAGCACTGTACTAAGCGCTTAGGAAGTACAAGTTGGCAGCATATAGAGACAGTCCCTACCCAACAGTGGGCTCACAGTCTAGCCATGGGTTCAAATCCCAGCTTTGCCACTTGTCAGCAGTGTGATTTAGGGCAAGTCACTTAACTTCTCTGTGCCTCAGTTCCCTCATCTGTCAAATGGGGATTAAGACTGTGAGCCCCCCGTGGGACAACATGATCACCTTGTAACCTCCCCAGTGCTTAGAACAGTGCTTTGCACATAGTAAGCACTTAATAAATGTCATTATTATTATTATTAAGGGGATTAATTCATTCAACCATCCTTGTAACCTCCCCAGCGCTTAGAACACACATAGTAAGTGCTTAATAAATGCCATCTTTATTATTGTTATTATTAAGGGGATTAATTCATTCAACCATCCTTGTAACCTCCCCAGCGCTTAGAACAGTGCTTTGCACATATTAAGCGCTTAATAAATGTCATTATTATTATTATTAAGGGGACTAATTCATCAACTATCCTTGTAACCTCCCCAGTGCTCGGAACAGTGATTTGCTCATAGTAAGTGCTTAATAAATGTCATTACTATTATTATTAAGGGGACTAATTCATTCAACCATCCTTGTAACCTCCCCAGCGCTTAGAACAGTGCTTTGCACATAGTAAGCGCTTAATAAATGTCATTACTATTATTATTAAGGGGACTAATTCATTCAACCATCCTTGTAACCTCCCCAGCACTTAGAACACATATAGTAAGTGCTTAATAAATGCCATCGTTATTATTATTATTATTAAGGGGACTAATTCATTCAACCATCCTTGTAACCTCCCCAGCACTTAGAACAGTGCTTTGCACATAGTAAGTGCTTAATAAATGTCATTATTATTATTATTAAGGGGACTAATTCATTCAGCCATCCTTGTAACCTCCCCAGCGCTTGGAACAGTGCTTTGCACATCGTAAGCGCTTAATAAATGTCATTATTATTATTATTATTATTAAGGGGACTAATTCATTCAACCATACTTGTAACCTCCCCAGCGCTTAGAACAGTGCTTTGCACATAGTAAGCGCTTAATAAATGTCAGTATTATTATTATTAAGGGGATTAATTCATTCAACCTTCCTTGTAACCTTCCCAGCGCTTAGAACAGTGCTTTGCACATAGTAAGCGCTTAATAAATGTCATTATTATTATTATTATTATAAGGGGACTAATTCATTCAACCATCCTTGTAACCTCCCCAGCGTTTAGGACAGTACTTTGCACATAGTAAGCGCTTAATAAATGTCAGTATTATTATTATTAAGGGGATTAATTCATTCAACCATCCTTGTAACCTCCCCAGCGCATAGAACAGTGCTTTGCACATAGTAAGTGCTTAATAAATGTCATTATTATTATTATTATTAAGGGGACTAATTCATTCAACCATCTTTGTAACCTACCCAGTGCTTAGAACACACATAGTAAGCGCTTGATAAATGCCATCATTATTATTATTATTATTATTATTAAGGGGACTAATTCATTCAACCATCCTTGTAACCTCCCCAGTGCTTAGAACAGTGTTTTGCACATAGTAAGCGCTTAATAAATGCCATTATTATTATTATTATTATTATTATTATTATTATTATTATTATCCTATTATCACGAGGGGAGCCTGTGTGCTCCAGCGCCCCCTGGCGGAGGAAGGTCTTCACCCTGCATCCCCTCCAGCGCCCCCTGGTGGAGGGTTTCCACGCTAATAATAATGACATTTATTAAGCGCTTACTATGTGCAAAGCACTGTTCTAAGCGCTGGGAAGGTTACAAGGTGATCAGGTTGTCCCACGGGGGGGCTCACAGTCTTCATCCCCATTTTCCAGATGAGGTAACTGAGGCCCAGAGAAGTGAAGTGCCCAAAGTCACCCAGCTGACAATTGGCAGAGCCGGGATTTGAACCCATGACCTCTGACTCCAAAGCCCGGGCTCTTTCCCACTGAGCCACGCTGATTGGGAAGGGGCGCCAGCTGGGCAGGAGGAGGCGGGGGGGGGGGGGGGGGCACCGCCCTGATGCCAAATCTAGACTTGTGAGCCCGCTGTTGGGTAGGGGCGGTCTCTAGATGTTGCCAACTTGGACTTCCCAAGCGCTTAGTACAGTGCTCTGCACACAGTAAGTGCTCAATCAATACGATTGAATGAATGAATGAATGAAATCATTCATTTTTCACGTGGCTGGAGAGGGGGCTCCACCCTGATTCTAAACTTCCACCACCTGCTGCACACAGTAAGCACTCAATCAATACGATTGAATGAATGAATGAATGAATGAATGAATGAATGAATGAATGAATGAATGAAATCAGTGCCACGTGGCCGGAGAAGGGGCTCCACCCTGATTCTAAACTTCCACCACCTGCTGAAGCCACGGGTTGGGCAAAGCACCACTCGAGGAACGCCAGGAGCTGAAAGGAGCTGGACCTCTACTCCCACGGACTCCAGGTCAGTGATCCCACTCTCAGGTCATCATTCAATTGTATTTATTGAGCGCTTACTGTGTGCAGAGCACTGGACTAAGCGCTTGGGAAGTCCAAGTTGGCAACATATATAGTCCCTACCCAACAGTGGGCTCATAGTCTAGAAGTGGGGATCTGCATCTTGGGCAGGGGCTTTGGCATTTCCCGAACTCTCATTATCCGTTTGGGGCTTAACTTGAAGTCCTGGGGTGCCTAGCCAAGAGCTATGCTGTTTATAATAATAATAATGATGGTATTTGTTCATTCATTCATTCAATCGTATTTATTGAGCACTTACTGTGTGCAGAGCACTGGACTAAGTGCTTGGGAAGTCCAAGTTGGCAACGTAGAGAGACAGTCCCTACCCAGCAGCGGGCTCACAGTCTAGAAGGGGGAGACAGAGAACAAAACATATTAACAAAATAAAATAAATAGAATAAATATGTACAAATAAAATAGAGTAATAAATACCTACAAACATATATACATATATACAGGTGCTGTGGGGAGGGGAAGGAGGTGGGGGGAGGGGGATGAGGGGGAGAGGAAGTGCTTACTATGTGCAAAACACTGTTCTAAGCCCTTGGGGGATACAAGGTCATCAGGTTGGGGGCTCACAGTTTTAAGCCCCATTTTACAGAGGAGGGAACTGACGCCCAGAGAAGTTAAGTAGCTTGCCCAAGGTCACACAACTGGCAAGTGGCGGAGGCGGAATTCGAACCCATGACCTCTGACTCCCAAGCCCGGGCTCTTTCCACTGAGCCACACTGCTTCTCTATTTCTCTATTTATATTTTTACATTTCTACCTGATCACCTTGTAACCTCCCCAGCATTAGAACAGTGCTTCCCAAGCACTTAGTACAGTGCTCTGCACACAGTAAGTGCTCAATAAATACGATTGAATGAATGAACAGTGCTGTGCACATAGTAAGCACTTAATAAATGCCATTATTATTATTATTAATGCCTATTTACTTGTTCTGATGTCTCCCCCTTCTAGACAGTGAGCCCGTTGTTGGGTAGGGACCGTCTCTATATGTTGCCGACTTGTACTTCCCAAGCGCTTAGTCCAGTGCTCTGCACACGGTAAGTGCTCAATAAATACGATTGAATGAATGAATACACTGCCTAAAACTGAGCTACAGTGAGCCATCCGCATTTCGTGTCTGTGGGTGGATTTTTATTTGTTTTAATGATATTTGTTAAGGGCCTACTCTGTGCCAGCCACTGTGCTAAGTGCTGGGGTAGCTACACACTAGCCAGGTTGGACACATTTCATGTCTCCGTGGAACTCACATTTTTAATCCCCATTTTGGAAATGAGGTAAGTGAAGCCCAAGGAAGTTAAGTGGCTGCCCCAAAGTCACGCAGCAGGCAAGTGGCAGACCCAGGATTTGAATTCAGGTCCTCTGACTCCCAGCCTGGGCTCTTTTCTCGCGACCACTGCTTCTGAGTGGATGTTTGTTGTGGGCAGGGGTTGTCACCGTTTACTGTTGTTTTGTTCTTTCCCAATTGCTTAGTACAGTGTTCTGCACCCAGTAAATGCTTAATAAATATGAATGAATGTTTCCTTTGAGAGCCCCTGGCCCTATTGGCAACCCAGGCTGCCAAAAGGGAAGTGGCGCCAGGGTTCTCTTCCTCCCCCGGGAATCCTCCCGTTCGGTGTATTCCAGGGTTACCTGCCTTTAATTTCAATTGCGTCCACTTCTTGGCTAATTAACGTCTTGGAGCCGGGCTTCTCCACTCCCATTTTGGGAATTGTTTCCGCAGGAAGTTCTGACTAGAGTCAAAGGACATTTGTGGGGGGGCCAGGCCAGGCCAGGCCAGTTAGATCAGCCCGGTCCCCACTTCCAGAAAGAGAGTTTACTTGTGTTTCTGTTTTTATTTTCTCGGTGCTCTGTTTTGCCTAGAAAAGTATTTACATGCTTAGACAATTTTTTTTCCACCCGGGCCATGGCTCTTCTTTATTGGAAATGGATGGGACTTTTTATGCTCTACAGTTCAGGGGTGTCTACTGTGACTATGGGGAGGGGGCAAGCTGTCACTGGGTCAATTCTACCATGCTCGCCTAGGCTTTCAGAGAGAGACGCACACTTGTAGAGACGGAATCATCATCATCATCATCATCAATCGTATTTATTGAGCACTTACTGTATGCAGAGCACTGTACAAAGCGCTTGGGAAGTACAAGTTGGCAACATATAGAGACAGTCCCTACCCAATAGTGGGCTCACGGTCTAAAAGACACCAAGGGAATGACACCAAGGCTTAGCCAGGGAGCCGGTTATGATGCCATAAAGGCTCTTGTGGGGGTGGGGAGGAAGGCGAGAAGCATCTGGTTTGGGATCTTATGATGTCTAGGGGTGCCGAGGAGGCGGAAACAAATCTCTGGATAATGATGTCAACAGGCGGAACCAGTCGGAAAGAAAGCGAGGAGCCCTGTCGGAGCAGGACTTTGGGGTACAGCCCCTGCCCAACATTGTTTGATAATCAGCAGAGGGCCAAGGCGGCCAGGACTGGGAAGGGAAGGCCCCTTTTAGACTGCGAGCCCACTGTTGGGTAGGGACTGTCTCTATATGTTGCCAACTTGTACTTCCCAAGCGCTTAGTACAGTTCTCTGCACACAGTAAGCGCTCAATAAATACGATTGATTAATTGATTGATTGAGTAGGGGGTGGGCGGATTCGGCAACTCTTGCCCATCCCTGCAGTGAGGGAGTCTGGGAGCTGCCTGACATCCCATCGGCAGGGAGATCCTAGGCATGAATGAGACGGTTGGGGGGAGAGAATCTTGCACTCGGTGCCCGGGAAATCAGGTTGGGCACCGTTTGGGTCCCCTGCCCTTCAGAGAGGGGCTGTCCAGGCACCTAGGCACTGCCCCCTCCCCCTCTGCCTGTGGTCCGCTGGGGCTGCCTGAGTTCCCACAGACTTTGAGGCTGGGAGAAAGGAGGAAAGATGTGTCCTATTGCCAGGTGAGCCTGTGTGGGAGTTGTTTTTTTTGCAGTAGTGGAGATGGTTTGCTAAGAGCCATCTCCACTCCCTCAGCCCCTGTGCCCAGCAGCACGCTGTGCTCATCCAAGAATGATGTGTTTATGTGTTCATACTAATAATAATAATAATAATGGTAGTTATTAAGTGCTTACTATGTGCAAAGCTGTTCATCTCTGGGGAACTTTGGAATTCGAGGCAGGGAACGCGGCACAGTGCCGACGCCGGGCCGGGACACTGAGGCCGGCCGGGCTTGCTTCCTTAGCTGGCCCGCTGGGGTCTTTGCCGGCCTTCTCAGGCAGCTGCTTGTGAGGATTCCTGCGTGTTTCTCCAGTCGGGATCCTCCGCCTCAGCAGACAGACCTCAGATAGAACCCAGGTCTCCCGCCTCCTGGAGCTGCCTTCTTTCCACTAGAGTCCGTCCTCCGTCCGACAGGTCGTCTGCCTGCTGGACTTAGAAACTTCATTTCACTTTCCCACTGGATTTGCCCTTCCTGGTGCCCCTATCCCGGCTCCCCCGACCCCCAGCCAGCAGGCAGACCAACCGGGGCCCAAGGAGGAGTCCGGGGCCGTTTGGGATATTCGCAGGGTCTCCTTAACGTATGGCGCCGATAAGGATCCCGGCCTTGGCGATAAGGAATTGTTTAATGGCCTCTGAGGAAGCTGCCGTGGGACTGTACAATGTAAAGCGACATCTGTGCACAGGGGCAATTAGCCGTTTAGCGTATCAGGTTCACGATGAAGTGAGTTCTGCTGGTTCGTAAATTAGACGGGAGACCCCAGGGGGGTAAGGAGGGCGGAGGGGGCACGGACGGGACGGCACTTCAGAAAGGCTGTCTGGGTCCTCACCAGACAACCTCTCGGGGCTGACCGACCAGGGGTTTCTGCAGACTTCATTCTACGTGTACTGAAGAGTTGGGGGGTCGGGGGGAAACTGACCGTTTGTCGGAAAATACGGTTGATATGATCAATCAATCAATCGTAATTATTGAGCACCTACTGTGTGCAGAGCACTTGGGAAGTACAAGATGGATATGATATTCCCCTGAAGGACAGACATTCTGGATTATGGGATCTGCCCTCAGTTCCATCTCAGTCTTGTTCAGCTTTCCATAATCAATCGGTCAGTGGTATTTATTGAGCGCTTACTGTGTGCAGAACACTGTGCCCTTGGGAGAGTACAGGACAATAGAGTTGGTAGACCCCATCCCTGCCCTCAAGGAGTTTATAGTCTGTAATTTATTTCTCTGAATGTCTCCCCCTCTAGACTGTAAGCTCGCTGAGATCAGGGAAAGTCTGTTTATTGTTATATTGTACTCTTCCAGACACTTAGGGTGGTGCTCTGCACCCATTAAGCGCTCAGTAAATGCGATTGAATTAATAAATGGTGGACGCTTCAGTTTGGGAAGCGTTTCCCCTCTAGGAATCAGCAGATGGACAGGAGGAAGGGGGGCATTTTGTTGGACAGACCGTGTCCAGTCTGAGAGTTGTGTGCCTACCCAGTGCTTGGCAGGCAGTAAATGTTCAGTAAAAATCCTCATTATTGGAGCGGGGTTAGGGGGAGTCTCTTCTGGTTCGTAGGAAAGGAAGACTATTTAATAATAAATGTGGTACTTGTTAAGCACTTACTCTGTACCAGGCACAATACTAAGCACTGGGGTATATTTAAGATAAGCAGATTAGACACATTCCTGTCCCAACCAGGGCTCAGAGTCTAGGGGTGGAGAGAGGACAGGTATTTCTCCCCATTTTAGAGGCGAGGAAACTGAGGCACAGAGAAGTGAAATGACTTGCCCAAGGTCACACAACAGGCAAGTGGCAGGGCCAAGGTTAGGCTCCCAGGCTTAGGCTCTTTCCCTGGGGAATACTGGGATGGTGCCCCTCTGCAGAAGGGAAATGTGGCCCACAACTTATCGATTTTCAATCAATCAATCGTATTTATTGAGCGCTTACTGTGTGCAGAGCACTGTACTAAGCACTTGGGAAGTACAAGTTGGCAACATATAGAGACAGTCCCTACCCAACAGTGGGCTCACAGTCTAAAAGGGGGAGACAGAGAACAAAACCAAACATACTAACAAAATAAAATAGAATAGATATGTACAAGTAAAATAAATAAATAAATAGAGTAATAAATATGTACAAACATATATACATATATACAGGTATATACAAAATTTTCATTTTGTAGCCTGAAACTTGAGGGTCCCAAGATTCTTCAGAGGTTGTGGTGGTCTCCTGCAGGGACTCGGGGGCTCCTCCCCACTTGGGAGAAGACCCCGGGCATTGAGGCGGGGCCTTCCCTTCAGGAATGAGCCTGATCCCAAAGGAAGTTCTGCGAGTTCCAGGGCCAGCCCTCAGGACAGCAGGGAGAGTAATAAGAATGAAAACTGTAGTATTTGTTTAAGTGCTTACTATGTGCCAGGCTCTGTACTAAACGCTGCGGTGGATACAAGCAAATCGGGTTGAATCAATCAATCAATCATATTTATTGAGCGCTTCCTGTGTGCAGAGCACTGTACTAAGCGCTTGGGAAGTACAAGTCGGCAACGTATAGAGACAGTCCCTACCCAACAGCGGGCTCACAGTCTAGAAGGGGGAGGCAGAGAACAAAACCATACTAACAAAATAAAATAAATAGAATAGATATGTACAAGTAAGATAAATAAATAGACCCACGTGGGGCTCACAGTCTCAATCGCCATTTTCCAGATGAGGGAACTGAGGCCCAGAGAAGTGAAGTGACTTGCTCAGGGTCACACAGCAGACAAGCGGTGGAGCCGGAATTCGAACCCAGGTCCTTCTGACTCCCAGGCTGGTGCCCTAGCCATTAAGCCATGGCGGCGGGGCTTGGGGTTGGGCTGTAGCAAGGACAGGCACCCTCTCAAGCTGGCTCAAGCTGTCCTTGTGGGTAGGGGGGTGGATGGTGTGATGGACGGGTGGGTGTATGGGTCCCCCCCACTCCTTATCCTGCCCGGCCGCCCATCTGGTGGTTGGGTTTTATGACCCAGGCCATTACGTGGGGGCTTTATCAAAAGGGGGATTGGGTGCTGTCGGGCAGAGCTCGTCTGGACGCCGGGGCCGGTCCGGAGGTCAGCCAGACGGACCGGGGGAAGGGGGACGCGTTATTGGGATCGGCCTTTGGGCGCTTCTCATTTGACCGCCCTCCTCGCCACCGCCTGCTTGGCTGTGAGAGTCGAGGACGGGAGCAGCAGCTCCCGGAGCCGGAAAGAAACCAGGCGGGGGACCCCGGGAAGTCATCATCATCATCGATCGTATTTATTGAGCGCTTACTATGTGCAGAGCACTGTGCTAAGCGCTTGGGAAGTACAAATTGGCAACATATAGAGACAGTCCCTACCCAACAGTGGGCTCACAGTCTAAAAGGCGGAGACAGAGAACAAAACCGAACATACTAACAAAATAAAATAAATAGAATAGATATGTACAAATAAAATAAATAAATAAATAGAGTAATAAATATGTACAAACATATATACAGGTGCTGTGGGGAAGGGAAGGAGGTAAGATGGGGGGGATGGAGAGGGGGACGAGGGGGAGAGGCAGTGGGCCAGCTGAAGGTTTCATTACCCCTAAATTATAAGCTCCTTGAGGACAGCGATTGTATCTTCTAATTCTAAATTAGAACTGGAACGCGACTGACTGGCTGACTAATTCTCTTGTACTCTCCCGAGTGTTTAGTAAGGCATCCACCACCCAGGAGACGTTCAGTAAATACCACTGTCGGATTGGTGAACCTGGCCTCTCTGTGTTCCCTTGGGAATCTGTCTTGAGCTGGGGGGAGAGGGAACTTGAGGTGTATTGGGTGCAGACTGGGGGTTTGAGGGTGGGGTCTGGAGAGATGGGAGTGGAGGAGACGAAGCAGAATTTGTGGCTCCTGGGAGAGTTTATGGGAAAACTGGCTTTGGTTTTCCCACCATCGTCGTCGGTGGTATTTATTGAGCCCTAACTGTGTGCAAAGCACTGTAATAATTATGATATTTGATAAGCACTTACTATGTGCCAAGCACTGTTCTAAGTATCGGGGCAGATACAAGGCAATCGGGTTGTCCCACTTGGCTCACAGTCTTAATCCCCATTTTACAGGTGAGGCAGCTGAGGCACAGAAAAGTTAAGTAGCTTTCCCAAGGCCACACAGCAGACAAGTGGCAGAGCCGGGATTAGAACCCACGTCCTCTGACTCCCAAGCACGGGCACTTTCCATTAAGCTACGCTGCTTCTCAACATTGTACAAAGTGCTAAGACGAGCTGTATTGACAAGATACACGATCCCTACCCTCACAGAGCTTACAGTCAAATGGGGGAGATAGACAAAAGTTATTTACAAATAATAATGATGGTATTTGTTAAACGCTTACTATGTGCCAAGCACTATTCTAAGCATCGGGGTAGATACAAGGTGACCAGGTTGTCCCACATAGGGCTCATAGCCTTAATCCCCATTTTGCAGATGAGATACTTGAGGCAAAGAGAAGTGAAGTGACTTGCCCAGAGTCACACAGCTGACAAGTGGTGGAGCTGGGATTCGAACCCACAACTCTTGACTCCCAAGCCCGTACTCTTTCTACACTGTACTAAGCGCTTGAGAGAGCACAATACAACAGATTTGGTAGACACATTCCCTGAACAAAACTAGGTTGTAATTATGATGATGTTGACCTGCTCACTGCACCTTGATGTTGCCTTTCTCATTGACCACTCCTTTCATTCATTCATTCATTAAATCGTATTTATTGAGCACTTACTGTGTGCAGAGCACTGTACAAAGCGCTACTCCTTGGGCCTGGAACTCTACATTCATGGCCAACAGACCATTCATTCATTGTCGTATTTATTGAGCGCTTACTGTGTGCAGAGCACTGTACTAAGCGCTACTCCTTGGGCCTGGAACTCTCCATTCATAGCCTACAGACCATTCATTCACTGAGTCGTATTTATTGAGCGCTTACTGTGTGCAGAGCACTGTACTAAGCACTTGGGAAGTACAAGTTACCCTCTTCACTCTCCTATTTTTTAATGGTATTTGTTAAGCGCTTACTGTGCGCCAGGCACTGCATCAAGCGCTGGGGCTGATACAAGATAATCAGGTTTTACCCAGTTCTTGTCCCAGACGGGGCTCACGGTCTTAATCACCCTTGTACAGATGAGGTAACTGAGGCATAGAGGGAAGTGAAGTGACTTGCCCAAGGCGGCTCTGAAACTAGACCGTTCCCAAGCGCTTAGTACA
The DNA here is from genome assembly GCF_015852505.1 of Tachyglossus aculeatus. Taxonomy (NCBI): domain Eukaryota; kingdom Metazoa; phylum Chordata; class Mammalia; order Monotremata; family Tachyglossidae; genus Tachyglossus; species Tachyglossus aculeatus. The sequence goes on along the minus strand of NC_052097.1, from coordinate 2,207,026 downwards.
GTGCTCTGCACACAGTAAGCGCTCAATAAATACGATTGATGATGATGATGATGATCTCCTGTCTCCCAAGCCTGAGCTCTTTCCACTAGGTTGTGATTGGGTTTCCAGTGGCGATCTCCCCCTCGTCCCCCTCTCCATCCCCCCCATCTTACAATCAATCAATCAATCAATCAATCGTATTTATTGAGCGCTTACTATGTGCAGAGCACTGTACTAAGCGCTTGGGAAGTACAAATTGGCATCACATAGAGACAGTCCCTACCCGATAGTGGGCTCACAGTCTAAAAGGGGGAGACAGAGAACAGAACCAAACATACCAACAAAATAAAATAAGTAGGATAGAAATGTACAAGTAAAATAAATAAATAAATAAATAAACAGAGTAATAAATATGTACAACCATATATACATATATACATATATATGTATATATGGTTGTATATAGGTATATATATATACCTATATATATATATATATACCTCCTTCTCTTCCCCACAGCACCTGTATATATGTTTGTACATATTTATTACTCTATTCATTTTACTTGTACATATCTATTCTATTTATTTATTTTGTTAGTATGTTTGGTTTTGTTCTCTGTCTCCCCCCTTTTAGACTGTGAGCCCACTGTTGGGTAGGGACGGTCTCTATATGTTGCCAACTTGGACTTCCCAAGAGCTTAGTCCAGTGCTCTGCACACAGTAAGCGCTCAATAAATACGATCGATTGATAATGGGCTTCCCTGAGCCACCCACACACTCTCAGCTGGGCCTCATGGAGCCAGAAGCAGGAATCTTAAGCTGGCAGGCTCCGAGTGGCGTTAGGTCCGGGGACGCGGAACAGACCATCTCATGAGAGTCCTCGTCCCTATAAAATCCGTTACGGTGCCTGGTCCCTAGAAACTGCCCAGGAAATAGTATTTGAGTGCTCACCATGACTTCTAAACTGTAAGCTCATTGTGGGCACCTTCTAGACTGTGAGTCCTTCGCTGGGTAGGGACCATCTCTATAGGTTGCCGATTTGTACCTTCCAAGCGTTAAATACAGTGCTCTGCACACGGTGCCCGATGAATCAATCAATCAATCGTATTTATTGAGCGCTTACTGTGTGCAGAGCACTGTACTAAGCGCTTGGGAAGTACAAGGTGGCAACATCTAGAGACAGTCCCTACCCAACAGTGGGCTCACAGTCTAGAAGAGGGGAGACAGAGAACAAAACCAAACATGCTAAAAAAATAAAATAAATAGAATAGATGTGTACAAGATAAATAAATAGAGTAATATGTACAAACATATATACAGGTGCTGTGGGGAGTCCCAGGCCCGTGCGCTACCCGCTAAGCCCCTCTGCTTCTTCCTTACTAAAGACCCTTTCATTCACCCATTTGGAAAGAATGGTGAACACAGAGTAATGTAAAATACGTGCGCATAAACTGGACCCTAATCCCAGCTCTGCCACTTGCTTGCTACGCGTCACTTCACTTCTCTGGGCCTCAGTTACTTCATCTGGAACATGGGGGTGAAGACTGTGAGCCCCACGTGGGACGGGGACTGTGTCCGACCCGATTAGCTCGCATCTACCCCAGCGCTTAGTACAGTCCCTGCCACACAGTAAGCACTTTGGCCTTCTTCCACTGAGGACAACTTCCAGTTTGACGTGCTTTCCATTTTCTACTAGTAGTCTCCCTCAGGTGTGTTTCCAATGAAGCGGGCGACGACCTTACTATTGAATGAATGAATGGGCAGGGAATGTGGCCCAGTAAGCGCTCAATAAATGTATTTGCAGAACACTGTACTGAGTGCCTGGGAGAGTACAATATAACAAAGGTGGTAGATACATTCCCTGTTCACAATGAGCTTACAGTCTACAGGGAAATAATAAGATGTTTGGAGAAGCAGCGTGACTCACTGGAAAGAGCCCGGGCTTTGGAGTCAGAGATCATCGGTTCGAATCCTGGCTCTGCCACATGTCTGCTGTGTGACCTTGGGTAAGTCACTTAATTTCTCTGAGCCTCAGTTACCTCATCTGTAGAATGGGGGTGAAGACTGTGAGCCCCACATGGGACAACCTCATTACCTTGTTTCCCCTCCCCAGCGCTTAGAACAGTGCTTTGCACATAGTAAGCACTTAACAAATGCCATCATTCAATCAATCAATCAATCGTATTTATTGAGCGCTTACTGTGTGCAGAGCACTGTACTAAGCGCTTGGGAAGTACAAGTTGGCAACATATAGAGACAGTCCCTACCCAACAGTGGGCTCGCAGTCTAAATTATTATTATTATTATTATTAAGCGCTTACTGGGTGACAAACACTGTTTTAAGCATTGGTAGATTCATAGATTAATTAGGTTGGACTCAGCCCCTGTCCCATTGGAGCTCCCATTTTACAGTTAAGGAAACTGAGACCCAGAGAAGTTAAGTGACTTGCCTAAGGTCACACACAGACAATGACAGCATCAAAGGCAGGAAAACATCTTTGATGCCCCTTCCTGGGGTGGAACTTGCAGGAGATGGGTGGGGGCGTGGGACAGGCCTTCTAATGATTGGCTACTTCCATGGGTTGACCAGAAGGGAAGTCGAGGCAGAGTTAGGCCCCCAGCGCCTTCCCATCTGGAAAAAGCAGCCCCAGGAGACGCTGGGCAAATGCTTTAATTCCCTGTGGGCTGGTGTGACCTCAGAGGAGGTGAAGGAGGAGGAATCAGCTGTTTCTCCTTCAGGCCAGGAGAACTTTAGTGCCTGAATGCACCGGGATTGTGGAGAGTAGTTAGCAGGGGAAGGATGTGCTTCCTTCCTCCTCTTTAATTGTTCTGGGCTTCAATGACCGGGGTGGGGGGAGGAGGGGATCGGCCCCTGTCACTGGAGGGGGATAAGCGTGGGAGGCCGGCATGTGGGAAAAGGAGGGTGGGGAGCCCGGGCCTCCCGACGGCTTGCGATCCTGGTTTGCGATGGAACCTTTCTAGGAATCGCTGATCTCGATGTCCGGAAGGCCGGCGTTCCTTGTGGGAAGGCCTGGTTGGACATTCCCACTGGGTCCGGTGCAGGTAAAAACTTAAAAAGCAGGATCCAGGCCCTCTCCTGGCTTGGATCTCTGCTCTGTCCGGCCTAGGACTTGGTCTCTGACAGGGTTGGGTGCTCTCCTGGCCATCTCCCCCTCGTAGTCAGGGATGGAACGGCGTGGCTCAGTGGAAAGAGCCCGGGCTTTGGAGTCAGTGGTCGTGGGTTCAAATCCCGGCTCCGCCAATTGTCAGCTGTGTGACCTTGGGCAAGCCACTTAAAGTCTCTGGGCCTCAGTTACCTCATCTGTAAAATGGAGATGAAGACTGTGAGCGCCGCGTGGGACAACCTGATCACCTTGTATCCCCCCAGTGCTTAGAACAGTGCTTTGCACATAGTAAGCGCTTAATAAATGTCATTATTATTATTATTATCATTATGGAACATCCAACACCCCTCACTCCCCTCCTCTCCATCCCAGACTCTCCCTCCGGTGACCCAGCACAGACCATCCAACATCCCCGACTCTCCCCCAGTGATCCAGGAGGGACCATCCAACTCCCCTGACTCTCCTCCAGTGACCCAGTAGAGACCATCCAACGCCCTTGATTCTCCCCTCTCCTGCTCTGACTTTCCTCGCAGTGACCCAGCATGGTCTGGTCTTCCATGGATTTACCCAAACCCTTCGGAGACCTGCTAGTGATCCTGTGGCCTAGTGGAAAGAGCACAGGCCTGAGAGTCAGAGGACCCTAGGTTCTAACGCTGGCCCTGCCTACTGCCTGCTGGGTGCCTCTTGGCAAGTTACTTCACTTCTCTGGGCCTTAGTTTCCTCATCTGTAAAATAGACATTAAATATCTGCTTTCCCTCCTATTGAGACTGTGAGCCCTGTGTGGGACAGGGACTGTGTCCCACCTGATTATCTCTCCCCCTTCTAGACTGTGAGCCCAATGTTGGGTAGGGACTGTCTCTATATGTTGCCAACTTGTACTTCCCAAGTGCTCTGCACACAGTAAGCGCTCAATAAATATGATTGATTGATTGTGGGAACCTCAGGGCTTAGTATATATGTATATATACATATATATATGTTTGTACATATGTATTACTCTATTTATTTATTTTACTTGTGCATATCTATTCTATTTATTTTATTTTGTTAGTATGTTTGGTTTTGTTCTCCGTCTCCCCCTTTTAGACTGGGAGCCCACTGTTGTGTAGGGACCGTCTCTATATGTTGCCAACTTGTACTTCCCAAGTGCTTAGTACAGTGCTCTGCACACAGTAAGCGCTCAATAAATACGATTAATTGATAGTACACTAGTTGGTATATAGTAAGCACTTAACAAATAGCCCTACTAATCTACTATCAATGTTTTGTGTTGTTGTCTTTCTCCCCTTTCTAGACTGTGAGCCCGTTGTTGGGTAGGGACCATCTCTATATGGTGCCGACTTGTACTTCCCAAGCGCTTAGTACAATGCTCTGCACACAGTAAGTGCTCAATAAATATGATTGAATGAATGAATCACATTTATCCAGCACTGTACTAAGCGCTTGGAGAATATGCCACAGTAATATAACAGACACATTCCCTGCCCACAGTGAGTTTACAGTTCTAGAAGGGGAGACAGACATTAATATAAGTAAGTTACAGCTATGTACATAAGTGTTGTGGGGTTGGAAGAGGGGAAGAACAAAGGGAGCAAGTCAGGGCAACATAGAAGGGAAAGGGGTGCTTAAGGAAGGCCTCTTGGAGGATATATTCCTGCAGTACTTCCCAAGCGCGTAGTACAGTGCTCTGCACACAGTAAGTGCTCAATAAATACGATTGAATGAATGAATGAATTTGAGGAGGGAGGAAGTTGCAGGATATGGGCAAGAGATGAGGGATGATACAGACCAGATCAAGGTACAGTGAGTAGGTTGGCATATGTTACCAGTTTGTACTTCCCAAGCGCTTAGCACAGTGCTCTGCACACAGTAAGCGCTCAGTAAATACAATTGAATGAATGAATTAGAGGAGCGAAATGTGCGGGCTGGGTTGGAGTAGGAGAGTGGTGAGGTAGGAGGGGACAAGGTGACTGCTTTAAAGCCAATGGTGAGGAGTTTCTGTTTGATGCAGCGGTGGATGGACAACCACCGGAGGTTCTTGAGGAGTGGGGAAACGTGGCCTGAAGGGTTTTGTAGAAAAAATGATCCGGGCGGCAGAGTGAATTCTGGACTGGAGTGGGGAGAGACAGAAGACAGGGAGGTCAGCAAAGAGGCTAATACAGTAATTAAGGGGGGGTAGGATAAGTGCTTAGATTAATGTGGTAGCAGTTTGGATGGAGAGGAAAGGACGGATTTTATCATGGTTGTGAAGGTTGAACCTACAGGATTTAGTGGTAGGTTGAATGAGAGAGAAGAGTCAAGGAAAATGCCAAGGTTATGGGCTTGTGAGCCAGGGAGGATGGTGTTGATGATGGAAAAGTCATGGACATGGCTTGGGTGGGAAGATAAGGAGCTTTGTTGTGGACATGTTAAGTTAGAGGTGACAGTGGGACATCCAAGTAGAGATGTCTTGAAGAAAGGAGGAAATGCGAGACTTCAGAGCGGGAGAGAAATCAAGGGCTGGAGCTGTAGATATGGGAATCATCCACATAGAAGTGGTAGTTGAAGCCATTGAGAGTGAGTGAGTCCTCCAAGGGAGTGGATGTAGATGGAGAATACCAGGAGACCCAGAACTGAACCTTGAAGGACACCCACAGTTAGAGGGTGGGAGGCGGAGGAGGAGCCCGCGATACAGACTGCGAATGTACGGCCAGAGAGATAGGAGGAGAAGCAGGAGGGGACAGTAGCAGTGAAGCCGAAGGTGGATAATGTTTCCAGGAGAAGGGGGTGGTGTAGCTGAGAGGTTGAGGAGGATTAGGGTAGGGTAAAGCCTGTTGGATTTGGCAAGGAAATCATTTGTGACAGTTTAGAGGGTGGTTTCTGTGGAGTGAAGGGGACAAAAACCAGATTAATATTACTATTATTATTATTATTGTAGTCCTAGCTCACAGCGCTTATGTACCTATCCGTGATTTATATATATTAATATCTCTCTCAACCTCTGAACTAAAAGCTCATTATGGGCAGGGAACATATGTACCAACTCTGCTATACTGTACTCTCCCTAGTGGTTAGTAATAATAATAATGATGATGATATTTGTTAAGCACTTACTATGTGCCAAGCACTGTTCTTAAGCACTGGAGTAGATACAAGGTAATCAGGTTATCCCACATGGGGCTCACAGTCTTAATCCCCATTATACAGATGGGGGAACTGACAAAGAGAAGTGAAGTGACTTGCCCAAGGTTACACAGCAGACAAGTGGCAGAGCCGGGATTAGAACCCATGACCTCTGACTCCCAAGCCCGTACTCCTTCCACGAAGCCATGTTGTACTCTGCACATAGCACTCAATAAATACAGTTGATTGACAGCTTAATCTCCAGGCTATCGGGTGACCTTGGGCAAGTCATTTCATCTCACTGGGCCTCAGTTTTCTCTTCCGAAAAAAGAGGAGTATAAGTCCTGCCTTTTCCTATCTCACAGGGTTGTTGTGAGGATAAAGTGAAATAGTGGATGTGAAAGCACTCTGGGAAAACAAAATTGTCATCCATATCCAGGCTATTATTATTATTATTCATTCTGGTGTCCTGCACACTCGAGGGAAGGGAAGGGCTATGATAAATTAAGAAAAGGAAATCCATAACAACTTCAGGAACATGTGTATTTCCTACGTCTTCCGAAAGGATCCTCGGACACTAAATGCAGACATCCTGTAAGTTTCCACTTTGTGGGATGCCCTGTTTACTCCATTTTCTGAGCAAAAAATAAGACAACTCTTCATGGCTCCACAAAACTAAAAATAACAACAAAGCAACTTCTGCTTATTTTTTTTTCTCCAGCGCCCCATGGGGGCCGATTTTCCTCCTGTTGGGTTTGTTTTTTTTCTGGTATTTAAGCATTTACTATGTGCCGGGCACTGTACTAAGCACTGGTGTAGATACAAGCAGCCATGGTGGGATAGACCCCAGGGAGAGTCATAATAATTGTGGTATTTGTTACTTAAGTGAAAAATTGTCCTAGGCACTGGTGAAGATTCAAGATAACCAGGTCAGAGGCAGTCCCTGTCCCATGTGAGGCTCACAGTCTATTGGGGAGAGATAAGTTATTGAATCCCCATTTTGCAGAGGAGGAAACTAAGGCCCACAGATGTTGTGACTTCGCCAAGTTCACACAGCAGGCAAATACGACCGCTTCAAGGTTTCCACAAACAGAAATTCCCTATATTAAGTAACTCACTCAGCTCTCCCCTCTCCCCCTCCTACCTTACCTCTGTGATTTCTTACTACAACCCAGCTTGCACACTCCTAACACCAACCTACACACTTAGACTGTATCTCATTTTTGCCTATCTTGCCGCTGACCTTTTGACCATATCCTGCCTCTGGCCTGGAAGTCCCTCTCACTTCATATAACAGACCACCACTCACCCCCACCTTCAAAACTCCCCAAATCACATCTCCTCCAGGTCACCTTCCCCATCTAGAGCCTCATTTCCACCTACTCCCTCTTCTTACTATGTTATCTAGGCACTTGATATTTACCCCACCCTCAGCCCCACGGCACTTATGTGCGTAAATGTAATTTATTTTAATATCTGAACGTTTCTACCCACTTTATTGCATTGTAATAATAACAATAATAATGGTAGTTAAGTGCTTACTAAATGCAAGCGCTATTCTAAGCACTGGGGTAGATACAAGTTCATCAGGTTGATCACAGTTCCTTGTCCCCCTTGGGGCTCACAGTCTAAATCCCCATTTTACAGATACGGGAACTGAAGGGCAGGGAAGTGAAGTGACTTGCCCAAGATCACACAGCAGATGGAATTAGAACCCAGGTCCTTCCGACTCCCGGGCCCTGGCTCTATCTACTAAGCTTATTAGATTGCTCTGTACACAGCGCTCCGTAAAGACCACTGATCAATCAAAGTGGCAGAGCCGGGATCAGGACTCAGGTCCTCTGATTCCCAGGCCACTAAGCCACGCTGCTAGAAATGAATCCAGGAAAGCGGCCTGGAGGAGGTGGGATTTCAGGAGGGTTTTGAGGAAGGGGAGAGCTGTGGTCTGGCTGATGGGAGGGGGCCCGGGGTGGGTGAGGAGGGCCCCAGGCAGGCGTCTCCTCAACTAAGGGAGTCCCCCGATAGTGTGGGGATCTTCAGCTGAGTGGACTCCTCCACCCACTGAGCATGGTCTCAGCATCCGCCTTCGCGAGTCCATTTGGTCCCCACCGAGGCCAGCGCCCAGGAAGCTTGAACTGGGCCTGTTTGTTCTAAAAACAAGGGGATGGGGGTCACCGACGTGGCCGGGAGGCAGAGCTCCAAAGACGCTGTCCCTGACACTCGATCTGACCGCTAGTCCTAGCCTACAAGCTGGTGTCAATTGGGGTCAGAGTCCAACATGTTTTATGAGTGTCCGGTGGCCACCTCTCCAGCCCGGGGATCTCCCGCTTGCCAATGCCCTTATTGATTCCAGATTGAGCGCCCGCCCCTCAGAGCGAGTTAGGGACGGTATCGATTCAGGGCAGACTATGCGCTAAGTCCCGTGGTGAAAGCAAGCAGTTGGATCGGATGCAGCCCCTGTCCCGTGTGGGGCTCGCCATCCAAGAAGAGAGAAGATCTCTCATCTGCATTTTTTAGGTGAAGAAATGTGGCCCAGAGAGGTTAAGTGACTCGTCCATGGTCACACAGTAGGCTGGGATTAGAACCCAGGTCTTCTGACTCCCAGTCATGCCCTTTTTTTCCTAGGGCCCACCGCTTTTAGGGGGTGGGAGGTACCCAGTGGAACCTGTCTCATGTAGCCTGCTGACTCCTCTGGGATCCTGGGCTGGGTACGATTCCCCTCTGGCCGGGAACTCCCTCCCCCTTCATATCGGACAGACCATCACTCTCCCCACCTTCAAAGCCTTATTAAAAAATCGCATCTCCTCCAAGAGGCCTTCCCCGACTAAGCCTTCACTTCCTGTTCCCACACTCCCTTCTGCATTGCCTTTGAACTTGGATTTGCAACATTTATTCACCCCAGCCCACAACACTTAGGTCCGTATCCTTAATTTATTTATATTAATATCTGTCTCCCCCTCTAGACTGTAAGCTCATTTTTAAAATGGTATTTAAGTGGTTACTATGTGCTAGGCACTGTACTAAGCCCTGGGGTAAATCATCATCATCAATCGTATTTATTGAGCGTTTACTGTGTGCAGAGCACTGTACTAAGCGCTTGGGAAGTACAAATTGGCAACACACAGAGACAGTCCCTACCCAACAGTGGGCTCACAGTCTAAAAGGGGGAGACAAAACCAAACATATTAAATACAAGCTAATCAGGTTGGACGCAATCTATGTCCCACTTGATGCTCACAGTCTTAATTCCCCATTTTACAAATGAGTTAACTGAGGCGCAGAGAAGTTAAGAAGTGACTTGCTCAAGGTCACAGAGCAGAAAAGTGGCGGAGCTGGGCTTAGAACCCAGGTCCTCTGACTCTGTGCTCTCTCCACTGGGCCACACTGCTTCGTTGTGGGCAGGGACTGTGTCTGCCAACTCTGTTGTGCTCTCCCAAATGCTTTGCACAGTGCTCTGCACACACAGTAAGCACTCAATAAGTAACCCCCTTTTTAGACTGTGAGCCCACTGTTGGGTAGGGACTGTCTCTTTATGTTGCCAACTTGTACTTCCCAAGTGCTTAGTACAGTGCTCTGCACACAGTAAGCGCTCAATAAATACGATTGATGATGATGATGATGATAACATCGATCGACTCCTTTAAACCTGGCCCCATCAGCATCCCATCCCCCTCCCGGGGGCCTCAGGAATGGGACAAGCGTCAGGATATCTTTTCTACATTTGGAGGAACTTTCCAGACAGTTGCCACTGGAGGGTCCTTCATCGGGACGGAGCAACTTTACAATTTGGTCTTCCCAAGCAGCATCTCGGTGTGGAAGGGCCCCGTCTGAAAACACGGCTCCCCGCTAAGTGTGTCGGAGGCCTCCCTTTGGTTTGGGGAGGTTACTTTAAGGATCGCCTTTCTGTAGGAAAACAAGGCCGGGAGAGAAACCACTTCACCCCAGTGTTTACCCTGGGCTCAGGGTGAGGACTCGGCTTAGGCCTGGATAAACACGGAATTTCACGGGATTAGGCTCGGGGCATGGCCAGGCCTCTGCCTCAGCTGCCCTCGGGCTGAGGCTATCAGTGCTCAGGGGTCCCAGGGCAACATTGCTCCATGTTTGGGCCTGGGTTTGTCTTCTGGTCTCTATCCGGAAATGTGGCCTCCTCCCCGGACCCCCTGCTCCCCTCCTTCTGAGGCCCCCTGCCCCTGGTTTCACCAATCAATCAATCGTATTTATTGAGCGCTTACTGTGTGCAGAGCACTGTACTAAGCGCTTGGGAAGTACAAGTTGGCAACATATAGAGACAGTCCCTACCCAACAGTGGGCTCACAGTCTAAAAGGGGGAGACAGAGAACAACACCAAACATACTAACAAAATAAAATAAATAGAATAGATATGTACAAGTAAAATAAATAGAGTAATAAATATGTACGAACATATATACATATATACAGGTGCTGTGGGGAAGGGAAGGAGGTAAGATGGGGGGGATGGAGAGGGGGACGAGGGGGAGAGGAAGGAAGGGGATCAGTCCCCTATAGCCCTGCACACCTCCTCACCCACTTAAAGTGCAGACGCAGCGTGGCTCAGTGGAAAGAGCCCGGGCTTTGGAGTTAGAGAGCATGGGTTCAAATCCCTGCCCCACCAGTTGTCAGCTGTGTGACTTGGGGCAAGCCCCTTAACTTCTCTGTGCCTCAGTTCCCTCATCTGTAAAATGGGGATGAAGACTGTGTCCCCTGTGGGACAACGTGCTCACCTTGTATCCTCCCCAGCGCTTTGCACATAGTAAACGCTTAATAAATGCCATCATCATCACACAGTAAAAACAACTGATTGATTCCAGATGCCCCTGGCCATCTCACAGCCAGCCAGCATCCCTGAGGAGTAGCTGCCCAGCTGAGGAAGGAGCCAGGAGATAGCCAGCTGCGCTTGATGGAGGGCAGGGGGAGGATGTCACCTCACTTTTCCCCCGTCTTCCCGGCCTGCCCACCATCTGATTCTGAGGGCTGGGTCCAGAGCAATGACCCCACCCCCCATCAGACACCCTCACCAGGACAGGGGAGGGTGAGATGGGAGGGGACGCTTTCTTCACACGGATTGAGCTCCAAGTCCACGAGGTCAGCCGGGATCTTGCAAACAGGAAGTTGTCTATTTTTAGCATTGCCAGGGCCTTCCTGTTTTCCTCCGGGCAGAGCTGCCCTGCAGGGGCCCCTCACACCAGGAGTTGGAGGGATTTTTCTTGTTCCAGTGGGCTTGGAAGTAAGGTCCCCCAGCCCCCTCATTTGGAAGCACCCAGGTGGGGTCGGGGGGCTGCTATTGAATTCCACACACCCCATTTTCAACCCCGTGACTTGATATAATGGCATCACAAAGGCACAGGTGGCAGGGTTCTCTGCAGAAGTTCTGTCAAAGGTGCTAAGGGAGATCCCTGGGCCCCAATCTCACCCTGGAGCCGCCACTCTCTAGGATCTAATAATAATAATAATAATTGTGGTATGGTGTTAACCTCTTACTCTGTACTAAGCGCTAGGGAGGATACAAGAAAATTGGGTTGGACACTCTCCCTGTCCCACACGAGGGCTCACAGTCTTCATTCCCATTTGACAGAGGAGGGAACTGAGGCTCAGTGAAGTGACTTGCCCAAGGTCCTACAGTAGACAAGTGGCAGAGCCGGGATTAGAATCCAGGTCCTTCTGACATCCAGGCCTGGGCTCTATCCACCGAGCCATGCTGCTTCTTTTGGGAGAAGAATACTGTAACTGAGTTGGTAGCTAGGCCATGCTGCTTCTCCACAAACACGGGCACCGTTTCTGAACCACGGCACTTGGCAGTGGGATTCGAGGTGGAGAGAGTCTGGGAGGTGACAACCGGGAGTCCGGCGCTGCATCCGACCAGACGGGATACCCCAGCTGGAAACCGGATGATTGTCATGGGAGAGAACCAAGCCAGTGTCCACCTTAGGTGGAAATGATGCTCTGGTCTTCAGGGCCACCAACTGGGCCAAACATGCCATGTCCTGGGAGGATCAATCAATCAATCAATCGTATTTATTGAGCGCTTACTGTGTGCAGAGCACTGTACTAAGCGCTTGGGAAGTACAAGTTGGCAACATATAGAGACAGTCCCTACCCAACAGTGGGCTCACAGTCTAAAAGGGGCAGACAGAGAACAAAACCAACCCCTGCTTGGAATTCACTTGGCTGGCGTTTCCCGAGAAGCTCAAAGTTGTTCTCCCGAAGCGGGCCAATCCATTGGAGATCTCGAGAGACTAGTGCCAGCCAGAAGCAGGCTGAATCGGGTTAGATTTATTCATTCAATTCAATCGCCGTATTTATTGAGTACTTACTGTGTGCAGAGCACTGTACTAAGTGCTTGGGAGAGTGCAATGCAACAATAAACAGACACATTCCCTTCAAACATTGAGCTTACAGTCTAGATGGGGAGGTAGGCATTAATATAAATAAATTAAAGATAAGCGTTGTGGGGCTGGAAGAGTGATGAATAAAGAAAGCAAGTCAGGGTTACTTAGGAGGGAGTGGGAGAGTAAGAAAGGAGGGCTTAGTCAGGGAAGGCCTCTTGGAGGAGATGTGCCTTCATTAAGGCTTTGAAGGCGGGAGAGATTCATTCATTCATCCAATTTATTGAGCGCTTACTGTATGCAGAGCACTGTACTAAGCGCTTGGGAAGTACAAGTTGTACAAGTAAAAGTTGGCAAGTCCACTTGCCCAATGTGTGACCTTGGGCAAGTCACTTCACTTCTCCATGCCTCAGTTCCCTCCCTGCAAAATTGGGAATAAGACTGTGAGCTCCACACGTGTCCAACCAGAGAATCTTGCATCTATCCCAGCGCTTAGAACAGTACCTGTTACGCAGTAAATGTTTAACAAATACCATATTAAAGAAAAAAAAATCTCAGTTCTGCCACTCGTCTGTTGCATGACCTTGGGCAAGTCACTTCACTTCTCTGGGCCTCAGTTCCCCCAGATTAATTGTCTGACTATTATTGCGGGTCTATTAGTCATATTTATTGAGCGCTTACTGTGTGCAGAGCACTGTACTAAGCGCTTGGGAAGTACAAGTTGGCACACACATGTACATGGGTGATGCAGAAGGGAACGGGAATAAGGTGGGATGTGGGCTTAGTCTGGAAAGACTTCTTGGAAGGAGATGTGATTGTAATAAGGCTTTGAAGGTGGGGAAAGTGATGGTCTGTTGGATATGAAGGGGAAGGGAGTGAGAGGTCGGAGGTAGAACTTTACTGAAGAGAAGCGATCAATTGAACAATCAGTCATACTTACTGAGCGCTTACTGTGTGCAGAGCACTGCACTAAGCGCTTAAGAGAGTACAATATAACAGAGTCAGTAGACATGTTCCCTGCCACAGTCTAGAGGGAAAGACACACAGGAGAAAAGAGAAAAGTAGCAAGAGATGTTCTTTGTTATGTGGAAGGGCATTAGAAGAAAATGGACAAATAGCCTTACACCAATAATAATTATTTATATTAATACTATGTGCCGGGCATTGTACTTAGTGCTGGGAAGAATAAAAGCTAATCAGGTTGGACAAGATTCCCGCTCTCAAGGGGCTTGTAGTCCTGCAGTTACCATCTCCCTCTCTACTCGTCCCCTCATCATCAACATGAAGCCCCCTCAGTACCTAGCCCGGAGGGGCTGGACTGGGCACTAGGAAGCCAAAAAAAAAATGGTCCCATGAAAACTCTGCAAGGAAGGGGAGCGTTGTTGTGTTTTGTTACCGTATTTGTTAAGCATTTACTATGCATCAAACACTGTTCTAAGCACTGGGGTGGGTACAGGTTAATCAGGTCTGAGAAGGGAGTGTGTCTGGGGTTGTATTGTACTCTACCTAGCGCTTAGTACTGTGCTCTGCACACAGGAAGCACTCAATAAATACATTTGAATGAATAATAATAGTGGCATTTATTAAGCGCTGACTATGTGCAAAGCACTATGAAAGGTCACATACAGCCTCTGGCCCTCATGGGGCTCACAGGCCCAGTGGGAGGGAGAACAACTTCTCTGTGCCTCAGTTACCTCCTCTGTAAAATGAGGACTAGGACTGCGAGCCTCATGTGGAACAGGAACTGTGTCCTACCTGATTACCTTGCCAGTACATAATAATAATAATGGTATTTATTAAGCGCTTACTATGTGCAAAGCACTGTTCTTAGCAAATACCATAAAAAGGAGATATTTCAGCAAACACCTCTGATCCCACCAGCGCTGGCAGACAAGGAATTAAGCAGAACCAAGCCGCGACCTGTCTACTCGGGAGACTGTGATCCCGTTGTTGGGTAGGGACCGGCTCTATATGTTGCCGATTTGTACTTCCCAACCGCTTAGTACAGTGCTCTGCACACAGTAAGCGCCCAATAAATATGATTGAATGAATGAGTGAATGGACTCGGGGGCAGCTCCAGGGCATGAAGTGTTCCCTTGCCCTCGGCTGGCGTTTCCAAGGGAAGGGGCAATTTTGTAAAAGCGCCCCTTTTGCTTCCCTCCACTCAGGGTGGTTTTGTTCTCTGTCTCCCCCTTCTAGACTGTGAGCCCACTGTTGGGTAGGGACTGTCTCTATATGTTGCCAACTTGTACTTCCCAAGCGCTTAATACAGTGCTCTGCACACAGTAAGCGCTCAATAAATACGATTGATGATGATGATGGTCCCCATGCAGCAGACAAACGGCAGCAAACCTTGTGACTCCCAGGCCCCAACCCTGTCCCCATGCAGCGGACAAATGGCAGCAAACCTTGTGACTCCCAGGCCCCTACCCTGTCATCATCAATCGTATTTATTGAGTGCTTACTATGTGCAGAGCACTGTACTAAGCGCTTGGGAAGCACAAATTGGCAACATATAGAGACAGTCCCTACCCAACAGTGGGCTCACCGTCTAAAAGGGGGAGACAGAGAACAAAACCAAATGGCAGGAAACCTTGTGACTCCCAGGCCCCTACCCTGTCCCCATGCAGCAGATAAATGGCAGTAAACCTTGTGACTCCCAGGCCCCTACCCTGTCATCATCAATCGTATTTATTGAGCGCTTACTATGTGCAGAGCATTATACTAAGCGCTTGGGAAGTACAAATTGGCAACATATAGAGACAGTCCCTACCCAACAGTGGGCTCACAGTCTAAAAGGGGAAGACAGAACAAAACCAAATGGCAGCAAGCCTTGTGACTCCCAGGCCCCTACCCTGTCCCCATGCAGCAGATAAATGGCAACAAACATTGTGACTCCCAGGCCCCTACACCTCTCATCATCAATCGTATTTATTGAGCGCTTACTATGTGCAGAGCACTGTACTAAGCGCTTGGGAAGTACAAATTGGCATCATGTAGAAACAGTCCGGTTTCCTGCCATTTGGTTTTGTTCTGTCTCCCCCTTTTAGTCTGTGAGCCCACTGTTGGGTAGGGACTGTCTCTACATGATGCCAATTTGTCTTTCCCAAGCGCTTAGTACAGTGCTCTGCACATAGTAAGCGCTCAATAAATACGATTGATGATGAGAGTGTAGGGGCCTGGGAGTCGCAATGTTTGTTGCCATTTATCTGCTGCATGGGGACAGGGTAGGGGCCTGGGAGTCATAAGGCTTGCTGCCATTTGGTTTTGTTCTGTCTTCCCCTTTTAGACTGTGAGCCCACTGTTGGGTAGGGACTGTCTCTATATGTTGCCAATTTGTACTTCCCAAGCGCTTAGTATAATGCTCTGCACATACTAAGCGCTCAATAAATACGATTGATGATGACAGGGTAGGGGCCTGGGAGTCACAAGGGTTACTGCCATTTATCTGCTGCATGGGGACAGGGTAGGGGCCTGGGAGTCACTAGGTTTCCTGCCATTTGGTTTTGTTCTCTGTCTCCCCCTTTTAGACTGTGAGCTCACTGTTGGGTAGGGACTGTCTCTATATGTTGTCAATTTGTGCTTCCCAAGCGCTTAGTACGGTGCTCTGCACATAGTAAGCGCTCAATAAATACGATTGATGATGACAGGGTAGGGGCCTGGGAGTCACAAGGTTTAATGCCATTTATCTGCTGCATGGGGACAGGGTAGGGGCCTGGGAGTCACAAGGTTTCCTGCCATTTGGTTTAGTTCTCTGTCTCCCCCTTTTAGACTGTGAGCCCACTGTTGGGTAGGGACTGTCTCTATATGTTGTCAATTTGTGCTTCCCAAGCGCTTAGTACAGTGCTCTGCACATAGTAAGCGCTCAATAAATACGATTGATGATGACAGGGTAGGGGCCTGGGAGTCACAAGGTTTGCTGCCATTTGTCTGCTGCATGGGGACAGGGTAGGGGCCTGGGAGTCACAAGGTTTGCTACCATTTGGTTTTGTTCTCTGTCTCCCCCTTTTAGACTGTGAGCCCACTGTTGGGTAGGGACTGTCTCTATATGTTGTCAATTTGTGCTTCCCAAGCGCTTAGTACAGTGCTCTGCACATAGTAAACGCTCAATAAATACGATTGATGATGACAGGGTAGGGGCCTGGGAGTCACAAGGTTTGCTGCCATTTGTCTGCTGCATGGGGACAGGGTAGGGGCTTGGGAGTCACAAGGTTTGCTACCATTTGGTTTTGTTCTCTGTCTCCCCCTTTTAGACTGTGAGCCCACTGTTGGGTAGGGACTGTCTCTATATGTTGTCAATTTGTGCTTCCCAAGCGCTTAGTACAGTGCTCTGCACATAGTAAACGCTCAATAAATACGATTGATGATGACAGGGTAGGGGCCTGGGAGTCACAAGGTTTGCTGCCATTTGTCTGCTGCATGGGGACAGGGTAGGGGCCTGGGAGTCACAAGGTTTGCTACCATTTGGTTTTGTTCTCTGTCTCCCCCTTTTAGACTGTGAGCCCACTGTTGGGTAGGGACTGTCTCTATATGTAGCCAATTTGTACTTCCCAAGCGCTTAGTACAGTGCTCTGCACATAGTAAGCGCTCAATAAATACGATTGATGATGATGATGATGGAGTCGGGGAATCTGCTCCCAGGTAGCTGGAAGATATGGGGGTTGGAGACAGGGAATCCAGGCCCTACTGAGAAGCAGAGAAGCAGCATGGCTCAGTGGAAAGAGCCCGGGCTTTGGAGTCAGGGGTCATGGGTTCAAATCTCAGCCTCGCCACATGTCTGCTGTGTGACATTGGGCATGTCACTTAACTTCCCTGAGCCTCAGTTACCTCATCTGGAAAATGGGGATTAAGACTGTGAGCCCCACGTGGGACAACCTGATCACCTTGTATCCCCCCAGCGCTTAGAACAGTGCTCTGTACATAGTAAGTGCTTACCAAATGCCATTATTATTATTACTGGGTGCCCAGGGATCTCCCCCAGATTCCTGTGGTACCCACAAGGTGCTCAGTCCTGCTACGGCCTAGTGGTAAGAGCATGGACTTGGGAGTCAGAGGACGTGGGTTCAAATCCCGATTCCGCCACTTGTCTGCTGTGTGACCTTGGGCAAGTCACTTCACTTCTCTGGGCCTCAGTTACCTCATCTATAAAATCAATCAATTGTATTTATTGAGCGCTTACTGTGTGCAGAGCACTGGACTAAGCGCTTGGGAAGTCCATGTTGGCAACATATAGAGACGGTCCCTACCCAACAGCAGGCTCACAGTCTAGAAGGGGGAGACAGACAACAAAACCAAACATATTAAAATAAAATAAATAGAAGAGATATGTACAAGTAAAATAAATAAATAGAGTAATAAATCCGTACAGACATATATACATCTATACAGGTGCTGTGGGGAAGGGAAGGAGGTGAGGCTTGGGGGTGGAGGGGGAGAGGAAGGAGGGGGCTCAGTCTGGGTCATCAATCAATCATACTTATTTAGCGCTTACTATGTGCAGAGCACTGGACTAAGCGCTTGGGATGTCCAAAACGGAACATGGAGACACTTAACTTCCCTGAGCCTCAGTTACCTCATCTGTAAAATGGGGATTAAGACTGTGAACCCCACGTGGGAAAACCTGATTAGTTTGTATCTACCCCCAGCACTTAGAGCAGTGCTTGACACATAGTAAGCGCTTAACAAATATTATTATTATTATTATTATTATTATTATTATTACCCAAAGCCTCCGAGACCCGGCTCTTCCTAGTGCAAGTGCGCCCCCTGCGGGACAGAGGTGAACTTTCCAAGAGGATGCACTCCTGATCAGCGAGCTTCTTGTCTGGTCAATCAGTGATTTTTTTTTTTCTTTTTATGATATTTGTTAAGCACTTACTATGTGCCAGACACTGTACTAACAGCTAGAGTAGACACAAGCTAATCAGGTTGAACACAGTCCAAGTCAGTGACTCTTTTTTTTTTGTCTTTTTATGGTATTTGTTAAGCACTTACTATGTGCCGGACACTGTACTAACAGCTAGGGTAGACACCAGCTAATCAAGTTGAACACAGTCCAAGTCAGTGATTTTTTTTTCTTTTTATGGCATTTGTTAAGCACTTACTATGTGCCAGACACTGTACTAACACCTAGGGTAGACACAAGCCAATCAGGTTGAACACAGTCCAAGTCAGTGATTTTTTTTCTTTTTATGGTATTTGTTAAGCACTTACTATGTGTGCCAGACACTGTACTAACAGCTAGGGTAGACACGAGCTAATCAGGTTGAACACAGTCCAAGTCAGTGATTTTTTTTTCTTTTTATGGTATTTGTTAAGCACTTACTATGTGTGCCAGACACTGTACTAACAGCTAGGGTAGACACGAGCTAATCAGGTTGAACACAGTCCAAGTCAGTGATTTTTTTTCTTTTTATGGTATTTGTTAAGCACTTACTATGTGTGCCAGACACTGTACTAACAGCTAGGGTAGACACGAGCTAATCAGGTTGAACACAGTCCAAGTCAGTGATTTTTTTTCTTTTTATGGTATTTGTTAAGCACTTACTATGTGTGCCAGACACTGTACTAACAGCTAGGGTGGACACTAGCTAATCAGGTTGAACACAGTCCAAGTCAGTGACTCTCTTTTTTTTTTTTCTTTTTATGGTATTTGTTAAGCACTTACTATGTGCCAAACACAGTACTAACAGCTAGGGTAGACACGAGCCAATCAGGTTGAACACAGTCCAAGTCAGTGATTTTTTTTCTTTTTATGGTATTTGTTAAGCACTTACTATGTGTGCCAGACACTGTACTAACAGCTAGGGTAGACACGAGCTAATCAGGTTGAACACAGTCCAAGTCAGTGATTTTTTTTTCTTTTTATGGTATTTGTTAAGCACTTACTATGTGTGCCAGACACTGTACTAACAGCTAGGGTAGACACGAGCTAATCAGGTTGAACACAGTCCAAGTCAGTGATTTTTTTTCTTTTTATGGTATTTGTTAAGCACTTACTATGTGTGCCAGACACTGTACTAACAGCTAGGGTAGACACGAGCTAATCAGGTTGAACACAGTCCAAGTCAGTGATTTTTTTTCTTTTTATGGTATTTGTTAAGCACTTACTATGTGTGCCAGACACTGTACTAACAGCTAGGGTGGACACTAGCTAATCAGGTTGAACACAGTCCAAGTCAGTGACTCTCTTTTTTTTTTTTCTTTTTATGGTATTTGTTAAGCACTTACTATGTGCCAAACACAGTACTAACAGCTAGGGTAGACACGAGCCAATCAGGTTGAACACAGTCCAAGTCAGTGATTTTTTTTTTCTTTTTATGGTATTTGTTAAGCACTTACTATAATAATAATAATGATGATGGCATTTGTTAAGCGCTTACTATGTGCAAAGCACTGTTCTAAGCACTGGGGGGATACAAGATGAGCAGGTTGGCCCACGCGGGGTTCACAGTCTTAATCCCCATTTTACAGATGAGGCCACTGAGGCTCAGAGAAGTTAAGTGACTTGCCCAAGGTCACACAGCGGACGTGGCGGAGTCGGACTTCGAACCCGTGACCACTGACTCCAAAGCCCGTGTTCTTTCCACTGAGCCACGCTGCAGGGACTGTTACTGTTTATTGTTGTATTGTACTTTCCGAAGCGCTTAGTACAGAGCTGTGCACACAGTAAGCGCTTAATAGAAGCACTTAACAGAGAAGCAGCGTGGCTCAGTGGAAAAAGCCCGGGCTTTGGAGTCAGAGTTCATGGGTTCAAATTCCGGCTCCGCCAATTGTCAGCTGTGTGACTTTGGGCAAGTCACTTCACTTCTCTGGGCCTCAGTTACCTCATCTGTAAAATGGGGATTAAGACTGTGAGCCCCCCCGTGGGACAACCTGATCACCTTGTAACCTCCCCCGCGCTTAGAACAGTGCTTTGCACATAGTAAGTGCTTAATAAATGCTATTATTATTATTATTATTATTATTATTGTTATTATTATTATTGTTATTTCAGCGTGGCTCAATGGAAAGAGCCCGGGCTTTGGAGTCAGAGGACATGGGTTCAAATCCCGGCTCCGCCACTTGTCAGCTGTGTGACTTTGGACAAGTCACTTCACTTCTCTGGGCCTCAATTCCCTCATCTGTAAAATGGGGATTAAGACTGTGAGCCCCCCCCCGTGGGACAACCTGATCACCTTGTAACCTCCCCCGTGCTTAGAACAGTGCTTTGCACATAGTAAGCGCTTAATAAATGCCATCATTATTATTATTATTTTATAGTACCTAATATACTATATTATACTATATTTATTATTTATATTTAGAGAATATATATTTCTCTAGTATCTGTATTTATATATAGTATACTATACTATACTGTATTTAGTATATAGTGTAGTAATAATAATAATTTATATTAATAAATTAACTA
This sequence comes from Tachyglossus aculeatus, assembly GCF_015852505.1. Taxonomy (NCBI): domain Eukaryota; kingdom Metazoa; phylum Chordata; class Mammalia; order Monotremata; family Tachyglossidae; genus Tachyglossus; species Tachyglossus aculeatus. Next base: position 2,186,060 of record NC_052097.1, on the reverse strand, counting down.
TTATTATAATATTACTATACACTATTATATTATACATTATATTATGGAATATATAATATTTTATATTATGCACTATATGTTCTACCATGATATTATTAATTATTGATATTGTTGTTATTATCATTATTATATTCTCACCTCATTGTGCGCTTCTTTCCCGATCTATACAGCACGGAAAGAACGTGTGGTAGGGGAGCCCTCTGGCGGCCAAAAAGGGAACTGCCTCCATTCATTCAATTGTATTTATTATATTAATAATAATAATAATAATAATGGCATTTATTAAGCGCTTACTATGTGCAGAGCACTGTTATAAGCGCTGGGGAATTTACAAGGTGATCAGGTTGTCCCACGTGGGGCTCACAGTCTTCATCCCCATTTTACAGATAAGGGAACTGAGGCCCAGAGAAGTGAAGTGACTTGCCCAAAGTCACACAGCTGACAAGTGGTGGAGTCGGGATTTGAACCCATGACCTCTGACTCCAAAGCCCATGCTTTTTCCACTGAGCCACGCTGCTTCTCTGTTAAGTGCTTCTATTAAGTGCTTACTGTGTGCACAGCCCTGTACTAAGCGCTTCGGAAAGTACAATACAACAATAAACAGTAACAGTCCCTGCCCACAACGAGCTCACAGTCTAGATGGAGGGAGACAGGCATCAATACGAATAAATAAAATTAGAGATGAATGCATAAGTGCTGTAGCTCTGCTTTGGAGGGGCTGACTTTTGTTTAATCAATCAATCAATCGTATTTATTGAGCGCTTACTGTGTGCAGAGCACTGTACTAAGCACTTGGGAAATACAAGTTGGCAACATATAGAGACGGCCCCTACCCAACAAAGGGCTCACAGTCTAGAAGTTTAAGTTAAGGTTAAGTTAAGTTAAGGTTAAGTTTAAGCAGACCAGTGAGGCACGATTTACAGGTTTTCTGTTTTTCCTTTTTTTTTTATGGTATTTGTTAAGCGCTTACCGTGAGCCAGGCACTGTACTATGCGCTGAGGTAGATGTAAACTAATCAGGTTGGACCCTGTCCCACATGGGGCTCACAGTCTTAATCCCCATCTTGGGAAACAGCATGGCTAGGGGAAAGAGTCCGGGCTTGAGAGTCAGAGGTCATGGGTTCAGCTGTGTGACTTTGGGTAAGTCACTTAACTTCTCTGTGCCTCAGTTCCCTCATCTGTAAAATGGGGGTTAAGATTGTGAGCCCCACGTGGGACAACCTGATCACCTTGTAACCCCCCAGCGCTTAGAACAGTGCTTTGCACCTAGTAAGTGCTTAATAATAATAATAATAATAATGGCATTTATTAAGCACTTACTAGGTGCAAAGCACTATTCTAAGCGCTGGGGAATTTACAAATACAAATGCCAAATTTATTTGGTATTAATTGGCTTAAATACCAAAATTATTATTATTATTGTCTTACAGATGATGTAACTGAAGCCCGGAGAAGTGAAGTAACTCGTCCAACGTCACACGGCAGACAACTGGCAGAGCTGGGGTAGGTTGGACCTAGATTCAAATCTAAGTGGACCCATCTGTCTTAATAGCTCATTCAAAATCCTCCGGAAGCCCTGTGACTTAACCTTCGGGGAAAAGAAAGCTTTCTCTGTCATATGCAAATAGTGTTTGGGGTTGGGAATTCACACCTTTGATTTGAAATGCAAATAGTTTGCGGTTCCCTGGAAGTGGGCGTGGACGTTGTTTGGGAATGGGCTGTGAGAGGCCTTCCTGCTCTGGGAATGACCTCGCTCCCAGACAGAGCAGCCAAGGACTGGGTCTCCGGGAGAGGCTGGGAAGGGGGTTAATTGTAACCATATCTATTCTATTTATTTTATTTTGTTAGTATGTTTGGTTTTGTTCTCCGTCTCCCCCTTTTAGACTGTGAGCCCACTGGTGGGTAGGGACTGTCTCTATATGGTGCCAACTTGTACTTCCCAAGCGCTTAGTACAGTGCTCTGCACACAGTAAGCGCTCAATAAATACGATTGATTGATTGTAACCAAGGAAGCAATGGAGTGGAAGGGTGTTCTCATTCTCACTCGTCAGCGTTAACAGGATTTGCTGGAGCACTGTTCTGTCGGGACGGTGTGGAGCAATGTGTTGGGCTCCTGCTGTGGAGGGTGGGACAGTGTGCTGGGCTCCTCCTGGGTGGCCAAGCTAGCCCTCTTCCTCCCTTCAAAGCCCTACTGAGAGCTCACCTCCTCCAGGAAGCCTTCCCAGATCGAGCCCCCTTTTTTCCTCTCCTCCTCCCCACACCCCCCCACTTGTATATATCTATACAGATTTATTACTCCATTTTACTTGTACATATTTACTATTCTATTTATTTTGTTAGTGATGTGCATATAGCTTTAATTCTATTTGTTCTGACGATTTTGACACCTGTCTACGTGTTTTGCTTTGTCCGTCTCCCCCATCTAGACTGTGAGCCCGTTGTTGGGTAGGGACCGTCTCTATAGGTTGCCGACTTGTACTTCCCAAGCGCTTAGTCCAGTGCTCTGCACACAGTAAGCGCTCAATAAATACGATTGAATGAATGACAATGGGTAGGTGGAGCACTGTGCTGGAGAGTGTGCTTCCTGTGCTTCCTCTCCCCCTCGTCCCCCTCTCCATCCCCCTCATCTTACTTTCTTCCCTTCCCCACAGCACCTGTATATATGCACATATGTTTGTACATATTTATTTATTTTACTTGTACATATCTATTCTATTTTATTTTGTTAGTATGTTTGGTTTTGTTCCCTGTCTCCCCCTTCTAGACTGTGAGCCCACTGTTGGGTAGGGACTGTCTCTATATGTTGCCAACTTGTACTTCCCAATCGCTTAGTACAGTGCTCCGCACACAGTAAGCGCTCAATAAATACGATTGATTGATTGATGGAGCACTGTATTGGACTCCTGCTGGGGAGATGGTGGAGCACAATGCTGGGCCCCTGCTGGGGAGGAGGTAAAGCACTGTGAGAGGCTCCTGCTGGGGGAAGTGGAGCACTGTACTGGACTCCTGCTGGGGAGATGGTGGAGCACAATGCTGGGCTCCTGCTGGGGAGGAGGTAGAGCACTGTGAGAGGCTCCTGCTGGGAGAGGTGGAGCACTGTACTGGACTCCTGCTGGGGAGGAGGTAGAGCACTGTGAGAGAGGCTTCTGCTCGGGGGTGGGAGGGGAGTGGGGTAGAGCACTGTGCTGGGGGAAGGGTCAGAGCCTAGATATAACTGACAAAATCAAATTGTTTCTCCACAACCCCAAAGGAGTCTGTCCCCGGCCTGGCCTGGGGCTCCAATGCCCCCAGTGCCCAAGGCCCTGGTGCCAGCAGCCTAGTTGTCAGCTCCAGTTGGCAGGTGTGGGCCAGTGAAAACAATGGGGCATTGTGTTCTGGGCTAGGAGAGAGTGGCCTTATCCTCTGGGGAATCTGAGGAGCTGAGCAAGCTGCCCATTATCTGGGGCAGTAATCAATCCACCACCCTGATGCCCATGGGCCTGGATGGGCAGGATGGGGGGATTGAGATGCCCAGGTGGTACCGGCAGCCCTCATCTGCTGGAAGGAAAAGAAAGTGTATGTATAATAATGATGATATTTGTTAAGCGCTTACTATGTGTCAAGAGCTGGGGTAGATACAAGCTAATCAGGTTGGACACAGTCCCTGTCCCGCATGGGGCTCACAGTCTTCATCCCCATTTTACAGATGAGGTAGCCGAGGCACAGGGAAGTTAAGCGACTCGCCCAAGGTCATGCAGCAGACAAGTGGTGGAGCTGGGATCAGAACCCAGGTTCTTCTGACGCCCAGGCTCTATCCACTAGGCCCCACTGCTTCCCATGTATATTTGACATATGTGACAGATCCCCTCTCTTCCCGCCCTCAAAGTCTTATTAAAATCATCATCATCATCATCAATCGTATTTATTGAGTGCTTACTGTGTGCAGAGCACTGTACTAAGCGCTTGGGAAGTACAAGTTGGCAACATATAGAGACAGTCCCTACCCAACAGTGGGCTCACAGTCTAAAAGAAATCACATCTCCTCCAAGAGGCCTTCCCTGACTAAGCCCTCATTTCCCCTACTCCTTCTCCCTTATGGGTCATCTACGCACCAGGATTAAGCATTTGATACCTTATAAGCATTTGATATTCACTTCACCCTCAGTCCCAGTGTATATATCCATAATTTATTTATTTATATTAGTCTGTGTGTCCCTGCAGACTGTAAACTCCTTATGGGCCCAAAATGTGACTACCAACTCTGTATGTTTTTAAAATGGTATTTAAGCACTTACCATGTGCCAGGAACTATATTAAGCGCTGGGTAGATACAAGCTAGTCAGATTGGACACGGTCCCTGTCCCAGGTGGGGTTCACAGTCTTAATCCCCATTTCATTGATGAGGTAACTGAAGCACAGGGAAGTTAAGTGACTTACCCAAGCCACACAACAGACAAGTGGCAGAGCCAGAATTAGAACCCAGGTCCGTCTGATTCCCAGGCCCGTGTTGTATCCACCAGACCATGCTACTTCCCTGTACTGTACTCTCCTAAGCGCTTAGTACAGTGCTCTGTACACAATCAGTACTTAATAAATACCACTGATTGGTAATAATAATAATGGCATTTATTAAGCACTTACTATGTGCAGAGCACTGTTCTAAGCGCTGGGGAATTTACAAGGTGATCAGGTTGTCCCACGTGGGGCTCACAGTCTTCATCCCCATTTTACAGATGAGGGAACTGAGGCCCAGAGAAGTTAAGTGACTTGCCCAAAGTCACACAGTTGACAAGTGGTGGAGCCGGGATTTGAATCCATGACCTCTGACTCCAAAGCCCGTGCTTTTTCCACTGAGCCACGCTGCTTCTCTTGGTGTATTGATAGTAGCACCGGCATATATTGAACACCTACCCACTTACTATATTCCAGGACTGTTCTAAGCACTGGGATACTTACAAGATAATCAAGTGGAACTCAGTCCCTGTCCCACATGGGGCTCACAACCTTAATTCCCATTTTCCAGATGAGGTTACTGAGGCCCAAAGAAGTGAAGCGACTTACCCGAGGTCACACAGCAAACGAGTGGCGGAGCCGGGATTAGAACCCAGATCCTCCGGACGCCCAGTCCCGAGCTCTAACCACTAGGCCACGCTGCTTCTCACTGAGATGATCCATTCTCTGCCCACAGGGAGAAGCAAGGCTAGATCTGCCCAGCATGGCGTAATGGATAGGGCATTGGTCCGGGAGTAAAAAGGTCATGGGTTGTAATCCCGACTCCTCACCCTCGGCTTCAAGGCTGTCCATCCCCTCGCCCCCTCCTACCTCACCTCCCTTCTGTCCTTCTCCAGCCCAGCCCGCACCCTCCGCTCCTCCGCCACTAATCTCCTCACCGTTAGGCCTCGTTCTCGCCTGTCCCGCCGTCGACCCTTGGCCCCCGTCCTCCCCCTGGCCTGGAATGCCCTCCCTCCGCACATCCGCCAAGCTAGCTCTCTTCCTCCCTTCAAAGCCCTACTGAGAGCTCACCTCCTCCAGGAGGCCTTCCCACACTGAGCCCCCTTTTTCCTCTCCCCCTCCCCATCCCCCCTGGCCCTACCTCCTTCCCCTCCCCACAGCACCTGTATATATGTTTGTGCAGATTTATTACTCTATTTATTTTCTTGTCCATATTTACTATTCTATTTATTTTGTTAATGATATGCATCTAGCTTTACTTCTATTTATTCTGGTGACTTGACACCTGTCCACATGTTTTGTTTTGTTGTCTGTCTCCCCCTTCTAGACTGTGAGCCCATTGTTGTGTAGGGACCGTCTCTATATGTTGCCAACTTGTACTTCCCAAGCGCTTAGTACAGTGCTCTGCACACAGTAAGTGCTCTATAAATACGATTGATTGAATGAATGAATGAATGCCTGCCACTTGTCTGCTGTGTGACCTTGGGCAAGTCACTTCACTCCTCACGGCCTCAGTTCCCTCATCTGGAAAATGAGGATTGAGACTGTGAGCCCCACGTAGGACAGGGACTGCGTCCAGCTAGATTTGCTTGTATCCACCCCAGCGCTTAGTTCAGTGCCTAGCAGTAGTAAGCACTTAACAAATACCATAAATCTGATCTATGGGCCCTCGTTGGTAGGTTTCTCCCCGGGGTCTTTCCCTGATCCTCTCCTGGGGGCTCTCACAGGGGCTCCTCCCAGAATTTGCGCCAGGGCTCCCAGGTTCTCGGATTAATGATCTGTCCAGTGCTCCGCCTCTTCCCCCACAACTCCCGGCTAGTCAGAGTCAAAGCTTCTCTTTCTACCTGGCCTGTTGTTCCCCGAGATTGTTTTGACCTTGTGTGATGAATAGGTCTTTGGTTTTACATCCCGGTATTGATTTTTTCAGCGGGCCCTGGGGCAAAATGGCTCAGGCATACACAAACACACACACCCATGTCCTTCATATTCAAGGATGACACTTCTGATGCTACAGTCACGCTTCCACTCCTCTGACCCCAACCTACTCACTACACCTCTCTCATTTCTCTCGCACTTGGTCCCCTCACCTGCTCCCTGCCTCAGGCCTAGAACTCCCTCCCCCTTCATGGACACACCACGGAGTGGTGTGAGTGTGAGTGGACACACCACCACTCTCCTCACCTTCAAAGGCCTAGTAAAATCCTGTCTCTTCCAGAAAGCCTTCCCTGACTAACCCCTCATCTCCCCATCCTATTCTCCCTCCCGAGTCCCGCCGGGAAGCAACACAACCTAGTGGAAAGAACCCGGGCCTCGGGGTCAGAGGATCTGGGTTCTTATCCCTCCCTCTGCCACTTGTCTGTGTGACCTTGAGGAATTCACTTTGCTTCTCTGTACTTCAGTTTCCTCATCTGAAAAATGGAGATTCATTACCTGTTCTCCCTCCTGCTTACCCTGCCTGCCCCACGAGGAAACTGGTTATCTTGTACTTCCCAAGAGCTTAGTACAGTGCTCTGCACACAGTAAGCGCTCAATAAATACGATTGATTGATTGATTGATCTTGTATATACCCCAGCACTTAGTACCATTCTTGGCTCATATTAAGCACTTAATGAATACGATAATAATATTAAGAAGTCACCTATGCACTTAGGGCCAAACCCCCTAAGGACTTTACTATTCACCTCACTCACTGCCTGCACAGTATACATCAATGTACTTTAAAAAAAACTGGTATTTGGTAAGTGCTTACTATGTGTCAAGCACTGTTCTAAGCACTAGATACAAGGTGATCAAATCAGATGCAGTCCCTGTCCCACATCGGGCTCACAGTCTAAGCATTGAATCTCATCTCCAACTCCCTTCTGCGTCACCCTGACTTGTTCCCTTTGTTCTTCCCCTCTCTCTTCCACACCAGCACTTATATATATATGTATGTATATATATACATATATATGTATATATATATATGTGTGAGTATATATATATATATCTGTAATATGTACATCTGTAATACATCTGTACATATATATCTGTAATTTTATTTAGTTATATTTGTCTGCTAATCTGTATGGTTGTCTGTCTCCCCGCCTCTAGACATTGAGCTCATTGTGGGCAGGGATTGTCTCCCTTTATTGCTGTATTGTACTTCCCAAGTGCTCAGTACAGTGCTCTGCACACAGTAAGCGCTCAATAATACATCTGTAATATGTACATCTGTAATACATCTGTACATATATATCTGTAATTTTATTTAGTTATATTTGTCTGCTAATCTGTATGGTTGTCTGTGTCCCCGCCTCTAGACGTTGAGCTCATTGTGGGCGGGGATTGTCTCCCTTTATTGCTGTATTGTACTTCCCAAGTGCTCAGTACAGTGCTCTGCACACAGTAAGCGCTCAATAATACATCTGTAATATGTACATCTGTAATACATCTGTACATATATATCTGTAATTTTATTTAGTTATATTTGTCTGCTAATCTGTATGGTTGTCTGTCTCCCCGCCTCTAGACGTTGAGCTCATTGTGGGCGGGGATTGTCTCCCTTTATTGCTGTATTGTACTTCCCAAGTGCTTAGTACAGTGCTCTGCACACAGTAAGCGCTCAATAAATATGACTGAATGAATGAATCCCCATTTTACAGTTGAGGAAACTGAGGCCTAGAGAAGCGAAGTGACTGACCCAGGGTCACACAGCAGACAAGTGGCAGAGCCAGAATTAGAACCCACGTCTTGTGAGTCCCAAGCCCACGCTGCTGCCACTAGGCCCTGATGCTGTGGAACCGAGCCTCCGTGGGTGGTCTCTTGAGCACAGCAGACACGGCAGGACCCTCACCCTGAATTGAAAAATAGATCTCCTCCTCTTTTGCAGAGATCCTCCCTCCTAGACTGTGAGCCCACTGTTGGGTAGGGACCGTCTCTATATGACGCCAACTTGTAGGTCCCATCATCATCAATTGTATTTATTGAACGCTTACTGTGTGCAGAGCTTCCCAAGTGCTTAGTACAGTGCTCTGCACAGAGTAAGCGCTCAATAAATGCGATTGATTGATTGATTGACTGATCAAGAGACCCTGGAGGAGGGTGAGCCCGTTTCGCTTAGGCACCGGCGGTTAAGCCATTTTTTGTGGGCCTGCAGAGGGTGCCATTTGTGTTCCCAAAAATATCTCCTGGAGAGCAAGAGAATCCAATCAATCCATGTCCCCCCCTTCAGCGGAGAGGGTTGCAGTTCTGTTGCATCAAGAGCCCTATTGTTTCCCAAACACTCCCATCTCCAGTTGCCAGCTGCGGCCCACCAGGCTCTGCCTCTTGCATTTGGGAGCCGTGGCCTTGAGGAGGACGTGCTCCTTATAAACCTCATTGCAGACAGGGAACGGATCTATCAACTCTGTTATATTGTAATAATAATAATAATGGCATTTGTTAAGTGCTTACTATGCGCCAAGCACTGTTCTAAGCACTGGTGGGGGGGATACAAGGTGATCAGGTTGTCCCACGTGGGGACTCAGTCTTAATCCCCATTTTACAGATGAGGTAACGGAGGCTCAGAAAAGTTAAGTGACTTGCCCAAGGTCACACAGCAGACGTGCGGCAGAGCTGGGATTCGAACCCATGACTTCTGACTCCAAAGCCGGTGCTCTTTCCACTGAGCCATCTCTCTCGAGCCCTTAGTACAGTGCTCTGCGCACAGCAAGTGCTCAGAAAATAAGAGCTCTCCATCTTAGGGATGGAGAGGGGAGGGTCAGAGGTGGTGGATGGACTGTGCTCGGGTCCCTGGCGGGGAGACAGGGATGTTGGATGGTCTGTGCTGGGTTGGGAAAATAGAGATGGAGAGGGAAGAGTCGGGGTGTGGAATGGTCTATCTTGGGTGATGGGGTGCTGCAGGGTTTGGGTGGGTCACTGGAGAGAGAGTAAGCGATGGAGAGTGAGGGATGATCTGTGCTGGGTCACCAGGGGAGAGTCAGGGATGTGAGAAGCTGCGTGGCTCAGTGGGAAGAGCCCGGGCTTGGGAGTCAGAGGTCATGGGTTCTAATCCCGGCTCCGCCACTTGTCAGCTGTGTGACTTTGGACAAGTCACTTCACTTCTCTGTACCTCCTCTGTAAAATGGGGAGTAAGACTGTGAGCCCCATGTGGGCCAACCCGACTACCTTGTATCCCCCCCAGTGCTTAGAACAGTGCTTGGCACATAGTAAGCCCTTAACAAATGCCATCATTATTATGTGGGGTGGTCTGTACTGGTTTACTGGGGGAGAGTCAGGGATGAAGAGGAGGGAGTCAGTGGTGTTGGATGGTCCGTTGTGCGTCACCGGAGAAGAGTCAGGGTTGGAGGGGGAGTGTGGGGGGTGTTGGATGGTCTGTGCTGGGTCACTGTGGGGGAGTCGGGGATGTGGGATGGTCCATCCCAACTCTGAGGGTGGGGATGCAGGAGAGAAAGCAGCACACAGTTTCTCCAAGCGTTCTGAGCCGCAAGGCAGGTGGACCGATCCAGAAGAGGTTTGTTCAGGGTCTCGTGTCCTGCCACGTTCAGAGGTATCTGAGCGCCCTGGGAGGACTGGAGCATTGGTCTATCAGATGGTCCCTGGGAAACAGGTCAGCAGCTCTCGTTGAGTTCCCAGGAGACAGGCATCTCTATGGCAACAGGGCACCCTCTCCTGCGTATCTGTGAGACCCAGTGAGAGGGGAAGACCCACCAGTGGGGCACAGGAGAAAGCTCGGACTGCCCCACCCCCTCCACTCTCCCTGAGATCGGACTCTGTTTCTCCAAGCGAGGGTTGGCAGAAATTCGGCTGGACGGGAGCAGGGCGTGTACCCTTGAGAAGCAACGTGACTTAGTGGATAGAGCATGAGCCTGGGTTCTAATCCTGCCTCTGCCACGTGTCTACTGTGTGACCTTGGGCAACTCACTTCACTTCTCCCGAGCATCAGTTACCTCATCTGTAAAATGGAGATGAGTGTGAGCTCCATGTGAGACAGGGACTGTGCCCAAACTGATTAACTTGTGTCTACCCCAGCGCTTCAGACAGTGCTTGGTAGATAGTAAGTACTTAGCGAGTACCGTAATTATTATCATTACTGTTATTAGGGTGAGGTTCCAGGGCCAGAAACTTTCCCTCACTGACACTGTCACGGGAAACCGGGCGTCGGCGTTGGGTTCAGTTCCCGTTCAGTGTTGCTTTTAGACTGTGAGCCCACTGTTGGGTAGGGACTGTCTCTATATGTTGCCAATTTGTACTTCCCAAGTGCTTAGTACAGTGCTCTGCACATAGTAAGCGCTCAATAAATACGATTGATGATGATGTTGCCTGTGGGACCGGCCTTGGGCTCAGGGCCGAGGTAGGTAAGCAGATTGGATACCGACTCTTTCCCTCATGGAGCTCTTAGTCTGAAAGGGAAGGAGAGTTGGGATGCTCCCTCTCCATTGTAGAAGTGAGGGAACTGAGACCCAGAGAGGGTAAGCGACTGGCTCAAGGTCACACAGCAGCCTCTCCTTTGATTAGGCCATGCTGCCTCCCTGGAGATCTCATCTCCTCCCAGAGCCTCTCGCTTTCCTGGGGTTCTTCCCTCTGCTAACATTGGGTCTTACGCCTGGATTGTGATGACATGTGACCTGCCCCCTGGCATCTGGAATGGACTCTTCCCACCCCCTGCCCTGTGTCACAGCCATTCCCTTGATGGGAAGAGGAAGAGGAAGGCTTCCAAGGAGAGACTAGGGAGGCCCGGGCTTCTGGCTAGTGAAAAGAAGCATGGGAGTGAGAGCCAGAAGCTCTTGGTCCTAATCCCAGCTCTCCCCCTGCCCTGCTGTGTGACCTAGGGCTAGTCAACCTCTGGGCCTCAGTTTCCTCATCTCTGAAGTGAGAGAGTCATCCCTTACCTATAAGGACGTTGTGAGGATTCAGTAAAGTAGGTCATGGGAAAGCATTCTTGGAAAATGAAAGTGCTAGATAGGTGTTGGGTTTTTTGTTTCTTTGTTTTTAGGAATCAAACAGAAGTGGAATGTACATGCTCTGGCCCCAGATAAAAGTGCACATTAATCCTACTAGCCCCCAACTGCAGGGACGCTGTGCATGACCTCGGGCAAGTCACTCAATTCATTTGTGCCTCAGTTTCCTCATCTGTAAAATGGAGATCCAAAGCCTGTTGTCACTCCTACTTCGATTGTGAGTCCCATGTGGGACAGGAATTATATCTGATTTGATTATCTCGTATCTCCCCCAGTGCTTAGTACAGTACTTGGCACATAATAAATGCTTAACAAGTATTATTGTTATTATTATTATCTGCCTGTGTCCAGGGAAGAGTTAATTTTGTCTCCTTGGATGGATCCAGAAAGCCTCCAGGGACTCCTCGAGAGAGCCAAAAGCATGAGAAGCAGCATGGCTCAGTGGAAAGATCACGGGTTTTGGAGTCAGGGGTCATGGGTTCAAATCCCGGCTCCGTCAGCTGTGTGACTTTGGGCAAATCACTCAACTTCTCTGCCTCAGTTCCCTCATCTGTAAAATGGGGATTAAGACTGTGAGCCCCCCAGGGCAACCTGATCACCTTGTAACCTCCCCAGCGCTTAGAACTGTGCTTTGCAGATAGTAAGAGCTTAATAAATGCAATCATTATTATTATTATTATGAGAGGATAGTCAGAGATGGACAGTCAGACTGTAAATAACTTGGGAGGAAACTCCTCTAAGCCAAAAACAGGAAGCCAAACAAAAGCAAGCAGGAGAGGGAGAGAGAAGCACGCAGGACTGTCCTTCTCTCCAGGGAGGAAACAAAGCGTTCAATGCGAAGAGTGGAATCATGGAAGCTGCTGAAGTCGAGGAGGAAGATATTTCGGGGTTTCCCTAGGTGACATTTGTCTATTTGTCCTGGAGTCGTGTGCTTAAAACACTCTCTTTGTTTCTCAGCCTCCTCTCCCTATGTCTTTCCCTCCCTCTCTTTGTCCCTCCCACCGCATCTCTCCTTCTATGTCTCCCCCTCTCCCCAGATCTTTACCACCAGCGGTTTGTCTTTTTTTTTTTCTAATGGATCATTATTACTATTATTATTATTATTATTATTGTTTAAGTACTTTGTCAAGCACCTTTCTAAGCACAGGCGTAGATACAAGTTAATCAGTTTGGACACAGTTTCTGACCCACATAGGGCTCACAATCTTAATTCCCATTTCAGAGGTAAGGTACCTGAGGCACAGAGAAGGTGTGCGCAAGGTCCCAGCTGACAAATGGAGGCAGAATTAGAACCCAGATCCTTCTGACTCCCAGGCTGGTGCTCTATCCAATAGGCCACGCTGATTTCTCATGGCCTAATGGATAAAGCATGGGCCTGGGAGTGTAGGAGGACCTGGGTTCTTCCCTCCCCTTGGCCAGAAGCTGCTCACCGATGGATGGGCCGGGGCCCAGCCACGGGGAGGATTCTGGCCCGGGTGCAGACATCACCGGTCAAGAAGAACAGTTGTCCCCTACCAACCTGGAGTCTGCTCGGCTACCCGGTGCGGTGCCTAGTGTAATTTATTGATTAATATTAACGAATGCCTCCCCCTCTAGACTGTAAGTCCATGTACAGGGAATTCATTCATTCAATCATATTTACTGAGCGCTTACTGTGTGCAGAGCACTGTACTAAGTGCTTGGGAAGCACATGTCAGCAACATATAGAGGCGGTCCCTACCCAACAGTGGGCTCACAGTCTAGAAATGTGTCTCCTATATTATTATATTGTACTCTCCCAAGTGCTCAGTACAGTGTTCTGCACACAGTGAGCACTCAATACATACACCTGACTGCCTGGTGTCACCCCTTCCCCAAATACCAAGGGTTGTGGAAGCGTGTCCGGTGTCACATGGGTGGGCTTGTCCAGTCCCGAAAAAGCCATTCACCCACTGGTGTGGTTCCTGGACGATGGTAGCCTGTGGCTCCCATGCTGGACTCGCTATAGTCTCTGCAGAGTCCAGAGGCCGTGAAATAATAAATAAGCAATAATAAATAATGATGGCACTTATTAAACACTATGTGCAAAGCACTGTTCTAAGCGCTGAGGAAATCTACCTGGGTAATAATAATAATAATGGCATTTAGCAGGGACTGTGTGACCACGCCCTCTCAGAAAGCTTCTGGAAGAATGGCCTCCACGGAGGCCAGGCACACTAGGTTGGATTAACTCTGAACTCAAAATGAAATGCAACTCTCTGAAACTCCCTCCCTTATTACACCTTATATCTCAGATAGGAGAAGCAGCATGGCCTACTGGATAGAGCACGGGCTCGAGAGTTAGAAGGACCTGGGTCCTAATCCCAGCTTCACCACGTGTCTGCTGTGTGATCTTGGGCAATCACCTCACTTCTCTGTGCCTAAATTACCTCATCTGTAAAATGGGGATTAAGACCGTGAGCCCCATGTGGGGCATGGATTGTGTCCAACCTGATTACCTTGATTACCCAGCACTTAGAACAGTGCCCAGCACATAGTAAGCACAAATATCATGGGAAAAAAAAATGTCTAGGGGACCAGTCAGGGCTCCACAATATTGGCTTTGCTCCCCAGTCAAACAAAAATACCAGGGCCTGATGTTCTCCTCTGCTGAGTGTGTTCTGTCTTTGGCTTATCTAATGGTTGGTTGGTTTGGGTTCACTAAATACCGTGTTTCAGTTCCTCTGGAGTAAAGTGGGAGGTGATGTTTAGTGCCACCTTAAGTTTAGGATACGGTTCTGGCGTGTTGGACTAACAACTCCACCTTCTCATAAGCAGAATGGCCTAGTGGATAGAGCACAGGCCTGGGAGCCAGAAGTCCATGGGTTCTAAGGCTGGTTCTGCCTTTTTTGTCTGCTTTGTAACCTTGGGCAAGTTATTTCACTTCCCTGGATCTCAGTTACCTAATCTGTTAAGTGGGCGTTAAGACTGTGAGCCCCTCTTAGGACCGGGACTGTGTCCAACCCAATTTGCTTGTATCATCATCATCATCATCAATCGTATTTATTGAGCGCTTACTGTGTGCAGGGCACTGTACTAAGCGCTTGGGAAGTACAAATTGGCAACATATAGAGACAGTCCCTACCCAACAGTGGGCTCACAGTCTAAAAGGGGGAGGCAGAGAACAAAACCAAACGTACTAACAAAATAAAATAAATAGAATAGATATGTACAAATAAAATAAATAAATAGAGTAATAAATATGTACAAACATATATACATATATGCAGGTGCTGTGGGGAAGGGAAGGAGGTAAGATGGGGGGATGCCCCAGAGCTTAGTACAGTGACTGGTACATAGCAAGCACTTAACAAATACCACAGTTATTATTATTTTTTTCCCAGACTGGCCCATTCTCTGAGCGCTGTAGGGGTGGTGGCTGGCCAGTGTGACTCATGGGGTGCCAAGTCTCCAGCTGCTTTTCAGGCTAGAAAATGGTACAGTTGGTGGTGAGGGGGGCATGTGAGGAGGGGACTGAAATGGTCAGCGTGGGAGCGACAGTCCAGCCTGGACCCTCCTAGAGAAATTCTCTCGTTTCAAACTGAAACCGGGAAAGACCCACCCCCACCCCCGACTGCCCGCGCCTTCTGCCAACAAGAGTCAGGGACAGATCAATTCACCCTGACCGTCCCAGTGGGCAAACACCAGCTGGGCAGGAAGAGGAAAACCGGTCGGTAGCCATTTTTGGTGGCCCCCCTGCCGGCCACCGCCTGGGTTGAGCGCGGAGATGTGCGAAGCGCGGTTGCCTGGTGACACATCCTCCACGCTACAGGAAAGAGCAGTGCAGGAAGACCAGGAGGAAGAACAATTGTGTGAACTGACGGCCCCCTCCCGCCCCCTCCCCATCCCAGCTCCCGCTCCCAACACCTGCCATGGCCCCACCACCATTCAATCTGTCCCGCTGCATGGACCCCCTTTCTGGGGAAGAAGAGGGGGAGACCCTCCCTCTCCTTGGCATCTCCAGCTTGGGACTGGTTTCAGCAGCAGATAAACTTAGCCCGAATTTGCCTGCCCCAATCAGCTCATGGCATCCAGCTTACCCATTGCCCAAGGGTGATGGATCTGAACCACAACCCCAGGGCCATGTTTCTATAGTCAGTCACTTTATTCAGCCTTCTCGCCCTGACGGGCTGCTGCGACTTCCCGTTTTCTCTGGGAAGCAGCATGGCATAGTGAATAGAGCTTGGGTCATGGGTTCTAATCCTAGCTCTGCCTTTTTTTTTATAATGGCATTTATTAAGCACTTACTACGTGCAAAGCACTGTTCTAAGCGCCGGGGAGGTTACAGGGTGATCAGGTTGTCCCTCGTGGGGCTCACATTTGTCTGCTGTGTGGCCTTGGACAAGTCACTTCACTTCTCTGGGACTCAATTCCCTTATCTGGAAAATGGGGATTGAAATTGTGAGCCCCACGTGGGACAGGGACTGTGTCCAACTAGATTTGCATGCATCCACCCCAGCGCTTAATACAGTGCTTGGCACAGAGTAAGCACTTAACAAATACCATTTTTACTATTATTCTCTCCTTGTTCTTCCTCCTCCCACCAATGACAAATATTGCTGTCTATTTCCCGACTCCTCTGTGACCTCCTCCAGGACAGGAAACATGTATGTTTCGTTTCTGTTGCCCTTTCCCAAACAGTGCTTCTTACTTCATCCGTACCTGTGATCTATCGATCGAGTGGTCGATCGGGATTCTGGAACTAGCCACTGGGACCGGCCTGACATTTGTGTTTTGAGGCACCGAATGGTCCAGGACATCCGGAGACTGGAGCAGCCTGGGGTATTTAGCTCCTCCTGAGAGACAGAGATAATCCAACAAAGCCGGGAAATGGAAAGTCCTTAAAGAGAGATCCTCCTGCTGCTATGTAAACACCCCTCACCCCCACAGCCAGCCTCTGGTTCTCTTACTCCCCCCGCCCACCTGGTGAGGCGTGTTTATTGGCACAGATGTGTTGGACTGGCGTGCTGAATCACTGGGGAAGAGAGTCAAGGCTGTTGTATGGTCTGTGCTTGAGTCCTGGGGGAGAATCAGGGCGGTCTGTGTTGGAACCCTGGGGGAGAATCAGAGGTGTTGGACTGTCTGCACTGGAGCGGGAATCAGGGATGGAGAAGGGAGAGTGAGAACTGTTGGCTATACTGTTCCAGATGTGAGCCCACTGTTGGGTAGGGACTGTCTCTATATGTTGCCAACTTGTACTTCCCAAGCGCTTAGTACAGTGCTCTGCACACAGTAAGCGCTCAATAAATATGATTGATGATGATGATGGCTAAGGATAGCACTGTACTAAGAGCTTGAGAGAGTACAAGAGAGATCAAAGCTGCATTCCCTGCCCTCAAGGAATTTGCATACTTTTTTTGAGACACTAAGCCTTCCATCCA
This sequence comes from Tachyglossus aculeatus, assembly GCF_015852505.1. Classification (NCBI taxonomy): domain Eukaryota; kingdom Metazoa; phylum Chordata; class Mammalia; order Monotremata; family Tachyglossidae; genus Tachyglossus; species Tachyglossus aculeatus. Next base: position 2,169,289 of record NC_052097.1, on the reverse strand, counting down.
GTCATCTGCCTGACTTCTTCCTCGGGTTGGAGAGAGAAAGATTCCCAATCCTCCTCCTTTCCCTCTTGGCACCTCTGGGCTTTCTTCTCCCCTGGGTCTCTACCCCACCATTGGCTTTCAAGACACCCCCAAAGTCCAGGACAGCTGCTGGACGCATTGTGACCTGGTGTGAAGAGTCATAAAACCTGGGGCTTAGGCCCAGCTCTGCCCCTGGCCTGTTGTGTGACCTTGGGAAAATTATTTCACCTGGGTCAGGGATTGTGTCCGATCTGATTGTACTATCTCTTATCTGTATCTGCTCCAACACTTAGCACAGAGTGTTTAATAAACACTGCACTGATTATCAGTAGCCCAGTTTTATCAACCTCTCAGCTTCTTCGGGCATTTAGTATTTATGGCCATCCTCAGCATTGGGTATATCGGCGGGTTTGATATTTCAGTGTCTGTCCTCCCCATTTGGGTGTAAGCTCTCTGTGAGTAGGAAACATGTCTTTTGCTTCAGTTGTATCTCTCAAGTGTGAGTGAACTGTCTGGTTGTCTCCTCCTACTCTTCTTGTTATTACTACTACTACCATAGCCATTAGGAAGTAGCATGTCCTAATGGAAAGAGCATGGGCCCAAGAGTCAGGCGACCTGGGTTCTAATCCTGGCTCCACCACTTGCCTGGTGAATGACCTTAGACAAGTCACTTGATTTATGTGCTTCAGTTTCCTCATCTGTAAAATACCTGTCCTCCTTCCCTTTTAGACTGTGAGTCCTGTGTGGGACAGGAACTGGGTCTGGGAGCAGTACTACTATTTAATAAGTGCGTACTGTGTACAGTGCACAGTTCTAAGCACTGGGAGAGAATACACAAGTAAGAATTAAGTATGGTCTGAGCTGACTGTATTGTATCTAATACGAACAATTGTGGTATTGAAGGGCTTACCGTGTGCCAGGCATTGTACTAAGCGCTGGTCTGGGGTAGATACAAAAATAACCAGGTTGGACACAGTCCCTATCCCACCTTAGGCTCACATTCTTAATCCCCATTGTACAAGTGAGGAAACTGAGGCCCAGTGAAGTGACTTGCCCTAGGTCACACAACAGAGAAGTGGCAGAGCCAGGACTAGAAACCGGGTGATCCAACTCTCAGGCCAGTACTCTTTCCACTAGGCCACCCTGCTTCCCTATCTGTCCCAGCACTTAGGGACAATACTCGGCACATAGCTAGCACCTGACAAGTACCACAATTGTTGTTGTTATTATTACCGCCGCTGCTTCTGCTCACTCTTCACTCCAAAGCTGTTGGGCAGAGAACATCCCAGCTTGGGTCAAGTGAACAAAGCCTTGCTCCCTCCCCCCAGGAGCTTCCGTAACCTCAGTTTCCCTTATGGAACTGACCCATCAGAACAAACACAGGGCACTTCATTTAGGGAGAAAAGCCAGCTGGCACCAGGGCTGGTTGTGCACAAACCCAGCAGAAGAGGATCTGGGGCTCAGAGGGGACCCGAAGATAAGTGAGTCACCAGTGCTCTGTTAGAAGTAAAAGTTTAAAAGTGGACATTTAAGATGTAAGAACCATGAGGTAATCGTTCCTCTCTAATCAACTTGGATCAGGTTACCTGTTCTTTCTCCTACTTGGAGCCCCATGTGGGACAGACACTATATCTGATCTGATTATATTCTATCTTCTTTCTCCAGGGCTTGTGGTTTAGTGGAAAGAGCACGGGCTTGGAAATCAGAGGTCCTGGGTCCTAATCCAGCCTGTGCCACTTATCATCTGTGTGCCTTTGGGCAAGTCACAACTTCTCTGTGCCTCAGTTCCCTCATCTGTAAAATGGGGATTAAGACTGTGAGCCCCACATGGGACAACCTGATTACCGTGTATCTACCCCCAGGACTTAGTGCTTGGCTCATAGTAAGCTCTTAACAAATACCATCATTATTATTGTTATTATTATTATTACAGTGCTTGGCACATAGTAAGCAACTAAAAATACCACAATTATTATTTTTATTAGGGTTGGAGTTCTACATTTAGCTTTTGGCCTTGGGCCTCCAATTAGATCATCAGCTTCTTGCAGGCAGGAACTTTATCTTCTAGTTCAGTTGTGTGCTCCCAAACCTCTTGGATAGCTTTAAGTAGATATGTTGCCAACTTGTACTTCCCAAGTGCTTAGTACAGAGCCCTGCACACAGTAAGCATTCAATAAATATGATTGAATGAATGAATGAATGAAATAGTACGGCACTTTTCATTCATTCAGTCATATTTATTGAGCGCTTACTTTGTGCAGAGCACTGTACTAAGCACTTGGGAAGGATAGGTTTTCACCGAGTACAGTGCTCAGCACACATCAGGCTGTGTCTATACCGACGCCTGAAAGAAGGAGGTTCTCTCTCATCCTAACAGTGATTTTCATTCATTCAATCGTATTTATTGAGCGCTTACTGTGTGCAGAGCACTGTACTAAGCGCTTGGGAAGTACAACTTGGGGGAAGTACAAGTTGGATTTTCCAGAAAGTGTTGCCTGAGGTCCTCACAGACGGTCCAATGGTTTGTCCGGGATGGGTGAAGGAGATCCCTGCCCTGAGACAGGGGGTTGGAAGAAATGACCCCTTAAAGACCCTCACAGCGACTGTTGGCTTTCGAGTTCTTTGCACCACTGCGGGAGTGAGCAAAGAAGCAGTGTGGCCTAATGGAAAGAGCATTGGCCTGGGAGCCAATCCCAACTCTGCCACTTGTCTGCTGTATGAACTTGGACAAATCACAACTTCTGGGTGCCTCCGTTATTTCATCTGTAAAGTGGGGATTGACAGCCTAGTATCTTGTATCTACCCCAGTACTTAGTAGAGTGCCTGGAATATAGTAAGCACTTAAGTGCCACTAAAAACAACAACAAAAAAAGAGAAGGCGAGTCTGGGAGGAGCAAAGGGTGCAAGCTGGGGAATGGTGAGTGAAGAGAGTTAATATGTTTGGTAGAGTGTGCTGGCGGAGAGAAACTGGAAGGCAGTCAGTCAGTGGTATTTACTGAGAACTTACTGTGTGCAGAGCACTTGGGAGAATTCATTACAACATTGTACTTTCCCTAGTGTTTAGTGAAGTGCTCTGCACAAAAGTGCTCAGTAAATACCGTTGACTGGTAGACACATCCCCTGCCCATGAGGAGCTTACAGTCTAGAGTGGGAGACCAACATTAAAATAAAATTATGGATATATACCTAAGAGCAGCGGAGCTGAGGATAGGGTGAATATCAAGTGCTTAAAAGGTAGAGGTCCAAGTGCAGAGGCGTTACAGAAGGGAGAAGGAGTAAGGGAAATGAATCTGTGGCTGTTGTGTCAAAGTAGGAGGTACAGTTCTGGATTTAAGCCATTTTTTTTAGGGTGTGCATCTCCCCCTTGCATGCAATAAAGCTTGGCTAGGTTGTGATTATTGTTGTTGTTGTGAGCTGCACTAAGTACCGCAGTGGTTGTCCAATAATCAGATGAGACGTGTTCCTTTTCCCGTCCGAGCCTTCCCATAATGATGGTATTTGTTAAGCACTTACTATGTGCAGAGCACTGTTCTAAGCGCTGGGGGGATACAAGATGATCAGGTTGTCCTACATGGGGCCTCACAGTCTTAATCCCCATTTTTCAGATTAGGGAACCGAGGCACAGAGAAGTTAAGTGACTTGCCCAGAGTCACACAGCTGGCAATTGGCGGAGCAGGGATTTGAACCCATGACCTCTGACTCCAAAGCCCATGTTCTTTCCACTGAGCCACACTGCTTCTTCCCCATCTGAGGGAGGGAGAGCATGGGTCTTCACAATCCCTCCCCTCCCCTGCCACAGCGATGTGAGATGACCTCAGAAGCAGCATGGCCTAATGGAATGAGCTCGAGCCTGGGGTTCTAACCCCGGCTCCACCACACGTTGGGCAATAAACTTAACGTCTCTGTGCCTCATTCCCTCATCTGCAGTGTGGCTCAGTGTAAAGAGCTTGGGCTTTGGAGTCAGAGGTCATGGGTTCAAATCCCAGCTCTGCCACTTGTCAGCTGTGTGACTTTGGGCAAATCACTTAACTTCTCTGTGCCTCAGTGACCTCATCTGTAAAATGGGGATTAAGACTGTGAGCCCCCCGTGGAACAACCTGATCACCTTGTAACTTCCCCAGCTCTTAGAACAGTGCATAGTAAGTGCTTAATAAATGCCATTATTATTATTATCATCTGCAAAATGACGACTCAGTGATCTCCCTCCTACTTAGACAGTGAGCCCCATGCGGGACTTATAGTTACCCCAGCACTTAGTATCGTGCTAAAGGCTTAACAAATAACATTATTGTTATTATTACTATTATGACCGGTGTGAAAGTGCTCAGGGACAATAGAAGTGAGTTAGAGCGTCCGATGGTATTGCTGCAGCTGCTGCTGGGGTGGTTGTTTTCCCACCCCAGACCCAAGCTGGTCCGGATCTCCGAATGAGGTGGGCCGCTGTCCAAAGGCTATCAGAGCTCCGTACTGATCCTTCCCTCCAAAGGCGGCTTCCTTTTGCTCCCAGGCGTCCTTTCACCCAGCAGTTTCCTCCAGCATCCATAGTACCAGCTGCCCGGGCCAACACGTTTCCTGCAAAATCCGAATCCTCCAGGGTTGACCTGAGGCTGCTACTCGCCTGTGAAGTCACAGTAAATGTGGGTCTTCCCTGATGGCCAGATTGTACAAGAGGCATTTGTTATTTTGTTTTTTTTTTCTAAAGATTAGCTCACCCCAGTTAACAATGGCTGGAGAAAACAGAGGCAGCCAGCACCTGAACAAATCAACCCTTTGTTTCAGCAACTTCTGGTTTTGATATCATTTGCAGGCCGCCCTGGTAAGCCGATTCCCATAAAGCGGCTTGGAAAACCCTTAGATGGGCCGACCCCAAGTCCCAGGTTAGCTCGAATGCTACTGGATTTCTGTAGTAATCATAATAATGTTGGTGGTGTTTATCACACGTTTTACTACACACTAAGCACTACGGTAAGTATAAGAGAATCAGAGCACCCAAAGAGGGAAGGAGAGCAGGCATTGTATGGCATTTTAGAGACAAGGAAGCTGAGGCACTGATCAATCAATCAATCAATCGTATTAATTGAGTGCTTACTGTGTGCAGAGCACTGTACTAAGCGCTTGGGAAGTACAAGTTGGCAACATATAGAGACAGTCCCTACCCAACAGTGGGAAGTCGGGTGAATTGTCTGAGGTCACATAGGAGGCAAGAAGTGGATTGGGCCTAGCAGCTAGGTTTTCTGCCTCCTGTTCCCATGTTTTTTGCATTAGCCCAAGTTACTTTGGGTAATAATAATGGAATAATAAGTGTTTTTATTGAACAGTTTTTTATATGCCTAAATGCCACACTGACTTCCTGCCCCAGGGCATTCTAGGACCTAACCTTTCCTTCCCCTGTGTCCTGCCCCCTCTACTTTGCCGTCAGTCATCCCTCAAACCCAGCCACGGATCCGCACTCCCCTCATCTTGTCCCCCTGCATAAGGGGCCAGGTGCCTTCGTTGGGAATTCAGTCCTCGCAATATCAGGGAATCCTGCCAGTCCGATCCTTAGATGGGCCGCCGTTTCAATCTTGGAGCTGCCACCCCCAGCACGCCCGGGGTGGTCACTAGCCCCAAACGGAAATCCCAGGGCCACCACGAGGCCTGGAAAGAAAAAGACCATTCTCATTCATTCATTCGTTCAATCGTATTCAGTGAGTACTTTCTGTGTGCTATTATCGACAAGTAGGGAGCAAAATAAGTTAACCGGTGTAAATCGGCCGCGGGGTTCGAGAACCCAAGGTGGTGACGAGGATAGGAATAATGATTCGGAGACCTGACTTCAGATATAACAGTAGAGGTAAAAAACCTGACTGGTCGCCGAGAAGTACGAGTGAGGGAAGCACCATGGCTCAGTGGAAAGAGCACGGGCTTTGGAGTCAGAGGTCATGGGTTCAAATCCCAGCTCCGCCACTTGTCAGCTGTGTGACTTTGTGCCTCAGTTACCTCATCTGTAAAATGGGGATTAAGACTGTGAGCCTCCCGTGGGACAACCTGATCACACTGTAAACTCCCCAGCGCATAGAACAGTGATTTGCACATAGTACGCGCCTAATAAAGGCCATTTTAAAAAAAAAAGTCCCAATCCCAGCAGCTTCTTCCCTTTTATTTGGTTCCCCATCTGAGCTACCAAAGGATTCCCGGGTGTGTGAAACTTTGGCACCCTGTTGTCTGGAGATGTTAGCAGGAGACATCTCCCACACAGGATGGGGTCATCTCAGACAGGGCATAGCCGCTTTGATCAGTGGCAGCCCTCCTCAATTACAGGATCTTCCTTGAGGCCTATTCCTTCCATACCCTGTTGTTAAGCCCTGCATACAATGGAGTCGTTTATGGAAAATGCAGTCAATGCCGCTTCTGCTGGAGTAGGCTTGGGGGGACAACAGTGCACAACACCAAACTAAGCGTTTGAGTGAGGACAATATAACAATAAACAGACACATTCTTTGCCCACAACGAGTTTACAGTCTGGAGAAGCAGCGTGGCTCAGTGGAAAGAGCACGGGCTTTGGAGTCTGAGGTCATGGGTTCAAATCCAAACTCCGCCAACTGTCAGCTATGTGACTTTGGGCTAGTCACTTCTCTGGGCCTCAGTTACATCATCTGTAAAATGGGGATTAAAGCTGTGAGCCCTCCGTGGGACACTCTGAGCACCTTGTAACCTCCCCAGGGCTTAGAACAGTGCTTTGCACATAGTAAGCGCTTAACAAATACCATCATTATTATTATTATTATTATTAGAGGGGCATATATAACAATAAACAGACACATTCCTTGCCCACAACGAACTTACAGTCTGGAGAAGCAGCGTGGCTCAGTGGAAAGAGCACAGGCTTTGGAGTCAGAGGTCATGGGTCCAAATCCCGGCTCCGCCAACTGTCAGCTGTGTGACTTTGGGCTAGTCACTTAACTTCTCTGGGCCTCAGTTACATCATCTGTAAAATGGGGATTAAAGATGTGAGTCCTCCGTGGGACAATCTGATCACCTTGTAACCTCCCCAGGGCTTAGAACAGTGCTTTGCACATAGTAAGCGCTAAACAAATACCATCATCATCATTATTATTATTAATAGAGGGTCATATATAACAATAAACAGGCACATTCCTTGCCCACAACGAGTTTACAGTCTGGAGAAGCAGTGTGGCTCAGAGGAAAGAGCAAAGGCTTTGGAGTCAGGGGTCATGGGTCCAAATCCCGGCTCCGCCAATTGTCAGCTGTGTGACTTTGGGCAAGTCACTTAACTTCTCTGGGCCTCAGTTACCTCATCTGTAAAATGGGGATTAAAACTGTGAAACCCCCCCCCCCCCACCCCCGTGAGACAATCTGATCACCCTGTAACCTCCCCAGGTCTTAGAACAGTGCTTTGCACATAGTAAGCACTTAACAAATACCATCATCATTATTATTATTAGAGGGGGAGGCACATTAATATGAATAAATAAAATAAATGACAGATATTTACATAAGTGCTGCGGGGCTGGAGGGAGGATGAATAAAAGGTTCAAGTCCGGGTGACACGGAGGAAGTGGGAGAAGAGGAAAGGAAAATTTAGGGAAGGCCTCTTGAGGGAGATGTGCTTTCAATAAGGCTTTGAAGGCAGGGGGAAGACTCATTATCTGCCAGATTTGAGGAGAGAGAGCTTTTCAGGTCTTGCCAAAGGTCTCGGGGACTGGTTCTGAGCTGCTCCTTGTGCCAGTGACGGTGGCAGCAGGTGGGCAGCATGCAGGAGGGGCAGCCTGTTCCCACGGGACTGGGGGAGGGAGCTATCGCTGCCTGTGCCCCGCGACACAGGCAGTGGCAGCACGCAAGATACGCGCTGCCAGAAGGCACTTAGCAACCTTCCCAGGCACCGGGTGCCACGGGGATGAGGCGTGGCCCCCCATGGGTCAGAGCGCTGGCACAGCCCCAGGTATGCCGCCCCCAACTACTTGGGAGAGAGGCCTGCTCCCCTGGCATCTGTGTGCCCATTAAGGCAAATGGGTTTTTTGGTCTTCTAATGGATTTGTTGGACCGGACCGGTCCCGGTGGGCTGGGGAGAGGGTGGAGGGGCAGCTTGGAAATCGGTGACATCAGGGAGGGTGGGTGCAGTGCCAGCAGAGCGGCCTGGGGCTCTGGGCGCTGAGGATGCCCACCCCAAGGGACCAAGGCGGAGTCTGCACCGCACTGAGCTGCATAGGCCGTGGCACCTTTAGCTCTTTCCATCTTTCCCGCCCTGCTTGGCTGTGAGCCCCACTTGCAATGGAATCAGGGTCTGCTCTGATTGGCTTGTGCCCACCCCAGTGCCCATTGTTTAGCACCTTGCAAGGGCCCACATATTTTATTATCTTTTTTACTATTGATCCGATGAGACTCGGTTGGCTTTCACCAATGGCTGGAGGCAAGTGACAGGATAGTAATTCCTCTGACTGTACTGATTCTGAGGAGAGAGAGAGAGAGAGAGAGAGAGATTGTGTATGTGTGAGAGAGAGAGAGAGTGAGTGAGTGAGTTATGGCTATTGTTTCCTTCCCATCAGGCTATAAATCCCCCTCAAAACCGGTTCCTCAAATCCAGAATAGTCCCTACATTAATCCTGATCTGCCAAACCATGTTTGGGTTCTAATCCTGGCTCTGCCACTTGTCTGCTGTGTGACCTTGACAAGTCACTTCACTTCTCTGGGCCTCAGTTACCTCATCTGTAAAATGGGGATTAAGACTGTGAGCCCCGCATGGGACACGTATTGTGTTTAGCCTGACTAGCCTGTATCTACCCCGGCGCTTAGAACAGTGCTTGACATAGTAAGCGCTTAACTAATACCATTAAAAAAGTCATGTCCTGCCCCTCATTCATTAAATCATTTAAGAAGCAGCATGGCTCAGTGGAAAGAGCGCGGGCTTTGGAGTTAAAAGTCAGGGGTCCAAATCTCAGCTCCACCAGTTGTCAGCTGTGTGACTTTGGGCAAGTCACTTAACTTCTCTGTGCCTCAGTTACCTCATCTGTAAAATGGGGATTAAGGCTGTGAGCCCCCCGTGGGACAACCTGATCACCTTGTAACCTCCTCAGCGCTTAGAACAGTGCTTTGCACATAGTAAGCGCTTAATAAATGCCATCATTATTATTCAGTCAATCGCATTTATTGAGCACTTACTGTGTACAGAGCACTGTACTAAGCACTTGGGAAAGTGCAATGCAACAATAAACAGACACATTCCCCGCCCTCCTAAAAAGTAGTAATTGTGGTATTAAGGGCCAGGCATTGTGCGAATGCCTGGGGTAGAGACAGTGCAATCAGATTGGACACAATCCCTGACCTACCTGGGGTTTACAGTTAAAAGGGGAGGGAAAACAGATGAGGAAACTAAGTCCCAGGAAGGTGGAGAATCTTGCCCTTGGTCACAGAGCGAGTGGTATTGCTGCCATTGGAAGCCAAGTTTCCTAACTTCTAGTACTGTGCTCTTTCCTTTAGGATACCCTGCTTCTCAAAGCCCTCTGCCAATCGACTTCCTCCAAGAAGTCTTCCCTGATTAACCCTCTGCCAGGGGCAGGTCTCTAGGTGTCTTGCCCCCCCCCCGCCAACCCGCTACACTGGACTATTGTGTCTCTGCTCAAGGGCCCTGGAGATTGCTCTTTGTGGACAGGGAACGTGTCTACCAACTCTGTTACGGTGTACTTTCCCAAGTGCTTAGTACAGTGCTTTGCACGCAGTAAACACTTGATAAATAATAATAATAATAATAATAATGATGTTGGTATTTGTTAAGCGCTTACTATGTGCAAAGCACTGTTCTAAGCGCTGGGGGGAACACAAGGAGATGAGGTTGTCCCATGTGGGGCTCACAGTCTTAATCCCCGTTTTACAGATGAGGGAACTCAGGCACAGAGAAGTGAAGTGACTTGCCCAAGGTCACACAGCAGACATGTGGGGGAGGTGGGATTCGAACCCATGACCTCTGACTCCCAAGCCCGCACTCTTTCCACTGAGCCACGCTGCTTCTCTGTACTTAGCGCTGAGGTGGACACAAGCAAATCGATAAATGTGATTGAGTGATCGGTCCTGGCCAACTACTCCTCTGGGGTGGGTCTGGTTCTCATCCTTTCCAAAATGCCCCCCTCCCCACTCCCACCGGGCCTCTCCCACTGATCAGCTCGGCACCTGGCCGGCTTCTGGTCCTGTCCGGAACGTTGAGAAATGCTCCAAGAATCCGGCAGGAACCAGAGGAAAGCAAACAGCAGCCTGTAATTTCAGCCACCTGGCTGGGACCACGGCCGAGGAAAGGGGCGGGCTGGTTGCTGAAGGCTTGCAGGCCTGAGGCTCATGGGTCAGCAAAAATCCTGACTCCCAGAGCCTCCGCTCCAGGATGACTTGGTAAATCCAGCATCCATCACCCTCGCTGCCGAGCCCTCCCCAACCCCAGCCCCGGGGGCAGGTTTGGCGGGGAGGGGACAGGAGGACCAGAAGTTGGGGCCGAGATCCGAGAGGCAGGGGTCACCTCAGCCGGCAGAGAAACATCTAGACTTTCCTGATGTCCCCCTCAAAGGGGTCAGCAGAGACTAAGTTATTGGAAAGTGGACCGGGATATGGACAGGTGTCAGACAATAATATTTATTGAGCGCTTACTGTATGGAGAGTACAATAGAACAATAAACAGGCACATTCCCTGCCCACAACGAGCTTACAGTCTTGAGGTGGAGCAGGCAGACATTGGAGGTGGCGCAGCAGGGGGCCGGACCTGCGTGGACCCGAAAGAGGTAGCCAGTGGCATATCGGGGAGGGTGAGTGACTTGGGGGAACTCAGGCTCGAAAGCCAGCCTAGCCCAAGTGGGAGGAAGGATGTGGCTTGGATAGAAGGGTGGCAAGCCGTACGGGGCCCCCGGCAGAACGGAAGCACCCTATGGGCAGGGTGCTCGTCTCAGTCTTCTCATATTCTGTCCCAAGCGCTCAGTACAGGGAGCACCACTCCCCCAGGGCGCTGAGTAAATACCACGGCTCCCAGGTCCACGGACCGGCCAAAGGGTGAGTGGCTGTAGGTGCTGAGTTTGGATCAAGTGGGTGGGCCTTTTGTGGGAGAAGCACAGGAGGCACCATCTTCATGGAAAGGGTTATGGGGAGCTCTCCTCTCCAAGCACATTGACTAAGGGGATTTGCGAGGACATACCCTCACAGAGAAGCAGCATGGCGAATGGATAGAGTTGTGGGTTCTAATTCCGGCTCTGCCAATTGTCTGCTGTGTGACCTTAATAATAATAATTATGGTATTTATCAAGCGCGTACTAGATGCAGGCTCCATACTAAGCACTGGGGTGGGTACAAGCAAATCGGGTTAGACACAGTCCCTGTGGGGTTCAGAATTTCAAACCCCATTTTGCAGATGAGATACTGAGGCCCACAGAAGTGAAGTTTCTTACCCAAGTTCCCATAGACAAGTGATGGAGCGGGATTGGAACCCATGAACTTCTCACTCCCAGGCCCGTGCTCTATCCACAAGTCACTTCACTTCTCTGGGCCTCAGTTACTTCATCTGTAAAATGGGGATTGAGACTGTGAGTCCCATGTGGGACAGGGACTATGTCTAACCTGATTTGTTGTATCCACCTCAGCACCTAGTACAGTGCCTGCCATGTAGTAAACACTTAACACATGCCGTTGTTATTGTTTGTGAAAGGAAAACAGCCTCATCTCTCTCCTAAACCCTGATATTCCCACACCAGTCAGGATAGAGATGAGTTTTCCCTTCTCCCCCCATTTCAGAAATTGCGCTCCCATCCAAATCGCCACGGATTAGCTGGGATGGGAGAGAGTCAGGTCAGAGCAGACCAGCCTCTGTGGTGGTCCTGGCGGGCCAGACTGGGTGCCCTGTTGGACTCCCTAATCATGATAATTATGGAATTTGTAAAGCACTTACTGTGTGCTGAGCTCTGTGCTTAGCCCTGGGGAAAATAGAAGATAATCAGATAGAGTCCCTGCCCTACATGGGGCTCATGGTCTAAGGGGGAGGAAGAACAGATATTGAGTCGTGGGACCATCATCAGTCGTATTTATTGAGCGCTTACTATGTGCAGAGCACTGTACTAAGCGATCCACCTCGCTGTACCATAATAGTTAGAGAAGGACCATACAACACCTCTGCTTCTCTCCTCTCCATCCCTGACTCTCTGCAGTGACCTGACATGGAGGCCCAGAAAAGTGAAGTGAATTTGCCCAAGTCCATCCAATGGGCGACTGGTGGAACTGGGATTAGAATCCATTTCCTCTGACTCCCAGTCCCGGGTGCTTATGTGGACTGGACACCTGGCTCACACTGGATGCTGTCCCAGAAGCCCTGCTGTGTGCAGGTCTCTGGATCAGGCTCAGGGGGAACAGACGGGGACTAAGCATGCTGACTGTTGTGTGGTTAAAAGAGTGAAAGCATGGCTCTGAGCGGTCATCACAAGGGAGTTGGCCAAAATGAATAATAAACCAGAAGATAAGGGCCTGGGAAGCCTGGGAAACTGAGGGAAGGGCCAGAAAGGCAAAGAATCAGCTGGGGATTCGGAGTTTAAAACAGACACAGTTCAAGTAGGAGGAGCAGCCCGGCCTAGTGGAAAAAGCTCAGGACTGGGAATCGGGGACCTGGTTTCTAGTCTCAGCTCTACCACTTGCCGGCCAGGTGACCTTGGCCAGGTGACCTTGGACCTGGTTTCTAGTCTCAGCTCTACCACTTGCCTGCCAGGTGACCTTGGACAGGTGACCTTGGACCTGGTTTCTAGTCTCAGCTCTACCACTTGCCTGCCAGGTGACCTTGGACTAGTCACTTAATTTATCTCAAAAATTCCTCATCTCTCAGATTTTTCTCCCTCCCCCTTTAGGCTGTGAGCCCCATGTGGTGCTGCAGGGGCTGTGGTCCTGATTATCTCGTGTCAGCCCCCGGTGCCTAGATTACAGTGGTTGTATCTACCCTCTGTAATAATAATAATAATGATGGCATTTATTAAGCGCTTACTATGTGCAAAGCACTGTTCTAAGCGCTGGGGACGTTACAAGGTGATCAGGTTGTCCCACGGGGGGCTCACAGTCTTCATCCCCATTTTGCAGGTGAGGGAACTGAGGCACAGAGAAGTTAAGTGACTTGCCCAAAGTCACACAGCTGACAATTGGCGGAGTCGGGATTTGAACCCATGACCTCTGACTCCAAAGCTTCTCTAGACTGTAAGCTCCTTGTGGGCCAGGACCATGTCTACCAGTGCTGTTATATTGTACTCTCCCAAGCACTTAGTATAATCCTCTGCACACAGTAAGCACTCAATAAATACCACTGACTGAGCAACAGTAAGGGCTTAACAAAGACCATCTTTATTATCATTCTCTAAGCAGATTTGAGGTGCGTTTCACTTCCTCGCCAGTGTTCACGAACCGATGCCTTCTGGGTGAACTCTCGGGGAGGGGCGAAAGAGGCATCTTCGGGGTCAACGGTCAGCGTATCTGGGCGCGGCCCGGGAGGAGGGAAGTGCCGAGATGACAGCCTCACGGTCTCCAGGGTCCTGAGCTACCCGTTAATTTAATTATAGAATTTGTTATGCGCTCACTGTGTACCAGGCACTATTCTAAGCACTGGGGTAGATACAGGATAATTGGGTTGGACGCAGTCCCTGTCCCACATGGGACTCACAGTCTTAATCCCCATTTTCCGGATGAGGGAACTGAGGCCCGGAGAAGTGAGGTGACTTGCCCAAGATCACACAGCAGAGCTCGTTGTTGGGTAGGGACTGTCTCTATATGTTGCCAACTTGGACTTCCCAAGCGCTTAGTGCAGTGCTCTGCACACAGGAAGCGCTCAGTAAATACGATTGAATGGATGACAGTGGCAGAACTGGGATTGGAACCCAGGTCCCCCCAACTCCCAGGCCCATACTCCACCCACGAGGCCTTGCTGCTCCTCAGTCGCAAAGGCCAAGGGCAGGAATGCCACCAGCTCTGCAGGACTGTGGAGAAGGGAGCTCTCTAAGGTGACCGAGGCTGTTTGTTTCAGTTTGCAACACCCCAGCGGAATGTCTAAATCCCCCAAATGCTGTTTTAATTGGACTGATAAGAACAAGCAACATTCTTTGTTGTGTTTGCTTTGGCAAGCCGGATTTTGTTTTGATTTTTAATCAGATCTACATTTTGATCCAGATACGACATAGGAGAACTCTTTGTGAGACCATAGCATACCCGTCGTGACCTTGGGCCAGTCCAGTGCCCCATCCAGGCCAGGACTCTTGCTTATATGGAGGCACCAGGATGCTTGGGAGAACTGGGTATTGGGTCCCCTCCTGGATCCCCCCACCCCCCCGCCATGCTCTCGTGGTTAAGGAAGGACCACGCAACATCCCCTACTCACTCCTCTCCATCCCTGACTCTCTGCGGTGACCTAACATGGAACATTTAACACCCCCGACTCTCCCTTCTCCATCCCGGATTCAATAATGTCCTCCAAAATGTCCTTGCAGGGACCATCCAACACCTCTGACTCTCCCCGAATGACCCAGCACGGACCATCCCACACCCCGTTCTCTCCCTCAGCGACCCAGCACAGACCATCCAACCCCCCTGACTCTCTTCTTCCCATCTGTTACTCTCCCCTTACATACTTCCCTTCAAATCATTTATTCAGATTCTTCTTGAACTCATCGCTGTTTTCTGCCCAACCCTCTACCGGTGATAGCAAACTCCACGTTCCAAAATTCACCACGGGGCAGAGTGCTTTCTCTCTGCTTGGTTTGAACCCGCCATAGTCAAACTCCAGCAGGTGCCCCTCTGCCCCATCACTGACGTCTTTGCCAATGATAATTTACCTACCTCCACCCTTCACAATGCCATAACTTGGTCTGTGTCTTCACCTCTCCCCACTGCGGGCTCTGAGCCCCTGCAGGATGCTTCCTCTCCCAGTCTATCCATCAACCAGTACACTGTATTGAGCACCAACTCTATGCAGAGCACTAACTCTCCTAAGCACTTGGGAGAGTACAACAGAGTTGGAATACCCTATCCCTGCCTTCAATAGAGAAGCAGCGTGGCCTAGTGGATAGAGCACAGGTCTGGAAATCAGAAGGTCATGGGTTCTAATCCTGGCTCCCTCACTTGTCTGCTGTGTGGTGTTGGGCAAGGCACTGTACTTCACTGTGCCTCAGTTCCCTCACCTGTAAAATGGGGAGTAAGACTGTGAGCCCCATGTGGGACAGGGACTGTGTCCAACCCGATTTGCTTGTATCCACTCCAATCAATCAATCAATCAATCGTATTTATTGAGTGCTTACTGTGTGCAGAGCACTGTACTAAGCGCTTGGGAAGTACAAGTTGGCAACATATAGAGACAGTCCCTACCCAACAGTGGGCTCACATCTAGAAGGGGGAGATAGAGACCCAAACATATTAACAAAATAAAATAGAATAGATATGTACAGGTAAAATAAATAAATAGAGTAATAAATATGTACAAACATATATATATTTATATATATATACAGGTGCTGTGGGGAAGGGAAGGAGGTAAGACGGGGGGATGGAGGGGGGACAAGGGGGAGAGGAAGGAGGGGGCTCAGTCTGGGAAGGCCTCCAGCGCTTAGTACAGTGCCTGGCACATAGTAAGTGCTTAACGAATACCACAGTTATCATTATTATTATTTCGAGGAGTTTACGATCCAGGAGGGGAGGCTGTCACTAAAACAATTAACTGATAGGAGGAAGAAACTGGAAAAGAGGATACATGAATGCACGTACACTTAGGTAGTACAGTACGTAAGTTGAGATGGGCAGAAATGTTCCCGGTAGGTGAGTGTTTCAGGGCAGAGCTGAAACGGTGGTTGGGACAATCTTGTTTTTTTAAATTTTTTGTTTTTATTATGGTATTTGCTAAATGCTTACTATGTGCCAGGCATTCCATCATATTTATTGAGCACTTACTGCGTGCAAAGCACCGTACTAAGTGCTTAGGAGAGTACAGTATAGCAATAAACAGACACATCCCCTGCCTACAACGAGCTTACAGTCTAGAGACTGTATTAAGCGCTGGGGTAGATACAAGCTAATTAGGTTGGACACAAGTCCACGTCGCACATGTGGCTCACAATGCCTTTGGTTGCCTATCCTTGGTCCAGGGACGATCTTGGTTTTCTTTTTTTGGTCCCATTTCATCTCTTTCCTGACTGGTGTGCAGCCAGGATGGGGAGGGGTGGCCAGGGTTCCCGGCTAATGAAATGATTTGCAGGAGGAAAGGCACAGGGGGATGAAATCTCTGGGGGTCCCGGGTCACTGAAGAATGAGCAGGGGTTGGCTGGCTCCCAGCTATGTATGTGACCTCTTTTTTTTTATTTTCCTAGGGTATTTGATAAGTGCTTACTATGCATCAAGTGCTGTTCTAAATGCTGAGGGAGACGCAAGCTAATAATTTTGAATACAGTCCCTGTCCCATGTGGGGTTCACAGTCAAGTAGGAGGGGGAAGGTATTGAATCCCTATTCTTTGCAGTTGAGTAAACCGAGGCACAGAGAAATCGACTTGCCCAAGGTCACAAAGTATGCGATAGCAGAGCCAGGGTGAGAACCCAGGTCTTCTGGCATTTATTAAGTGCTTTCTATGTGCCAGGCACTGTACTTATCCACTAGGCCACACTGCTTCCCAGCCTTCAACCCCTCTGAGGGAAGAGAGCAGATCGGGTGGGACAAATCTGGCCTTGGACAGTGTGGAGAGAGACAGCTTTCAGCTCAGAACCAGGGCAGGGACAGAGCTCAGCAACTTAAGTCCCAGTAGACGTGTGCACAGAGGATTGTTATCTCCATTTCCTCATCCGTAAAATGGGGATTCAGTACCTGTTCTCCATCCTACTCACTGTGAGTCCCATGTGAGACAAGGACTGTGTCTGACCTGATGATCTTGTATTACCCCATTACTTTAAACAGTGACTGGTACATAGTAAGCACTTAACAAAAATGATAATAATAATAACAATCCAGAAACCTGAGGAAATGTGGCAACAGCAGCAGAAGATCTTGGGTTTTCATGGTATTGTTCAGTGTGGACTAGTGGAAAGAGCCCGGACCTGAGTTCTAACCCTGGCTTTGCTACTTGCCCAAAGTGTGACCTTGGGTTAGTCACTTAGCTTCTCTGGGTCTCAGTTTCCTCACCTGTAAAATAGGAGTTAAATCCCTGTCTTCCCTCCCACTTACACTGTGAGCCCAATGTGGGACAGGAACTGTGTACGACTTGATTATTTTAGTATGGTGCTTAGCACAAAGAGCTTAACAAATACTACAATTATAATTATTTATTATTATTCTCCTTCCTGCCTCCACTCTCTGTACATAATCTGTGTCTGCCTTCCCCCATTAGAATGTAAGCTCCTTTAGGGCAGGCGCTGTGTCTTCTACTTTGGTGGTACTCTCCGTGTACCAGTGATTGACTGGAGGAAGACTGGGTGCGACTGGTGGGCATGAAGGAAGGCATTGGCTGGCCACTTAGCACTCATTAGGATACCAGCAAAGTTGGGAGTCTGCAATTTTGGGGGTGCAAAGGAAAGGCAAGGGGGGGTGAATCAACAGACTCTGACACAACCCCCGTCTTTCGATGTCCTGAGAGAGGCAGTGCTGCCTAGTGGAAATGATGGGGAGTTGGGAGATCTGGGTTTGAGGCCCAGCTCTTCCTCTAGCCTGCTGTGTGATGTTGGACAAGTCACTTGCCCTTTGGGCCTCCGTTTTCTCTCCTGTTAAGTGGGGGTAAGATCCCCACTCTTCCTCCTTCTAAGAGGCGCAGGGTGGGAAAGGGGCTGCCCGATCTGACCATCATGCCTGCCCCTGATTAGCGTTCCATAAAGCCGTCGAGCATCATCACTGTAGCCGTAGCGTCTCCATGCGGATGTCCCCCACCGGCCAGACGGCCACTTCCTCATCTCGCCACGGCTGCTGATTTTCCCAACAGCCGTGGAATCGACCGGCCCCACAGCGGGATCCCCGTCCAGGTGCTGAGCTCCAAGTGCCGAAGGAGCCTGGACACCCCGGCCTGCCCGACACAGAACGCCGGGGGCGAGGGAACCCCCAAGAGGGGAGATCTGGAGAAACCAGAAGGTAGACGAAGCCTGCCTCCACCCCACAGGCTCTAGTGGAAGATTAGGGAACCCCACCACATGGTGGGGGGATGGCAGCTGGTTCCCCCAGCCATCTGTCCCTGTCACTTCTGATTACCTGTGTCAGACGTGCCCCCCCGGAGGGCAGCAGGAGCAGTTCCTGTGACTCCCCGTTCCTCACTCCCTAGTGGGCAGAGGGTAGTTATCCCTGAGGGCTAGGAGAGTGCAAGATGGCTTCTGGGGAGAAGCAGAACAGATTTGCAAAGCTGGAAGCCCTGGAGCCACTGGAAAGGAGCAGTATGAGTCTTAATTCCCTCCTCTAGAATCCGCTTCCAGCCTCTTTCCCCCAGGCTTGTAGGCCTGACGGGACACTGAGGGGCCCAGGGTGGTGGGGAGGGGGGAAAGGGGGGCCCGGGGGGCCCTGAGGGTACCCTGTCATCACGAGGAGGGCCCGGGAGAGGAAAGGCGAGGGAGTTGGCAGAAGGCGAGGCCCCAGCAGGGATTAGGTGAGAAAGTCAGTTGTGGGGTGGGCAGCCAAGTTGTCAGGCTTCACCTTGAGTTCCTTTGGGTTGTGGGGGGGAACTCCCTCACCCCCAGCATGCCTGCCCCTTCCCCAGTTGGGGTTCCCATTTCATAGATGAGGAAACCAAGAACCAGAAAGGTTAAGTGACTTGTCTAAGGCCATTCAGCTGGCCAGTGGCAGAGCTGGAAACAGAATCTGTTACTGCTGGTCCCTTCGGGTAGCAGGACCATCCCACTCGGTAGCCATTAATGAAGGGACTACAAGCCTGGATCATTGCACATGACAGATCCGCTTTATTAACATGTCCCACTGGCTCTACGTGCCAGGGAAACCAGCCCAGCATAATCCAGTAGGCAACCTCGTCACCCCTACCCTGCACACAAAAGGCTTGCACTTTCTAGATCTAAAGAAATCCAAACTCCCAAAGGCTTCCCAATCCCCTCCTCCTCTTAGTTCCCAATTCAGCAAAGAATCCTGCATGGTGAGCAAATTTCCAATTTCTTCTGAGAACAGTGTGTTGGAATGACAAATTCTTGCTCCGGGGTTGTAACCGATCCTGATTTCGACCCCGTCAGATGCCCATGTGAGGGAACCCTTTCCCGGAAATCCTGTCCTGGTGCCTCCACCATTGGATGACAGTATGCGGGAACCCTTTTGCTGAGAGATCTTAATGTTGATGCCGTTTAGTGGGAACTGAAGAAGAAGTTTCCCCTTGAGCAGTTTCAGGGGTGACAAGACTGTCTGCCATCCCCACTCCAGACTGATGCAGATGCCATGCGGGTATCTTGCTGCCCTTCTTCAGAAGCTGGCATGGGGCACGTGCCCAGTGGCCCATTGGATCAGTGATAACAGACCCTAGGTTCCCATATTCCCAGTCCAGTGCTATTAATAATAATTGTGGTATTAAGTGCTTACTTCGTACCTAGCACTGTACTTTGGACTAGGGTATATACAGAATAATCAGGTCAGGGACAATCCTTGTTCCACCCGAGGCTTGTGGTCAAAGTAGGAGGGAGCATTGGTATTGAATCCCCATTTTGCAGATGAGGAAGCTGAAGCACAGAGAAGTTAAGTGACTTCCCCAAGGTCACCCAGCAGGTATATGGTGGAGCCGGGATTAGAGCCCAACCTCCTCCGATTCCCAGGCCTGTGCTCTCTCCACTAAGCCCCAAAGTCCTTCACACTGCTCTTTCCACTAAGCCATAGTGCCAATCTCCCCCATTTTACAAGTGAGGAGTCTGTGGCCCAGAGAACTCAAGTAGCTTGGCCGAGATCACCCAGCAGAATTGCAGCAGAAATTGGGGGCTTGGGGGAAGAGAGAGGTTGGAGAGAAGTAATAATATAGATAATTTAATATTACATAATAAAACAATATGAATTACTTATATTAATGTCTATCTCCCCCTCGAGACTGTAAGCTCAGTATGGGCAGGGACTGTATCTACCAACTCTGTTGTACGTACTCTCCCGAGCACTTAGTACAGTGCTCTGCATATAGTAAGTGCTCAATAAATACAATTGATTGAGAGCTCAGTCCTACCCAAAAGGTTAAAACTCTAACTCAGGGAGTTTTATGTTGGCAATTTTCCACCCCTCCCTTGCCCCCATTCACCTCTGGGGTCATCTTATCTGGCCAGAGTACATTCTAGGGGCACAGCTCATAATGTGAGATCAGCACTGGTTTGTTGGGAACATTTTAATAGTAGTTATTTTCTCCTTTGCCAGTACGTCAAATTTCTAATTGAGTGAATAAATTATCTCAAGACCTAAGTGGCTCTCCGTTTCCTTGTTGGACAGAAGATGCTGATGGAGCCGACAGGCTTAATTGATGGTCATTTCATAAGGAAGCTCATTATTTTTGTTTAAAAAAAGAAAAATCGCCATTTTCCTTAGTCTCCCCCTCTCCTACGTGGATGCGTGGGGGAAACCGGTTCAAAATGAGACAGCCGTGGGGGGATGATAGAGAGAGGAGAACAGGGAAGCGGTCACTCCCTAGGGGACGTGGTCCCCAGCTAAGCGTGAGCTCTCTCCGACAGAGGCCTGCGGCCCCCTCCTCCTTTTCTCCCCTCCTCCCGTTCTTCCCCCTGCCACGTTGATTCCCAAGACGTGGCCCATCGAGTTTGGCTGCGGTGGAGGCAGCTGTGACAAACAGAATCCAATCCAATTTCCATGACATTTTGTACGCGCGTCGAGCTTGGCACCAGAGTGATTCAAGAAGAGAATTAATAAGCCGTGATATTATTCTGGAGGATTTTTGAGAACTCGCTGGGACCGGTTAAAAATATGGTTTCTTTGTGTGGAACTTTCATTCTTCTAGGTGATCCCAATCTCCTTTCCCCTATTTAACCCAAACCTTTTGGTTTGGGGCTGGGGCCTTACTCCCCCGTTCCTCCCTCCCTGCTACCACCTTTCTGCTCTCAGGAAGATGGTGCAGTGTAAGATCTAGCAGATCTTTGGGCTAGAGGGAATCTAAGAATCAACTGATCAGAAAGAGAAGCCTCAGGGCTCTGGAACAGTGGAGTCTTTTTTGTGTTTTCACCTTTTAAGTCACCCTATTAGGTCCCCACAGGCTTACCCTAAAAGGATGGGGTGTGTTTTACCATATGAGAAGTGATGGTTAATGAGAGAAGCAGCATGGCATAGTGGATAGAGCACAGTCCTGGGAGTCAGAAGGTCATGGGTTCTAATCCTAACTCCACAACTTGTCTGCTTTGTGACCTTGGGCAAGTCACTTTACTTCTCTGTGCCTCAGTTAAAACATCTCTAAAATGGGGTTTGAGACTGTGAGCCCCAAGTGGGACAGGGACTGTGTCCAACCTGATTTGCTTGTGTCCACCCAAGTTCTTAGTACAGTGCCTGGGCACATAGTAAGCACTTAACAAATACCATTATTATTATTAAAAATAATTTTGGTATTTAAGTGCTCGCTATGTGCCAAGTACTTGTCTAAGCTCTGGGGTTGGTACATGCTAACCAGGTCAGATACAGTTCCTGTCCACATGGGACTCACAGTCTGAGTAGGAGGGAGAGAGGTATTTAATCCCTATTTTGCAAAGGAGGAAACAGTCACAGAGAAGTCAAATGACTGGCCCAAATTCACACAACAGAGTTTTAGTCTTGGTGAAAGGTAGTGGACAGAACGGACCCACAAGTACCATTCCCCAAATCCAGTGACACCAGTTTGTGGTTGTAGTAGTAGTAATCAATCAGTCAGTGGTATTTATTGAGCATTTACCATGTGTACTAAGTGCTTGGGAGTGTACCATACAATGGAGTTGGTAGACACAGAGTAGTAGTAGCAGCATTTATTGAGCACCCACTTGGAGTGGTACATTGTACTGAGTTCTGGGGAAGTACAGAATAATGAAGCAACACCACATTCCCTGCCTACAAGGAGTTTGCACCCTAAAGAAAGTGAGGCAAGCATAAAAATATTGAGCAGATATATATATATACACATACATACACACACACACCACATACATGAAAACTGAATAAGGTGTAAATCAGTCTAGTAGTGCTACAGATGGCCAAAGGGATGAGAGGGCTCAGAGCAGTGGAAAATTAATCAGGAAGACTTGTTGAAGGAGGTGGGATTTTAGGAGGGGTTCAAATGTGAGGAGGGAGGAAGTTCCAAGCTGGTGGAACAGCATGTGAGAGGATGGAGGTGTGAGAGGCAATCAGTCAAATTAATTAGTGGTATTTGCTGAGCACTTACTTTGTGAGGAGCACTGTACTAAACCCTAGAGAGAGTGTAGTACAGTTGGTAGACACAATCTCTGTCTGCAAGGAGCTTTCAGGGGACGACAGCCGTGAAATAAATTCTAGGTAAGGGAAGCAACCGAGAATAAGGATATGGACATAAGTGCTGTGGGGCGGATAAGGAGAGCACCAGATGCTTGGGTGGGTGAGGTAGTAAGGAAGCAAAATAATAAAGAGCTAGAAGATTGGCGTGTGTGCCTCTTGGGGCTGGAAGTGGGCAGGTTCAGAACAAAAATCAGGAAACGTCTTCTTGCCAGGGGAGAAAAAGTGGGGTGAGCGTGGCAAATCTGTTTCCACAACAAACTGTGAAGCTGAAAATACCAGCAGGACCCAGAGGGGATTGGAGGGAGAATCAGAGGTGGAGAGGGGAGAATCTGGGGTGTTAGATGGCCTGTACTGGGTCACTGGAGGGAGAGTCAGGGATGGAGAGGGGAGAGTCAAGGGTGTTGGGTGGTCTGTGCCTGTTAACTGGGGGGAGATTCAAGGGTGTTGGGTCTGCTCTGAGTCTCTGTGGAAGGATGTTGAATGGTCAGTGCTGGGCCACTGGGGAAAAGTCAGGGATGGAGAGGGGAGAGGCAGGGGTGTTGGATGGTCTGTCCTAGGTCACTGGGAGGGAGCCAGAGATGGAGATGGGAGAGCCAGGGGTAATGCATGGGCCGTTTTAGGTCACTGGGGGAAAACTTAGGGATGGAGAGGAGAGTGTCAGGGGCATTAGATGGTCCATGCAGTGTCACCGCTGGGGAGTTGGGGATGGAGAGAGGGTGTTTCATGGTCCGCGTTGGGACACTGGGGGAGTCAGGGATGTTGAATGGTATGTGCTGGGTTATTAGTGGGAGAGTCAGGCATGCAGAGGGTGTTGGCTGACTCATCCCTAACTACGAGTGTGGGTATACTAGCACCAAATTCTCCAAGCATCTTGATCTCCCCAAGTCCCCCGAGATGCCGGGACCCATCAGTCTGGGCCAGAAGCCCTCACTTTGTGCGTTGGAGGGAAAACCATTCCGATTCTCAGCAAAGCCAGACTGGACATGAAGGAAGGCTCCTCTCTCTCCTCTGCCGAGAGCAGTGTCCATTCCCATGATCTTTTCCTTCCAAATCCTCCGTTGTTTCTTATCGCCAAGGCTTCAGGTGCATTATCCTCCATTTCATTATCCCCACAAAGCCCAGCATTCGGCCGCTCAGGAAAATCCTCCGAGAGGCCTTTTCGAGTGTCAGCGACAGCTGCGCAAAGAATCCCATTTCGAGTCTCACCAACGAGGCTTTCCTGAGCCCATAGAGCGGGAGGGGACTGTGATAGGTGTCTCTGGATGGGGGGATTTTTATGAAAACCCACTTTTCTTCTCTTAAATGTCTGTAACATCAGGAGGATGATATCTGACAGTTTGTCTGGTCTGCCCTCAATAGGTTGGCCACCGGCGCATGGTTGGAGGCATTTGCCTGGCACACGTCATAACATGATGACCCAATCTTAAAGTGTGGTCATGGAAGGGGACCCTTGACCATCCCCTACCTTTGCTACAGAGCTGGTCCATTCCCCTCATGAGTCCCTGTTAACAGGCATTTAGTACAGTGCTGTTCACCCAATAAAGCTGTCGATAAATACCTCTGATTGATTCTGAGCTATAGAATTTGGAAGCAGGAGCTGAGTTTGGGGGAAACTGGGGGTGGAGAATAAAAACATAAGCCACCAGTCATATTAACTGATAATTATTATGGTACTTGCTAAGTGCTTACTGTGTTCTAAGCACCGGAGTAGATACAAGGCAATCAGATTGGACACAATCCCTGTCCCACAGTGGGCTCATGGTCTTAATCCCCATTTTACAGATGAGGGATCTGAGGCACTGAGAAGTTGTGACTTGCCCAAAGTCACACAGCTGATAATTGGTGGAGCCGGGATTTGAACCCATGACCTCTGACTCCAAAAGCCACGCTGCTTCTCACTGTACTGTACTAAGCACTTGGTAGAATACAACGTAGTAGAGTTAGAAGATAAAAATGCCTATTCTCAAGACTTCCAGTCTAGCCGAGGAGATAGATAGGAGTATCTGGTGCTGTACCTGGACTGGGCAGGGGACAGTCCAATTGGAAACTGGACCATCACTGCGGTATTAAACCAGACAAGTGTCTCCATTCGGTCTGTGCCAGGATCCCCTCAGGTAGAGATAGATGCAAGATAATGAGGTTGGACACAGTCCCTGTCCCACAGGGGGCTCACAGTCTAGACAGATGGTATTTGTTAAGCGCTTATTAGGTGTCAGGCATTGTACTACGAACTGGGATGGATACAAGCAAATCGGGTTGGACATGGTCCCTGTTCCATGAGGGGCTCACAGTCTCGATCTCCATTTTACAGATGAGGTCACAGAGAGCTAGAGAATTAAGTGACTTGCCCAGGGTCACAAAGCTGCCATGTGGCAGAGTCAGGATTAGAACCCAGGACCTTCTGACTCTTAGGCCTGCGCTCTAGCCACTATGTCATACTGCTTCTTGAGATCAGAAACCATCCAACACTCCTCACTCTTTCTTCTCCATCCCTCACTCTCCCCAACAGTGACCTGACATGGACCCTACAGTACCCCTGACTCAACCCCCAGGGACCCAGCAAGGACTATCCAACTCTCCCTACTCTTCTCTCTCCATCCAGTGACCCAATATGTGCCTTCGACACCCCCAACTCTCCCCTCTCCATCTTTGAACCTGACTGACCCTCCACTCACCTGGCCCAGACCACTCACCCATGAATGTATCCAAACTCTTCCCAAACCAACTAATATTTCTGGCTGCTTGGCTTTCCGTCATTATTTCTGGCTCTCCTACCCTTGGAACCCCTTCTATCCGGGATCCCTTAAATTACTTCCCCCAGAAGCCTCTGTGGCCCATTCCTCCTATCAATCTTCCCTAACCCCCTCTCCACCCCGCCACCCCCTCCACTCTGAGAGGACAAGGCCTGGAAGTGCTGAAGAGGGCGGTGGGTATTGAGAGGTGTCCCCAGGGGGGCTGAGCATGGAGGCCAGGGGTCCACCCTGGCAGACCAGGGCGCCGCTCCACCACTTTTCTGCTGTGTGACCTTGGGCAAGTCACTTAACTTCTCTGGGCCTCAGTTACCTCATCTGTAAAATGGGGATCGAGACTGTGAGCCCCACGTGGGACAGGGATTGTGTCCAACTCGGTTTGCTTGTATCCACCCCAGTGCTTAGTTCTGTGCCTGGCACTTAGTAAGCACTTAACAACTACCATCATTATTACTGTTATAATAATAATAATGGCATTTATTAAGTGCTTACTATCATCATCATCATCAATCGTATTTATTGAGCGCTTACTATGTGCAAAGCACTGTACTAAGCGCTGGGGCGGTTACAAGGCGATCAGGTTGTCCCATGGGGGCGCTCACAGTCTTAATCCCCATTTTACAGATGCGGTAACTGAGGCCCAGAGAAGTGTTATCATTACTCTCTGGACTGTAAGCTCGTAGTGGGCAGGGAATGTGTCTGTTTATTGTTGTATCATACTCTCCCAAGCACTTAGTACAGTGCTCTGTGCTTAGTAAGCACTCGATAAATGTGATTGAATGAGTCTGAGGAACAGACACTGCCCTGCTCCTCCTGCTCCCACTGTCACCACATCATCAATCGTGTTTATTGAGCGCTTACTATGTGCAGAGCACTGTACTAAGCGCTTATGGGGACCGGCTCCATCGCCGCTTCATTCGTCCCAATTTCTGTGCCGGGTCTGAGTTGGGTGGAGCAGGAGGCGGCAGCAGGGCCGGTTCCAGAGAGGGCCCTGCCTCACTGGTAACTCACGGGTACTTCACCACCACCGCTGAGCAAGGAAGAGCATTCCATTAACCCATTCCTGGAAACAGCAGGACGGCTTTGGTCCGACCCAGAATCCCTTAGGAATCAGAGAACTTTGGGGGGAGGCAGTGGTTTCCAGCTAATGGGGGTGTCTCACCCTCAATGTCTCCATGTCTCTCTCTCTATTCCTGTCTGTCTGCCTCTGTCCCTGGCTCGCTCTCTTTCTCTCTCTCCCTCTCCCTGCCTGCCTCTCTCTGTGTCTGTCTCTCCCCTACTCTGTCATAATTACAGAAAATCCTGGCAGTGGTGGTCCCAGCAGGCCGGAGCGCGCCCCCACCATTCATCGATTCTTTCTGCCAAGACCCCACCCCAGGAGCCCTTACAGAGAGGGATGGGTACATAGGAAGGGATCAGACATGTGAGCTGGGCTGAGATGCCCTCACGGCTGCTTCCAGGGTAATTAGCAGCATGCACTAAGTATGAGGAAGGCTCTGGGGACCAGAGCGGCCTCCCTCCCCACCCTCCATAGCTCCCTAGATACAACCATAATGAAGAAACTGAGGTTTTGTTGGGGAATATAGTGCTTCTTCATAAAAAATGGATGTGGAATGGTTAGGGGAGGGGGAAGAGGGCCCAGGAGGGCTGGGAGAACACATTTCCTTGAGACACAAAACCGTCCTCGTTGAGGAATGTCATCTGAACGGCCGGACCCTCCCCCTCATTCTCTGCCGCAACTTCATCTCTTTGTGGGGGCTTCTGTCTGCTAGACTGGAAGCTCCTCAAGGACGGGGAACATGTTAACCGATTCCTTTGTATCGCACTCTCCCAAGTACCTAGTACAGTGCTGTGCTCAAAGTAAGCGCTCAACAGATGCCATTGATTGAGTCTGTGGGGGTAGGGGGTGGATTAGGGTTGGGGGCATCCTTATGGTGCCATGTTATATCACATGACCTACAGACCACACACCTGTGACTTCCCGGAGGGCGAAGGGCTTCTGTTATTTATGAGGGTTGTCCGGGTCCGCCTGGGGAAGGACAGGATCTGGGTAAAGGTTTCGGGGGGGAAGGGAGAGGGAGTCCTCAACTGATTTGCGGTGAGACAAGACCTTCAGGGAACTATTAAAGGGCTGAGTCTAAGGCTGGATCTGTGGAGGACAAGTTTTCCAGGTGTTCTGGATTAATAATCAATCCAATCCAGGGATAGTATTGATCAAGCCCCTACTGTGAGGAGAGCACTGTATTAAGTGCTTGGGAGAGTCCCTCTACTAAACTAGAAGCTTGTCGTGGGCAGGGAATGCATCTGTTATATTGTGTTGTACTATCCCAAGCACTTAGTGCTTAGTACAATGCTCTGCATGCAGTAAGTGCTCAATAAATATGATTGATTGATGCACCAGAAGCCGAGTACATGGTCCCTGCCTTCTGGGAGTTCAAGGTCTGACGGACAAACGTTAACTCCCCCTTCGACAGACCTCCACTCTCCCCACCTTCAAAGCCCTACTAAAACATATCTACCTCCAAGAAGCTTTCCCTGACTAACCTCTCATTCATTCATTTAATTCAATCGTATTTATTGAGCTCTTACTGTGTGCAGAGCACTGTACTCTCATTTCCCCTACCTCTTCACCCTTCCTTCTGCATGACACTTGGATGTGTATCCTTTAACCGTTTCGATACCCCACCGTATCCTTATACTGTGCCACTTCCCCTCTCTGTAATTTATTTTAATGTCTGTCTCCCCGACTGTAAGCTCCTTGAGGGTGGGGGATGGTATCTTCCAACTCTGTTCTATTGAACTCTCCCAATCAATCCATCAGTCATATTTATTGAGTGCTTACTAGGTGCAGAGCACTGTACTATGTGCTGGGGAGAGCACAGTATAACAGAGTTGGTAGATACGTTCCCTGTCCCCATATAGTCTAGAGGGAGGTGCTTATAGTACAGAGGGAAGCATGTAGTACAGTGCTAGTGGAAACAGCAAGGGTTGGGAGTCGGAGGTCGTGGGTTCTAATCCCGGCTCCGCCTCTTGTCAGCTGTGTGACTTTGGCCAAGTCACTTCACTTCTCTGTGCCTCAGTTACCTCATCTGTAAAATGGGGATTGATTCTGTGAGCCCACGTGGGACAACCTGATTGTATCTTGTATCTTGTATCTACCCCAGTGCATAGAACAGTGCTTGGCACATAGTCAGTGCTTAACAAATGCCATCATTATCGCAGTGCTCTGCACACGGTAAGCACTAGGTAATTACCACTGACTGAAACGCCCACTGTCGGGTAGGGACTGTCTCTATTTGTTGCCAATTTGTACTTCCCAAGCGCTTAGTACAGTGCTCTGCACATAGTAAGCGCTCAATAAATACGATTGATGATGATGATGAATAGGAGGAACAAGGATATAGGATGAACAGACTCTAGGCTGTATCTCCTTGTGGTCTGGGAACGTGTCTACCAACTCTGCAGTATTGTACTCTCCCAAGCGCCTAGTACAGTGTTCTGCGCACAGTAAGTGCTCAATAAATACAGTTGATTGACCGATTGATTACTTCAGCCCCGTCAGGCTGAAAGAGCAGAATAAGCCCTTCAGGAAACATGAAAAGCCAAATAAAACTAGACATGTAAATTGGCGCTGAGCCTAGGAATAAAATACCGACACGCTCAGATACGTAAGCGGCTGAAATATCCAGAGAAGTTGCCCGTGTAGACCCCCCCCCCCCCCCCCCCCCCCGCCACAGGGCGGAGATTTGGGGGAGTCGGCAGTTTCCTGGAATTAGCTGCCTCTGGGCTGGCGGCTTTTGTGGGGGGAAGTGAATAATTCAAGTTCTGCTTTCTGTAGGTGTCCCCCGACAGCCCCACCCCCAAGGCCAGCCCCCCTCCCCTCCCCTGTCCCCCCCTCACGTCCCTGAGCTGGCCCAGACCAGAGGCTGCTCCCCAGCGGAGACCAAACAGCCCGTCACGTTTCCTCTTTCTCCTTTTCCCCTCCACCTTCACTGTCCCGTCCATAAAGTGTGATATTGACCAGCAGCCAGCCAGTGCCTTGGCCCAGCCCACGAGGTCCTGGTACCCATCTCGCCATGGGGGAGGAATATGGGGTCTAAGTCAGCAAGGAGGCCCTCGGGCTCGGAGACTGGTCCCCAATGTCTGGCCTGAGACCCTGGGGATGGGCAGAGGGAGAGCCAGGTGGCTCGGCCTACCGGCACAATAGGCCCACGGAGGGTGGTTGTGGTGGACAGATCGCACCCACAGCGGTTGGCTGCCCCTTCTCCAGCCCAGGCCTGAGGCTGCCTACTGACTGGACGCCCCCCCCCCGGAAGGGTTCATTCATTCATTCATTCAATCATATCTGTTGAGCGCTTGCTGTGTGCAGAGCACTGTGCTGGGCGCTTGGGAAGTACAAATTGGCAACACAGCCCATGTCATCCCCCTGGCCTGGAATGCCCTCCCTCCGCACATCCCTTCAAAGCCCTACTGAGAGCTCACCTCCTCCAGGAGGCCTTCCCAGACTGAGCCCCCTCCTTCCTCTCCTCCCCCTCCCCTCCACCTTACCTCCTTCCCCTCCCCACAGCACCTGTATATATGTATATATGTTTGTATGGATTTATTACTCTATTTTACTTGTACATATTTATTCTATTTATTTTATTTTGTTAATATGTTTTGTTGTCTGTCTCACCCTTCTAGACTGTGAGCCCGCTGTTGGGTAGGGACTGTCTCTATATGTTGCCAACTTGTACTTCCCAAGCGCTTAGTACAGTGCTCTGCACACAGTAAGCGCTCAATAAATACGATTGACTGAATGAATGAATCGCAGGGCAGGGAGTAGGGAGACCTGGATGTCTCGGCTCAGGCTTTGTCCCACTGTGTGACCTTGGTTCAGTAACTGAACCTCTCAGCCAAGGTTTCCCTGGCTCTCGGTTGTGCCCTCATCCGTAAAATGAGGAGAACGGCCCTGCTCTGGACCGGAAGCCTCCTGTGGCACTGGGGCAGTCTCTGATCTGATATCCTTGTTATCTGATAACCAAGGAGCAGTGTGGCTCAGTGGAAAGAGCGTGGGCTTGGGAGTCCGAGGTCATGAGTTCAAATCCCGGCTCTGCCGCTTGTCAGCTGTGTGACTTTGGGCTTGTCACTTAACTTCTCTGTGCCACAGTTACCTCATCTGGAAAATGGGGATTAAGATTGTGAGCCCCACATGGGACAACCTGATCACCTTTTATCCCCCCGCCAGCGCTTAGAACAGTGCTTTGCACATAGTAAACACGTAACAAATACCAAAATTATTATTATTATTATGGTATGTACCCCAGCATTCATTCATTCAGTCATATTTATTGAGCACTTACAATGTGCAGAGCACTGTACTAAGTGCTTGGGAAAGTATAATACAACAAAAGAGACAATCCTTGCCCACAGTGAGAGCACCCTCATCAATACCATCACTATTATTATTAATAATAATAATAACTGTGGTATTTGTTAAGCCCCTACTGTGAGCCAGGTAATGTACAAAGTGCTGGGGAGAATCCAAGCAAATTGGGTTACAGTCCCACATGGGGCACACGATCTTAATTCCCATTTTACAGATGAGGTAACCGAGGCCCAGAGACTTGAAGTGACTTGCCCAAAGTCACACAGCAGACAAGTGGCAGAGCCGGGATTAGAACCCAGGTTCTTCTGGCCCGTGCTCTATCCACTAGGCCACAGTGCTTCTCTACCATTATTATTACCGCCGTTTCCGATCGCCCCATCCCGACCCCTTCGGTTGGCTGGCCCGGGAGCTTTGTGTAGGACCCCAGGGGATCAAGCAGGGAAGAAGAATTGGCCTTGGTGCCAGCTTGGGACTTTCTGGGTACTGACTACCAACTAAAGCAGTCCACTGGTCCACCCCACCTCTCTCCTTTCCTTCAATGCCACCATCTCCATCTGATTCCACCGGCCTACCGGTGGCCGAGGAGAGAGGCCCACCGAGCTCAGTACTGCCCTGCAACCGGGGGGCTGGATGCTGAGCCCCCAATTAACCTCTCGATCAATAGTATTGGGTCCATACCTGTAATTTATTTATATTAATGCCTGTCTCCCCCTGTAGACTTTAAGCTCCTTGTGAGCAGGGAATGTGTCTGTTTATTGTTATACTGTAATAATAGTAATAATGATGATGATGGTATTTGTTAAGCGCTTATTATGTGCCGAGCACTGTTCTAAGTGCTGGGAAAGATACAAGGTTATCAAGTTGTCCCGCCTGGGGCTCACAGTCTGAATCCCCATTTTACAGATGAGGTAACGGAGACACGGAGAAGTTAAGTGACTTGCTCCCAAGTGCTTAGTACAGTGCTCTGCACACAGTGAGTGCTCAATTCATTCATTCAATCGTATTTATTGAGTGCTTACTGTGTGCAGAGCACTGTACTAGTCAATCAATCAATCGTATTTATTGAGCGCTTACTTTGTGCAGAGCACTGTACTAAGTGCTTGGGAAGTACAAGTTGGCAACATATAAATAAATATGCTCAATAAATATGCTCAATAAATATGATTAAATGAGTGAGTGCTTACCGAGCACAGTACTAAGGGCTGGGAAGAGCATACACACAAAAAAAGCTGGATGTGTAATGAGCTGCCTTCTTTGCTTCCTTGGAACCAGGGAACTCTAGTCTGGCCAAGCCCCACCTCCCCCATCCCTAACCCTTTTCCCCCTTCTATGCCTCGTGGCAACGAACCTCTGCCTTGGTCCCCTGCCTGACGGGGCTGGAGAGGTGCCCAGAAGTCTCGGGGCTGCTGGCTGTCAGAACGGCGAAGCCCTCGGTAACCCCGGAGTCATAGATCATCTCATTTTCCCATCTGACCACAGCGTGCTCTCTTTCTCTTGGGAAAAGCCTGGGTTTTTCTCAGCAGTCGTCACTCAGCATGGCCTACAGGGTAGACCGCAGACTTGGGAGTCAGAAGGACCTACGTTCTAATCTTGACTCCGCCACTTGTCTGCCAAGTGACTTTGAGCAAGTCGCTTCACTTCCCTGTGCCTCAGTTACCTCGTCTGTAAATGGAGATTAAGACTGCGAGCCCCCTGTGGGACGGGACCTGTGTCCATCCAGATTAGCTTGCGCTTAGAGCAGTGCTTGAAACATAATAAGTGCTTAGCATACCATCATCATCACCCACTGTCCCTTTCCCCTTTGGCAGCCAGGATTGCGGACTTGTCATGTCCAGACCCCCATGGATCTCCCCACTGCCTCCCCAGGTGAGGAGTGTTCGGGTGACACTCTAAACTCCCCTCTAGACTCAAGGCACATCACCCCTCCCCTCCACGCTGCAGCCCAGACCAGATGGGATCCACATCCCGGTGGCCTTACAGGAAGCCCGGTTTCGGCCTGCCCTGGGGAGGGTGCATTCTGCTTGGCGGCTTACAGTCAGTGGATTGAGAAAGGGCTTTGGATGGCGGGGACCCGTTCCTTGGCTCCAAGGAAGCAGAGCAGTGGGTTTCGTGTCCCGCTTTTTTGTGTGTGTGCTCTTCCCAGCACTTAGTACAGTGTTCGATAGGCATGCAATAAATACTATCGATAATTTAATCAACTGGGGTCTCAGCCTCCAGCCCCCCGGCTGCCGGGCAGAACCAAGCCCGGTGAGCCTGTCCCCTCGGCCACCGGTTGGCCAGTGAGAGGAGTTGGGGATGGGGACACTGAAGGAAATGTCACAGCTGGGGAGACAAGACGGCTCAGACTGTGTCCACACAGGAGGAGGCAGAGGGATTCGGGCCTGGGCGCAAAGGCTATGTGATGTGTGTTTATCAATATGTACCCAAGTGCTTGCGGGGAACGTTTGGGCGATGCAGCCGGGGGCGGTGGGCTATTAATCAGGGAAGGCTGCCTGGAGGAGGTGGGATTTCAGCTTCAGGTGTGGGAAGTGCTGTGGACTGACTGGTGGTTGTGGAGAGGAGGGGATTCCAGGGTGGGGCAGAGGGCGTGAATCAGGGTCACCGAAGTGTCTGTGGGATCCTGAATTCTGCAGCTAATGCGACTCTGTAGTAATAACCTCTGTCTTGGTCCCTGCCCCCCGGGGCGTCTGCTTGGACTGAACCACTGAGGGTCACGATCTCCCCCAGAACCGGCCAGTGGGGTCACATAGCTGCCAGTCCAACCTTCTGGGCCTCTGGGGTTTCTGACGGCTAGTGAGCGCCTGAGTTATTCATGAGACAGACATTTCATCCTCCTGAGTTTGATCGGTCCCTGTTCATCTCAGGCCTTCCAGCCGGCCCTGGGAGACTCACACCTCCTCGGTGGCCAAGTGGGCACTGTGGGCCAATACCGGGCCCTGGGAAGTCATGGCCACTGGCTGGGCATAATAACTGTGGTGTTTGTTCAACACTGTGTGCCAGGCATTGGGCTAAGCGCTGGGTAGATACAAGCAAATTGGGTTGGACACAGTCCCTGTCCCACAAGGGGCTCACAGCCTTAATCCCCATGTTACAGATGAAGGAACTGAGGCCCAAAGAAATGAAGTGACTTGCCCAAGGTCACACAGCAGAGAAGCTGGGATTAGAACCCAAGTCCTTCTGACTCCAGTCCTGTGCTCTATCCATTAGGCCACACTGGTTCTCTACATCAAAGGGATCCCGTCGGCCACTGCACCCCCAACTCTCACCGCACGCTTCCTCCAGACGAAGGCAGAGGGGAGAGACCCAGATACCAGGGAGCAATGACTGACCCCCACCGGACCTATCTGCCTCTCAGGCTCACCCGAGGCCAAGAAGCAGCATGGCCTAGTGGTTAGAGCACAGGTCTGGGCATAGAGCAGTGGAATTTGCTGAGGGGTGCCGGGGAAGCCCCCCTCCCCCCCAGATGGGGGACGGCCTGCTGGGGCAGGGGGAGGAAGTGTAGATTATTGTGGGCTGGGAACGTATCTGTTTATTGTTTTATTGTGCTCTCCCAAGTGCTTAGTACAGTGCTCTTCATATAGTGAGCACTCAATAAATACATAGGAATGAATGAAAGGTGGAAAGGTTGGGAGCGGGAGAAGTCCCAGCAGCCACTACTGTCTCTAAGCCAACAGGTGCCATGGCTTCCTCGTCCCCCAAGGCTCCCCAACCTGCATAAGGAACGGCAGCTCTCTCTCTAATCACACCGCCACCTGTTTCTTGTGGGACAAATATTCTACTAGTCCTAGTGTACTCTCCAAGGGCTTAGTACACTTCGTTGCACACAGCACGTGCTCAAATACTATTGATGGATTAATGATAGTATTTATGAAATAATAATAATAATAATGTTGGTATTTGTTAAGTGCTTACTATGTGCAAAGCACTGTTCTAAGTGCTGGGGCAGATACAAGGTAATCAGGTTGTCCCACGAGGGGCTCACAGTCTTCATCCCCATTTTACAGATGAGGGAACTGAGGCCCAGAGAAGTGAAGTGACTTGCCCAAAGTCACACAGCTGACAAGTGGCGGAGCCGGGATTTGAACCCATGGACTCTGACTCCAAAGCCCGGGCTCTTTCTACTGAGCCATGCTGCTTCCACAATGCTTTCTCTATATAATGCTTTATATAATGCATAATAATAATATATTATTATATATTCTATATAAATATATATGTATAAATATATTTACAATATATATTTATACATATATATTTATATAGAATATATAATAATATAATATATAATAATATATAATTTATATAATTATAAATGCTTTCTCTATATAAAAGGACCATGATAAATGCACGATAACCAAACAGGCCCTCTCCCATGTGGGGTTTACTCCCTGAGGGGGAGGGAGCACAGGAATGTGAGCCTCAGTTTCCTCAGCTGTAAAATGGGGATGAGAGATTAATGACTTGCCACCCAGGACTCCTGACTTCCTGAGGTGTGCTCCACCCCTACGCTACACACTGCCTCCCCAGAGATGCTTAGTGTTCCCTGAGAACGGGATTGTGTCTCCACACCTCTTCATTACTTCCCTCTTTGTCTCCCTTTGGAATTGTCTGTGGCTGGCTGTCTCTGTCTCAGGTGCAAGTGGCACAGTGGGAGCTGGCAAGGGGGCAGAGGGTGATGCTGCCGGGAAATGAGGGGGTGGCGGAGAGGTGGGAGGGCCACCAGGGAGAACCAGAGCTGGGAATTAGGGCCGGAGTCAGGGAAAGGAGCTGAGCCCGGGCTCAGCCATCTGAGAGGAGAAGGGGAAGGGAAGAAGTCATTTGGGGTTTGCTGAGGGGCGGCGGGGAAACCGAGGCTTAGAGAGATAGAGGGAGGGGTAGATGCTGAACAGAGAAGGCTGGGGAGCTTCTCAGCTGGGCCCCCCAAGTTCTGTATTTCTGCTCCTCTGCCCAGACTCTGTCCCCTATGCCATATTACTTCCCTAATGGATAGAGCACGGGCCTCAGAGTCAGAAGGTCATGGGTTCTAATCCTGCCTGTGCTGGTCTGATGTGTGACCTTGAGCAAGTCACTTCACTTCTCGGACCCTCAGTTCCCTCATCTGTAAAGTGAGGATTGAGACTGTGAGCACCACGTGTCCAACCTGATTTGCTTGACCCACCCCAGTGCTTAGTACAGTGCCTGGCACATAATAAATGCTTAACAAATACCATAATTATTATTATTAGAGTAGGCCTTTGTGGAGAGTGAGCATGTGTGTGTGTGGAGTGTGTGTGTGTAGAGTGACTTTGTCGGGGTGGGTGGGGGCCAGGAATCTATGTGTGGGTCTGTGTGTGCCCATATAAATGTGTCTAAGTTTGGGTGGAGAGCCTTGTGCGGCGTCTGACTCTCTGTGCGAGACCAAGGAAGAGCTAAAGAGGACATGGCTGGAAGTTTGGGGATTGTAGGAAAGACTGGAAATGGAAAAATCTTCCCTCCAGACCCAAAGCCTTCTGGTCCTGCTCTCTCCAGCTGCTCCCTCTGGGACCACCCATTCCCTGGCCCCTTTCTAGGCCCAGTCGCTCCCCTCCTGCTAACTCTTCCCTCTCTTTCCCTGCTGCCTCTTGGATATTCTCCAGAGACAGACAGATGGACAGACTGATGGGGCTGGGCTGTAATGTCTTTAATAAGGAGGGTACAGATCGCTATCCTGCACCCTAAGGGTACGCAGGAGAGAAGGAGGGGGAAGGGGAAGTGGACGGCTGTAGGACAAAGGCCTGCATTTATCAGGGTTGAACCGGCCCCAGGGGTTCCACAGGGAATGTGGAACCCAAAGCCAAGCATCTTTTAGACTGTGAGCCCACTGTTGGGTAGGGACTGTCTCTATTTGTTGCCAACTTGTACTTCCCAAGCGCTTAGTACAGTGCTCTGCACACAGTAAGCGCTCAATAAATACGATTGATTGATTGATTGGGCCCTGGGCGGTGGCAATATTGTAGTTCACCTCATCACAGCACTAAGACCTGACAGGAGTCCACTGATGGATGGGTGGGCTGGATACTCATTAGAGGCTCGGCTTCGGCAGAAGTACGATGGGAGACCATGTGAGCGCATTTGGGCTCTCGAATGAGCTTTCTCTGTAAACACCCTGGAAGATTTGCCTCCTTAATGGTACATGTTAAAGTGCTTACTATGTGCCAGGCACTGTACTAAGCTCCTTGTCATTAAAAAATTCAATGGTGACAACAAAATAATCCAGATACACTCAACTATTCGGTGGGAGAAAGAATATTTTTCTAAAGAATTTGTCTATGAAATTGTTTAACATTCTTCCAGTTGGCTTTTCCTCATTTTTGCCTCTGATATTGGATCAATCAGTTGTATTCATTGAGCATTTACTCTGTGCAGAGCCTTGTATTAAGCACTTGGGAGAATACGATACAATATAATTAGCAGACGCTTCCCTGCCCGTAACAAGCTAACAGTCTAGACAGGGCATTGTAATATTGTAATATCTTTATGATCACTCTAGAAAACCCACAGTATTAGTGAGTGCCTAATGGGTGCAGGGTGCTGTATTGGTTGCCTGTGGCTCCAGGGAATTGTGCTGGATGCCTAGTGGATTTTGGCTCTGTGCTGGGTGCCTATTGGGTGCAGGCTCTGTGCTGGGAGCCTACTTGTGCAGGACGCTGTGCTGACAGCCTGTCCTAATAATAATAATAATAATGGTATTTGTTAAGTGCTTAGTGCCAGGCACTGTTCTAAGTGCTGGGGTAGGTACAAGGTAATCAGGTTGGCGCAGTCCCTTTTCCAAATGGGGCTCCTAGTCTTGATCACCATGTTACAGATGAGGCCCAGAGAAGTGAAGTGATTTGCCCAAGGTCACACAGCAGACAAGTGATGGAACCGGGATTAGAACCCTGGTCCTTCTGACTCCTGTGCTTCATCTATTAGGCTATGCTGCTTCTCTGATGACCAAAGAGTCATCAGCCTCACCGAGACCATTGGGTCACGCACCCACACTTTGCGGGACTCCTGGTCACCTCCAGCGCGTGCCTGGGATCTTCGAGGCCTCTGGTGGTCTTGGTGGTGTGGGGGAGAGGAAAGCCTCCCAAAGTCCTGCTTCAGCCCCACCCCTCTTCCTGGAGCCAAGGGCCATGGGGTTAGCCTGTCCCCAGGCTGGCCCCTTTGGGCACAGGGACCAAGCCCAGATTCAGTTATGCCCCGGTCAGTATTGAATTCTTTCTTCAGAGGCCCTTGTGCAATGTGGCATTGTGCAATTGTGAACAGTCGGGGCCCCCGGCGGGCACGGAAGCAAGGCCCTACCTTAGATAAGGGGGGGCTTTGAGGAGTGACAGCAGGGTGGGGTGGGGGGCGCTGGGCAAGGGAAGGCCCGAGCTGGGAGCGGCGGGTTCCTCCTCCGACGGCCGCACCAGAACCCTGCTTCCTGAGCATCTGTTGTCGTGGCGGGCCGGGAGAACGCCTCCTGCTTCCTCTGCCCATGGGTGCTGGGCAGACAGCAGAGACACTGGGCCATAGGAGGGGCAGGAGGGGAGGCAGGGAGGGGGCAGGCGATGCCTCACCCATTCCCACCATGTGGAAGAATCATACTAACGAGGCAGTAAGACCCAAGCCCAGCCCCACACCCTCATAGGTCCTCTCCCGTGTAGGGGCTGTTTGTCCGCCTGGATGTCTGGGGCTTTGATCCCCTACACCCGGCCTCTCTTCACCTTGGTTCCCGCCGCCGAGTGCCACACCTCAAACGTGGCACCCCCATTTGTGGGGACCCAGGTGGGGGGGGGGGGGCATCGAAGTGAGGGAGAGACACACACATAACACCCAACACACACGTAAACACCCCCCACACACACACTCACACACCCCCAGCCCCCTCCTCACACAAACCTTCCCCTCTCTCACACACACACACACACACCTTCTCACATTCACACACACACACACAAACACACCCTCACACATATTCACCCTTGGCAGTGCAAACCTTCCCCTCATACACACACACACACTCCCGCAAGCACACATCCTCACACTCACACACCCTCACGTTCACACACACACTAACATATTCTTACACATATTCACACTTGGCAGTGCCAGCCTTGGGGTGGAATTTTTTTAAAAAATCCCAAGCATGTTCTCTAAGAAAGCAAACTATCTAGAAATGATTGGCGATGTTTTTCCTTTCATGAAAAAAAAAATTGGACTGAATCCTAGAACTTACAAAAGCGACACCAGAAAGCTCGTTTCTTGGCAGCCTTCTTTCAGGGAGAGAGCAGGACTCTGGGGGACGACAGGGAGCCGGGTTTTCCAGTTCTCCACATCCGTGTGATCGCGCCAGAGCACTGTTCTGAGCACTTGGGAGAGTGAACGCTGCGTGCCGAGCACTATACTAAGCACTTGGGAGAGTACAATTCAATAGAGTTGGAAGACACGTTCCCTGCCCACAGTGAACTTCAGTAGTTAGTAGGTAGGATCGATGCTCTCAAGAGGCTTACAGTCCAGTACGGAAGGCAGATAGTAGTGCATATTGCAAACAGGAAGAAGTAACTAAATCTATAAC
This sequence comes from Tachyglossus aculeatus, assembly GCF_015852505.1. Taxonomy (NCBI): domain Eukaryota; kingdom Metazoa; phylum Chordata; class Mammalia; order Monotremata; family Tachyglossidae; genus Tachyglossus; species Tachyglossus aculeatus. Next base: position 2,130,182 of record NC_052097.1, on the reverse strand, counting down.
ATCTGTAAATAAGTGGTAAAGGTGGTTGTGAATATCTAAGACCTAGGTATTGCCCAAGGGTTGAGGAAGGAGTTGTTGGGTGGGAGGGAGAAGGGTACATAATAAAAGTTGGGAGATTAGAAATGAATCATCACCAGGGTATCCATCCAGGGCTACAACACCCAATGTTCTTTAGGAGCGATGAGGCAAATTGGAAAGAGGAGGGTCTGGGACGGCAATGGAGGTGGTGGTGGGCGGTCAGACTGTTTCCCTTGTTTGGGGTGCTTGAGATCTGGGGAGGCTGGGCACCCACATTTTTGTCTCAAGATATGATCCTGTTTCCCCAGTGCGTTTGTCAAATGCTCAGGGTAATGATTTCTCTGATTATCATGTTGGCATGGAGAGAATTATCAATCCATCAGTGGTACTTATTGAATATACTTACTCTGTGTGGGGCACTGTACTAAACTCTTGGGAGAGTACATTACAATACAGTTGGCAGACATGACCCCTGCCCTCAAGGAGTTTATAGCCTCGTGGAATTCAGAGGAAGGTCTTGCTAGACCTCTCAGCTTCCATCGACACTGTAGACCACTCCATTCTCCTTGAAACTGTATCAAACCTTGGCTTCACTGACACTGTCCTCTCTTGGCTCTCCTCCTATCTCTCTGACTGCTCCTTCTCAGTTTCTTTTGCTGGCTCCTCCTCTGCCTCCCACCCTCTGACAGTTGGGGGGAGTCCCTCAAGTTTCAGTTCTAGGACCCCTTCTATACCTACTTCCTTGGAGAACTCATTCACTCCCATGGCTTAAACTACCACCTCGATGCAGATGATCCCCAAATCTACATCTCCAGCCCTGACCTCTCTCCTTCCCTGCAATCTCATATTTCCTTCTGTCTTCAGGACATCACTACCTGGATGTCCTGCAGATACCTCAAACTAAACATATCCCAAGCTGATCTTATCTTCCCACCCAAACCTTGTCCTCCCTGTTCTTCCATCACTGCAGACAATACCACTATCTCAGAAGTCCATAACCTTGACACCATTCTCAACTCACCTCTTTCATTCCGCCCATATATTCAGTCTGTCACCTAATCCTGTCCATTCTACCTTCCCCATATTGATAAAATCTGCCCTTTCCTCTCCATCCAAATCATCACACTGATCCAAGCACTTATTTTATCCTGTCTTTACTGCATCTGCCTCCTCACTGACCTCCCAGCCTCCTGTCTCTCCCCACTCAAGTCCATACTCTGCTGCACAGATCATTTCCCTAAAAAAAAAGTTCACTCCATGTCTCGCCACTCCTCAAGAACCTCTAATGGCTGCCCATCCACCTCCGCATCAAACAGAAACTCCTTGCCATTGGCTTTAAAGCACTTAATCAGCTCGCCCCAACCTACCTCGCTTCACTGATGTACTACAGCCCAGCCTGCACAGTTCACTCCTATAGCGCAAGCTTACTCACTGTGCCTCGATCTCATCTGCTTTGCACATAGTAAGCGCTTAATAAATGCCATCATTATTATTATCTGCCTCTCCGACTCCTTTCCCACATCATCCTCCTAGCCTGGAACTCCCTTCCCCTCCATATATACGAGACCACCTCTCTCTCCCCCTTCAAAGCCATCTCCTCCAAGAGGCCTTCCCTGATTAAGCCCTCTTTACCCTGGTTCTTTCTGCGTCTCTGTATCTGTGACCTTTGGGCATTTGATATTTGCCCCACAGCACGTATACATGTCATTTATATATTGTAAATGATTTATTTATGTTAATGTCTGTCTTTCACTCTAGTCTGCAAACTCATTACGGGCAGAGAATGTGTCTGCACATTCTATTGTACTCTCCCGAGTTCTTAATACAGCACTCTGCACATAGTAAGCACTCAATCAATTCCATTGATTGATGATTTAGTTCAGGTGCTCTGCTGGACACCTACTGTGTGCAAAGTGCTGCGCTAAGCCCTTGAGAGGGTGCTATTGGCATAATCCCTACCCTTGAGGGGCTTGCACTCTAACAGGGGAGACAGACAAACTGAATTACAGGTAGGAGGAAGTGCTCAAATAGTAGAGTGGCCCGAATCCCAGTCCCTAGTTTCCTGCTTGGCCCCTTCCTCCCATTCCCAACCCAGCCCCTCTGTGCTTCCCCACCTCTCCCTCCCCTCCATGCCATCCTGTGCTCCTCCAACCCCGTCCCACCCCTCCCAGGCCTCCGGACAGGTGGGGAGATGGAAACCGGATGAGACAAAAGGACTTTGCAAACCTAGGCGCCAACAATCAGTCAGTCAATCGGATTTATTGAGCGTTTACTGTATGCAGAGTACTGTACTAAGGGCTTGGGAGAGGACGATATAACGATAAACAGACACATTCCCTGCTCAGGATGGGCTTACAGTCTAGAGGGGAAGTGGACAGCTGACCAGTGGGGGCCAGGGCCGGGGATGGATGGGCGAATGGTCCACCTGATGTCAGGACAAAACGTATCAAATTTACTGTTGGGTCATTTCTCCAAGGTGACCGTGTCGGCCACCAACCAGGCAAGGTCAGAGTGGCCTAGAGGAAAGAACCCAAGCCTGGGAAGCAGGAGCCCCAGGTAGAGAAGCGGCATGGCCTAGCGGATAGAGCATGGGCTTCGGAGGCAGAAGGTCCTGGGTTCTAATCCCAGCTTTGCCACTTATCTGCTGTGTGTGGTCTTAGGCAAAGTCCCTTATCTGTGCCTCAATTCCCTCATTTGTAAAATGGTGATTAAGACTGTGAGCCCTACGTGGATTATCTTGTATCTACACCAATGCTTAGGACAGTGCCTGGCATATAGTAAGTGCTTAACAAATATTATTATTCCTGTTAACTCAGCCCTGAACTGCTGTATGACCTTGGGCAAGTCACTGAATCTCTCTGGGCCTTAGTTTCCTCATCTGTGAAATGGGGATTCAATATCAGTTCTTCCTCCTCGTTAGATCATGAGCTCCATGTGGAGCACTGAACGTGGCCTGTTGGTGCACAGAGCTTGGCCTGTAGTAAGTGCTTAAACTCCTCAGTTATTGCTATTAAGTGTTATTCGGAAGGTTCAGGTGGGAATCGCTCCCGTCAATAGGAAAGGCGCGTTTCCCGAGGGACGGATTGTGTCAGCGCTTCTCTCTCCTATACCGCCAACCGCGTGGTCAGACCTGTGGTCAGCCTAGGGCCGTGGCAGGCAGCACCTATCTGAGCCCCATCTTATGAAGATCCAAGGTCCTTCTGGTGACCCTGGGGGCCTGTGGTGTGGGCTGACCAGCTCCTCAGACCCCAAGCCCCTCAGCGGGAGGGACCACAAATAGCTGGCATCTGCAGCAGAGCGCTCAGCGCAATGGAGGGGGAGGATGGAGTCGCCCAAGTGGAGTGATGGACGGGTCTCAATCCAGGATGGAGACCCTGGGCAGAGGAACCAATTCTGGTACAATCCCCACCTCCCTCCCCCAGCCTTTCTTCCAGAAGGCCATGGGGCCTGTAGCTGACCTCTTGTCCCCTTGTGGAGCTTGAGCCCTGAGTCAGGTCATGTGTCCTACTGTCTACTGAGTCACCGGGCTGGGTGCCGCCTTCCCCAATTCCCCAACAATCAGACATCTGGGTCATCTGAGCGCCCTGCCAGTGCCTTTGAGCGGTAATCAGACTGGTGTTTATTGAGCGTCTGCTGGGTGCAGTATACTGTACTAAGTACTTGGGAAGGTCAGTGATGTGACCTATTCCCAGCCCACGGAAGTGGAATATAGAGGAATGTAAGTAACTGAATGGCATAGATACAAAAGTGCTGAGTTTGTCTAAAAATAATGTAAGTGCTGGAGTGCCCTGCGGGGCCAGAAACAAATCTGGGAAGGCCTGTTGGAGAAGGTGGGATTTCAGGACAGCTCTGAAGGTGGGGGAATGCTGGGGCCTGCTGAGGTTGGAGGGGTGGGAGAGGGAGGGCTCTGGGCTGGGGAACTAGATAGGCAAGGAGAGATGAGGGCAACAGGTGAAGAAAGGAGACAAGTGAGGTGGGGTGAATTGGTGATGAGTCCTGAAGCCAAGGGAGGGGAGGATCCTTGCTTGATGTTGGGGCACCTGGGGGCCAGTAGAGGAGGGGCCTAGTGGGAGCTGATCCTTGTATTGACAGCAGACGGTGCGGGCTGGAGAGGGGAGAAGCTGGACGCAAGGCATCCAGCAAACAGGCTGATGATTCCAGTAATCAAGCAGTGAGGACCAGAGCTTGGACTAGTGTGGTAACTGTTTGGAAGGAGCAGATCTGGGAGATATTTAGGCCGGCAGGATTGACGGGAGAGTTGAAGGTCTGAGAGGAGAAACGTGGCCTAGCAGAAAGAGCCCAAACCTGGGAGAGGTCTGATCCAAGTTGGCTGCTGGGGTACCTTAGGCGACTGACAGCTTCTCTGTGCTTGTTTCCTCATCTGCAAAATGGGGACTCAGTACCTGTTCTTCCTCCTACTTAGACTGTGAGCCCCATGTAGGCCAGGGACTGTGTCCAACCGGATTATCTTGTATCTACCCCAGCTTTAGTACAGTGCTTGGCACAGAGTTGGCCCTTATATACCTCGATTATTATTACTACGGTGCCAGCATGCGATCTAGGTCGCCGGCTTCTGAGACGGTGAGGCCGGTGGGGTTATCGGCTGAGACCGGGCACTGTCGACAATTTGAGTTTGAGGTGCGGCCAGGTGGAGTGTCCTGTGGACTGACAGGTCATAGGTGAGAGGTCAGGGTAGCGGATTTAGGGGTCGCATCACGTCCTAAACCTACTTTTCGTGTTGGAAATTCCCCTCCCAGCAATGGCCACAGAGCTGGGAGCAGCCTTTAATTCTGAGTATTTACATTTTTATTAGAATGCTTCGGATCAGTCCGCTGCTGGACCGGGGAGGAGGGCGGGTCAGCAATGCCAGATACCCACACTGCCAAAACCCGTGCCACTTACACATATCCATAAACAAAGTTCCTACCAATATAAAAAAATAAGTTCTCCACATCCATGGGCTTGGGAATATTCCAAAGGCATTATTGCTACATTTCAATATTTACAGACACACCACAGAACAATTTTTAACATCCAGCCACTGACTGCAAAGTAACTTTCGATTTCCGAAAGGAAAAAAATAAAAAGAATTTACAAAAATATAAACTTTGGAGCAGGGCCAAGTCCCAGCTCCTTTCCGCGACTACGTACCTGTCCACTCTGGTTGGGGGGGGGACTGATGGCACTGGGGCAGTCAAATGTCACCAGCTCTTCTGTGCAGGGAGGGCACCCGGGCTGCTTGGGTCACGGGCCTGACCAATGTACAGACTCCCTTTTTTCCCAACGGTGCAGTGGTGGTGGGGGTGGGGGTGGTGGTAGGAGAAGGGGCACTGAGGGCCCGCTGGCACCCTGGTGGGAGCTTCTCAAGCTTGGGCAGGGGTCCCCGTGGCAGAGGAGCATGGATCCCTCCCCCCCCCCCCCCCCCCCCCCCAACCCTGGTGGTCCGTGGGGGCCACTGGACAGACACAAGACTGAGGCCCAGGGACTAGGCCTTCCACTACCATGGGCAGAGGCTTCACTGCATCCGGTGATCATCTCTGGGCAATGGGCAGGTGCGGGGAGGGAAGTGGGCAACAGTGGGCTAGGGCCCAGTACCCCAGAGTAACCCACTTCCCCACCCTAAACCGTTTGTCCGAGCCGCGGGGGCTGAGGGGCTGCTCCGACCCTGGGCTTCTTGGCTTGTGCTCAGAAGGGGTGTGGGTGGCCCAGGGCTCGGAGCCTGGCACCACCCCCTGCCCAGGTGATGTGGCAGAGAGGAGCCCGAGACCTGGAGGAAGGGCGAGTGGTGGCCCCGGGCCCGAATCATGCGGAAGAATCAAGCTCGGCTGAGGAAGCGGGAGGGACGGGCCCCGGAACCGGGAGATGGAGGGAGTGCTCAGTTAGGGGCTGCGGAACCTGGTCGGCTGGAGAAGGGGGGAGGGGGGCTCCGCCTACCACCCGGCCCCCTCAGCCCCTCACGCTTCGTCGTGGACCAGGAGCGGTTGGGTGGATGACGCGCTGCTGCCCACGGAGTTGATCCTCACCGAGTGGTCCACTGGGGCCAGGCTCTGGCTGGGGGGTGCAGACGGGCACAGGTTGCAGTAAAGCTGGAGAGAGCAAGGGGTGGGTCAGCGGGTGGGTGGGTGGGCGGGCTCCTGGAGCACACGGTAGGTCTTGGCATTCAGGGGGCTGCTGGCTGTGGCCAGGGGGACCGAACCGAGGGAGTGCTTGGGTCAAGGCTCTGCCTGACCCTGCCTCCCCAGGGGTGCCCAACTTTCACTGTGGGACAACCCTCCCTCACGAGGTCCCACTCGGGCATGGGGCGGGGCTGGCAAGGCGTGTTTCCAGGGTACTTGAAGAGTCTCCCATACTGATCCCATTTTGGTATCGTCTGCTCTGTGACCTTGGGCAAGTCACTTCATTTCTCTGTACCTCAGGTACCCCATCTATAAAATGGGGATTAAGACCGTGAGCCCCATATGGGACATGGCCTGTGTCCAACCTGATTAACTTGTTTCTACACCAGTACTTAGTACCGTGCCTAGCACATAGTAAGCACTTAACAAATACCACCAAAAAAAACTATTCTCCCCATTGTGCAGAGGAGGAAACCATCCTAGAGAAGTTAATGCATTCGACTTAGGTTGCTCAGCAGGTTGGGACTAAAACTCAGTTCCCTGCCCCATGCTCTTTCCACTAGGCCACAACTCAGCAGTCCGCAGGCTTTCCGACACTGGACAGGAAAGATGAAGGGGTGTCCACTGCAGAGACGGCCCACCCACTGGATGATGGACACAGAGCCCCAAGGGAATGCTCCATATCCCGGCAGAGAAGCTGCGCAGGACAGATACGATAGGAACCGGACAGGATTATGGACACCACGGTAAAAACTGGAATGGAGGGGGGGGAGACTGGGGTGTTGGATAATCTGTGTTGGGTAAGTCAGAGGCAATGAAAAGTGTGTACCGTTCAGTGTGAGGAAATACAGGGACAGAGAGGGAAGAATTAAGATGGGGGGGTGGGGGGGACAATCAGGGGTTTTGGATGGTCCTCCCTGGGAATCTGGTGGTGAGAGTCAGAGCTATTGGATGGTCCATGCTGGTTCCTGGGGGAGAGTCAGGACTGGAGAGAGAAGAGTCAGAGATGTTGGACGGTCTGTGCTGGGTCCCTGGGAAGAGTCAGGGATGAAGAGGGGAGAATCGGGGTGTTGGATGGTCTGTGCTTGATCCCTAGAGGGAGAGTCAGATCAGAAGGCAGAATCAGGGCGATGGAAGATTCCCGCTGGTTCTAGAAAGGAATGTCTGGAGCGTTAGCAGAGTCAGGAAGGGAGAGAGGAGAGTTTGAAGTGGTGAACGATCCAAGATGGGTAATTTGGGGGTAAGTCAGGGATGGGGAGGGGACAGTCAAGGGTGTTGAATGGTTGAGGCAGAGACAGAGAGGACGAGTTGAAGGGTGATAAGCGGTCTGTGTTAGGTCACAGGAGAGTGGAGAGTCAGGGGTAGAGAAGAGCATGGTAAAGGTGTTGGAAGGTCCAGTCAGATTATCTGGAAGGAGAGTCAGGGTCTGTGCTAAGTTACTGGAGGAGAGTTAGGAATGGAGCGGGGGAGAGTCAGGAGGGTTGAGTGGTCCATGCTGGGTCACTGGGGGAGAGTTAGATGTGCTGGATGGTCCAGTCTGGTTATCTGGAGCTGAGTCAGGCTCTGTGCTGGGTCACTGGGAAGGTAGCCAGAGATAGAGAAGAGTTAGAGGTGTTGGACAAGTCTATGCTGGGTCACTACGGGGGTGTTTCAGGGATGAAGAAAGATGCATACTTTTCAGTGGGTGGAAAATCATGGACAAGAGAGAGAAGTGTTGAGACAGTGTGGGGAGTCAGTAATATTGAATGGTCCGTGCCTGTTCCTGTGGGGAGAGTCAGGGATGGAGAGCAGTTAGGGATGTTGGATGGTCCATGCTGTGAACTGAAGAAACAGGCAGAAATGGCGAAGGGAGACATCTCTGTTGCATTGTACTCTCCCAAGCACTTAGTACCATGTTCTGCACTCAGTACACACTCAAATACCATTAAGTGATTGAGGCTATTGAAAGGGCTGGTCTGAGTCAAAAGAGAGTCAGGAAAGGGGAGGTGAGTATTTGGTCCGTCTGGAAAGGGGTCACATCAATCAATTCTGTTTTACTGTACTTTCCCAAGTGCTTAGTACAGTGTTCTGTACACAGTACGTGCTCAATAAACAGCATTGATTGATTGACTTTGTGTTGGGTCACTTGGAGAATAGCCAGGGATGGAGACCAAGAAGAGAATCAGGAATGTTGGATGGCCCATGTCTGTCACTGGAAAGTCAGGGACGTCAAGAGGAGAGTCAAGAATGGAGTGAAAGAGGGGAGATGGACGGTCCATTACATGTCACTGGAGGAAGAGTCAGCGATGGAAATGCAAAGTAGGGGTTTGGGATGGTCCAGGCTTGGGTCACCAGAGTGAGAATCAGGGATGGGGAGGGGAACAGTTCGAAGTGTTTGATGGTCCAGTCCAGGTCCCTTCAGGGAGAGTCAGAGATGGAGAGGAGAGTTACGGGGGTTGGATGGTCCCTGTTGGGTCACTAAAGAGAGATGATGAGGGGAGAGGTGGGCGCCGCAGACTACTCACATTGATGGCGCTGTCTGACAGCTGCTGTTCAAGGAGCTGGACGATCTGCTTAAACGTTGGTCTCTGCAGGGGATCGGCATCCCAGCAACTCTTCATGATGTCGTACCTGTACGCGGCGTGGGGTTAGGGTGGGCCAGGCGGCGGTCTAGAACCGAACCCAGTAGAACCCACCCGCCTCTCAGCCCCTGACGCGGTGCTCGGGGACAGAAGGCAACAAGGAAAATCCGGATCGGGGAACTGGGCCCAGGGAAAGGAGAGCAACCACCTCAAGGAATTCTGAGAGGGATCGGCTGCCTCCCGCCCTTACATTTCCACTGGTGCCCATTCGGGACTCAGCATCCGGTAGCCTTCCTTGATCATGCGGTAGAACTTGGAGTCCACAGGCATTCCTGGGTAGGGGCTGCTTCCTGCGGGACAGAAACGGCGCCCGTGGGCTTCTCACGGTCGGGCCCGGATGTGGAGGGAGGCCCCCGCCCACCCACCCATGCTCCTTCCAGCCATACCGAGAGAGAAAAGCTCCCAGAGCAGGATGCCATAGGACCACACGTCACTCTCGAACGTGTACACGCAGCCGAAGATGCTCTCGGGAGCCATCCACTTGACCGGGAGCCGGGCCTGGCGGGAAGACTGAGTGTGGGTAAAGTTCGCCCAGAGCCGGACCAGACACAAAGGCTCCCACAACCCCATGCTGTGGGGGACCAAGATGCACCATCTCCTGCTGCCTCCGAGTCCCTTGGGTACCCTCTAAGTTGAAGCAGAAGGGAAGGGGGCAGAAGTTAGCCCTGTCCCACAGATCAATTCTCCCTAATGGTGACCACACAGAACAGACGGTGGGAGGAGAGGGAAGGACCGATGCTGTCAAAGGCTGGCAAACCCAGGCTAGAAGGCCAGCTTCATTTAGCCATTTAGCAGGCACTTACTGTTGACAAATCCTGGACTGAGCACTTGGGGCCAGATTGGAGAGATTCCCCCATCCCATCCCAAGGTGTACTCAGTAGGTATTTGGGTGCAGATCTTAGTGTGGAAGGTAACAGAGTGCAGGAGATAAATACCTGGGTTCTAGTACAAGCTCTGACACAGATCAACACATCTTCCCACTCCTCCAATATCTCCCAGGGTGGCAGGGACCTCCAGACCATCTCTCTCCCTCCACTTATCAACTCTCTCCTTCCACTACACCCCAGCTCACACTCTCCACTCCTCCCTGTTCTCACCTCTCATGCAGGCAACCTCGCATGGACTGAGCTCTCCCTCCCACCAGGAACTCCCTCCCGCTTCACAACCACCAGACCCCAGCTCTGCGTCATCTTCAAGGCCCAGCTGAGATCACATTTCCTGGGGTCCAGGAAGACTTCCCTGATTGATTTCTAATCATCCTTGCTTCTACCCCCAACAACTGCTACTTCCAGCAGAGGAGCTGGGGAAAGCAGCTAAGCACTTATCTACTTTGGTGGTTCAGCTGTCAGTGAGTACCTGTCTTAAACACCCTATTAAACAAACACCAACTCATGACCATACCCATTTACCTTCTTTCGTGTAATTTAATGTCTCTCTCCCCTATTAGACTGTAAACTTCTACAGAGCAGGGATTGTCTCCCAAGTGCCAAGTATAGTGCTCTCTGCTCCCAGAAGGCGCACAATCAAATAATATTAATTGATTATCTCAGTGTCACTTAAATGCTGAGCCCACTTCCTCTTTGTGAAGGGGAAATGAAGCTGGGGAAGTGAGCACGCTTGCTCAGAGCCCTGGTGCAGAGCACTGTGCTAAGCATTTGGGAGAGTACCACAGATACTAAAATAAAATGGGTAGGGGGTGGCCACTGATTTAAAGCTAACATATGTAACTGTTATGAGGGTGGGAGGGGATTAAGCAGCCTAATGCTTCTAGTTCCCAAGGACATTCGATCCTTCTCCCTCGGTTACCACCTGCTCCCTGAAGCATATCAATCAGGAAGCCTGGAAAGACCAGGGCCAGGCCAGAGGGGTACTCACGTTGCCTTTGACGACGTAGTTGGAGTCGTTCTTGATGTCCCTGGCCAGGCCGAAGTCGCAGATTTTGGTTATCCGGCCGTGAGTGAGGAGAATGTTTCTGGCGGCCAAGTCTCTGTGAATGCACTGGAGGGGAGGAAAAGGGGGAAAGACATCAAGATCACTTTCTGCTGCCCGCTCCCCATCCCCAGATCGCCTGGGGATGGAGATCAATCGGTGTAGACTAGGCAGAGTCGGGGATGCAGCGTGCAACTGACCACTCACCACCCTGCCTGCCGCCCCAGCTACGGCCCACCTTCCGGCTTGTCGTACTCTCCCAAGTGCTTAGCATAGTGTGTCGCACCTACCGAGCACTTGGTGAAAGCACCTTGATCATCATCACTGTAATTCATGAAAATAAAGGCAATTTTTGAACCCAGTGGGTAGTGTCACTGAGGCTATTTTGCAGTTCGGTACGTATGTGGCAGGAGAAGGTAGTTCCCTAGCACCCCTGGTTCGTTACCATCACTGACTTTCCCACCTAAAACTATGGTCCAAGTGTGGTGTTCTCGCTACGTTTTCAGTCTCCCATCATCAGTGCCAATGGAAAAGTGGTATGGCCTGATGGAAGGAGCCTGGTCCTAAGAGTCAGAGGACTGGGTTCTGATCCTGGCTTTGCCTCTTGCGTGACCTTGGGCAAGTCACTGAACCTTTCTGTGCCTCCATTTCTTTGACATTTGTTGAGCACCCCTTGGGTTATATGCACTGTACCCACCGCTTGGGAAGGTTCAACAGAAAGTAGTCACATTCTGCCTTAGACCATGAGTCCCTTGTGGAACAGGGATTCAGTCCATCCTGATGAACTTGTATCTACCCCAGCGATCAGTACAGTGCTTGGAATATAGTGAACACTTAAATACCACAATCAGTCACTCATTAATTTTTTTACTGACATGTCCATCTCCCCTCCCCACTCTCTCTGAAGCCAAATCATCCCTGGTCAAATGCGGACCGCCCCCCGGGCCTCACTCACCTCAGGTCTTTGATGAGACCCAATAAGGTGACTCTCCAAATGGCCCATCCTATCTATCCGGCTGGCCCCACCCCCTGCCCTCCCCCAAATGGCGGTGCCACTGTCACCACTCACATTCTTTGAGGCGAGGAAGCTCATGCCCTTAGCCACTTGGTAAGAGAAGCTCAGCAGGTCCTCGATGTCCAGCGCCAACTCGTCGTCCTCCATGATGGCGGCGCCATCCTCCCTCTCAGCGTAGGAGCCTGTGGCAAGCGAGCAGAAAAGGAGATTTCCCCATCAGATTCCAGGGCTGCCCGGCCCGCAATGCCCTGGCCCAAGGAGCTCCCAGGGGCGGGTCCGGCGGGGTACCCACCGGCTCCCGCTGACCGTCTCTTGCCGGCCTTGGTCGGGACGACGTACGGAACACCCGGCTTCATGTCCATGTATTCGTCTGCGCCATCGCTGCAGGGGGTTTAGATCGTGGGGCAGAGTCAGTCGCTCATGGGACATGCCCAGCTCCAGGCTGACTGCCAGGGCGGGTAGGAGATAATCTGGTCAGACCCAAACCCCATCCTAACGTGGGATTCACAATCTAAGGGGGAGGGACAGCTGGGATGTCCATCTTGCACAGCAAGGATGGTCCGCGTGGCCACAGTCCCCCCCCCAGTCCTGGTCAAACGGAGTCTGATGACTCCAAGTGGTGACACCGGAGCTTCGGGCAGAACTCAGGAGAAAGCATGTCCGACTGGAAAAGACCAAACTCCACTGAACCATCCACCTCAAGGCAGAAACAACTTTCTGGGAATTGCTGTGATTTTTTTTTTAAATGTATTAAGCGCTTACTGTGTGCCAGGCCTAATTTACTCAGGTTGGACATAGTCCATGTCCCACATGGGGGTCACAGTTTTAATCCCCATTTTAAAGATGAGCTAACTGGCACTAGAATTGACTTGTCCGAGGTCACACAGCAAAGTGGAAGAGTTGGTATTAGAACCCACGTCATTCTTTCAGGGCCAGGCTCTATCCACTAGGCCACATCGCACATGTGATTCTCACATAAGCGACAGGACAGATGGAGCCATCTACCCGATGGAACTTCCCTGGCTCCGATCCAACCACCAACCCCTGCCCCCCTACCTTAGCCCCGATCCCATGCTCACCCCAGGACCTCCGCTGAGTGCAGAAGATTCTTATAGAGTGTCAGGTCCCCTTGAGCTTCGTGCTTGGAGCAGATAAATGAGTCCCGCTTTCTTCTCAGAAAATTCAGAAGGTCGCCATAGCAACAGTATTCCGTAATGACCAAGGTGGGTCCTGAGGACACAGAAACGGGGGTGGAGAGGGTCAGCGAAGGGCCACCGGACCGGGACAAGAGTCACTCTCTTGTCATCTGAGTAGCCCAGCCGTACAGCATTGGCCCTTTACTGGGCAGGAACCGGAGCTTTAGGCCCGGGGCAAATAGCCTGGGCTCCAGGCTCTGGGTTCTTTGGGCAAGGGTTCTGCTCTTTACACACAGAAAAGAGCACACACTCACATACACACACTGCTACTGCTCCTGAGATGTGGAAGGCCTACCTTCCGCTCAGCCCACAAGCACCGATTAGGCCGGCAGGTAGCCCTGCCCTAGGGCCCCTTCCCCCCCGCCGGGCAGGCATCGGACAAGGCCACAAGAGACACAGCATGGAACCCCACACGACAAACTTCCTTCTGTCGGGTCGGCCCTGTCGGGTCGGCCCCCGCCTGCCCCTTGCCCATCTGACCTCCGACAGTGCAGGCCCCGAGGAGATTGACGATGTTCACGTGGTTCCCGAGATAGCTGAGGACCTTGAGTTCGGACATCAGGGCCTCCCGCTCCGTCAGGTGGGCGCTGGCTGGAATCAGAGGTGGGTCATGTCAGTGGGTCTGGGGGAGGCCGGTGCACCCCCTCGGCCCTGCCTGCCCCCACCCTTCCTCGGCCCCCTCACAAGGAACTCACGTTTGAGCATCTTGACCGCCACGGTCATGGCCGCGTCCGACTTGAACAGGCCGTATGCCGTCGCCTCCACCACTTTGCCGAAAGCACCGGCTCCGAGGGTCTTCCCTGAAACCCATCGGCCACGGTCAGAGGAGACCCCGGGCTCCTCTTCTCAAAGGTCCACACCCTGTCCTGTCCCCCCAACCCCTCCCTGAGCCCAACCCAACCCGGTCACCCTGGCTGACGGGGTTCTGGGATGGGAACGGCGACCTTGGGAAGGTGTGGAAGCCGCCCCGAATCCCCACCCCACCAGGCCCCGGCTAAAACAAAGCTCCCGGTGTGGCAGGTGAGGACGGGGGGCGGTGGTCCCATGGAAAGCCCCGTCTTCAGCTCACCAAAACTCAGCCTGTTTCTGGGGAACTCCCATTTGTGGTCGTAAGGAAGCTGTGTAGGGTCTATGTACACGTAGCTGTTTCCATTGATCTCCTCCACCACTTTCCACTGGACTTCATACATGGGTTTCTGGGTGGGGAAAAAGGAGGCATCGACATCAGTCCAGGCCACCCGCTTCCACCTCCGTCCCACCGGCCTGCAGCCGGCCGTTTCATCCCTCCGTCCAGCCGTTACCTTAAAATACTTGTAGAGAAGAATCGAGATGATGAGGCTCAAGAGCGTAGCGGTGGACACGAGGCCGATGAATAGCGGCGTGAACAGGGAGTGGGTGCTGATTTGCTCTGGGAGGAGATCAAGCAAGGGCAGGGTCGGGATTTCGACATACAAAATGCTCCTGATGAATCCACTCTTTCTGACTCTTCCGCCTACTGGGGCCACCTGGGGACTACTTGGGGGTGGGGGGCGTGCGGCCAGTAACCAGAGCGGGGCTATCCGTCAAGCGCTCAGGGGGAGCCAAGCACTGTCCCGAGCGCTAAAAATAGTTACTGGACCTTGCTTACAATCTGGACTAAATGCTGTGCTAAGGGCTGGGGCAGGAACGAGTCAAAGAGGTTGGACAGAGCTCATGGTCAATTTCGAGACCCCTCTCTCCCGCTGGGGAAAGCTATGAGAAAGCAAAATCGGGCCGTGATGCAGCTTGTGTCCCCTCTAGACTGTAAGCTCACTGCGGGCAGCTAACGTGACTATCAACTCTGTTATACTGCACTCTCCCAAGCGCTTAGTAAAGCACTCTGCACACGGCAAGCGCTCAATAAATAATACGATGGATTGATGTGGCCAGTGTGGTGCCCGTCCTCTGACGGATTGATGCGGTGCCCATCTTCCCCGTCCCCCAAGGCCTGGAGCCCACCCGCACTTGGTCACAGAGGAGAGGGGGCAACTGAAGGTTGGCTCTCAAGAGTGGCAAAGAGACTCTAACCTCCCCTCCACCCTCCAACCAGCCCCCCGCCCCCATCCCCCCGGCACCCCTCCCCACAGCCCCCCACCGCAGCCCGCGGCAGCATGAGATGAGGTTGGATGGAGCAGAGGTGTGTCAGGTTACCGGAGATGAGATGGTCCCGGATGGCAGGGGCTCATGGGATGCGCTCGCATTCCGGCCGGGCACGGAGCGGGGCCGAAGGCCCAGGGAACCCCCGAAAATGGCATCAAAAAGGGAATATACCTTGACTGTTACCTTTAATAGCAAAGCTAAAATAGGCGGAGGTCCGGCCGACGCCGTTGGAGGCCTTACACTCCACCGTGCCGTTGTTCCTCAGGGCGCTGGGGTCCACCGTGCTCTCCACCACCACCTTCCCGAACCGGGACGGGCTCTTCACGCGCACATCAACAGGGGGGATGGACGCCAAGCACCTGTGGAACCAATGGCCCGGATGGTTGCTGGACTAGGGGGTGGCACGGACCCCCTCGTGTTCAGACTCCTCCAGAGTTTGGGGTGGGGCTCTTGGAAGTCACGTCCTTTCGCCCGGTCATCATCATCTGCACGGGCCACTGGCACACACCGGGCTTCTGGCAGGGCCCCCCATGCTAGAGCCGACAGGGACTGGCACCATGAAGAAGTCCGCCCGGTCCCGGGAGCCCTCGGGGCCCAGAGCTCAACATTGTTAATGGCAAGGACCACTGGGTGCCGGGAGCTACGATTCAGGTGCTACATGCTGGACTGGGCATCCCGGGACGCTCATGAGCACTGGGCATTGGACTGAGTAACCAGATGAAAGCACTAGGAACAGGTCCCTCTCCCTGGTATTGTCGCCCCTGGGAGGGGTGTGGGGCTGCTGGAAGAACCAGGAGACTGCCATTTAGATGCTCCCGCAGCCAGCAATGAAGGTGACCCAATGAGGACCTCCCTCTCCAGCCCCCCAGACATCTCCAGTCGCACCTTGGTCTAAAGTAAGGGCCCCCCCTGGAAAGTTGGCATTCAGAAATCACAGAGCCCTCTCCCCGCCAACTCTCAGCTCACTTTACCCCCCACGGTACCAGTTAGCTACAAAGGCCACACTACAAATAACCTCTATGAACACACCCACCGCATCCAGAGAAAGACCGACGGATGCGTTTTCTGAAAGCCAAATGGCCTGGCGGGCACCTATCTGGGGGTAGGATGGTGGCCGCCTCCTTCTCCGCAAGGCCAAGGAGAGACCTGAGCCGAGCCGGAGAAGAGCGGGCTGGGAAACCAGTCCTGCCCATGCCACCGTGCCATCCTGCCATCATTCCCCTGCTCTCATCCCGGCAGCGGTGGCGGTCTCACCTCTGTTCAGCCCCGGGGCAGAAATACCAGTCGATGGTGGGGGCGGGGAACCCAGAGGCGGTGCACTGCAGAGTGCCATTCACTAGCCTGTCCGTCGTCAGGATCTCCGGCTTCGCTGAGGACACACAGACAGACGCGTTCCATCCCAGCATTTAATACAGTGCCTGGCACATAGTAAGTGCTTAACAAATATCATTATTATTATTTTTATGGCCATCTGCCAATCCCTTCTTCCTTCCCTCTGCCCGGGGTAGTTACTGAGAGCCTCTAGGGACCAGAGCACCAGGCTGGGCACCCACAAGGAGCCGAGAAACAGTCGGTAAGAGGAGATGATTCGGTCCTAGCTCCCGAGGGGCTGATGCTCTAATGGAGGCGCTGAGTGGGCAGCGGATAGTCTGTTTGTTTGTTTAATGATGCTTATTCTGGGTCATCATCATCATCACCAATCGTATTTATTGAGCACTTACTATGTGCAGAGCACTGTACTAAGCGCTTGGGAAGTACAAATTTGCAACATATAGAGACAGTCCCTACCCAACAGTGGGCTCACAGTCTAAAAGGGGGAGACAGAGAACAAAACCAAACATACTAACAAAATAAAATAGAATAGATATGTACAAGTAAAATAAATAGAGTAATAAATATGTACAAACATATATACATATATACAGGTGCTGTGGGGAAGGGAAGGAGGTAAGATGGGGGGGATGGAGAGGGGGACGAGGGGGAGAGGAAGGAAGGGGCTCAGTCTGGGAAGGCCTCCTGGAGGAGGTGAGCTCTCAGCAGGGTCAGACACTGTTCTAAGCACTGGGGTAGGTACAAGTCAAATAGGTCAGATGCAGTCCCTGTCCCACATGGGGCTCGTAACCTTTAGTAGGAGGGAGAAGAGGTACTGAATCCCCATTTTACAACTGAGGCAACTGCGGCCCAGAGAAGTGTCTTGCCCAAGGTCACACGGCAAGCAGTTGGCAGAGCCGGGATTAAAACCCAGGTCCTCTGACTCCCACTTTCCACTAGGCTTTGCTGCTTCTGCTGAGCTGTCCCTGTTTCGGGCGCGCCTCCCGGGGCACAGCTCCGAGGGGGGCCCAGAGAGAGGGCCATCTTCCTCCTATCCACACCTCCCAGGACCCCAAGCGCTCCCTCCCCACCCCACTCAGTCAGGGCCGCGGCACCCCGTGGGCAGAGGAATCGCTCGCTCTCATTACCAGGGCCTCATCGCGGGTGATTTATTACTGGAGCGGTCGCGCTGCAGGGAGAGAGCTATAAATAGCATCCATGCCGGAGAGGACGGGGGAAATTACATGGGGCAGCAATTTAGAAATAATTCATTATTTAGCATTTCCTGAAATTGTTCCCGGGCATGCGCCTGCCCACCCCCAGCCCTGCTAAGAATCGGTCTCGGGTGGGCGGCTGAGTCTCCCCGTGGTCCCACGCTTTGGGGAGCATGTGGAGGGGAACCCCGGCCGATGGAAAGCCCGTGGGCTCTATGGCACGGGTGGGGGGATCAGGAGCTCAGTCGGGCATCCATGAAATGAAGCTCCCCACAGCCTGCCCCGGGCAACTTTTATGGACTGCCTCAACCAACCAGTCAATCGGTGCTATTTACTGAGCACTTCCTACGAGCAGAACACTATACTGAGCGCTTGGGACAGCCCAGTAGAGTAAGTAGGCCCTTGAGGAGTTTCAGTTTGAGCAATAGTCTCACCAAAGGGGTGCTGCCTCGGGGGTCGGAAGGGCGCCCTGTCAGGGTGTCCCCAGCCCTCCTTTCGTGGTTGGGGGTCGGGCTGGGCCTAGGCTCCCGTTCACCTCACTGGGAAGAGCCCAGTAGGTGGAAGGGATATGTAAACCTTGGGCAAGTCACTGGGATTCTCTAAGCTTTAGTTTCCCCATCTGTAAAATGGGGGTGAGAAAATGCTACAAGGCAGGGTGGGTGGCTGAGTCCCGTGAGGGGCCCGAGCTGACCACCTGGGGACTTGAAGCAGCGTAGCCTAGTGGATAGAGCCCGGGCCTGGGTTCTAATTCTGACTCTGCCACTTGTCTGCATTTTCACTTCACTTGTCTGTGCCTCAGTTCCCTCATCTGCAAAATGGGGATTAAGACCGTAAGCGCTATGTGGGACAGGGACTGTGTCCAACCTGATGATCTTGTATCTACCCCAGCGCTTAGAACAGTGCCTGGCACACACTAAGTGCTTAAAAAATACCATCATTATTATTATTATTACTTGTTCCGGCACCCCAGCCCAGCCAGCAATCAGGGGTCGATGCCCGGACCACAGCGGGCCTGGGCACTAGGCACTGTCCTGGGCGCTTGGGAGAGTTCAACGGGAGCAGGACACTAACTTCTAGCCTTCAAGGAGCTTGCAAGCAAACCAGGGGAGACAGAGTGAAACTACCAACAGAGAGTGAAAGCTGGAGGACGGACAAAGAGGGGAAAGCAGGGAGCAGCACGCTCACATCAGGACAGACCACCGAAAGTGGAGAAGGCGGCGGTGGGACCAGTGGTGAGTGAAAGGGGCTTAAAGGGGAGCGGGTCTAAGCAAGGGGGGCCTTGGGCCAACTCGATCCCAACTATCTCGTCGCTGACCCACGTCCTACCTCTGGCCTGGACCGCCTTCCCTCCTCACATCCGACAGACGACGACTCTCCCCGCCTTCAAAGCCTTATCGAAGGTCCGCCTCCTCCAAGAGGCCTTCCCTCTTCTCCCTCTCCTTCTGCATCACCCTGACTTGCTCCCTTCACTCAGCCCCACCAGATTTATGTACATATCTGTAATTTATTTATTTATTTATAGTAACGTCTGCCTCCCCATCTAGACTGTAGGCTCACTGTGGACAGGTAATGTGTCTGTTATATTGCTATACTATACTCTCCTAGGCATTTAGTACAGTGCTCTGCATACAGTAAGTGCTCAGTAAATACGATTGACTGACTGACCACGGTGAGTCACCGCTCACCCTTCCCCCAGTCTGGACTGGCCACCTGTGACCCACCGTGCTTTGCGGCCATTTATTATTAATAACAACAATAATAACAGTATTTGTTAAATGCTTACTCTGTGCCAGGCACTGTACTAAGCGCTGGGATAGATACAAGGCAATTGGGTGGGACACAGTCCCTGTCCCACGTAAGGCTCGTAATTCTAATCCCCATTTTACTGATGAGGAAACTGACGCACAGAAGTAAAGTGACTTGTCCAAGGTCACACAGCAGACAAGTGGCAAAGCCTATCCCTGCTTCGAGGTGTGTCGCAGGATAGAGCCAGGCTTGGGTCCTGCAGCCCCCACTGTTTGCCACCCACCTGTGGTCCTCACCCAGCAGGACTGGGGGGTGGAAGGGGCAGGATCATGTCTACAGGATCCGGATGAGCTGGGCACAGCACTTTTCTGCCTCTCTAGCAGCGTGGCCTAGTGGAAAAAGCCCATGCCCAGGAGTCAGAGGTCCTGGGTTCTAATCCCAGCTCTGCCACATGTCTGCTGTATGACCTTGGACAAGTCACTTAACTTCTCTGAGCCTCAGTTACCTCATCTGTAAAATGGGGATTAAGACTGTGAGCCCCACGTGGGACAACCTCATCCCCTTGTATCCCCCCAGCGCTTAGAACAGTGCTTCACACATAGTAAGCACTTAAATGCCATTCTATTATTATTTGCCTTCTAGATGACCATGGACAACTTCTTTAGACCTTCAATCTTCTCATCTCTAAAATGGGGGTTCAATACTTGTTCAAGCCGGTGAGCCCCGTGGGGGACAGGGACTACATCCCACATGATAATAATAATAATGATGGCATTTATTAAGCATTTACTATGTGCAAAGCACTGTTCTAAGCGCTGGGGAGGTTACAAGGTGATCAGGTTGTCCCACGGGGGGCTCACAGTCTTAATCCTCATTTTACAGATGAGGTAACTGAGGCACAGAGAAGTGAAGTGACTTGCCCAAAGTCACACAGCTGACAAGTGGCAGAGCCGGGACTTGAACCCATGACCTCTGACTCCAAAGCCCACGCTCTTTCCACTGAGCCACGCTGCTTACATGATTATCTTGTACTTTCCCCAGTGCTTAGTACAATGCTTGGCACAGGGTACACACTTGACATTTACCACAATTATTACTATTATTAACACCCCCGAGCCCCGCTCTCGATTGGAAAGTCAGGAATGCACCCAACCCCTCTCAGCAGCCCAAACCTTGCCATCCGCTTCCAAAAATAAGACCTTTCCGTGTGCAATCCTAGTTCCTGACCTTGAACGACGCCTGGACGGTGAGGTGGCCGGGAGGCAGTGTGGTCCAGTGGAAAGAGCAGGTGGACTGGGAGGCCAGAGAGTTGGCTTCTGTTTCCAGCTCCGCCACTGGCCTACTATGTGACCTTGGATGAATCACTTCACCTCTCTGCTTTCCCTCCCTCTTAGATGGTGAGTCCCCATGTAGTACAGGGGGTGCATCTGCTCGGATTTTATCGCATCTCCCCCAGTGCTTACAGCAGGAATCAGAGGGCCTGGGTCCTCGTCCTGGCTCTGCCACTTGTCTGCTGTGTGACTTGTCCGTATTTACTATTCTATTTATTTTATTTTGTTAATATGTTTTGTTTTGTTGTCTGTCTCCCCCTTCTAGACTGTGAGCCCGCTGTTGGGTGGGGACCGTCTCTGTAGGTTGCCAACTTGTACTTCCCAAGCAGTTAGTACAGTGCTCTGCACACAGTAAGTGCTCAATAAATCAATCATATTTATTGTATTGTAAATACGATTGAATGAATGAATGAATGACCTTGGGCAAAGTCAATTCACTTCTCTGTGCCTCTGTTACCTCATTTTTAAAGTAAGAACTAAGGCTATGAGCGTTTGTGAGACATGGGCTGTGTCCAACCCGATTATCTTATATCTACCCCAGCGCTTAGTACAGTGTGTGGCGTTTAGTAAGCGCTTAACAAATACTATTTGAGAAGCAGCGTGGCTTAGTGGAAAGAGCGCGGGCTTTGGAGTCAGAGGGCATGGGTTCAAATTCCGACTCTGCCAATTGTCAGCTGTGTGACTTTGGGCAAGTCACTTAACTTCTCCATGCCTCAGTTACCTCATCTGTAAAATGGGGATTAAGCCTGTGAGCCCCACGTGGGACAATCTGATCACCTTGTAAACTCCCCAGCGCTTAGAACAGTGTGTTGCACATAGTAAGCGCTTAATAAATACCACATTATTATATTATTATTATTTTTTTAAAAAAACCCATCGAGCCAAGGGAATCACGGTACAAATCCCAGGACATCCAGTGGCCCCATTTCTAAGATTATTTTTCCTACAAGAACAGTGTTTGGCACAACATTTAATAAATGCCATTATTATTATTACTACTACTTAGAGTGGGTGCCCCTGGTGGGACAGAGACTGTGTCTGACTTTTTTTTTTAAATGGTATTTTTTAAGCGCTTACTATGTGCCAGACTCCATTCTCCCAGGCCTGTGCCCTCTCCACTAGGCCACATTGCTTCTCCACAGCCCCTGCCCTCTTCTTCTTCATTCCCAGGTGACTTTGGCTGTTCTACTAACTCTCACTCTTACTGCTTGTCTCCTCCCCTTACACCATCAGTCCTTTGCTTGTGTTGTACTCTCTCAAAACAGTACAGTGCCCTGCATACAGCAAGTGCATACTTGGTACTTTCCACATGTACAGCACCGTACTGGGCGCCTGCCAGGTGCAGAGGGCTGTCCCTTGGGCAAAGCATCCCAAAGCATCTTCCTTCCCCCACTGAGGGAAGGAAGAGAAAGACTTAATCCTGCCCTTAAGATTACAGCCTTAGCGAGGAGACACAAAGATACTGATTGAAAATATCCAAAACAGAGAGGATGGATTTGGGTGAAACCTCTCTGACGCCCTCCAGTCTGAACCCCCCTTTTACTCCACAGACTCTCTCCTTGACACTCTCAAATCTGGACACGTCCTTTACACCACAGAAATTGCCCTAAGGTCACTAATTACCTTCTCTTCTTGCCAAATCCAACGGCCTCTACTCCATCCTAATCCTCCTCAGCCTCTCAGCTGCCTTCAATACTGTGGACTTCCCTCTTTTCCAACCTTGACTTCATTGACACCAGACCTCTCCTGGTTCTCCTCCTATCCTCCTGGCCGATCCTTCCCAATCTCCTTCACGGGCTCCTCCTCTGTCTCCCATCCCCTAACTGTGGGGCTCCCGCAAAGCTCAACTCTATTCTCCATCTACACCCACTTCCTTGGAGAACTCATTCGCTCACACAGCTTCAACTACCATTTGGGGAGGAAATGTGCCTTACCAACTCTGTTGTATTGTACTCTCCCAAGCGCTTAGTAGTGTTCTGCACACAGTAAGTGCTCAATAAATACCACTGACTGATTGATTGATTATTCTCAAATCTACATCTCCAGCCCTCTCTCCTTCTCTGCAGTCTCACATTTCCTCCTGCCTTCATGACATTTCCATTTGAATGCCTCACCGACACTTCAAAATTCAAACACAACTCCTCATTTTCCCACCCAAATCCTGTCCTTCCTTTTTCTTTCTGATCGCTGTAGACAGCACCGCTATCCTCCCTCTCTCTCAGGCCGGCGACTCCGGAGCCAATGTAGATGTTGGCTCCATCCCTACCGGACACTGGCCACCCTTGGACTGTAACCCCATTGGGTCCCGAAAATGGTACCTGAGGTCGAAACATCAGCAGAGGGAACCAATTTTCCCATTTGAACCCAGGGAGAAAAGGGAGACTGCTTCCTGGGGAAACCAAACCCTCCAGAATCGGGCCCAAGGGGTTCCACGGCTGACCTGCCGACTTTGACTTGACCGGAAGAGAAGTGGACGGTCTCTCCTCCCTGCTAACAATCAGGGGACGACTATTCTCTCTCCCCACCCTCTCCCAAGGCTCTCCCAACTTATCACCCCCCTGGTCAGACAGTCGTATTAAGTGCTTACTGTGTCCAGAGCATTGTACTAAGTGCTTGGTAGGGTACACAAGAACAGACACATTCCCTGCCCACAATGAGTTTACAGTCTAGAGGGGAGGAAAGACATTAATGTAAGTAAATAAAATGCAGCTTTGGACCTAAGTGCAGTGGGGCTGGGGGGGGAGGAGGATGAATAAAGGGAGCAAGTCAGGGGGACACAGAAGGAAGAGGGAGAAAAGGAAAGGAGGGCTTAGTCAGGGAAGGGCCTTCTACCGCCATCCCCACACCCCTCACCCAGCTCAACCCCGATGTGTTGTAACGCTAAAACAGGGGTCAACTTAGAAATGCTGTAAGCGGAGTCTGAGGTGACTTAGAACATCTCGGGCTGTGGGCGAGGTGAGGGGAGGGAGTTTCTGTTGCCCCATCCAATGCTAAAAATAGCTCAGGAGGAGCGAGAAGGCGGCTGATACTTGGAGACGCTGCAGGTACCAACATGCCCATTTTGCAGGCAGAGAAATTGAGGCCCTGGACTCTGTGGGATTTCTTTCATGGTCAGCTGAGGGGGTGGTGGTGGCAGGAACATTGTGAGTCTTGGACAAAGGAATGCTCTCAGGATCTTTGGAGTTCCTGTCCCCAGAGTCTGTCCTCTCCACCGAGATCCCAATCTCACGGGCACCCGTGCCCCACACAGTCCATCTCCATGAGAGTCCAATCCCACGGGCACCCGGACCACCCTGAGGGCCCCAGGGGCTTAGTACTCACTGTTCACGTAGACATGAAACACAGTCGAGGTGTTGACGTCAGAGTTAGCCACGAAAAACGTGTAGGTGCCTCCCTCCGTGCCCTTCAGCCTGGTGAGCGGCAGTTCACTCACGTACCTGCCGAGAGAGGAGCCCGCCGCTGCGTCACTGACTCAATCGAACTATGCCATTTATTGAGCACTTACTGCGCTCACTGCCATGTCACTTTCCCAGACCCCCCGGCCCACGGTCCCCTTGCCCAGGGCCCGGCAGGGTAATGAGATCAGGCCCGAAATGTCACCTTAGGGTGAGAGCTCCATTTTACTCACACATGCGTACGCTCGCATGCACATTAACTCTAATACGCATGCACACGTACACACAGGCTTGCATGCAGACACCTATATCCACACAGTCACACACACCCAGACACCTACGTCCACAAAGTCATACACATGCAGACACCTACATCCAGTCACACCTACATTTGTACTAGTCACACCCGCACAGACACCTACACCTGCAGACACACACACATCCACCCACACAGACGCCTACATCCACACAAATAGTCACACACACTTAGACACCTACATCCACACAAATAGTCACACACACTTAGACACCTACATCCACACAAACAGCCACACACAAACTCTCACCCACACCCTCCCAAGCCCCCTCACTCTCTCTCAGGCACTTTGGGGGCCTCCGTTACAAGCACAATTTTCTAGGGTGTGCTGTGGGCAGGTGCCCCCTCTCATTTGGGGGGCCCCGACCCATTTATACACCACCAGGGGAACCACCAGCTGACACTGTGACTAGATGCCTATTCTCGGCAACGCCCTGACTCTGACTCGGGGGCACACTGACGCCTCGCTCCCCAAGCCAGCACTGTTTGCTCTCCAGGTCTCTGTTGGGAACCCCCAGCTCCAAACCCCCAAGCCCCCGAGGGGGGCCAGGCACCACCGGGGAGGAAGTGGCCACTCTCCTGCAGACTTTTCTTTAGCACCGCCCAGCCCTCCCGACAAGGTGGCCCAAGTTCCCCTAAACCCAAGAGATTTACGGCTCCCACTTCCTGCCGTGGGCCCGGCACACAGAAACCGCCCCCCCCAAACACACACGACACCCCTCTCCTCCTCCTCCCACCGACTCCCCCAGAGGGAGGACCTCAGTCAACTAGTCAGTCACAGGACGGGGCGAAAATGAAGATGTATTTCAAGCTATCATCCACACTATTGATGGAACTGGTGGAATTTCTTGAGGACTTCATTCATTCACTCAATCGTATTTATTGAGCGCTTACTGTGTGCAGAGCACTGGACTAAGCGCTTGGGAAGTACAAGTCGGCAACATGTAGAGATGGTCCCTACCCAACAACGGGTTCACAGCCTAGAAGGGGGAGACAGACGACAAAACAAAACATACAGACAGGTGCCAAAATCGTCAGAACAAATAGAATGAAAGCTATACGCACATCATTAACAAAATAAATAGAATAGTACATATGTACAAGTAAAATAGAGTAAGGTCTGTACAAATATATACAAATGCTGTGGGGAGGAGAAGGAGGTAGGGCAGAGGGGATGGGGAGGAGGAGAGGAAAAAGGGGGCTCAATCTGGGATGGCCTCCTGGAGGAGGTGAGCTCTCAGTAGGACTTTGAAGGGAGGAAGAGAGCTAGCTTGGCAGATGTGTGGAGGGAGGGCATTCCAGGCCAGGGGGAGGACGTGGGCCAGGGGTCGATGGCGGGACAGGCGAGAACGAGGTATAGTGAGGAGGTTAGCAGCAGAGGAGCGGAGGGTGTGGGCTGGGCTGGAGAAGGAGAGAAGGGTGGTGAGGTAGGAGGGGGCGAGGTGATGGAGAGCTTGAAGCCGAGAGTGAGGAGTTTTTGCTTGATTCGTAGGTTGACAGGCAGCCACCGGAGATTTTTGAGGAGGGGAGTAACATGCCCAGAGCATTTCTGCACAAAGATAATCCAGGCAGCAGAGTGAAGTATAGACTGAAGTGGGAAGAGCCAGGAGGATGGGAGATCAGAGAGGAGGCTGATGTAGTAATCCAGTTAGGATAGGAAGAGAGAATGAATCAGAATGTGGAGAGCATTGTACGATGTGCTTAGGAGAGAACAATACAACAGAATTAGCCAGCACGTTCCCTGTCCATAACAATCTTACAGTCTAGAGTCTACAGCAGAGTGCTATAGTAGACTCTCACAACTCTGTGGGCCTGGTCACCTCGCCTCCATCACCTCGCCCCCTCCTACCTTACCTCCCTTCTGTCCTTCTCCAGCCCAGCCCGCACCCTCCGCTCCTCTGCCACTAACCTCCTCACTGGGCCTCGTTCTCGCCTGTCCCGCCGTCGACCCCCGGCCCACGTCCTCCCCCTGGCCTGGAATGCCCTCCCTCCACACATCCGCCAAGCTAGCTCTCTTCCTCCCTTCAAGGCCCTACTGAGAGCTCACCTCCTCCAGAAGGCCTTCCCACAATGAGCCCCCTCCTCCTTCTCCCTCTCTCCATCCTCCCGCCTTACCTCCTTCCCCTCCCCACAGCACCTGTATATACGTATATGTTTGTACATATTTATTACTCTATTTTACTTGTACATATTTGTTCTATTTATTTTATTTTGTTAATATGTTTTGTTTTGTTTTCTGTCTCCCCCTTCTAGACTGTGAGCCCACTGCTGGGTAGGGACCATCTCTATATGTTGCCGACTTGTACTTCCCAAGCGCTTAGTACAGGGCTCTGCATACAGTAAGCGCTCAATAAATACGATTGAATGAATGAATGGTCACAGAGCTGTGCCAGGGGCCCAAGGGACGCAGAGATCTAGAGACCTAATCCCTGCCCTTGAGGCGCGCCAATCCAATGGGGACACAACCCTCCGTGGCCTCATTACCGGATGTTGCCCTCGTCCTCGGAGCCGGGGCGATGCGTCCACCTGCCCGTCGACGTCCCATTCAGGCACACCCAGCCGTGGCGGCTCGGTTTCGGGTAGGCCTCGTATTCCACGACCAGGTCCACGTTTTCACCGGCGTTTACGGACAGCGTGGTGTTGGTCCCCGCGAGGAAGTGGATGAATCCCTTGTCTAGACCAGAGAGACCAGGGAAAAGAGGGGTTAGTTCAGAGAGGCCCCCACATCCTGGTCCCCGAAGGAGGAGAGCAGACCAAACTCTCCCCCCTTGTAGCTTTTATCCCTCCTCCAGCCCCCTGCCCGCTCTTCGCATTCAGGAGGAAGGACTGCTCCACCCAATTACAGACCTTTCCTGCAGCGTTTGGACAAGAATTGGGGGTCGGGGGATCGGGGACTGACATCTCCAGGAAGAAATAACGAAAAGGATGAGTAAAAATAGATCACACTGAGCACTTTGGTTCGATTCTGCTGCCGCACACATTTTTGAGGGTTGAACTCCAGCCATCGAGGCCCTGGGAGGACCAGAGACCCAGAGGGAAGTCTATCAATCGTTCAATCAGCAGTATTAACTGAGCGCTTACTATGTGCAGAGCACTGTACTAACTGCTTGGGAGAGTACAATACAATCAAGCAATGGTATTTACTGAGTGCTGTGTGCACAGCACTGTACTAACGTTTGGGAGAGGATAATATAGGGAATTAGCAGATACGTTCCCTGACCATAATGAGCTTAGTCTAGAGGGAGAGGCAGACGTTAATATGAAAAGGTACTTTATAAAATATATAATTTAAATTTACATCATTATTATGATAACATAGACTGTAGACTGTAAACTTGTTGGGGGCAGGGAACACGTCTACCTACGCTATCATATTGTCCTTTCCCAAGTGCTTAGTACAGTGCTCTGTACACGGTAAACGCTCAATAAATACCTCTGATTGATTGATTGATTGACTGAAGTCAACCCAAGGCCTACAGCTTCCCAGTCCCGAGCCCGGAACTTCTTTCTCTCCTCTCTCCCAGCCCGTCAATCATTATGGCTCAGGGCGGGAGAGCGGATCAGATGGGAACAGGGCTGAGACAACAGGGCCGACCCCATCCTGTCAATCACCTGAAGCTCGGCTGCTGCTTGTGTTCACTTCAGGCAAATTTCAAGATCCAGGATTTTCTGGAACACGGAGAAACGCCCAGGTTTTCCAGCTCACATCTCAGAGACTCGACTCGACGCCATTTGGCAAAATGTCTAGGAGCCTCGGCCAAGAGATTCAGCACCCCCACCAGCCTGTCTCCGCAACACCCTCGCCTTTTAACTCCCGGTACGTTCGCTTGCATTCAAGATGAACGCAAAATCATCAAACTTTTTTCTGAATCGCTGAAGTTGTTTTTGTCCGGGTGCTCTGGGGTCGGGCACGCTTACAATTTTAAATTGGGGAACTGAAAACCCGATCCAGATGACAGGATACCTGGTGGGCTGTTATCTTTACATCCCAATTGCTGCCCCGGGAGTTTGGTGAGGTGGGCTTTCTTTTCAAACATCTCTCACACACACACACACACACACACACACACACACACAAAACCACCCATCCACCCCCCCCAACCCTCACATACAAATATATACACAACCACTCACACTCACCCACACCCACCCACAACCACCCTGGAATTTCCTCAACTTCAACTTCAGGGGTGGGGTGTGTCTGGGGCGAGGGTCTTGGGGGTGGGGTGGTCGGGTCGGTTTCACCACTGCACAACCTTCCTTCTTGCTGCATTCTTGAAAAATCAATGGATGGATTTTTAAAAGAATCCGATCCCACACCAAAATGCGACCACAACATTTGGATTAATTGATTTCTGGAGCCAATCTCCCGGCAATGCAGTCCCTAATCAACTCAGTCAATTAGCACTTATGGATTTCAATATTGAAGATGCGCCTCCTTGCCTGAGAATGGGTAGTGGACTGGAAAACATGCGTGGGGCCCCCAGAGCCTTGGGCAAGACCCCATTGTCCCTTGGGTCCCTCCTCCTGAAGTGCCCATTGGCCCTGGCCTGGGATGCTAAATTTTGACATCACAGTGGGCAAGGGGGCTTCCACTCTTCAGGGCCAAAACAAACTTGCTCCTCCAGACTGCAAGTTCTTTGACAGCAGGGAATGTGTCTGCTTATTGTTCTATTGTACTCTGCCAAACACTTAGTACAGTGCTCTGCACACAGTAAGAGCTCAATAAATATGACAGAGTGGAAACCGAACTGAGAAGCACGTGGCCTCCAATGGCTGGCCTCCAGGATGATCCCCAGACTCCTGCTGATGACCACTGGCCTGAGGGCTCTGGGCGGAGATGCCAAGGGCCGGCTACAAACCATCCCAGCTGGCGGCGGCCTCAGCCTGCCGACTGGGCCACCTGCGGAAACGGACTCTGGAAGTCCCTGGAGGGCCCCGCGCCGGTGAGCCAAGAGGGTATCGCTCTCCTCACTTGGGATTTTTCTGGACTAGCTTGGAAGCGATGCTGCCAAGTTTTTGTCTCTTCCTGTCTGCCAGGGGAGGTCATAACCCAACAGAACACGGCAGCGGGTCAGGGTTGGCAAATCCGAGAAGAAGCCAGCGGACGGGGAAGCCTGCACGGACTCCCTTCAACCACAGAATGGAGTCCTGACCCCTGGCCTACCCAGCTTCTGAGGACCGGAGAAAAACCCCGGACCCTTCCGCCAAGAAAAGTGGTGTGGCCCAGTGGAAAGAGAACAGGGCTGGGAATCAGGAGACCTGGGCTCTGCCACTTGCCCGCTGGATGACCTCGGACAAGTCACTTAACTTCTCTGTGCCCGTTTCCCCATCTGTAAAATGGAGATTCAGAACCTGTCCTCCTTCCCCTTTGGACTGTAAGCCCCCTGTGGGAAAGGGACTGTTTCTGATCTGACTGTAGTCTACCTATCCCAGAGATTACCACTGAACAGTCACTTAACAAGTGCCACAGGCAGTTCTCGTTATTACCGAAGGCCCAAGTTCTGAAAACCAGAAAGGTACCAGACGTTTGCGTCGTCAAGTGGATACAGCATTGGCCCGGGAGTCAGAAGGACCTGGGATCTGATCCCGGCTCCGCCACTTGTCTGCTGGGTGACCTAGGGCAAGTCATTCACTTCTCTGTGCCTCAGTTCCCTCATCAGTAAAGCGGGGATTAAGACTGTAAGCCCTATGTATCCAACCTGATTATTTTGTATCTACCCCAGCGCTTAGAACAGTGCCTGGCACAGAGTAAGCACTTAATACCACAATTATCATCATTATTGTTAAATAAGGTTCTCCACCAAGTTCTTTGTGCCTAATTCTGTAGGGACTTCAGCAATCCAGCATCCACCGGCCACCTGGGGGAAGGGCAGAGGGAGAGATGCCCGGCCGGTGGGCACTCTCTGGGCCCCGGGGGGTGATGGGCAGAAGGCAGGCTTACCGATCACTTGGAGTGTCATGCTGGCATTTGCAGATCCAAATGAGTTATTGGCGAGGCACGTGAACACCCCAGAATCGCCAACGCACACAGAATCGATGCTCAGCGTGGATTTCTGTTCGTACTCATAATCACCGAAGTTCCTGCTCCGCGGTGCATGGCGGCTGGTCTGTGGGCGGCACGCGGGCGTGCACACACGTGCACACACACATATACAAACACACACAAACACATGCACAATAATTAACACCCAAAGCATATGCAGAATCCTTCCCCTATAAATTAAAAATAGCAGCAATTAACGGTGCCATATTAATATTCACGCTGTACCAAGCCCAGGCCGGGATGAGGAGGAGGCCCAGAAAATTTAGGGCTGGAACTTTGCCTGGTATTATTATGTTGAAAGGACTAATCGTTAAGGGGGAAGAGGCGGTATCAATTATTAATCATTAGGAGAAGCGGGGCCTGTGTGCATAGGGAGAGACCTTCCCACCAGGAAACTTTGCGAGGTTTTTGCGGAACCCACTTGAAATTGTGTTGGGGAGGGCAGACACAATGTGCTTGCCAGCCTCCCAGGGCCAAGAAGCCCAGCCTCGGGTTCCCTCTAGACTGTAAGCTCATTATGGGCAGGGAACGTGTCTGCTTATTGTTACATCATACGCTCCCAAGCGCTTGGTATAGTCCTCTGCACACAGTAAGTGCTCAATAAATATGATTAACGAATGGCTGCCCCCCCTGCATCCTCTGCTGCCTCCTTTGCTGCCACCTCCAGGGGCACAGGGAGAGAAATGGCACAAACCCGGATTTCCAGGGGCAAGCTGGAGGCTGAGTGAGGCCTTTCCCTGCCCATGAAAGGGGCAGAGGGAAATAGTTCTCTAGTCCCGCAGGGACGTCCGGTCTGGCTGACCCCCATCACCGGCCATTGGCCCTCAGGAAAGAAGCCACACCATCCTTGGCTTCTGTTGAGCCACCTGGCTCTGCTTCAGGAAGAGACGGGCAAGGACCAATCGATCAGGAGTCCAGGTGATGAAGGCCGGGTTGATTGTTCCCGTGGCCCTCCCCTGGTCGGGGATTTGGGGGGCAACGTTCAGGGTCCAGGTTCCAGCTCGTCTTCTGATCCCCAATGCTTTACACAACTGCCCGTCTGCCTTCCAGTGTGTGATTCAGCCTGTGTGTAGGACTGTGGGTATATACAACTGAGTTGTCAGTCTGTCTACTCTATCCTCCTTCCCCTTTTTCTTACTCCAATTGAACATCAAGAGAGTCTGCCGTCTCCCTCAAGAGATGGGAGTTTACTCCTCGAGGGCACGGATTGTGTCATTTTGCTGTACTCTTCCAAGGGCCCAGCCCAGCACCTGGCACACAGGGGGCACTCGGAAAACATTTTTCATCAACACCCAGATGTTCCAGTCACAACACTTCTACTACCACCACTCCAAGCGGCACTCATCCACAAACAGCCCCGGGCACTGATGCTACCTTGGGACCGGGGTTTGGGTAACGCTATGTCAGAGCCAGAACCAGGGGTGATGCATTTCAGAAGATTGTAAGGAGACCCCTTTCCCTGAGAGGGCCTCCTGGCCCTGGCAACCCCACCCTAGCCCCAGCTAACCCAAGAAGGGTTGGTATCTTTATTCCCTTTTCATTGCTTTTTCAAGAAAAAGGAAGAAGATATGTGAATCAAAATATTGCTGTTGGCGCCAGTTCCCAGCCAGGAAGGTTGCACAACTGCAGCCAAAGCTGTCGGGCTCAGTCAGAGGAATTAGCGATGGGTCTCCAGGTGATGGGGGCTATCCTGTAGGGTCCCGGGCCGCGTCTGGGCCGGGCCCCCTCCCTGGCCCAGATCTTCTCCCCAGGGCTGCGGCCCAGCGCGCCGGAGGAGTGGGGAATATAGGGAAGGGCGCTCTGCCAGCAGGTTCCTGATTTCTCCAGCCACTGAGGGGACTGGCTGGGAACCCAAAAGACACGACAAGGGGAGTAGAAACTCTCTGCCGGAACGTTTCCGTTGTTAAATACCGGGTTCCGTGGATGGGCCTTGCGGGCCAGGATAGTACCCCCTGTTGAGCAGGGGTCCAGCCTGGGGCATCTGCCCCTTAACCCCAGCCCTGAATACTGTGGGGGCTGGAGGTGCCCTGGCCCCTCTGGCAAGCTCAAGGGGAATGGGGCCGGGGGAGCTCTGGGTTGGTCCCTCTTCTAATCCCACGAGTGTGGGGAAACTCTAGGAAGATCAAGGGGAATGGGGCTGGGGGAGCTCTAGGTTGGCCCCTCTTCTAATCCCACGAGTATGGGGAGACATACTGGAACATATTGGGACTCTCACCAGCCCTGCTCAGTTGAACGGACCCAGGATCCAGCCCTGCTCACCCCCATAGGCCCTCAAAGCCCCGGGCGACTCTGGCGGAGCATTCGGACTGAAGGAGCATTCGGAGGCACCCCCAGCCCTGCCACCCACGGGTGGTGAGAATTGGGCAAGCAGCCTGGCACCTGTCTGCAGGAATCCTGCTACAATGCCTCGATTGTCTGGATCTCCATGGTGACCGACAGGTTCACAGGCCGGTAGGGAGGTCTCTGCCGCTTTCGGGGAGAGGGGACGCCGAACCAGAATCTCCCCGTTCCTCCATTTCTCAGGAGGCTTTTAGAGCCCGAAGGGAGCAGAGTGAGCACGGTTCAGTACAAAACTATTCTCGAAGAACAGGCAGATTCCTAACAAAGGGATTTCAGAGGTTGCAGGGCCTGGAGATAGGTTGGAGATTAAAGAAAAACAGCAGAGGGATATGCAGAGGGAATCAGAGGCTTTGTTCAAACGCAGCCAGGAACTAAGAACAAGCTGAAGTGGAGAGGAGGCTCTCGGAAGCAGGAGAGCAGGCTGACATTTGTCGTGTACCAAATGGAACTTAAGTGTGTCAGCACATTCAGAAGGGACAGAGAGGGGAGAGTCAGGAGGGTTGGATGGTCTGGGCTGGATCACTCGGGGAGAATTGGGGGGCTTGGGGGGGTTGGGTTGTCTGTGCTGAGAGACTGGGGGAGAGTAAGGTATGGAGAAGGGAGAGTCAGGGGTGTTGGATAGGCTGGGCTGAGGAGAGTCACGGGTACTGAGAAGCAGTTTGGTTTAGTGGCTAGGGCACAGGTCCTTCTGACCTGCGTTCTAATCCCAGCTCCACCACATCATCTGATGTCTGACCTCAGACAAGTCATTTAGCTTATCTGGGTCTCAGTTCCCTCATCTGTAAAATGGGAGTGAAGACTGTGAGCCCCATGTGGGACATGGACTGCGTCCAACCTGATTAACTTGTATCTACCCCAGTGCTTACAACAGTGCTTGGCACATTGTAAGCGCTTAACAAGTACCATAATTGAGAAGCAGCATAGCTCAGTGGAAAGAGCATGGGCTTTGGAGTCAGAGGTCATGGGTTCAAATCCCCGCTCCGCCAATTGTCAGCTATGCGACTTTGGGCAAATCACCTAACTTCTCTGTGCCTCAGTTACCTCATCTGTAAAATGAGGATTAAGACTGTAAGCCCCCCGTGGGACAACCTGATCACCTTGTAATCTCCCCAGCACTTAGAACAATGCTTTGCACATAGTCAGTGCTTAATAAATACCATCATTATTATTATAATCATCGATATTATTATTAAATAGTCCATGCTGAGTCCCTGAGGGTAAGTCAGGGATGTTGGATGGTCTGGGTTGGGTCACTGGAGTCAGAGCTGGAGAAGGGAGAGTCAGGGGTGTTGGCTGATCTGTCCTGGATCAGTGGGGGTAGGGACGGTTCACCCCCAACAACAAGGGTGGGTGCCCAGGAGGGCATCCAGCTCACATCGAAATATCCACTACCCCTGGCACAGGCAGTGTCTTGAGATGAAGTCAATCTGCTGGGTCCCACGAGGGTGGCAGCCCTCACTGGAAGAGCAACATATCAGGAAACAGGCAACTGCAAACCCTTGACCACAGGGTCAGCCAATTTACTGGTGGTTTTTAGGCAGTGCACACTGAGCCCTTGGAAGAATACCACAGAACCCATGACCACTGACCTCCAGGAGTTTCCCTCTAATGGATAAAGAGGACATTCTTCACGGAAAGGGGTTAGTGGCAGTTTCGTGCAGGGTGTTGTAAGCAAAACAACAAGGAGGGAAAGTCTGGAAAGCCTCTTTCAGTTCTAATCAGAAACCAGCCATCAATCAATTGATCTACGGGACTGACTGAAGACCCAAAGGCCAAGCACTGTGCTAAGCAGCGCTCAGAATTGGTGATCTGTTTTCAATCAGCGGTACGTACTGAACGTTTCCTTTATGCAGAGCACTGTACTAAGTGGTTGGGAGAGTACAATACAACAGAGTTGGTAGACGGGTTCCCTGCCCACAAGCTTGCAGTCTGAGGGGGAGATGGACATTAATTTAGCAATTTACATAATAATTTGATCCTGTAGTGACCAAATGGGACTTCAAGTCACTTTTTCACTCATTCTTCATCAGTCAAAAATCACCTTAGGCTCCCACAAGAAACTCTCATGCATTTATAACAATTTATAACAATTAAGACCGAGTCCCATGTGAAACAGAGACTATGTCCAACTTGATTACCTTGTATACAGCGACTGGCACATAGTAAGTGCTTAACAAATTCTATTAAACAAAAAAAAATTTCACTGCCTCAGGATGACTAGCACTGGCCCCATTTAAAAATCTGCTTTCCACCCTTCCTTGTTTTACAGTATTTATTATTTACTATGTGTCAAGTCCTGTGTCACTGGGGCTCCCACACGGTTCCTGTCCCACACAGGGCTCATGATCACAGAGGGAGGGAGAGCAGAGAATCAATCATCTCCCCATTTTATAGAGGACGGAATCTGAAGCCCAGAGAGGCTAAGTGACTTGTCCGAAATCACACAGCAGAACGGTGGCAGAGGTGGAACTAGAACCCAAGCCCCTGGACTCCCTGTCCTGTGCCCAAATTCCGCTATGCCATGCCACCCCTGCTTCTCAGAGTTAAGAAAAGAGGAGAAAAAGAATGCAACTCAACACAAAACAATCTACCTGTAGTAGGGCAGTGGTCCCAGCCGCCCTGGGTGGCCCAAGAGACGCAGGATCCCACACTCACCCGGTTGTTAGTGGTTATCCACTCCGATACCACTGAGCTGTCCACATCCTTTATGGTGCAGGTCACTCCAAATTTCTCCCCTTCCCGGAGGAGCTGGTGCGTCCTGGGCAGGATAACCACGGGTGGAGCCTTGCGAACTGGAAGACACCACGAAGGCCTTGATCAGGGCCAGCTCTCCACACTGGAACCGCTGACCGGGTGGAGGATTGTGACAGGATGGAGGAGTCCAGCTGCGAGTCTGGGATGCCCCGAAAGATTTATACATCAGAGCTGCCCGGTCTTTCCACCTCTGACCCGGAACCGGAGAGCTCGTGTTCGAGCAACGCCCCACCTAGGGCTGACAATCTGGAGGCATCAACAGTGAAGACACTGACTGCTGGGTCACGGGGGGCAACAGCACTGATTTAAAAATCGCTTGAGACTGCATCAAGGTAGATCGGTGGGATCTGGGTGTCCTCAGGGGGTGGCCGGCCTGGATGCCCTCGGGGGCAACCTGTTTGGATTGTGGACTGTAAACAGTTCAGCTCTACACTCAATCGATCAATCAATCAATCGTATTTATTGAGCGCTTACTGTGTGCAGAGCACTGTACTAAGTGCTTGGGAAGTACAAGTTGGCAACATATAGAGACAGTCACTACCCAACAGTGGGCTCACAGTCTAGAAGCCCAACGGACATTCTCCTTTTCAATGCGCTAAAGCTGTGGGCAACCTGAAAAGGCCAACGCTATTTGGATCGAAGGCCATGTACTTCTAAGGCACTCATGTCATCACTCACCCATAACCCTTCCCCACCACAGCAGATCAAACGTACCCTTGCCACCTGGATTCAGGCCCAGGCCACATGCCAATTCAAGATGGTGGCCACCCAAGATTCCAGAAATCTTCCAGTGGGACACCCTGCCTTGACCCTGTCTGTGGCTTCCTGACATTTCCTTTCTGTGTAACAACGATAATGATGGCATTTACTAAGTGCTAACTATCAGTCAGTCAATCATCCCAATCCCACCGGAGGCTCGTAATCTCTTTAAATGATTAAATGATTTTCCCTGTGGCCATTAAAAGAGCTGGAAATAAAGGCCCTCTCGACCCCTGGGCCACTGCCCTTCCATCTAGCCACGATCTTCCTCCCTTAACGATCCAAGTTTGGTTTTAGGAATGGGGTGGAATTCATGGAGGTGGAAGGCTCAGAATGAGTAAACCTGCTTGGATACTGGATTGCAGGCCTGGGGGGCGGCAGGGAAGGTTGGGGAGGGCAATACTAGATGAAAGCTTTCCTTAATGAGAACACAGCCTTGTGTCTCAGGAGCATGGGGCGGGTTCTACATCCATTTCCCCCCGGCAGTAGGGCATGCACATTAGGACCCTCCCTGAACCAGAGGCTCAGCAGATTCCCAGCCCCTCCTCCCTCCCCCGAGTAAAAGAGATGGTGAGCCGAGGTGCCCCTCATCTTTAAATGGGAAGCAGTTCCCTCAGTCAGAGAAAGCATCAGAGTTTGACCCTAAGTGCCCCAAAAATCTAGTCGAGTTTCAGCGGTGGCCCTTTCCCTTTCCGAAAAAGGGAGCCGAACTTGCCAAGGCCGCCCACCGGCGAGGATCGCTCTGAGGGGTGGGCGGTTGAGGAAGGGGTTTAGCCGTAAGTCGGTTGGGGTCTCAGTCTCCACCTTGGAGGACGGTTACCTGATCGCACTTTGAGCGTCATCTTTTCGGACAGCCTGAGGTGAGTTCCCTCGTAGGCCGCACACTGGAAGCATGCTTTGTTGTAGGACCGCTGGACGCTCTTTATGATGATGCCCTCCTCGATGTTGGAGACAAGCTTCAGGCTCGGAGGCAGAGGATTCCCATCGCAGCCGTGCAGAGTGATGTTGGATAAGGCCGGGCTGGTCACGGTACACTTGACCAGGATATCACTGTCCTCTTTCCCATACAGGAGAGAATCCACCAGGAAGAGGATGTTGGGATCTGTGGGAGGCCAAAGGGGTGGTAGGGAGGAGGGAAGAGGGGGTGGGGAGAGAAAGGTCCAGGAATGGGTTTTAGCTACCTACGGAAGGGAAAAGTAAGTGTCCAACTTGTTTCTTGGCCACCTTCACCATTTCCGTCAAGCCAAGAAGATTTGAAGAAAGCTTGTGGTGCGTGTTCTATTTCTTAACTTTGTACAGAAGAGCATCACGGGGCTCTAAGTTAGGCCATTTATGGATCAGACGCAGGGACAACCCAGCCCAGGACTCTATCTCTGACAGGGTGCCAGGACTCTTGGAGACATCCACTCGTGGTCAGGGAGGAACCATCCAGCCCTGACTCTTTCCCCATGTCACAGCCCAGTCCAACTCTCCACTCTCCATCCCTGACTCTCCCCACAGTGATCACGTGAACACCATCCAACACCCATGACTTTCCCCTTACCACACTGAATCTCTCCTCTCTACCCCTGCCACTCCCTCCAGTGATCCAACCCAGATGTGCCTAAACCCCTGACCCTCCTCTTCCCACCCCTGCCTTTCTCCTCTTCACTCTTGGCTCTCCCTCCAATAACCCCGCTCGGATCATCCGACAGGCCTGACTCTCCCCTTTCCATCCCTGCCTCTCCCACTAGTGACCCAGCACGGACCATCCAACACCCCTGACTCTCTCCTCTGTACCCCTGATGCTTCCCAACAGTCTGTTCTATTCCTCCACGGATCTACCCAAGTCCTTCTGGAATGTGCAAAGTCTCCTCGGTGGGCCCAATACTTGTGGTTTCTCCCCAGTCTGGCACCTCTCTCCTGATCATCCCATGCCACCCCGGGCTTCCGGCTCCCGAGTGGATTGTGCAGCTTGACACCAGGGGAGCCGGAAAATGCTCCCTCGCCCACACGCCCAGGGAGCAGCAGGGGCTTTGACCAGGTGTGTGTGGATGGGATTCTCCCAAGGTGCGACAACCCCAGATCCCATGAGGCGAAGGGCGCGCGTTGCCTGGAGGGGGAGGTCCTTCCATCAGGAAGCACGATGGATCAGTACCCACTCACTGCTGCCCGCAGGGGTGTAGCGAGTCTAGCTCAAGGAACTGGCACTTATGACTGAGACCACCAGCTCTCAAGCCAGGGCCCTGAGACCTCCTCTAGTGACTCTGCCTCTTCCGAGCTCCACAAAGAGCTTGGTCGGTCGATACCAGTGCAGATGTTAGAAGGTATCGCCGTCACATGGCAGGGGCCACTGGGATGCCTGTTGGCCAGCTGCCAGGCCAGACCCCCGCACCCCACTGTCCCCTCCCCACCCAGAGAGCTGCCACTGGCGCAGATGTGATGGGTTACCTTTGACGAAGACATAGACGGAGCTGGTATTCAGGTCTCTGTCGGTGCATGTGTACCGGCCCGTGTCATGGGCAGTCGCCTTCTTCTTGTAGAACTTGTCACTGATGACCTTCTTCTCGGGGGGCCAGTTCTGGAAACTCCACCAGACCGGGCTGCTGAGGTTGCATGACAGGTCGAGCGAGTTGCCGGCCTCCAGGACCAGCTGCGGGATGGCCCAACTGATGGTCGATTGAGGAGAGCCTGCCAGTGGGGAGGGACGAATATCTGAGTCATTCCGGTCCTGGCTTTCTCTGCTCCAAGACTGCTTGACCTCCCAGCTCGTCGGCGACCTCCCAACCAAGGCTCACGAATCGCTTCGGCCTCAGCTCCGAGTTTTCCCAACTGGGCCTCTCCAGGTCTTTGTGCCCTCCCCTCTGCTTCCCAGAGCTGTCCGGGGTCAGGACCCTCCTTTAAGACCCGGAGCGTCCAATCAATCAATCAATCATATTTATTGAGTGCTTACTGTGTGCAGAGCACTGTACTAAGCGCTTGGGAAGTACAAGTTGGCAACAAGGCAGTGCCCTGCTCTCCATGGGCACTCAGAGCATGCTCTGCGACCTATGAGCACCTGGGCACATTAGGCCTCTCCCAAGCATTTAATATGATGCTCTTAAAGCTCTTCGAAGACTGGAATCATGTCTGCTTACTCTATTGTACTCTCCCAAGCTCTTAATACAAGGCTCTGCATCCAGTGGGTGCTCAGTATGTACTATTAACAGATTGACTGTTAGGGCACCTTCAATCCAAGAAGCAAGAAGAGTGAAAGGGAGAAAGGGATGTAGGAAGTGGGGAATTCTTTCCTGATTGCTATCCCCTTTCCAAGAGACAGTGGAAGGTGTCCAAGCCGACTCATTCCTCGACTGGGCCGGGGATAAATCCACCTTCATTATCAAGGGCCTGAGCACCTCCTGAGTACAAAGCACTGTACCACTTGTCGGCTGTGTGACCTTGGGTAAATCACTTAAATAATAATAATAATAATAGTATTTGTTAAGTGCTTACTATGAGCCAAGCACTGTTCTAAGCACCGGGGTAGATACAACGTAATCAGGTTGCCCCATGTGGGGCTCACAGTCTTCATCCCCATTTTACAGATGAGGTAACTGAGCCCTAGAGAAGTGAAGTAACTTGCCCAAAGGCACACAGCTGACAAGAAGTGGCAGAGCTGGGATTAGAACCCATGACCTCTAACTCCCAAGCTCAGGCTCTTACCACTAAGCCATGCCGCTTCTTGCTGCTGCTTAATTTCTCTGTGCTTCAATTTCTTCACCTGTCAAATGAGGGCTCAATACCTGTTTTCCTTCCTACTTAGACTGGGAGCCCCTTGTGGAACAGGGACTGTATCTGACCTGATTATCCTGAATCTACCCCAGCGCTTAGTACAGTGCTTGATATATAGTAATCACTTTGCAAATGCCATAATTATTATTACCAAGGAGACAAGCACCACCAAAGCAGGGAAACTGGGGTTCTAGCCCTAGCTCTACCACTGGCCCGCGGCATGGCCTTGGGCAAGTCATTCCATCACTCTGGGCCTCAGTCTTCTCATCCGTCCATAAAATGGGGGGAATACCCTCTATCTCTCAGAGACATCATGAGGCTATAATGAGTTCACTGACAAGTATGCCCTTTGGAGAAAATGAAGAACGCTGTTCCAATACATGCTAATGAATGACTATTGCTCTCATCACCTTCACATGCTGCTTATTGTTAAACTGTACTCTTGCAAATGCTTAGTATAGTGCTCTGCACACAGTATGCGCTCAATAAATACAACTGACAGCTGAGGAATTTGCTGCTCGTCAGCAGTGCTGCAGGGAAAGCTCAGCGGCCACACCGGGCCCTGGGCGTCCCGAACCGGTCAATGCCCTGCCAGCTGGGCCACCTATCTGGCTCTTGCTGGGGCACAAAACTGTCTCAGAAAATCCCCATTCCCCAGGCCACCCTCCCTTCTCCCACAGATCCTAAAACCTGAGAAGCAGTATTGCCTAGTGGATAAATCACCAGCCTGGGAATCAGAATGAGCTGATTTCTAATCCCAGCTCTGCCACTAGTTGGCTGTGTCACCTTGCATAAGTCACTTTACTCACTTTACCTCATCTGTAAAATGGAGATTAAGCCTGTGAGCCTCATGTGGGACATGGACTGTGTCCATCCTGGTTAGCTTGTACCTAATCCCAACACTTATATCTGTGCTAAGTGCTTAACAAATACTATTTTTTTAAAACATGGAGATGCAAGCTAACTAATCAACAGGACGTGCCATCTTCCTGGGGGCAGGGGAAGAGTTGCCCACCAACCCCTCGGCCCTCCTTTCAGCCTTCCCCCAACCATCAATGCCTGAGAACCTACCATTTCCTCAAATCCCCCGCTACTGAGGTTCATCTATTCTGGGCCCTGCTTCGAATAGACACTCGTCAGTCAGCCAGTCAGTCGTATTTATTGAGCGCTTACTGTGTGCAGAGCACTGTATTTAGCACTTGGGAGAGTACACTCATGTGGCATCAGCCAAGTCTCTGATCTCTGGCACGTCTCTCCCTCTGAGCCAACTAATGTAGTTACTGTCACAAAAATGGTCATTGAAAAGCCTGTGGGAAACTCCCTAGGGGGAAGCTATTCTGTGGTGCAAAGATCTATGAGCAGTCCGGGGTGAGGGGGTGTCATCTGACCAATTCCTGCAGGATGTCTCCCTCACCTCCAAGGAGTGCCACTCAGCCCCTGCAGAGCCTTTGATCCAGGGCTGCCCTTTTGGGACTCCAGCTTCCTCCAAGGAAGCTGGGAATCTGAGAGGAGGGTGTGGCGAGGAAGCCCCAAGGCTGGCCCATGCCCACGAGAGAATCTCTCTGGCCCAGGGGAGGGCTCTAGGATAGTCCCAGAAGTGCCCGGGGCCACTTGTGGCCGTCAGAGTTCAGCTACGGCAGTTCTGACTTCCAAAACCTTGGCGTCTCAAAGCCGGAACGCCACGGCAAGACGGATTGGGGATTCTGGTGTCTGCTGAGCCTGGCCCCGCCATCTGGAATGTTGAGGTGAGAAAGCCAATCCAGGGTTTTTCCTTCAACACTAATCCCTT
Organism: Tachyglossus aculeatus; assembly: GCF_015852505.1. Classification (NCBI taxonomy): domain Eukaryota; kingdom Metazoa; phylum Chordata; class Mammalia; order Monotremata; family Tachyglossidae; genus Tachyglossus; species Tachyglossus aculeatus. The sequence goes on along the minus strand of NC_052097.1, from coordinate 2,088,418 downwards.
TATCTTTCCAACCCTCGGAACAAAAATGGAAAGGGAGGGAAGGGACGGCGCAGAATGCTGGACTCCGGGCACTGGACTTGATGCTTGTGGAACAAGTGACCGGAAGGAGCCAGACAAAGGGCCCATCCTCAAGGGGGATGCAAATCAGCCAAGAGAAAGTAGGTAAAAGAAACTGGACTCAAATATTAAACACAAAATTAAATACAACAAAGGAACAAGCACACACATGAGTGTGCGCAAGTGGCGATAGGTGACATGACTGGGGAGGTGGGGGTTAGTCAGGGAAGGCCTTCTGGAGGAGAAGAGGGCCATGGTAGAGCTGAGTGAGGGAGGGGAAAGCTGGAGGTGAGACACTGAGGGGAAAGAGAGCTGTGGAATAGGAGTCGCACGTGAGCGTCACATCAAGATCATAACCCACAACGGGGCTGACTGAAGGCCCGAGACCCGCAGCCCCACCCGAGCCACCGTCTGGGTCTGCGGTGGGGCCGACCCCCCTCCCGGTGGCACGGCTGAGGCCATGACAGCAGTTAGGCTGGCCCCTTCCCCCTTCCGGCTGCCAGGAAAGAGTGTCTGACCCATCCCCCCCCAGCCCCCCAATTCCCTTTCGAAATGTCGACATTTTGCAACCGTGGGGCAGGTGGTCTCCGGGCACAGAACAGAGGGCACGTGCTGAGTCTCCCGGGGATGAGGGGCAGGGGTGCCTGAGAGAAGGGTGAGAGTCACTGTCAGCCCGAGATCATGGGCATCCACACGATGCTCCGCCAGGCCAGGCACGGCCCGTGCTTCTGCACCTTCCCAGAGGTACTCCCACTGTTTGGCCCATGGTGGGGTGGTCAGAGCCATGGGTGCGCAAACTGTGCTCCCCCCGATTCTATTTTGGAGGACAGCATGGGGGGCTCCCCTGACCAACAGCAGCAGCAGGGATCCTGCTCTTCCTCCTCCCTCTGGAATGGGGGTCACAGTCCCCGAGCGGGAAGACATTAGACTTCCCAGCCCAATGTCCCCCTTGCCCTCCTGATCCTGCAGTCCTACCTCCACCCACCGGCCCCAAAGGGTCAAGCCAAGCTCAGGATGGGCCGGGCCCCCACCCCGATCCTGCCCAAGACCTGTGGGGGACAACTATCCTCCAACTTCGTTTCCTCTCCACATCACCACCCCTTCTTGCATCGTCCTCACCCCCCCCCACCCCCCATAGCCCTGCCCTCAGCCTCTACAGTCCCATGATGACCCCCTCTACCCCCGGCTCCTGCCCACAGCCCCCTCTCCGACAAACTTTATCAGCCACACGCACTCTTCCCATCAACCCGCAGGGTCGGCCGGGGCAGGGCTGGGGGAAAAGGCTGCCCGCCAGCGAGGCAGGTGGGTGGGAATTAATCCTGAGGCCCCTGTGGTTAAGGGCTGTTCAGAAAAGAAACAGAAACACTGAGAAACTTTCCCATTCAGCCAGGCCGGTCAAGAAGTCCAGGCCCTGCAGGACTCAGCAGCCGCCTGGTCACTAGTCACCAGACACCAAATGACAAGCCTTTTGATGGGTCATACCTGGGTTGGGGGGTGCGGGGGGGAGGAGAGGACAGGAGAAGGGCAGTTTAATATCACTACACCCTAATGGAGAGCACCCAAGGCTGGGAGCTCCAGGATATCATCCTAGCTCTGCCACTTGCCCACTACATGACCTCAGAACAGTCCCTGAACTTCTCTGACCCTCAGTTTCCTCATCTGTAAAATACAGAAAATAATCCTTGCCTCTCCCTACCTCACGGTTGAGTGAGAGACTACAATGAGACAACTGGTGTGGAAGCGTTGCCCCGACCCAGAGCGGATGGATTTTAATTATTATCATCATTAATCATCATTTTGCCTCCTCCAATCCAAGCCCACAAGAAATAACCTCACCCAGCCAATGTATCCTGGGCTCCAGGGATAGTGCTGGGTGGAAGGGGGAGCTGGGGGGGTGTTGGCAGGGGGAGAGAGCAATCAGGATGGGAGCAAAGCAGGCATCCCCCCAAGGACAGAGAAGCCGGGTCAGCTGCCATCCAGAACTGGCCCTAGGACGGTCAGTCTTCCGGTGTGATCCCAGCGGTGATGGTACAATTTCCAGCCGGTTTGTTCCCGGTCCAGATACAGCCCCAGTGCTTTTATTGTCAGCATCCAGCTTCCCTTTCACTTCCCCTCTGGCTGCCGGGTTCCACGCCTCAGAAGCGGCGCCCAAATCCACTGGGACCACAACTCTGGAGCGAGCGGGAGAGGCTCAGGTAGCCCTGCGGCGAAAGATTCCCACCAAATGGCGCCCATAATTACATCACGCTACCCCGCGTGCCTGGTGTGATGTCATACCATAACAGGAATCTGGGTGTCTGATGTCCACAAGCGCCACCTTTGACCGACCCAGCTGGAATAATAATTATAATAATTAATAATTCCGGTATTTGTTAAGCGCTTACTATGTGCCAACACTGCTCTAAGCACTGGGGAGCATATGAGGTAATAAGGTGGTCCCACATGGGGCTCGCATTCTTAATCCCCATTTTACAGATGAGGTAACTGAGGCACAGAGAAGTTACATGGCTTGCCCAAGGTCACACAGCTGACAAGTGGCGGAGCCGGGATTAGAACCCACGTCCTCTGACTCCCAAGTCCGGGCTCTTTCCACCAAGCCCCACTGCTTCTCCATTATGGTACTTGTTAAGCGCTTACTGTGTGCCAGGCACTGTTCTAAGCACTGGAATAGATACAAATTAATTAGGTTAAACAAAGTCACTGTCCCACATGGGGCTCACATTCTTAATCCCCATTTTACAGACGAGGTAACCGAGGCCCAGAGAAGTGAAGCGACTTGCCCAAGGTCACACAGCAGACACGGGTGGGGCCAGGATTAGAACCCTGGACCTTCTCACTCCCAGGCTGATGCTCTATCCCATGTACCCTGCCCAGAGCTCAGAGTCCAGCCCTTACCTCATCTTTCCCCCCCTGGCCCCGCCTCACCCCACCCAACACCATCTATGGCCGACCCCTGCACGGAATCCGATCCAGAGCGCGGCACCGGTTCTGTAGAGACTTGGCCGGCACGCTGAATCTCAGAAGTCAGTGCAAACAGATTTTTTCCTCCGGGAGGAGAGCCGATGCCTGGCGCTGGCACCTGCGATCTGGCCCGCGACCGGTTCTCCTACCAGACATCCGCAGGCCCGAGTTGGGAAGGGGCAGCTAGGCAGCATTCGAATGCTGCCTCGCACGGGGCCAGTAGGGACGGTGACCTCGCAGACCTGAAACCCATCCCGACCGGCAAGCCCCGTTAACAAAACTACTAAAGGTTCTGGCCCATGTCAAACGTGTTTCCGTTCGTGTGTAAGTTCCTTTTTGCCCCTGCTGCCCGTTCCCTGCATGCTTAGTACAGGTCAGTGTATTGCACCCTGGAAGCATGCAATGAATTAACCCTCTTTACCCCAGACTGCCCCGCCCCCAGTCTGGAATTCCTGTCTCAAGTTCCCACTCCTTCCTCTCTTCCCCTGTCAAGGGAAGGCAGCCAGCCATCTGAAGGAGAAGCACCTTGGCCTAGGTGAAAGAGCAAGGGCCTGGGTGTTAGAGGACCTGGGTTCTAATTCTGGCTTTGCCACTCATCAGCTGTGTGATCTTGGGCAAGTCATTTCCCTTCACTGCAGTTCCCTCATCTGTAAAATGTTGGGGGGGGGGGGGGTTAAGACTGGGAGCGCATGTGGAACAGGGACTCTGTCCACCCTGATTATAATAATAATGATGGCATTTGTTAGGCGCTTTCTAAGGGCAAAGCACTGTTCTAATCGCTGGGGAGGTTACAAGGTGATCAGGTTGTCCCATAGGGGGCTCACAGTCTTCATCCGCATTTTACAGACGAGGAAATCAATCAATCAATCGTATTTATTGAGCACTTACTGTGTGCAGAGCACTGTACTAAGCGCTTGGGAAGTACAAGTTGGCAACATATAGAGACGGTCCCTACCCAACAGTGGGCTCACAGTCTAGAAGAGGGAACTGAGGCACAGAGAAATGAAGCGACTTGCCCAGAGTCACACAGCTGACAGATGGCAGAGCTGGGATTTGAACCCATGACCCTCGATTCCAAAGCCCAGGCTCTTTCCATTGAGCCACGCTGCTTCCCTATCTTGATTATCTTGTCTCCATCCCAGCACTTTAGTACAGTGCCTAGTGCACAGTAAGCACTTTAACAAATACCATTTAAAAAAATGACATTTTTTAATGGTATTTGTTAAGCGCTTACTGTGTGCAGAGCACTGTTCTAAGCACTGAGCACTGTTCTAAGCGCTGGACAATGTGATTCTCAGCTGCAAGCAGGAGGCAGGGCTGATGGTAAGTGCAGCTGAGAGGAGGTACACATAGTATTTAAAAAACTGCACCTGTGGAGGGCAGATTGAAAGAGAGTCAGAGAAAGAAGTAGGCCAGTATCGACAACAGGGAACTAAACAGCACGGCACAGTGGACAAAGCAAGGGCCCAGGAGTCAAAAGGACCTGCGTTCTAACCCCTGCTCTGCCACATGTCTGCTACGTGACCTTGGGTAAGTCACTTCACTTACCCAAGGGCATCACTTACCTCATCTCTAAAATGGGGATTGAGACTGTGAGCCCCAGGTGAGACAGGGCCTGTGTCCAACCCGATTTGCTTGATCCCACCCCAGTGCTCAGTATAGTGCCTGGCACATAGTAAGTGCTTAGAACAGTGCTTTGCACATAGTAAGCGCTTAATAAATGCCATTATTATTATTGATAATAACAATAAATAATAATGATAGTACTTGTTAAGCACTCACTATGTGCAAAGCACGGTTCTAAGCGCTGGGTGGATACAAGGTGATCAGGTTGTCCCACGTGGGGCTCACAATCTCAGCGCTTTTTAGAACAGTGCTCTGCACATAGTAGGCACTTAACAAATGCCATTATTATTACCATCATTATTATTATTATTATTAATCCCCATTTTACAGATGAGGTAACTGAGGCCCAGAGAAGTGAAGCAACTTGCCCAAAGTCACACAGCTGACAATTGGCGGAGCCGGGATTTGAACCCATGACCTGTGACTCCAAAGCCCATGCTCCTTCCGCTGAGCCATGCTGCTTAACAAATACCACAATTTTTATTATTATTAAAACTGAGTTTAGCACTCACGTCTCTCTGGCCCCACTTCTTTTTGAAACTTCTACAGTTTGGACACCTGACTCATTCAGATTTATTCAGGCTCTGCTTCAGTACGAATTTTGGCCAGATTTTGCCAGACTCACTAAACCGACAACCCGGCCTACTCTACAGCATTCACATCAGTGAAAGAGAGCTAATTGCCAGTTAGTCATCAGCCAAGACAAACCTATCAAAAGTCCAACTTGACATTACTTGGGAGTGCTCTGAGATCAGACACCAATGTTTTATATTGCTAATCGGATAATTGCTCAGCCTCCCTACATTTGAATACATACGCAATAGCAATATTGAAACAATTAAGTTGATTTAAAAACACGTTAATGGATAAAATAAGTCTCTCCCCAGTTTAATCATTTCTTTATTCCATCAGAACATTTGCCAGTCAATTTGCTTAATGGGTTTCCACTTTCCTCCTGGTTTTTCTTGGTGGCATTTACTCCAAAAAAATGCATCAGCTTTCTGGCTGGTCTCCATCTAAACAACAACTTTTTTACGAGCAGCCCCGATAGGGGAATTGTTTCTCTTGTCTCTTTGTGGCACACGGATGGAGAGAGATTTTTTGGATGAGGATCTGATGGCTTTCTCCCCTTCTCCCATACTGGCTTCCTTCTCCCCAGATTCCCATTAGTTTGGAGAGGTTTTTCCCCTGCCCAAATGACCTCAGGGATGACAGAAGGTCCTATAAAAAGGCCAACCAACCTCAATCAACATCAGAACGTTTTCCTCTGTAATTTTCATCGATGCCCAATTGGAGCCAGCCCAACAGAGGAAGGAAATTTCAAATGTTTGGAAATGGGACTGAATACCGTGTCCGCTGTTGGCAGCGGGATGATCCAATCACCATGATTTGGGACACGCTAATAAGCGAATATGCCAACATTCCCCCAGAATCAGTGGGTGCTGGGAGCCCTGCTAGAGCCCCCAAATCGAGGACCCCAACGGGGTCCCAGACCCAGGCGACTTTTCCACATTCCAAGTGCTTGGCAGCAGGGCAATTCCCAATAAATCGTTGGGTGCTCAGAGGAGCCAAAATACGTGTCTGCTCCAGAGGAAGTTGGAATGCTGAGGAATTCGCCCTGGGTCTGCTCCGAGCGACTGTAAGCTTGTTGTGGGCAGGGAATGTGTCCCTTTATTGTTGTACTCTTCCCAGCGCTTAGTTCAGTGCTCTGCACAAGAATATGTGAAATTCAAAACCTAAACATCCAATGCAGATGGTTAACGTTCTATTAAAAATTATTTCCAGGCCTTGGGATTCTGAAAACTGCCTTGGTATAGTCTATTCCAGTGGTCTAATTATCCCTGGAACAAAGAAGTTCTTTCTTACGCATAACCAAAATTTTCCTTCAGTAGTGTGGCCTAGTGAAGTGAACACCTGTATATATGTTTGTACATATTTATTACTCTATTTTACTTGTACATATTTATTCTATTTATTTTATTTGGTTTACATGTTTTGTTTTGTTTTGTTGTCTGTCTCCCCCTTCTACACTGTGAGCCCGCTGTTGGGTAGGGACTGTCTCTATATGTTGCAAACTTGTACTTCCCAAGTGCTTAGTACAGTGCTCTGCACACAGTAAGCGCTCAATAAATACGATTGAATGAATGACAGCACTCAATAAATACGATTAAAAGAATGAACAAACGAACAACCGTTCTCTTCTGCTGGGGTCAGGGGCTGTGTCAAATCCAGGGTCTGGGAATCCCCAAGCTCCTTGCCCGGATTTTGGGTGGGTGGGGAGGCTCCTCTGTGAACCCAGGGCTCACCCATAATATTAATAATAATAGTATTTGTTAAGCACTTATTCTGTGCCAGACACTGTTCTAAATGCTGGGGTAGATGCTAATCTGGTCAGAAGCAGGCCGTGTCTCACACAGGGCTCACAGTCTTAATCCCCATTTTACAGCTGAGGGAACTGAGGCACCAAGAAGTGAAGTGACTGGCCCAAGGTCACACAGCAGGTAAGTGGCAGAGACAGAATTAGAACCCAGGTCCTTCTGATTCCCAGGCCCATGATCTATCCACTAATCCATGCTGCAGCCCTCTTTATGGGAACAAGGAAAGAAAAAAGCAGTGTGGTCTAACGGGAATAGCCTGAGATTGGGAGTCGGGAGACCCGGGTTCTCATCCTGGCCCTGCCAGTGGCCTGAAGCACAGAGAATCAATCAATCAATCGTATTTATTGAGCGCTTACTGTGTGCAGAGCACTGTACTAAGCGCTTGGGAAGTACAAGTTGGCAACATACAGAGACAGTCCCTACCCAACAGTGGGCTCACAGTCTAAAAGGGGGCTCACAGTCTAAAAGGGGGAAGTTAGGGGACTCGCCCAAGGTCACACAGCAGACAAGTGGTGGAGCCAGAACTAGAACCCAGGTCCTCTACGATCTAGCAGACCATCATCAGGCACTAAAAGTAGCATGTTGTAGTGGATAGACAAGGGGCCTCAGAATGAGAAGGTCATTGGTTCTAATCCCAGTTGTGCAACCTGTCTGCTCTGTGACCTTGGGCAAATCACTTCACTTTTCTGTGCATCAGTTACCTCATCTGCAAAATGGGGATTGAGACTGTGAGCCCCACGTGGGACAGAGACTGTGTCCAACTTGATTTGGTCGTATCCACTCCAGTGCTTAGTACAGTACCTGGCACTTAGTAAGCAGTTAACAAATACCATTATTATTAATATTATTATTAATAATTAAAAGCCACATTACGGGTAGGAGAATGCAATAAAGATATATGCAAGTCTGACCAGGTAGGGAAAGCAACAGAGAATAAAGATATGTACAAGTTAGCACACTGCAGAGTTCCTTAAATCTCACAGTCCTTTTAGCAACCTGTCGATGAATTCTCTCCCTTCCCTTCTCCTACTCCCAATTCCTCCTTGCATTTTCCTTCTTCGAAAACCTGAGGATTAGTGTTGTCTGACGCGCAGAGCACGGGACTGGGAGTCAGAAAGTCTTGGGTTCTAATCCGGACTCCACCACTTGGTTGCTGCATGTCTTGGAAACAGCACGGGCTTTGGAGTCAAAGGTCATGGGTTCAAATCCCGGCTCCGCCAATTGTCAGCTGTGTGACTTCGGGCAAGTCACTTAAATTCTCTGTGCCTCAGTTACCTCATCTGTAAAATTAAGATTAAGACTGTGAGCCCCACGTGAGACAACCTGATCACCTTGTAACCTCCCCAGCGCTTAAAACAGTGCTTTGCACATAGTAAGCCCTTAATAAATACCATTATTATTATTATTATTATATCACTCAACTTCTATGCGCCTCAGTTACCTCATCTGTAAAATGGGGATTAAGGCTGTGAACCCCGTGTTGGCTAGGGACTGTGTCCAATCTGATTAGTTTGAATCTACATCAGCCTTTAAGACAGTGCCTGGCCCATAGTAAGCACTTAATACTGTAACATGATAAAAAAATCCTCCTTCTCAATAAAGATGGCTTGGTCAGTTATTGTAAAATGATCCCTCTAGGCCTGTTCCGTCCCTTTAATCAGTCGACACAAACTGATTCAAGCATCCTGATTAAAACTTCAAATTTAATATTCAGTGAGGAATCCAATGAGTTTGAACAACAGTGGAGAAAGGCGTCAGGGGACCAGCTAATGCGTCTTTCCCCGACCGCTGGGAAGCCTGCCTGCTTTCTTCGAGCCCAAATGCCTCGCCTCACAAGCCCTCCTCAGGACCGCTCCCCCAAATCCCCAGACTCACTGCTAAGACCCTGAACGGCCGTTACGGTTTCAACCCAGAAACGATTGCAGTCCTCCGGCTCCAGTGACCTTTCCTGAGGGAGTTGCTGGGATGGGGTCGGGTCAGAGACGAGGCAAGTCTGTCTGCAGCCTGGGCAGATCCTGCTAAGGCTCACCAGCCTGAGGTCCTCTCATGGTGGAACACAACTAGAGGTGGCCTCTCCTTGGGGTGGGAAAACAAAGTGGGCAGGGGCTGAGAGCGGGCAGGCTTCAAAGTGCCAAGAAGCCGGGAAGCTACCATCTTGGGTCTTCAGAGCTCTGACGTAAAGGATGCCAGGACTCGGCTCACGCAGCCGTGGTGGGAGATCGAGGGGCGTATCACCACTCCCCTCCCTACCTTGGCATTGGCCGCCAGGGTGGAAACCACCCTGAGGAGAGTAGTATCCATCTGACCAGAAAATGACCACCCTGCCTTGTCTTCGGCATTTGGGAAAAGGTAAGTAAGTTTCCCAATGGGGGGCAGCGGAAACTGGGAATATCTGGAAAGATGTACAGTATGGGGAAATCACGCAAGGGTAGAGAGGCAGGATGAAACACAGCCCTTGTCTATCTTTTCTCCCTTTCTACCTTCCTCCTTTTCCGTGTCTACAGGGTCAAAGCTCCTTGAAAGCAGAGATTGTATCTACCAATTTTAATATATTGAGCTCTCCAAGTGCTTAAAACAGTGCTCTTTGGACACAGTAAGTGCTCAATAAATATCACTAATTAATTGATCATGTTTCTATTGTTCTCACCCAAGCACTTGGTGTAATGCAATGCACCCTGGGGGCACTTGGCACGCAGCACCCAAAAGCCGCTTTACCCTGTACTCCTCAATTTCCTCATCTGCAAAGCGGGGATTAAATACCTATGTCTCCCTCCTACTTAGACTGTGAGCCCCGTGTAGGACCGGGATTGTGTCCAACCTGATTACCCTGTATCTACCCTAGCACTCAGTACAGTGCAAGTATTATCAAATACCTCAACTATCATTACCATGGTTGGGGGCACTAGGCCCACACCCAGACTTATCCACAAGCATGGCTCCGTCTCACTATGGAAATAAGACCCCCTCCCTTAGGTGAGAAATACTGAAGGGACAGTCCTCCCCGTGGATCTGAGAGGGGCCCAGCTGCCGCTCCAGGGAATCCCACCAAACTGAGCCCACGACGGCTCTTGATTTAGGAAGCGGTTCGCGGAGACTGGATTGGCCAAACAAAATATCTCAAGCGGGAGGGGGGCTAATCAGTCATTATCATCACTGAGTCTTACTCTGTGCAGAGTAATAATAATAATAATAGCATTTATTAAGCACTTACTATGTGCAAAGCACTGTTCTAAGCGCTGGGGAGGTTATAAGGTGATCAGGTTATCCCACGGGGGGCTCACAGTCTTAATCCCCATTTTACAGATGAGGTAACTGAGGCCCAGAGAAGTTAAGTGACTTGCCCAAAGTCACACAGCTGACAAGTGGAGGAGCCGGGATTTGAACCCATGACCACTGACTCCAAAGCCTGTGCTCTTTCCACTGAGCCACGCTGATCAAAGCACTTGGGAGAGTACAATACTACAGAATTGGAAGACAAGTTCCCTATACACAGTAAGCGTACAGCCAACAGAATTTACCAAAAGCTTACTAGACTGTATGCACTAAAAACTTGAGAGAACAATAGAGTCGATGGACATAATCCCCGCCCTCAGAGAGCTTCCAGTCTGGCAGAGGGCAGAGACACTAAAGTATATCCCAGCTAGGGGAAGGAAGGAGGTTCTGGGCAGGAGTTAGCGGCAAGCAGCCGAGGGCTGAAACAAGCTCCAGCCGGGATCTCAGAGTAGCCTCGCCCGGGAAACACATTTGCTGCTCGGCTTCAGAATTGGCAGTCGGTCCGAGCTCATCCAAAACCATGGCAACCGAGCCTCTCTGAGTGGAACCTCTCCAGGCTGGGCCTACTCTAGACCAATAACTCACTTCTGGGCCCCTGAAGCGACTCGGGTGGTTCTCTCCTCTGTGGTATAGGGGCCTCCGAGTGTGTCCAAGGAGCATCTGGAAGTTGGGCTCTGCCAGCCTGCTCGGCGTTCCCATGGGCTACTTAGTTCCAATGGACCAGGTTTCCCTGCGTTTCACAATGAGGCTTCCCTCCTCTTCCCCCGGGGGTAGGGGAGGGGGAGCCGGAGTCCTGAGAACCCACCTCTTACAACCATCTACCTCACCCCATTCAACTTCCCCAAAACCCAAACTCAAGGCGACAGGGCCTCCCTGAGACAGCGGGACCCAAATGTACCCTACTCCCCCAGAGTGCAGGAAGGAAGGAGAAGCCAGCCTGACCCCCGGACAACACCATCACCTGGAGCCCAGTCTAGCGAGCAATTCCGGTGCGAATGTTCACAAGACTCCCAATCCCGACCTACGGGAGGGCTTAGATGCCCAGTTCTTGATGGTGACCGCACACCCATTCCCCAGACTGGGGACACAGAAAATTGCTGTTCAACATTCCGACCCTCTTTAAACCTCAAAAATGCCTTTAGACTCCCCCCTTCCCACAAGCCTCTCTCTTCCCAACTAGAGGAATGCTTTCTCCAACTCCACCGTATCACTCATCAGTCGAGGGCTCTGAATTGTGAAAACAACTGTGACTCCCTGCAATCCGAACATGGTACTCAGAGGGAGGAGGCAGGGTGGCCTGCGGGGAGGGAGAGAATGTTTCTTGGGTCTTCCATGCAATTGTCCTACATTCTGACATCTTTACTGCTGCTTAGACGGCTGTCCTCTAGGGCTGACTGCGAGCTAGCCCAGTGCCCACTATGACTCCCCGGATCGCTTCCTGCAGGTTTAGGACTAAGCCAGACCCTTCTCCATTCCTTACCTGCCCTTCTTAACCAGAGCCCATGCCAGCCCAAGAGATGCTGGGTGCGTAACTACTCCAAGATGTGCCTGCTTTCGGGTTGCCTGTGGACTCTCTGTAAGGACAATCGGGACAGAAATCAATGTTTTTCTCATTCTCCTTTACAGAGTCGGTGGACACAATCCCTGCCCTCAGGGAGCTTCCAGTCTTGCAGAGGAAGTAGACACTTAAGTACATCCCAGCTGGCAGAAGGAGGAAAGGCAGACAAGGTCAAAGAACTTTTCAAGGTCACAGCCATAGACACACTCCTGGAGTGATGAACGATTAGATCTGTCGGCTGGGGTGGATTTGGGGGCTTTGAATAGCCTTCCTCTTCCCTTCCATTTTCATAAAGGACCCCCTGAGCTAGCTGTTTCTCGCTGGCCTGTCCCACCTCTCAACCCCTCGCTCGCACTGTTTCAGTCTAGAACTCTCTCCCACACAAACCCAACTACCCAAAGATCTCCCTACATTCAAAACCCTCCTAAAATCCCACCTCCTCCAACAAGCCTTCCCCAGTTAACTCTCCCCTCCCCGCATAAGTCAGAGCAGCCTGGCAGGCACTTGTGTGTACCCATAAAAGCGATCATTCAATCATTTCCTCTGATTTCTCTCCTTGTAATGACTCTTATGTCTGCTTCCCCAACAGAGTGTAAGTTCCCTGTGGGGAGGGGACACGACCCAGGCTTCTGTTGTACTTTCCCAAGTGCTCAGCGCAATTCCCCACGCCCGATGGGAGGTCGGGAAATACAGCGACTACGAAGCCATCTGTTTGGATGGTTTGTTTCCCGGTGTCTCTCGGGCTTGGATTCAGGACTCCCACGAGGATCCTGGAGGATTCGCTGGAGGGGTGGGGGGTGGCTGTCCCAGGACCAGAGCTGCAGAACTCTGCCATATCCCCAGCATCAGCTGACCGGGGTGGGCTGCCCTTCCCTCGCTTCAAGACCCTCCCGGTCAGCAGCAGTTCCAAGGGGGTGACCCACAATGGGCCTTTTTTTGGATGGCTGAGATAGGGCCCGAGGGGGTCCACTGGGGGGGTCACGGGAGCCTCCAGTGAGGGTCACAAGACCAAAGCTGGAGAACCACTAAATGTCTGTCCTCGTTTCCTGCCTATTTCCAAGTAAAGACAAGGCATCGCCCAGGATGTGCCCACCCACCGGCGTGTGGGGGTGCCATCAGTAGGCCATTCTCTACCGCAGGACAGGCAGGCACCCCTCCACCACGGAGGAACCAGGGTGGATCAAACTGAGGCAATCCCCACACCTCGGTATCAGTCCAGAAAAATGGCTGGCTGGGAAGGGGTTAACCTTCACAACCGCGAGCAGACTGCCCTGACCTTATTCTGGGACAAAAGTGGCCTCTCTGATTCATCGCCAACCAGTCCATCAACGGGCTCTCAGCGACCCTCGGAACACGAGCCCGGGCAGGGGCGGCGGAGGGGGGATGACCAGTAAGGGAGGACCCTCCGCGTGGCCTCGAGGGGCCCACCGCCTGCAGACACCCCCGGGATGGCCCGCTGACCGGCGCGGCTCCCACCATCCCAGAGGGAAGAAGGACCCGGCGGCTGGGAAAATGAGCAATGCAGACACACCTCCATCTCTGGGACGATTCATTTTCCTGAACTAACACGGGCAAAGCTGAGTAAACACAATGGTCCCCTGCCTGCCGGATTCTGATTTCGGCCCATCCAGCTGCCTCTCTCCGCCTTCCCTTCCTTGTCCCCCCCACCCCAAGCCACCTGCTCACCGTCCCCTCTCCCTGCCCCCCTGCGTTGTGACCGGGAACGGGATCAGGACGACAGGAGACACAGTGTGGCCCAGGGTTACATCAGTAATTTACTTATTTCTATTAATGTCTGTCTCCCCCTCTAGACTCTAAGCTCCTTGGGGCAGGGAATGTATCTGTTTATTGTTGTAGTGTACTCTCACAAGTGCTTAGTATAGTGCTCTGCACAGAGTAAGGGCTCAATAAATAGGATCGACTGAATGACTGAGTCCTGGATCCCAAACCCAGCTCTGCCACTACCTGACCTTGGGCAGGTGACTTCTTCCTGCCCTTCATTTCCTCATCTGTAAAATGGGAGTGAAACTGGGAGCCCCGTGTGGGATAGGGAGTGTGTCCAGGCTGATTACCTATATCTACCCCAATGCTTGGCACACACCCAGCACTGGATGGATACCTCAATTATCATCACTACCATGGGATAGGGCTGAGCGCAGGTATTCCCAGGCCAAGGCAGGGTTCCGGAAGCGGCCCCATTCTGACCTGAGACTGAGCAGTTGTGGGGGGAGTCGGGGGGGGAGGGGTTCACCCACCTTTATAATAATAATAATAATGGCATTTGTTAAGCGCTATGTGCAAAGCACTGTTCTAAGCGCTGCGGAGGATACAAGGTGATCAGGTTGTCCCACAGAGGGCTCACAGTCTTAATCCTCATTTTACAGATGAGGCATAGAGAAGTTAAGTGATTTGCCCAAGGTCACACAGCTGACAACTGGCAGAGCCGGAATTTGAACCCATGACTTCTGACTCCCAAGCCCGGGCTCTTTCCACTGAGCCACGCTGCTTCTCTTTATCTAAAAGCCCCGACCAGGGGGCACTCGACTTCCCCAAGACACACCCGATCAGATCAAATCAAATCAGGCCGAGCAAGCAAAGAGAAGGATCTTGAGCTCGTTGTGGGCAGGGAATGTGTCTGTTTGTTTTTGTATTGTACTCTCCCAAGTGCTCGGTACAATGCTTGGCACACAGTAAGTGCTCAATACGATTGAATTCCTTCCCCTAGCACATTTTTCTCCCGTAGGCCGGCTCTACTAGCTAGGGCAAGAATGTCTTTCAGGATATTAGAAACCTATTTCCTCCGTGTCCTTTAATCAACTGGAAGAGACTTAAGGAAATGAGTCAAAATCCTGAAAGGAACGTCCGACGACGGCGAACAAACACACTCATCACAACAGGCAAATGTGTGTGAGGATGGGGAAGAGCCAAGGACAGGAAGACAGATTTCTCCTGAGAATTCTCTCAAAGTGAGGAGAGGCTGCAGCTTGCCTGACTTCAACATCACCCCCCCCAGCCCCGCCAAAACACGCCCCTCCCGGAGTGCTAAAGACAGCCGTTGAGGTGAAGTTCAGAGCACACAGGCATCAACGCCTGTGGGATCCTGACTTTTGGGGCTGTTGGTGCAACATGGTTTCCGGGATTCTTTTTCATTTTCAAAGCAGCTTCGAGAGTTCCTCAATTTGGCTCTGCCGCGCATCTGCCCTCTCGGCCATCACAATGCCCGCTGGTAGCACCAACACTCCTTGGGGCGGGAGTCCAGCCAATCCATCCATCAATGGCACTTAATGAGCACTTGCAATGCACTATACTAAGCACTTGGGAGAATACAATAGAGTTCATAGATCCGGTCC
Source organism: Tachyglossus aculeatus (assembly GCF_015852505.1). Lineage (NCBI taxonomy): Eukaryota > Metazoa > Chordata > Mammalia > Monotremata > Tachyglossidae > Tachyglossus > Tachyglossus aculeatus. The sequence goes on along the minus strand of NC_052097.1, from coordinate 2,073,215 downwards.
TTGTCATCCATCAGTGGTATTTACTGACCGCTCACTGTGTGCGAAGCACTGGACTAAGCAGCTGGGAAAGTTGGTAGACATAATCCCTGCCCTCAAGAAGCTCCTCTCCACATATCTGTCCCCAGCCCTGAGGTGAAGGAAGTGAGAAACCATAAGGCCGCCACATATATACTTAAGAAACAGAATGACCGGGTGCTTGGAAAGAGCCAAAAATCTGCCTGAGGTCTGACCCTGCCATCAGCCGGGCCTCAGCACTGGACAACTGGATGGCTAGAGGTAAGGGGGTGCCCTGAATTGAAGGAGCTTGGACTGTCTCTTGCCCAACACGGGCACCAACAGTGGGGATTTGATTCACTATTCCTGCCGGCTTCATCCAGTTTCTGCAAGGGGTGAGGAGCGACGGACACAGACACACAAACTCACGTGCATGCACGCACACACGTGCACACACGTCCCACTGACAACAGTTTGCCACAGGCTGGCACAGTTTGGGCAGGCGGGCGGTGGGGAGAGAATTCTAGAAAGAGGTAAACATAAACAAGCGGAGGAGGAAAGGGTCCCTCAGAAAGATGAGGGTTTGGGGAAGGGATTCCGGACTGTCTCATCCGGTCCGGGGCCTTTCCAGATGTTCATACAATGCCCTCTCCCAGGTGGACATCACCATTTCTCTTTGACGTCATCTGTGGCCCCAGAGAGGGTGAGTGACTTGCCCGCAGCCACACAGCCGGGGGCAGGAGAGGTGGGCAGGGAGAGGAAACCAAGGTGAGAGGAGGGTGAAGTGAAGGTTGGAGGGGCGGGAGGCCGGGGATACGGCAGGGTATTTGGGGGGACGTGAGGAATTTCTCAATCTGTCCTCAACCCATCACACGTGGGTGCCCCCTTTCAGCAATGACCTGGGGGTGGGTTTCGGGGTAGCAGATGCACCAGCCGGCCCAATAGGGCCAGCACCGGCCCACCCGGGCTCTTCTGCGGACACTGTGGCCAGTCCAGAGAGGATGCGGCCAGCTGCGGCAGACCCCAGCAGGGCCTACCGACCCCCACAGGAAGGACCTTCACAATGCTGAACAAAACATCGGGGACGAGAAGGGCGGGCTCTCGTTCCTTGGAAGAGGGAGGGAAGAAGAGACTCACGGTCTCCCGGGCTTCCTGTACCCCCAAACGGGGCCAAGGGCCTTCTAACTCCCGGCTCTGCCATTTGTCTGCTGTGTGACCTTGGTCACTTCTCTCTGCCTGTCACCTCATCTGTAAAACGGGGACTGACACTGTGAGCTCCATGTGGGACCGGGACTGTGATTTGCTTGTACAGTGCCTGGCCCACAGTAAGCACTTAACAAATACCACCATTATTACTATTATTCACTTGCTCCCCAACCCACCACGTTACACGTGTAAACTGAGTTGGGGGAACCCTCCAGGCAAATTTGCACCGCGGCGTCCGGTCGTGCATGCAACAAACGGGCGGCCCTCGGGGCAAATGCATGCTTACTGAGCGCTTACTGAGGGCGGAGCATCCACTAAGCGTTTGGAAGACTTTGTAGACGTGCTCCCTGCCCTCAAGGAGCTTCTGATGCAGACTTCTGCCCAGCCCCTCTCCCACCGGGATAGGTGTGTGGGGAAGCGCTGGGGAGGCGGCAGGCGTGTGGGCAGGTTGTGAGGCCCAGTCAGCCCCGGGTGGCACACCTGTGCTCCGGGGCACGTGGCGGGGCGGCGCTCCCAGGCCCCAGGCCCACGGGCTGCGGGGCTCCCGCTGCGAGGGGAGGGGCCGGGCGGCCTGCAAAGCCCCCACCCCTCTTCACCTCCCTTGTACCATTGTGCGCCGTCTCAAGCTCCCTACACAGGGTTTCCCCTCGCCCTGCACCCCCTCACGACCCCCTGCACCCCCTCCCCTGCACCCTCTCACGACCCCCTTAGCCCTCCCCTTCCCCTGCATCCTCTCACGACCCCCCTGCACCCCCTCACACTCACCTGCACCTCTCACGCCCCCCTGCCTCGCCTGCATGCTCTAACGACCCCCTTCACCTCCTCGCCTGCATGCTCTACGACCCCCTGCACCCCCTCCCCTCCACTTGCACCCCCTAACGACCCCCTGCTCCCCCTGGCCTGCATGCTCTAACGACCCCCTGCACCCCCTCCCCTCCACCTGCACCACCTAACGACCCCCTACACCCCTTCCCCCTCACCTTCACCCCCTCCCCTCCATGCTCTAACGACCCCCTAGACCCCCTCCCCCCGGCCTACATGCTCTAACGACCCCCTGCACCCTCTCACCTGCAGCCCCTAACGACCCCCTGCACCCCCTCCCTTGCATGCTCTAAGACGCCCTAGACCCCCTCCCCCTCGCCTGCATGCTCTAACGACCCCCTGCACCTCCTCCCCTGCATACTCTAAGACCCCCTAGACCCCCTCCCCCTCGCCTGCATGCTCTAAGACCCCCTAGACCCCCTCCCCCTCGCCTACATGCTCTAACGACCCCCTGCACCCCCACCCCTCCATGCTCTAAGACCCCCCTAGACCCCCTCGCCTGCATTCTCTAACGACCCCCTGCACCCCTCCCCCTCCCCCCTAACGACCCCCTGCACCCCGTCCCCCTCGCCTGCACCCTCCCACGACCCCCTGGCACCCCCTCCTCCTCGCCTGCACCCTCCTACGACCCCCCTGCCCCCCGTCACCCCCGCCCCCCGAAGTTTGGGGCTCCGAGGGAGGGACAGGTCGGGTGGGGTCCGCCCGGGCCGCTTGCTCTGACCTGTCCGGAGGAAGCCGGCCAGGACCAGGACGCCGAGGACCCCGCGGGGGCAGAGCGTGGCGCCCATAACGTAGCCACCGCTCCGCACCACTCCGCGAGCCTCCTCCAGCCCAACTGCGCTCCGCCGGGGCGCCCGCACGAGCTCCACAGTCCCGCCCCGGGACACGCCCCCCGACACTCAGGACACGCCCGCGACGTCCAGTACACGCCCACATCCATAGGCCACGCCCACACCTCTAGGTCATCATCATCATAATAATAATAATGATTCAATCAATCAATCGTATTTATTGAGCGCTTACTGTGTGCAGAGCACTGTACTAAGCGCTTGGGAAGTACAAGTTGGCAACATATAGAGCCAGTCCCTACCCAACAGCGGGCTCACACTCTAGAAGGGGGAGACAGAGAACAAAACCAAACATACTAACAAAATAAAATAGAATAGATATGTACAAGTGAAATAGATAGAGTAATAAATATGTACAAACATATATACATATATACAGGTGCTGTGGGGAAGGGAAGGAGGTAAGATTGGGGGGTGGAGAGGGGGACGAGGGGAAGAGGAAGGAAGGGGCTGAGTGTGGGAAGGCCTCCTGGAGGAGGTGAGCTCTCAGGAGGGCCTTGAAGGGAGGAAGAGAGCTAGCTTGGCGGATGGGCAGAGGGATTGGGGGCATTCCAGGCCCGGGGGATGGCGTGGGCCGGGGGTCGATGGCGGGACAGGTGAGAACGAGGCCCGGTGAGGAGATTAGCAGCAGAGGAGCGGAGGGTGCGGGCTGGGCTGGAGGAGAGAAGGGAGGTGAGGTAGGAGGGGGCGAGGTGATGGATGGACAGCCTTGAAGCCCAGGGTGAGGAGTTTCTGCCTGATGCGCAGATTGATTGGTAGCCACTGGAGATTTTTGAGGAGGGGAGTAACATGCCCAGAGTGTTTCTGGACAAACACAATCTGGGCAGCAGCGTGAAGTATGGATTGAGGTGGGGAGAGACATGAGGATGGGAGATCAGAGATTCATTCATTCAATCCTATTTACTGAGTGCTTACTGTGTGCAGAACGCTGGACTAAGCGCTTGGGAAGCACAAGTTGGCAACATCTAGAGACGGTCCCTACCCAACAGCAGGCTCACAGTCTAGAAGGGGGAGACGGACAACAAAACAAAACGTATTTATTCATTCAATCGTATTTATTGAGCGCTTACTGTGTGCAGAGCACTGGACTAAGCGCTTGGGAGGTCCGAGTTGGCAACATCTAGAGACGGTCCCTGCCCAACAACGGGCTCACAGTCTAGAAGGGGGAGACAGACAACAAGCATTTGTTAAGCACTTACTATGTGCAGAGCACTGTTCTAAGCGCTGGGGGGGGATACAAGGTGATCAAGTTGTCCCACGTGGAGCTCACAGTCTTAATCCCCATTTTACAAATGAGGGAAGTGAGGCTCAGAGAAGTGAAGTGACTTGCCCAAGCTCACACAGCAGACATGTGAGCCCACTGTTGGGTAGGGACCGTCTCTAGATGTTGCCAACTTGTACTTCCCAAGCGCTTAGTCCAGTGCTCTGCGCACAGTAAGCGCTCAATAAATACGATTGAATGAATGAATGTGGCAGAGGCAGAATTCGAACACAGGACCTCTGACTCCAAAGCCCCTGCTCTTTCCACTGAGCCAGGCTGCTTCTCATGCCCGCAGCCTCGGGCCTCGCCCCCAAACCGAGGCCACGCCCCTCACTCCCTAGGCCACGCCCACAAACTCATTCATTCAATAGTACTTATTGAGCGCTTACTGTGTGCAGAGCACTGGACTAAGCGCTTGGGAAGTCCAAGTTGGCAACATCTAGAGACGGTCCCTACCCAACAGTGGGCTCACAGTCTAGAAGAAGGGCAGAGGGGCAAATGGGGGGTGGTCTCTATGTGTTGCCAACTTGTACTTCCCAAGCGCTTAGTCCAGTGCTCTGCACACAGTAAGCGCTCAATAAATACGATTGATTGATTGGTCCTCACCGTCAGCCCGCCCCGCCCCCTGCTCAACCCGGGGGGACCCACCGGCCCCCTCCCAAGCCCTTTTTTCCCCCCCCCCCGCCCTTCAACTCGGGTTTGTAATTTCGACTTCCCCTGATCCCTTCTATCGTGCAGGTTGCAGGGGAGGGGCCGCCCCTGGTGAATTATAATAATAATAATAATAATGATGGGACTTGTTAAGCGTTTACTATGTGCTAAGCACCCTTCTAATTGCTGGGGAAGATTCAAGGTCATCAGGTTGTCCCACGTGGGGCTCACAGCCTTCATCCCCATTTTACACATCAATCAATCAATCGTATTTATTGAGCGCTTACTGTGTGCAGAGCACTGTACTAAGCGCTTGGGAAGTACAAGTTGGCAAAATATAGAGACAGTCCCTACCCAACAGTGGGCTCCCTGCCTAAAAGGGGGAGACAGAGAACAAAACCAAAAATACAGATGAGGCCCAGAGAAGTGAAGTGATTTACCCAAGGTCACACAGGGAGGTGGGATTATTCATTCATTCATTCAATCGTATTTATTGAGCGCTTACTGTGTGCACAGCACTGTACTAAGCGCTTGGGACGTACAAGTTGGCAACATATAGAGACAGGCCCTACCCAACAGTGGGCTCACAGTCTAGAAGGGGGAGACAGAGAACAAAACCAAACATACAGATGAGGCCCAGAGAAGTGAAGTGATTTACCCAAGGTCACACAGGGAGGTGGGATTATTCATTCATTCATTCAATCGTATTTATTGAGCGCTTACTGTGTGCACAGCACTGTACTAAGCGCTTGGGACGTACAAGTTGGCAACATATAGAGACAGGCCCTACCCAACAGTGGGCTCACAGTCTAGAAGGGGAAGACAGAGAACAAAACAAAACATATTAACAAAATAAAATAATTAGAATAAATATGTACAAATAAAATAAATTATTAGATTAGAGTAGAACCCACGTCCTCTAACTCCCAAGCCCGTGGTGTTGCCACTGAGCCAAGCCCCCGGCCCGGATAAAGCAGCCCCCTCCCCTTCCCCCGACGTCAATTTCGGGTTTTTTTCCCGGACAGACGGGGAAGCCCGAAAGCTGACAGCCTGTCCCCGGCCCTCGGCAAGGGAATAATAATAATAATAATAATGTTGGTATTTGTTAAGCGCTTACTATGTGCAAAGCACTGTTCTAAGCGCTGGAGAAGAGAGCCGACCTTCTCCCATTCCCACAATTTTCCTCCGTAGGAAATGGCCTTCTCAGGTAAGGCAGCGGAAGATCTGTTTCCCAGGGGGAAAATTTCGCTCCTTTTCAAATGCCAGAAGGGTAGGCCTTCATCACAAAGATAATTGCTCTTCCCAGCTTCAAAGCCTTATCAAAGGCACATCTCCAGGAAGCCCTCCCTGAATGAGCCAAGCAGCACACCGTGACTTAAGGGATAGATCACAGGCCTGGGAATAAGAAAGAAGGTCATGGGCTCTAATCCCGGCTCTGCCACATAATAATAATAATAATAATAGCATTTTTTAAGCACTTACTATGTGCAAAGCACTATTCTAAGCGCTGGGAAGGTTACAAGGTGATCAGGTTGTCCCACGGGCGCCGGGGGGGGGGGGGGGCGGGGCGCTCATAGTCTTAATCCCCATTTTACAGATGAGGTCACTGAGGCCCAGAGAAGTTAAGTGACTTGGCCAAAGTCACACAGCTGACAATTGGCAGAGTCAGGATTTGAACCCATGACCTCTGACTCCAAAGCCCGTGCTTTTTCCCACTGAGCCACGCTGCTTCTCTATGGTCACACATGTCGGCTGTGTGACCTTAGGCAAGTTACTTCTCTTCTCTGGGCCTCAGTTACTTCATCAGGAAAATGGGGATTAAGAGTGTGAGCCTTATAATAATAATAATAATAATTGTATTTGTTAAGTGCTTACTATGTGCAAGGCACTGTTCTAAACGCTGAGGTAGATACAAGGTAATGAGGTTGTCCCCCGTGGGGCTCACAGTCTTAATTCCCATTTTACAGATGAGGTAACTGAGGCACAGAGAAGTTAAGTGACTTGTCCAAGGTCACACAGCTGATCTGTGGGACAGGGACTAACTGACTACCTTGTATCTACACCATATATATTAAGTGCTTAACAAATACCATAATTGCTATCACTATATTATTATTATTCTCCCCTTCCCTTCTGTGCCACTCATACTTGCTCCTTCGTTCGTCCCCTCTCCCTTCCCCGTGGCACATATGTATTTATCTCTAAATTATTTATCTATTTATTTATATTAATGTCTGTCTCCTCTACACTGTGAGCTCGTCGGGGGCAGGGAGTGTGTTTGATGTTATATTGTACTCTTCCAAGTGCTTAGTACAGTGCTTTGAACACAGTAAGCACTCAATAAATACGATTAATAGTAGTCCAGGACAGCACGATGCAATTTATCGCACTCTTTCTAACTCCTATCCTCAGAGGGGAGAGCATTGACTCTGCCTTTAGTCTGGGCCGGAGCAGAAGCCAGCCTGGGAGGTAATGCTGCCCAGGTCTTTCGGAGATGCCTATCACGGTAGATTAAAGCTGCCTCCACAGCTCTAGCCAAAAAGCTCCCCCAAATCCAGCCCCCCTCATGAAGCAGATAGCGCAGTTGGAGATTCAGAGTCAGATTAAACTGTGCAAGAGACACTGGTATTATCAATCTTTATTTATCCCTCCTACCAAACCCACAGCACCTATGTACATATTTGTAATTTATATTAATGCCTGTCTCCTCTAGACTGTAAGCTTGTTGTGGGCAGGAATTATGTCTGTATGTTGTTATATTTGTACTCTCCCAAGCGCTTAGCACAGTGCTCTGCACACAGTAAGCGCTCAATAAATGTGATTGAATGAATGAATGCTCTGCACACAGTAAGTGCTCAATAAATACGATTGAAAGAATGAATCAATCAATGGTATTTATTCAATACATAATGGTTGGGAGAAAATAGTACAATGGAGTTGGTAGATATGATCCCTGCACACCAACATCTTATCGTCTAGAAGGGTAGGAGGGTGTCTAGATCCATAGCTACAGATTAAGTGTAAACTCCTTGAGGACAGGGATTATGCCTACTATTCAACCTTCCCAAGTGCTCAGCACACTGCAGGCTCTCAATAAAAACTTTCTAGACTGTGCGCCTGCTGTTGGGTAGGGACCGTCTCTATATGTTGCCAACTTGTACTTCCCAAGCGCTTAGTACAGTGCCCTGCACACAGTAAGCACTCAATAAATACGATTGAATGAATGAATGAATACTTAGTGCTTAGAACAGTGCTTGGCACATAGTAAGTGCTTAACAAATACCATCATTATCATTATACTGTTAGTTGAATTACAGCCTCCATTCCTTGGTTCTGAATGATCGAAAGTGTTTCCCTAGACTGTAAGCTCAGTATAGGCAGGGAACTTGTCTGCTAATTCTGGCATATTGTACTCTCCCAAGCACTTAGTACAGTGTTCTGCGCATAGTAAGCCCTCAATAAATACCACTGATTTATCCCCAGACCAAATTCACCGGGAGTCTGCTCAGTCCCCCAGGCTGCCCTGGGCTAGAGACCAGTGCTAAAAGTGAAATTATTTCCAACAAGAGTGCCAGTGGCGGCAGTGTGGCCTAATGGAAAGATCACTGGCCTAGGATTCAGAGGACTTGAGTTCTAATCCTGCTCTTTAATTCCTCACTCCCATTCAACCCACATATTCAATCCATCACTAAATCCTGTCCGTTTGACCTTCAAAACATCACTAAAATCCACCCTTGCCTCTCCATCCAAACTGCTACTACATTAATCCAACCACTTATCCTGTCCAGCCTTGATGATGATGATGATGATGAAGGCATTTATTAAGCGCTTACTATGTGCAAAGCACTGTTCTAAGCACTGGGGGGATACAAGGTGATCAGGTTGTCCCACGGGGGGCTCACAGTCTTAATCCCCATTTTACAGATGAGGGAACAGAGAAGTTAAGTAACTTGCCCAAAGTCACACAGCTGCCAAGTGGTGGAGGCAGGATTTGAACCCACGACCTCTGACTCCAAAGCCCAGGCTCTTAACACTGAGCCATGCTGCTTCTCCTAATTTTGGTATTTGTTAAGCTCTTACAATGTGCCAGGCACTGTTCTAAGCGCTGAGGGAGATACAAGGTAATCACGTCCCACATGGGGCTCACAGTCTTAATCCCCATTTTACAGATGAGGGAACAGAGAAGTTAAGTAACTTGCCCAAAGTCACACGGCTGACAAGTGGCGGAGCCAGGATTTGAACCCACGACCTCTGACTCCAAAGCCCAGGCTCTTTCCACTGAACCACGCTGCTTCTCCTAATTTTGGTATTTGTTAAGCGCTTACAATGTGCCAGGCACTGTTCTAAGCGCTGAGGGAGATACAAGGTAATCACGTTGTCCCACGTGGGGCTCACAGTCTTCATCCCCATTTTCCAGATGAGGTAACTGAGGCACAGAGAAGTTAAGTGACTTGCCCAAAGTCACCCAGCTGATAAGTGGTGGAGGTGGGATTCGAACCCATGCCCTCCGACTCCCAAGCCCGTGCTCTTTCCACTGAGCCATGCTGCTTCAACAGCCTTGATTACTGTATCAGCCTCCTTGCTGACCTCCTAGACTCTTGTCTTTCCCCTTTCCAGTCTACACTTCACTCTTTGCCCAGATCATTTTTCTACAAAAATGTTCAGGCCACCTTTTCCCCTCCCCTCAAAAACCTCCAGTGGTTGCCCGTCCACCTCCACATCAAACAGAAACTCCTCACCATCGGCTTTAAAGCAGTCACTCACCTTGTCCCCTCCTACCTCACCTCCCTACTCCTGGCTGGCTCTCATCCCTTTATGGGAAGCAGCGTGGCTCAGCGGAAAGAGCCTGGGCTCTGGAGTCAGAGGCCATGGGTTCAAATCCCAGCTCTGCCTCTTGTCAGCTGTGTGACTTTGGGCAAGTCGTTTCACTTCTCTGGGCCTCAGTTCCCTCATCTGGAAAATGGGGATGAAGACTGTGAGCCCCTCGTGGGACAACCTGATTACCTTGTATTTACCTCAGTGCTTAGAACAGTGCTTTGCACATAGTAAGCGCTTAACAAATACCAACATTATTATTATTCTCTTATGCCAGCCCACACACTTCACCACTGTAATGCCAACCTTCTCACTGTACCTCCATCTCATCTATCTCACTTCCAACTTCTTGCCCACGTCCTGCTTCTGTCCTGGAAAGCCCTCCTTCCTCATATCCTATAGACAATTATTCTCCCCCACTTCAAAGCCTTACAGAAGGCATACCTCCTCATTCATTCATTCAGTCAGTCGTACTTAATGAGCGCTTACTGTGTGCAGGGCACTGTACTGAGTGCTTGGGAAAGTACAACAGTAAACAGTGACATTCCCTGCCCACAATGAGCGTACAGTCTAGAGACTGTGAGCCCACTGTTGGGTAGGGACCGTCTCTGTATGTTGCCAACTTGTGCTTAGTACAGTGCTCTGCACACAGTAAGCGCTCAATAAATATGATTGAATGAATGAATGAATGAATAGAGGGGGAGAGACAGACATCAATTAAAAATAAATAAAATTACAGATCTGTACCTAAGTACTCTGGGGCTGGGAGGCCTCGAAAAGGCCTTCCCTCATGAAGCCCTCTTTTCCTTTTCTTTCACTATCTTCTGCAATGCCCTGACTTCCTCCCTTTATTCATCCCCCTTCCCAGCCCCACAGCACTTATGTACTTGTCTGTAATTTATTTATTTATGTTAATGTCTGTCTCACCCTCTAGACGGGAAGCCCGAAGCCCCGTTGTGGGCAGGCAAGGTGCTTGTTATATTATTATATCCTACTCTCTCAAGTGCATAGTACAGTGCTCTGCGCACAGTATACATTCAATAAAAACAATTAACCAACTGTCTGGTGGTTACCATCTACCACAGATCTTACCTATAAGCAGATTTAATAATAATAATAATAATGATAGCATTTATTAAGCGCTTACTATGTGCAAAGCACTGTTCTAAGCGCTGGGGAGGTTACAAGGTGATCACCCCTGGTCCTGAGAAACTCCTCACCTGTGAGCATCACTTGGGCAGCCTCCCCTACTCTCTCAAGTGCATAGTACAGTGCTCTGCACACAGTATACACTCAATAAAAACGATTGACCAACTGTCTGGTGGTTACCATCTACCACACATCTTACCTATAAGAAGATTTAATAATAATGATAATAATAATGATAGCATTTATTAAGCGCTTACTATGTTCTAAGCACTGGGGAGGTTACAAGGTGATCAGGTTGTCCCACGGGGGCGCCTCACGGTCTTAATCCCCATTTTACAGATGAGGTAACTGAGGCACAGAGAAGTTAAGTGACTTACCCAAAGTCACACAGCTGGCAATTGGCAGAGCTGGAATTTGAACCCATGACCGATGACTCCAAAGCCCGGGCTCTTTCCACTGAGCCACGCTGGATTTGTCTGGAGGAGTGTGAATTCTTTGCCCCTCTGGGTGTAGGATAAATTTGCATGACATGAATGTTCTCATTCACTAATAAAATGCAAATCTCTTTTCCCATTTCACTTTTTCTCCTGCCCCTGGAGAAACGGTTCCTGGCACACGCACAGGGAAAACACGGGTTTGCAGAGGGGGAAACGGTCTGAGCTTGAAAAGCCTGAGCCTGCCAAAGGCCACAGGGATGTTCCAAGGAAGAATAAATTAGAATAAATGACAAAAGGATGGAAGTATGGGGTTCCTGCAGAACCCAGGTGACCCTGCTGCTGGCCCCTGCTGGGGTCTCTTTCACAGGGGTCTGGTCAATCAATCAATCAATCAATCGTATTTATTGAGTGCTTACTGTGTGCAGAGCACTGTACTAAGCGCTTGGGAAGTACAAGTTGGCAACATATAGAGACAGTCCCTACCCAACAGTGGCCGTGGGGGTGAGACTGCAGCCCACTGCCCTCCCACCAGTCCTACAAAGCAGATCTCTGACCCTCGTGGCTACAGAGAGCAGAGGAACCAGGGAATCCCTGCCTTTACCACGCTGCAGGTTCACTCGCCCAACTGAGTGCCCAAGAGGTCACTCATTCATTCATTCAACTGTATTTATTGAGCGCTTCCTGTTTGAGCTTTAGAGAAGCAGCCTGGCCTTGTTCATTCATTCAATCCATCATTAATTCATTCATTTAATCGTATTTATTGAGCGCTTACTGTGCGCAGAGCACTGTACTAAGCGCTTGGGAAGTACAAGTCGGCAACATATAGAGACGGTCCCTACCCAACAGTGGGCTCACAGTCTAGAAGGGGGAGACAGACAACAAAACATATTAACAATCGTATTTGTTGAGCACTTACTGTGTGCAGAGCACTGTACTAAGTGCTTGGGAAGTACAATTCAGCATCAGATAGAGACGGTCCCGATGGTCCTTACCCAACAACGAGCTCACAGTCTAGAAGGGGTAAGACAGACAACACAACAGAACAAGTAGACAGGTGTCAAAACCATCAAAATAAATAGAATTATAGATTCATTCAATCGTGACAAGAGCACGGGTTTGGGAGTCAGAGGACCTGGGTTCTAATCCCAGCTCCGCCACTTGTCTGCTGTGTGATCTTGGACAAGTCACTTCACTTCCCTGTGGCCCAGTTACCTCATCTGTAAAATGGGAATTAAGACTGTGAGCCCCATGTGGGAGAGGTACTGTGTCCAACCTGATTACCCTGTGTGTACCCCAGCACTTAGAACAGTGTTTGGCACATAGTAAGCACTTAACAAATACCATAATTAGAGAAGCAGCGTGGCTCAGTGGAAATGGCATGGGCTTTGGAGTCAGAGGTCATGGGTTCAAATCCCAGCTCTGCCCATTGTCAGCTGTGTGACTTTGGGCAAGTCATTTCACTTCTCTGTGCCTCAGTTACCTCATCTGTAAAATGAGGATTAAGACTGTGAGCCCCACGGGGGACAACCTGCTCACCTTGTAATCACCCCAGCGCTTAGAACAGTGCTTTGCACATAGTAAGTGCTTAATAAATTCCATTATTATTATCATTAGCACTGTACTGTACTAAGTGTACTGTTTTGCTCTGTCTCCCCCTTTTAGACTGTGAGCCCACTGTTGGGTAGGGACTGTCTCTATATGTTGCCAATTTGTACTTCCCAAGCTCTTAGTACAGTGCTCTGCACATAGTAAGCGCTCAATAAAAACGATTGATGATGTTGGGTAGGGACCGTCTCTATATGTTGCCAACTTGTACTTCCCAAGCGCTTAGTACAGTGCTCTGCACACAGTAAGTGCTCAATAAATACGATTGATTGATTGATGGATTGATTGATTGATTGAGGTCTCTGGAAGTCATGGGCTATGGCAAGGGAGACAAGGGAGTGGGTTCAATCCCAGCAGTCTCTGAGGGGGAAACCAGGTCAGAGAAGGAAGCAGTCAGTGCTTAAAGGGTGGTCTTGGATACAGTTTGGGTCAATGGAGAGGAGCTGCCTCTTAAAGGAGGGTAAATTAGGGAATATCCTTAAGCCTCATACCCAGAAGGGCCAAGAAGAAGCAATGTGGCCTAGTGGAAAGAGCCTGGGCCTGGGAATCAGAAGGATAATAATAATAATGGCATTTGTTAAGCACTTACTATGTGCAAAGCACTGTTCTAAGCACTGGGAAGGATACAAGGTGATCAGGTTGCCCTACGTGGGGCTCACAGCCTTAATCTCCATTTTACAGATGAGGTCACTGAGGCACAGAGAAGTTAAGTGACTTGCCCAAAGTCACACAGCTGACAAGTGGCGGAGCTGGGATTAGAACCCATGACCTCTGACTCCCAAGCTCGGGCTCTTTCCATTGAGCCACGCTGCTTCTCTCTCTGGTTCTGGTTCTGATTCCGATCCCCATTCCATCACTTGTCTGTCATGTAAGCTTGGGCAAGTCACTTCAGGTCTCTGTGCCTCAGTTTCCTCATCTGTAAAATGGGGATGAAGACTGGGAGCCCTATGTGGGACTGGGACAGCGTCCAACCTGATTAGTTTGTGTCTATCCCAGCACTTAGTACAGTCTCTGGCACATAGTAAGCACCTAAAAATACCATAAAAAGGGGCCCCTAAGGACCAGCAGGCCGGACTCCACACAGCTGCTGCCATTTGGGCTGATGAAGGGTGTGTGGAGGGGCTTGTGGGGGGCCCTGCATCGAGGGGACCAGCTGCTTCTGACTCCCCCTGCTGCAACATATCACTCAATCAATGGTTTATCCCTTATCTCACTGGGAATTCACAACTTTCCTGTGAAGTGGAGAGAGACCTTATCCCCACTGCACATCAATCAGCTCTATCCTTCCCCCTTATCCACTTTTTCCTCCCCTTCCCCCAGCTCACACTCTTTGTTCCTCCCAAGCTCATTTATTGTTATTGTATTGTAATAGCTATTCAAAATTAATCATATGCAAAGAATAATAATAATAATAATAAATGAGCTAGGGATTTAATACCCATTTTGCAAAGGCAGGGAACTGAGGTGCAAAGAAGTGAAGTGACTTGTGGACATGAGGCCCGCAATTCTCACCCTGTATGTATGAATATATGTCCTGTATATATGTTTGTATGTATTTATTACTCTATTTTATTTGTACATATTTATTCTATTTATTTTATTTTGTTAATATGTTTTGTTTTGTTGTCTGTCTCCCCCTTCTAGACTGTAAGCCCACCGTTGGGTAGGCACCGTCTCTATATGTTGCCAACTTGTACTTCCCAAGCGCTTAGTACAGTGTTCTGCACACAGTAAGCTCTCAATAAATACGACTGAATGAATGAATGAAAGCTAGGGAGGAACAAAAACTATCATATTTATTGAGCACTTACTGTGTGCAAAGCATTGTACTGCACTTAGAAGAGTACAGGATGACATCAAATTCCCTGCCCATAATGAGCTCACAGTGTAGACGGGGGACAGACATTAATATAAAAATAAATAAATAAATAAATAGATAGATATATACACAGATATATCCATATGTGCCATAGGGAAGGGAGAGAAGATGAATGAAGGTTCAAACACGAGTGGTATAGAAGGGAGTGGGGAAAGAGGAGAAGACAAGGAGAACAAGGAGGGCTCGGTCAGGGAAGGCTTTCTGGAGTAGATGTGCCTTCATTAAGACTTTGAAGTGGGGGAGATCAGTTATCGGTTTGATAATTATTTACTCATTGAGTCTTGTCTACTTGCTCACCCCCTCTTCACTGCCTGGAATTTCCTCCCCATTCACATCTGGCAGACCACTATTATCTTAAAAGTCCTTCTGGAATCATACCTCCCCCAAGGGGCCTTCCCTGACTGATTTCTAATCTCCCCACTTTATAGCTCCCAACTGCTGTTTCAGCATGGATGAGTCACTTCTGAGCCTCCCAAATTCTTGGCTACTCAACCCCTTCCCCCATAACACTTATGTACAAATTTTTATTTTCTATTTTTCCCCTTAACTGTAATTATTGGTAGTGTGGCATGATGGATAGAGTATGGGCCTGGGAGTGAGAAGGTCATGGGTTCTAATCTTGACTCCACCACTTGTCTACTATGTGACTTTGGACAAGACACTTTGCTTCGCTGCACCTCAGTTACCTCATCTGTAAAATGGGACGGGGACTGTGTCCAACACAGTTTGCTTGTATCCACCCCAGCGCTTAGTACAGTGCCTGTGCCTTAATAAGCACTTAACAAATACCACAATTGTTAATTTATTTTTGCCTTCCCCACTAGGCTGTAAAATCTCTGAGGGCAGGGATTGTGTCTACCAACTCTATTGTGTTCTCCCAAGAGCTTAGTAATACTAATGATAGTGTTTTTAAGCGTTTACTATGTGCCACGCACTGTTCTAAACGCTGGTGGAGATTCAAAGTTATCAGGTTGTCCCAGGTGGGGCTCACAGTCTTAATCCCGCTTTTTCAGATGAGATAACTGAGGCACAGAGAAGTTAAGTGATTTGCCCAAAGTCACACAGCTGCCAAGTGGCAGAGTAGGGATTGGAACCCATGACCTCTGACTCTCATTCATTCATTCACTCGTATTTATTGAGCACTTACTGTATGCAGAGCACTGTACTAAGCGCTTGGGAAATACAAGTCGGCAACATATAGCAGAAGCAGCGTGGCTCAGTGGAAGGAGCACGGGCTTTGGAGTCAGAGGTCATGGGTTCAAATCCCAGCTCCGCCAACTGTCAGCTATGTGACTTTGGGCAAGTCACTTCACTTCCCTGTGCCTCAGTTCCCTCATCTGTAAAATGGGGATTAAAACTGTGAGCCCCCTGGGGGACAACCTGATCACCTTGTCACCTCCCCAGCGCTTAGAACAGTGCTTTGCACATAGTAAGCGCATAATAAATACCATCATTATGATTATATAGAGACGATCCCTACCCAACAACGGGCTCACAGTCTAGAAGGGGGAGACAGACAACAAAACAAGACTTTCAAGCCCAGGCTCTTTCCACTAAGCCACACTGCTTCTCTAGTGAAGGGCTTTGCACACAGTGAGCACACAATAAATACAACTGTTGGATTGAATACCACCCACGTGGAGTGAGTTGTCCTGCAAAGAGCCATGGGCAGAGGCAATCCAAGGTGCGCTGGAGCTGAAGGAAGCTCTCCCCTTCTTCCAGGAGACACCTGCAAATACCCCACACGTCTGACGAGCATGGGCCTCCTTGCCTAAGGGACGGAGCCAATTCCTGTCCGTATCATGCTGGGAAGCAGCATGGCCTATTGAATAGCACACAGGCCTGGAAGTCTCAGAAGGGCCTGGGTTCTAGTCCCTGCTCCACCACTCACCTGCTGTGTGACCTTGGACAAGTCACTTCACTTATTCCGTGCCTCGGTTACCTCATCTGTAAAATGGGGATTAAGACTACGAGCCCCATGTGGGACATGGATTTTGTCCAACCTGATTACCTTGCATCTACTTCAGCGCTTAGTCCAGTGCCTAGCACATAGTAAACACTTAACAAATACCATAAAAAATAACACCTGGTAATGGCACTGCCACCAGCTCCCTTGTCCCAGTTCCACCACAGGTGTTGCCATT
Organism: Tachyglossus aculeatus; assembly: GCF_015852505.1. Lineage (NCBI taxonomy): Eukaryota > Metazoa > Chordata > Mammalia > Monotremata > Tachyglossidae > Tachyglossus > Tachyglossus aculeatus. The sequence goes on along the minus strand of NC_052097.1, from coordinate 2,056,404 downwards.
CCTAAGAACGTCATCGGACCTGTGCCATCCTGGGCCCACGCCACGGTCCACCCAGCCCAGGTCTGCCTCCCACAGCAGAAACAAGACGTTTGGAAGAACTGTGTGTTGGTTGTCCTACTGGAAGCCCCCTTTAATGCTAGGGATGGACCATCCAACACACCTGACGCTCCCCTCTCCATCTGTGACTCTCCTCCCATGACCCGGCAAGGACCATCCAACACCTCTGACGCTCCCCTCTCCATCCTTGACTCTCCCCCACTGACCGGGCAAGGAATATCTAGCCACTGCCCGATGCTCCCCTTTCCATGCCTGACTTCCTCTCTGCATCTCCTCATTCCAGGTGATTCCTGGTCCAGGCCCAGCCCAGGACTCCATCTCCAGCATCTGCTGTACTACAATCCCATCCTCCTTCCGGATGCGAGTCCTCCCTGTAAGCGTCTGCAGGCCAGAGTCCTCCGGCTAAGTCCCAAGAATCCACCCAGGCATCTGGGCTCTGGAGAACATTTTTGGGAATACAAATGCTGCATCGGAGCCTCGGAGCCAATGGGCTCCTCCAGACAGAGTGGAGCCGTTCTGGACACAGTGACAGAAGTGAGGCTGAGAGGTAAATGACTCAACGTGCAAGGCTCTGCGCCTCCCTCGCAAATGGTCTTTTCTGTTTGGGTCTGGGAAGCTTTGTTAGCATTGCTGTCTCAGCCCCAGAAATATAATAATAATAATAAAAATGGTATTTGTGAAGTGTTTACTATGTACCAGGTACTGTGCTAAGCGCTGGGATGGATACAAGCAAATTGAGTTGGACACAGTCCCTGTCCCAAGTGGGATTCATAGTCTCAATCCCTATTTTGCAGGTGAGGTATCTGAGGCACAGAGAAGTGAAGTGACCCGCCCAAGGTCACACAGCAGACACCAGGAGAAGCGGGATTAGAACCCATGACCTTCTGACTCCCAGGCCGGTGCTCAAAATATGGTCCTGCCCATCAGTGACCACAGATGAGTGGCCTCAGGGGCCGGGATTTACTTCTTTACAGTTTAGTTTTTATGCCATTTGCCTGTAAGCTTCATGAGGGAAATGACCATGTCTTCTACACAAATAATTGTGATATTTGTTAAACGTTTTCCTTTAGTCTAGAGCTGGGGTAGATGCAAGATAAGCAGGTGAGAAACATTGTTAGGGGCAGGGAGAAGAGATAGTCAATCCTTATTTAATCCCCTGTTCTCTCTCCTACTTAGACTGTGAGCCCCATGTGGGTCCTGATTATCTTCTATCTACCCCAGCAAGTATTACAATGCTTGGCATAGTGTAAACACTTAACAAATACCACAGGTATTGTTAAAGATGAGGAAACTGAGGCTCAGAGAAGTGAATCGACTTCCCCAAGATCATCCAGGAGGCAAGTGGTAGAGCCTGGATTTGAATCCCAGCCCTCTATTTCCAAGGCCCCGTGCTCTTTCCATTAGGCAACACTGCTTTTACCTCTCTTGGTCTCTCCCAAGTGATTAGCAATCAATCAATCAATCGTATTTATTGAGCGCCTACTGTGTGCAGAGCACTGTACTAAGTGCTTGGGAAGTACAAGTTGGCAACATATAGAGACAGTCCCTACCCAACAGTGGGCTCACAGTCTAAAAGGGGGAGACAGAGAACAAAACCAAACATACTAACAAAATAAAATAAATAGAATAGATAGGTACAAGTAAAATGAATAAATAAATAAATAGAGTGATAAATATGTACAAACATATATGCATATATACAGGTAGCTTTGTGTGCACAGTACAACTGGGACTGGGGGCCCCACCCTGGGTCCCTCTGAAACTAAGTGGGAGGGTGACTGTCAGCTTTAACTATCCTTCCACCCCAGCGTTTAGCCTAGCGCTTGGTGCCTAGATCGTGCTTAACAGATACCACATTATCATAATTGGCTTTTTTGATCCCACTTGCCCCCCGGGATTAATTTTACCATCAGTTTGTCTTCTTCAAACACGAAGGACAACGTTCTATATTGGTGACAGCTGTGTCCTGTGCATCTGGGGCCTGCCCTGCTGTGGCTCAGAGTGACTTGAGTGGTCTGGTTGAACCCCAAGGGCCTTGGAATCAATTCTCCCTTACCCTAGGGTTAACTGGGTTCGCTTCACACAGATTTATTTCCCCTCCATCCTCCATCAATTTTCGCAGATTAATCTCCCAGAACCCTCAGCCATGTACTCCCATCAGTCAAATCTAGCACTTAACAATCTTATTTATACCTTCCTCAGGACCCATTATATATGGTTATTCAATTATTTATTTTGACCACTGTAGTTGTAATTGCATTTATGTCTACCTCCCCCATTAGAACGAAAGCTTCTGTGGGCAGGGAACGTGTCACTTCTTTATTCTGTTCTTCCCAATAATAATAATTATTATTATGGCATTTGTTAAGTGCTTATTATGTGCCAGGCACTATACTAAGCACTGGGGTGGTTACGAGCAAATCGGGTTGGACACAGTCCCTGTCCCACACAGGGCTCACAGTCTTAATCCTCATTTTACAGATGAGGTAACTGAGGCCCAGAGAAGTGAAGTGACTTGCCCAAGGCCACACAGTGAACAAATGGTGGGGCCGGAATTAGAACCCATGATCTTCTGATTCCCACGCCCATGCTTTTTCCACTACACCAATCGCCTAGCGTACTGAATCACACCAAAAGGATCCTCAATAAATATACTATTACTATTACTACTACTATTCATTCAATCATGTTTATTGAGTGCTTACTGTGTGCAGAGCACTGTACTAAGCGCTTGGGAAGTACAAGCTGGCAACATATAGAGACAGTCCCTACCCAACAGCGGGCTCACAGTCTAGGAGGGGAAGACAGACAACCAAACAAAACATATTAACAAAATAAAATAAATAGAATAAATGTGCACAAATAAAATAAATAGAATAATAAATATGTACAAATATATATATACTACTACTTCTACTACTGCTACTGCTGCTATTACAATTACTACTTGCTTTGCACTGTCTTTTCTCATAACCCTGCCCCAGTGCTAAACAAGAGAGAATAAAACAGCCTGTTCTTCTGTGTGAAGCTAAATTCGCTTTATTCTCCCCTCCCACCCACCCCTCATTTGGCTCCAGATCAGAGCAGAAGAGGAACTAGAGCCACCTCTGAGCCCCCTTCTAGACTGTGATCCCGCTGTTGGGTTGGGACCGTCTCTATACATTGCAGACTTGTACTTCCCAAGTGCTTAGTACAGTGCTCTGCACACAGTAAGTGCTCAATAAATACGATTGAATGAATGAATGAATGAATGAATGAATGAATGAATGAAAGCAGACCCTCTGCCTGTAGATCCCCAGCCTGTGGACGGACCCAAAGTCACATCCAGGCTGGCTTGGTTTGAGAGGAGAACTGCCTTTGGCATTCTTTCGTTCATTCAGTCGTATTTATTGAGCGCTTACTGTGTGCAGAGCACTGTACTAAGCGCTTGGAAAGTACAAATCGGCATTCATCCGGTCATATTTATTGAGCACTTCCTGTGTGCCAAGCACTGCACTAATCATTTGGGAGAGTACACTGTAACAAAAAAACAGACACATTCCCTGCCCATAACGAGGAGCAGCATGGCCTAGTGGAAAGATCGCGGACCTGGGAGTTGGAGGACCTGAGTTCTAGTCCTGTCTCCACTTGGCAGTGTGACCTTGGGCAAGTCACTCCACTTCTCTGTGCCTCAGTTGCCCTGACTGTAAAATGGGGACTGAATCCCACTCTCTTCTTCCTAGACTGTGGGCCCACAGGGGACAGGACTGTATCCAATCTGATTAACTTGTATCTTCCTCAGTACTTAGAACAGTGTTAGGGGGGCTTAACAAGTACCATTATTAAATTAACTGTAGAAGGGAAATCTGAAGGGGGAGTAAAACGAAGAGAAAAGCAATCCCTCCTCCTCTCCTTGGAGATAACTGTAACTCCGGAGCAGGGGAACTTTGCCAACTGGACTTGGTTCATCATTTAATACCAAGAATGGCAAATTGGCTGACGAGTGGAAGATGGGGTTTAAAACTGTCTTGGAAAACTTTTCTGCGAGAAGGACCACAGAATTCCCAGCACACAGCGATATTTAGAACCACAGGGTGCACTGGGAATTTTAGGGTCAGTCTCAAAGAGCAATCACAGTCCATCTGAGAAGCAGCCTAACTAGAGTTCATTCCTGGGAGTCAGAAGGACCTGGGTTCTAATCTTGGCTCCACTATGTGTCTTCTGTGTGACCCTGGGCAAGTCACTTAACTTGTCTGGGCCTTGGTTCCCTCATCTGTAAAATGGGGATTAAGAGTGTGAGCCCCTTGTGGGACCCGTTCTAGACTGTGAGCCCGTTGTTGGGTAGGGACCGTCTCTATATGTTGCCAACTTGTATTTCCCAAGTGCTTAGTACAGTGCTCTGCACACAGTAAGAGCTCAATAAATATGATTGAATGAATGAATGAATGGGGACTGTGTCCCACCTGATTAACTTGTATCTACCCCAGTGCTAGGCACATAGTAAGCACTTAACAAGTAACAGCAACTTCTCGGTGTCTCAGTCACCTCGTCTGTAAAATGGGGATTAAGAGTGGGAGCCCCGCGTGGGACAGGGACTGTGTCCAACTTGATTAACTTGTATCTACCCCAGTGCTTAGAATGGCACTTGGCACGTAGTAAGCTCTTAACAAGAACCGTGATTATTATCTGAATCCGTGCACAGCGAACGAGGGAGAGTTGGGTGGCACAGGCCGAATCGGGCACCTCGGCCGGTCTGCAAATGGCAGAGAATCCAGGCCCGGCCTAGGACGCCTCCACCCACGGGGCAGAGACCGCGATTCCAGTGAGACCACACACTTGGTTTGTGTTTTTGGTCCCAGCCTGTGAATTCTGAGGAAACATTCTCTGCATTTTTCATCCAGGGACCATTTCTTTTCTTTTAAAATGAGAGAAATGGAGACAAAGACCCAAAAGACTCCATGGAGCTTCCCGGGAAGCAACATAGCCTGTCGATCAGTCAATCAATCTATCAGTGATATTTACTGAGCTCTTATTGGGTACACAGCACTGTACTAAGTCCTTGGGGAAAGTACAATATAACAGAATTGGGAGACACGTTCCCTGCCCAAAGAGAGCTTAAAGTCTAGAGGGGGAAAGTGGAAAATGGCCTAGTGGAAAGAACACGGGTTTGGGAGTCAGAGGACCTGGGTTCTAATCCCAGCTCTGCTAATTGCTTGCTGTGTGACTTTGGATAGGTCACTAAACTTCTCTGTGCTTCAGTTTCCTCTACTGCAGCATGAGGAATCAAGGATTCAGTACCTGTTCTCCTTCCTACTTAGACAGAGATTATGTCCAACCTAATTGTCCTGTATCTACTGCACAGCATAGAACAGTGCTTGACACATAGTAATCCCTTAACAAATGTAATAATGATAAGAATAATTTTTAAAAAATTGCTCCCCAAAGACTCCCAGAATTCACCCTGGTAGAGTTAGCCTCCAGCTCTTCCTGGGTGCTGCTGAAATTCTCCTGTTCTTGCTAGACCAACTCCCACCCTCACCTCAAGATACTCCCGCTGCCCAAGCCCCCAAAGTCACTGGCCACCCTCCACTGCTGCCAGATTTCTCAGCCCCCCTTTTTTTCCCTTCCTCCAGCAGAGAGGCCCACCCCTTGGCACTGACTGTCTCTATTAGGCACAGGGTTCTGAGACTGTAATTTTCATAATTATCTGTCAAAACCTGGTAATTTTGCAAAGCCTTGCTTTGGGACGGTGATGCAGTGAACATTTGTTCCCTGGGGAGAGGACGGTCATTTTGGGAACCTTCCACAGGACGAGCCATCAGAGTTCAAAATCCAACTTGTCTTCTTCCTCCCCTGGTGTCTTAATAATAATAATAATAATTATAATTATGGTACTTGCTAGCGCTTACTATGTGCCAAACACTGTTCTAAACAATGGGAGAGATACAAGTTAATCAGGTTGGACACAGTGCCTGTCCCACATGGAGCTCACACTCTTATCCCTATTTTACAGATGAGGTAACTGAGGCCCAGAGAAGCGAACAGGAGACACGTGGCGGAGCCGGGATTAGAATCGAGGTCTTTCTGACTCCCAATCCCATGCTCTATCCACTAAGCCACACCGCTTCCACCAACCACACCTGACCGACCCCACACCCAACTCCGTTCGCTGCCTCTCCCTGATTCCCCCAAAATGGGGGTTTCCTGGGCCCCTTCCCCTTGTCTTCCCTCCCCTCAGTTCTGGCCCCATCCAGGGCCACCCCTCATTCCTTTCCCCAGATCAGCAATTTTCCTGGCTTCTCCTTTTCCGAGAGTTTAAAAAATCTCTCTCTGTGTTATGTTAAAAAATGATTGCTTTTATGTGGTACTGCTCACGCAGGATATTTCTCTGCAAGATTGAGGCTGAACAGCTGCGGCAGACCACTTAATTAAATCAGGAATGATAAATTCCTCATAAATTATACTTAAACATTTTGTAATTCTGATTGTCCTTATTTTTCTTCTCCTGTAATCTGTAAACATTTAAGTGGAAGCTACAAATTATATGTTCAAAATAGATTAGTAATTTTAGGCGGTGACATTCCAGACTATTTTAAGATACAATTAGTAGCACTTGGAAAAAAAATATCTAATTGCTAGCTTAAATCAAGCTAGGCAAGACTGCGTTTTTATTTTTTATTTTTTTAATCCTAATCTATCAAGTGGCCAATAACCAACAGTTTGAGTTCTAGCCACACTGAAATCAAGAAAATTCCCCCAAAGCTTCATCCAGTCTTTCCCACCCACCCACCCTCCCTCTTTTCTCTAAATTAGAAACATGATTCCTCCACCCTGAGGTCAATCTCAACTTCTAGGCTGTGAGCCCACTGTTGGGTACGGACCGTCTCTATATGTTGCCAACTTGTACTTTCCAAGCGCTTAGTACAGTGCTCTGCACACAGTAAGCACTCAATAAATTTATTACTCTATTATTTATTTTATTTGTCCATATTTATTCTATTTATTTTATTTTGTTAATATGTTTTGTTCTCTGTCTCCCCCTTCTAGACTGTGAGCCCACTGTTGGATAGGGACCGTCTCTATATGTTACCAACTTGTACTTCCCAAGCGCTTAGTACAGTTCTCTACACACAGTAAGCACTCAATAAATACGATTGAATGAATGAATGAATAAATAAATACGATTGAATGAATGAATGAACTACTGTCTAGGCCTGTTGCCCTCTGACACTAACGCAAGGGAATTTTGAATTAGCAAAGAAAGACCCAAATCCCAGGTCATCAGTGGAGCAAATCCAAGCCTGGGAATCAGAAGACATGCATCCTTTGGATAGAGCACAGGCCTGGGAGTTGGAAGCTCAAGGATTCTAATCCCAGCTTTGCCACTTGTCTGCCTTGGGCAAGTCACTTCACTTTGCCTCAAGTTACCGCATCTGTAAAATGGAGATTGAGACTGTGAGCCCTGTTCGGGACAGGGACTATGTCCAGCCTGATTTGCTTGTACCAGTCCAGTGCTTAGTACAGTGCCCTGCACATAGTAAGCACTTAACAAATACCATAATAATAATAATAATAATAATAAATTATTAATATTAAACTCGGTATAGGCAGGGAATGTGTCTACCAACTCTGTTCTACTGTACCCTACCAAACATGAAGCAGCGTGGCTCAGTGGAAAGAGCCCAGGCTTTAGAGTCACAGTTCATGGGTTCAAATCCCTGCTCCACCAATTGTCAGCTGTGTGACTTTGGGCAAGTCACTTAACTTCCTGTGCCTCATTCCCTCATCTGTAAAATGGGGATTAAGACTGTGAGCCCCACGTGGAACAACCTGATCACCTTGTATCCTACCCAGCGCTTAGAACAGTGCTTTGCACATAGTAAGTGCTTAACAAATGCCATTATTATTATTATTACAGTGCCCTACACACAATGAATGCTCAGTCAGTCCCTCTAGACTGTAAACTAATTGTGGGCAGGGAATGTGTCTGTTTTTTGTTATATTGTACTCTCCCGAGCACTTAGTGCAGTGCTCTGCACACAGTAAGCGTTCAATAAATAATGAATGAATACCATTGATGAATTGATAGGTTGTTTGATTCTAGTCCCATCTCTGCCCTCAGCCTGCTGGGTGACCTTGGGGAAATCACTTAAGCTCTTTGGGCCTGAGTTTCTCCTTTTGTAAAATGGGGATCAAATACCTGCTCTCCCTCCCCCTTGGATTGTGAACACCCTGAAGGACAGGGATGGTATCTGATTTGAGGATTACAGATCTATCCCAGGGCTCAGCACTGACTAAGCTCTTAATAAAGACCATGATGATCTTTTTTATTTGGGTTTAACTCACTCTGGTAGATGTTCTCCTATAGTCGGGTTTTTAGCTTTTTAAGAAACTATCCCATAGGCCCAAAATTTCAGTTATAGACCACCTCTACTCTTCCCCACCCCTACTCACCCCAACACCCCCTCACCTCCCACCCCTCCTCATCTCTAAGGAAGCATAGAAGAGAACCCAGTGCCGCTGCTGCGGCTGTTACCCCAACCTCCCTGGATTTTCCACCTCTAATAACAATAATATTAGCAATTATAGTATTTGTTAAGTACTTACTACGTGCTATGCACTGTACTGAGTGCTAGATTAGATCCTATGCAATTGGATCACTCACAGTCCTCGTCCCAAATGGGGCTCACAGTTGAAGGAGGAGGAGGAGGACTAGAGAAGCAGCATGGCTCAGTAGAAAGAGCACGGGCTTTGGAGTCAGAGGTCATGTGTTCAAATCCCGGCTCTTCCAATTGTCAGCTGTGTGACTTTGGGCAAGTCACTTAACTTCTCTGTGCCTCAGTTACCTCATCTGTAAAATGGGGATTAAGACTGTGAGCCCCCCGTGGGACAACCTGATCACCTTGTAACCTCCCCAGTGCTTAGAACAGTGCCTTGCACATAGTAAGTGCTTAATAAATGCCATCATTATTATTATTATTATAGTAGTAGTAGTTTTTGTTAAGTGCTTGTCATGTGCCAAGCACTGTACTAAGCGCTGGGGCAGATGCATGCTAGTCAAGTCCCACATGGGGCTCACATTCTAAATAGGAGTTGGAGGGTGCTTGGAGATCCTGGAGGTGGGGGTATATGGGGAAAGGAGTAGGCGAGGCCCAGCAAAACCTTTCCCTCACGTGGAGGAAGAACAGGTGTACCCATTTCACATATGGGGAAACTAAGGCTCAGAGAAGTGAAGTGACTTGTCCAAGGCCTCACAGCAGGCCAGTGGTGGAGCCAGAATTTGAACCCAATCCTCTACCTCCCGGGCCCATGCTCTGCTACTTCCTGAGGGTAAGTGAGGCTCTGTCTTGCCGTGCTGTGTTCAGGGCAGAGGCCTGGACTCAGCTGCCACAGCAGCAGCCAGAGGGCGATTCATTCAATTCATTCCTTCATATTTATTGAGCACTTATTGTGTGTAGAGTACTGTACTCAGCGCTTGGGAGAATACAATATAATAATAAACAGTCACATTCCCTGACCCCAGTAAGCTTGTGGTCATAATAAATAAATAATCATAATTTATTACATTTGAAATGTATTTATTTCTATTAACGTCTGTGTCCCCCTCTAGACTGTAGGCTTGCTGTGCTTGCAGAACGTTTCTACCAATGCTTATAAATATGAATATAATGGCATTAGTTAAGCACACAGTTCCCATCCCACTTGGGGCTCACAGTCTTAATCCCCATTTTATAGATGAGGGAACTGAGGCACAGAGAAGTGAAGTGGCTTACCCTAGGTCACACATCAGACAAGCGGCGGAGTGGGATTAGAACCCAGGACCAGGCCTATGATCTTTTCACTAGGCCACGTTGCTTCTCTAATATTATTATATTGTACTCTCCCAGTGCTTAGAGGAGTGCTCTGCACACAATAAGTGCTCAATAAATGTGATTGCTTGATTGAATGACCCTCTTGCTGCTCCAGCTGCTGCTATCTTTGCCACTGCTGTCGCTGCCTGACTCACCAGAGAGCCTGGCACAAAACAGCACGGCAGGAACTGTTCTCCTGAGGGCTACCCCTCCACGGGAGATTCGGAGCCCCGGTTGACCATTTCCCCAAGGTGGCCAGCAGATAGCCATTGCCTTCAACCCAGTTCAAAAGGCCACAGCCTCCATCTCGCAGCGAGATTCAGATTCTCGCACTCAGTGCTGTACTGCCACTAGATTGTAAGCACCTCGAAGGCAGGGATTGTCTCTACTGATTGTATTTACTCTCCCAAGAGATTGGCACAGTGCTCTGCAGGTGGCATTTATTGAGTGCTTTCTATGTACAGAACACTGTACTAAGCAGTTGGGAGAGAACAGTACAACACACCCTTCCCTTCCTCCCTCTCTTCTTCCCTGCTTCCCTCCCACCCAGAAAGACTCAGAAGTGATGTTGCAGGGTCACATTGGATTTAGTATTACTACTACTTTTTGCCAAGCACTGGAGTAGATACAAGATAATCAGATGGGACACAGTCCCTGTCCTACATGGGCCTCACAGTCTAAGGGGGAGGGAGAGTAGGTATTTAATTTCCTCTTTAAAGATGAGGAAACTGAGAAATGGAGAAGTGAAGTGATTTGCCCAAGGTCACGCAACAAGCCAGGGAGGAAGCCGTGATGAGAATCCAGGTCTCCTGGGTCCCTCTTCCATCCTAAAGGCCAGGACTGAAAAATGGGGAGGGAAATAAAATATTGTTGTTTTAAAAAAGGAATGGGGTTGTGGGGATTGGCAAGCAGGGCCTGCTAGAGCATTGACCATTTAAAGGCAAGGGGATGCCAGAAAAGACCCTCAGAGCCACTTTCCCAAGCTCCATCTGAGCGCTTCCTGTAGGTACCAAGCTCCCTGTCAGCCTCATAGAATGAAAAACCCCGACGCTCCCACATGCCACCCTTCACCTCAGAAACATGGCCAATGCACCGTGTCTATCCCTAGGTTCGTTGCGACTCAGTTTCCCCTTGGACCTCCCAGACAGCACAGCCAAGAGCTCACTCCAAACTGATCCGGATGCCCCCTCTGTGACATTTCGGTGAACTGTACCCCGTGGCGTTTACTGACGGATCTCCACACTCGCAGCCCTATAATTATCGACCCAACCTGGACACACATGCCTGACCCAAGCCGAAATTCCACCCCTTGAGGGACTACCTCCAGATACCGATCACAAGCGTGCTGTGACCTGCTGCTTATCTCCCCGCGGGCCTGGGGCTGGGGCCAGCGAGACAAATGGTGACAGGGGAGCGGGACACCCCATGTGAGCTGAAATTCCTGGACTAGTCTCATCAACCCTGGCTTCTCATGCTACCATGCCACAGGGCCCCACTCAGCTGTGGCCAAGACTTGAGTCATGTTATCTCGTGTGCTACTGGTGGGGTGCTCTGGTTTTGTTTGCTCTACCACTTCGCAGGGAGGGAGGCCAGAGGAGCCAGAGAGGCACCAAAGAGACATTGTCCTTGGGGGAGCGGTGTTAGAAAATTAACCACCCCAAACGGAGGTCGAAAATCAATCTCCAGGGTTTTCCGTTCCTCCCGGGGACAGGAAAAGGACACAGTGAGGCTGAAGGTCTCCCAGCGGCCGTGGCTTTGGGTCCTTTCCCACAGTGCCGCTGATCAAAACAGCCTTTCCCTAGCCTCTCTAGGCAGTTCTGGTCTCCTCTTGCTGGGAAAGTAGAGGCCAGTCCAGGCCCCCATCTCTCCATCCCACCTGGATCCTGGGCCGCACGTTCCCCCACAAGCTGAGAGGATCTAATAATAATAATAATAATTGTAGTGTTCATTAAGCACTTACTATAAGCTCAGCACTGTACCAAGCACTGGGATTTATCTACGCAAATTGGGTTGACACAGTCCCTGTCCCATGTGGGGCTCACCATTTCAATCTCCATTTTACAGATGAGGTAACTGAGGCCCAGAGCAGTGAAGTGACTTGGCCAAGGTCATGCAGCAGAAGAGTGGCAGAGCCAGGATTAGAACCCTTGATCTTCTGATTCCTGGGCCCGGGGTCTATCTACCCTGCCATGCTGCTTTTCTGTTTTTGGGGGAAGGCAAGCTTCCAGCCCACAGCCCCGGGACAGACCCCTCCCCTAACCTCCCCTTCCCACCCTGCCTGCTTTCCACCCAGAGACAACCCAATTCGACCGGCACTTGCATCGGAATGAAGGGCCGACCCAAAGGGCTGCCCGGAGTCCAACGCAGATCGGGGGTCAGGGTCCGGACTGTGTCTCAGAACCGGCGCCAGGCGTGTAGAGGCCCCTCCCTTAGCCCCTCCGGTCCTGCTGACCGGCCGACACGGACCCTGCCGGCCCGGGACATGCTCTTCAGTCACACGGAATCATTTCCCAGTTACCTAGGATTCCAATTCTACTGTTTGCTCCAGTGCCCACACAGGGATTGCCTCCATCAATCAGCATTTAGCCCCAAGCAGCTCCGGGTGCAGGCTAAGATGACTGAGTGCACACGGAGCCACAGGGAGATGAATCAAGCAATTTGGCCAGAATTGGAACACAAGTTAGAAGCCCGGGCAACAGAAGACCCTCCTGCCGTCCCTCAGTCTGTCCCCCCACATCTCTCGACTGTCAGCTCATCTTGAGACTGTAAGCTCATTGTGGGCAGGGAATGTGTCTTTTCTAGCATTATATTGTACTCTCCCAAGTGCTTAGTACAGTGCTCTGCACACAGTAAGCACTCAATAAATACCATTGATTGATTCTTCTCTCCTCTAAACTATAAGGTCATTGTGGGCAGAGAATGTGTCCGTTATATTATTGGATTGTACTCTCCATTATTATTATAATTATATATATATATAATATTATAATAATTATTATTTCTCCCAAGTGCTTAGGACAGTGCTCTGCACACAGTAAGCGCTCAATAAATACGATTGACTGACTGACTGCCTTCCTCTCTGCTGGCTGCAGCCCACCCATTGTCAGCTCTTAGGTGGGACACAAGGACACACAGGATGGATGCACCCCCTAAACGGAAGCTCGTGGAGGGCAGGGATTGTATCTACCAACTCTGTTCAATTGTCCTCTCCCAAGTGCTTAGTACAGTGCTCTCTGCACACAGTAGACCCCTGCATGCTCTCTGAACCTAAGGAATAACCCCTAATCCCACCCCAGACCCCAGTGCACACAGCTCCTAGAGGGCAGGGATCGTGTCCATCGTACTGTCTACTCCCAAGCGCTTAGTAAAGTGCCCTCTGCACACAGTAGACTCCTGGAGAGGGGGGATCATGTCTACCAACTCTATTGTATCGGACTCTCCCAAGTGCTTAGTACAGGGCTTTGCACCCAGCAAGAGTTCAATAAATACCATTGATTGATTGACAGACTGAGCATCCAGGGGCAGCTGGACTCTGGCTCCCGGCCCTGTTTGGGGAGTTTCTCTGGCCCTCTCTCCAATTCTGGAGGGCTGAAATGTGGCAGGGATTTTGCAGATCTGTGTGTTGGAATGGGTGTGCTGAGTGGGGCAACTGCTTTAGCAAAGGTGCTTGGGAGCTGCCAACTCATACCTTGGTTCACTGATTATCCAATTTACTTCTGAGGGCTGAAATTCTGTTGTAGCTGTTAATAGAGTGATACCTTTTTCCGCTCGAGGCACTATGAACTCTAACATTAGAAGAGCAGAATCCAGGGAAATGTTCCCGCCAGTGGGAATCGGATGAGGTCCCTCGGAACAGAACTCAATGTCGGCTTTCTGGGGGCTTTCGCTTCCAGCCTCCATCAGCTCTTTCTTTGGACAAGCGAATGCCCACAGGCTGGCAGCAACAAGAGCAGGGTAATAATAATGGGGGTATTTGTTAAGCGCTTACCGTATACCAAGCACTGAACTAAGCACCAGGATAGACACAAGATGATCAAGTCCCACGTGGGGCTCACATTCTAAGTAGGAGGAAGAATAGGTCACAGTGGGTCCCCATTTTACAGAGGAGGAAAGTGAGGTGCAAAGAAGTTAAGTGACTAACCCAAGGTCATACAGCAGACAAATGGCAGAGCTGGGATTAGAACTCAGATCCTCTGACTCCAAGGCCCTTGCTCTTTCCACTAGGCCACACTGCTTCTTGAATGCTCAGACCCTCCATTAGCACTTCTGCCATTCCTTACGTACTTTATTATTCAAGCTCACAAGCACTTTTCCTTCCTCTCCCCACCTGTAAATTATTTTTGAATCTGTCTCCCCTTCTATCACTTAATCAGTCAGTGGTGTTTAGTAAGTGCTTACTGTGTGCAGAGCACTGTACTCAGCACTTGGGAGAGGCCAACAGAGCTGGTAGACAGTCTGTGCCCCACATGGGGCTCACAGTCTTAACCCCCATTTTACAGATGAGGTAGCTGAGGCACAGAGAAGTGAAGTGACCTGCCCTAGGTCACACAGCAGACATGTGGCAGAGCTGGGATTAGAACCCAGGTCCTCTGACTCCGAAGCCAAGGCTCTTTCCGATAGGCCACGCTGCTTCTCTGTTATTAACCTCACATTAAAACTTGCTACATTGGTTGAATACATTGGTGGGGTGAATATTAACTGAGGCACAGAGAAGTGAAGTGACTTGCCCAAAGTCACACAGCTGACAACTGGCAGAGTCGGAATTTGAACCCATGACCTCTGACTCCAAAGCCCAGGCTCTTTCCACTGAGCCACACTGCTTCTCCAATGGAGTGCCATACTCTGGCCAAGGTGTTTTGTCTGAGAGGGAGACTTGGTCATGAAATTGATCACATCAGCATGGGACTCTATCGAGACTCTGGAAATTCTCGCTGATATTCAGCTGTGCATCTCAGGAACTGCATCGCGATTTATTTTATTTTACTTGTACATATCTATTCTATTTATTTTATTTTGTTAGTTTATTTTGTTTGGTTTTGTTCTGTCTCCCCCTTTTAGACTGTGAGCCCACTATTGGGTAGGGACTGTCTCTATACGTTGCCAACTTGTACTTCCCAAGCGCTTAGTACAGTGCTCTGCACACAGTAAGCGCTCAATAAATATGATTGATGATGATGATGATGATGATTGTCCAGTTTCAGCCCATGAGAGAAAGTCCCAAGACTAAGGTGCCTTCAAAAGCTGGAGTCACTTCTGCATTACTGAATGGGATACAGTATTTGAGGAGTCCTGGACTGCTGAATTGTACTTTCCAAGCGCTTAGTACAGTGCTCTGCATACAGTAAGCGCTCTATAAATACGATTGAATGAATGAATGAATGAACATGCCACTATTTGTATTGATATCTGCTTATTTGTATTGACCAACTTGTACTTCCCAAGCGCTTAGTACAGTGCTCTGCACACAGTAAGTGCTCAATAAATACGATTGAATGAATGAATGAATTAATGGACCTTAGATACAAATTTGGACTAAAGGCCTATTAATATTCATCCCACCCTCAGCCCCACAAGGTTTATGTATATGCCCAACATATATTTATTTATATTAATGTCTTTCCCCCCCTCTAGACTGTAAGCTCGATGTGGGCAGGGAGCGTGCCTACCAAGTCTGTTGCACTGTACTCTCCCGAGAGCTTAGTACTGTGCCCTGCACACAGTAAGCACCCAATAAATGCCATTGATTCATTGATTGACAATATCCCTGTTTTCTTACACTTCAGAGTTTGCAAGTTCTCATTCCAAACTGTGTGTGGTTTTATTTATTATTGTCCTTTGCACCATACTCCGAGGGTCTAAGGAAAATACATCTCTCTGAACCTAATTAATAACCCCTGAACTATCTGTCCTGTCTCTTCCTCTATCTTCTGTCTGTAGCTGGTGTCCACCACAGCGCTTAGAACAGTGCCTGACACATAGTAAATGCTTTTTTTAAAATGGCATTTATTAAGTGCTTACTATGTGCAAAGCACTGTTCTAAGCACTGGGCATTGTTCTAAGTGCTGGATGGGAAGCAGTGTGGCCTGGTGACTAGAGCACGGGCTTGAGAGTCAGAGGTCGTGGGTTCTAATCCCAGCTCCGCCACTTGTCTGCTGTGAGACCTTGGGCAAATCACTTCACTTCTCTGTGCCTCAGTTACCTCATCTGTTAAATTTCGGATTGAGACTGTGAACCCCGTGTGGGACAGAGACTGTGTCCAACCTGATTACCTTGTATCTAACTCAGTACTTAGAACAGTGCTTGGCACATAGTAAGCACTTAACAAATTGTTGTTGTTGTTGTCTATGCAATCGAGTTATATCCGACCCATAGCAACACTGTAGACACGTCTCTCCCAGAGCACCCCACTCCATTTGCAATTGTTCTGGTAATGTATCCATAGAGTTTTCTTGGTAAAAATCCACAAGTGATTTACCATCTCCGTCTTCAGTGCACTAAACTCGAGTCTCCGCCTTCGACTCTCTCCCATGCTGCTGCTGCCTGGCACGGGTGAGTTTTGACTTGTAGCAGATTGCTTTCCAATCGCTAGCCACTGCCCAAGCTAGGAATGGAATGGATATGCCTCTGCTTGACTCTCCCTCCCTTGGTCGAGACTGGAAGAGTACTGGAAACTCTCCAGGTGTGACCCTGAGAGGTGTGCTTAACAAGTACAATGATAATAATAATAATAATTGTTATTATTATTCTCTGTGCTTCAGTTTCTTCAGTGGTAAAATGAGGACACATTCTCCCTCCTACTTATACTGTAAACCCCATGCAGGACAGGGACTGTGTCTGATCAAATTAACTGTACCTACCCCAGCGCTTAAAACAGTGTCTGACACATAGTAAGCGCTTAACAAATACCACAAAAAAGCTAGGTTCAGCATCACGGTGATGTTCCAGTGACCAGCCGGGCAGGGGCCGGTCCTACCTGGGTTGGATGAGGGCCCAGATGCCTTCCTGCCCAGTGGTATTATTCTCAAGGCCTGGCCTCCCTTCGCTTCAGCTCCCCCCACCAAGTGCCACGGCTCAGAAGCGGTGCCCGTGTCATTTATTCATTCATTCAATCATATTTATTGAGCGCTTACTGTGTGCAGAGCCCTGTATTAAGCGTTTGGAAGAGTACAAAATAACAATAGACATATTCCCTGCCCACAACAAGCTTACAGTCTAGAGGGGAAGACAGACATTAATATAAATAAATACATGTTTACAGATATGTATGTAAGTGCCGTGGGATTGGGATGGAAGTTGAATAAAGGGAGCAAGTTAGGGTGACACAGAAGGAAGTGGGAGAAAGGAATGCCTCTTGGAGGAGATGTTCCATCACTTGGAAGCAGCATCGTTGTCCATGGGGAGACAGGAGGGGGATGCGAGTTGTGGGTGCTGGGTGACCCTCCGAGGACACACCCCGGGCCCTGTGGATTCTGCCCAAAATCCTGCTTGTTGCCATCGCGCTGTACTATGTAACCAGAGCAGCGCCCAGGAGGTCAGCAGTGCCCTCTGATTCCGGGGTTAGCAGGCATCCGTCCAGTTTCCACGAGTGCCATTGGGGCCCCCGGCTCCAGCACCAAGGCCCCGGGCAGATCTGGATGAGCCACAGACAGGATTCCCATACCTCCATGGCCTGGATGGTTCCCCAGGGAGCAAATTCTCCACTCCGTGGTGTCTCTCCAAGGAAAATTCCTGGCCAAGCCAGAGCCTTGGGACCGTTTCCACAATCCCACCTGGATCCTCTTGGCCCGGAGCAGATCGGATGATCCCCTAAGAGCAGGAGGATGGCACCTTCCGTGAAACTACTCTGCCGTTTTGGAGCAGGAGGAAGTCAAACCCTAAAGAGAGGCTGGGACTGGGGAAACGGGACACTGAGAAATAGGGAAAAACAGGAATACAGTCCCATGCCAACAGCGATCCATCTGTTCCCCTAGGATCCTCTCAGTGTCTTAGCGTGCCAAATACAAATTCTCCGGGTCTTTGTCGTCATGAGGGGAGGGGAAGGAAGAGAGAGTCTGGGCTCATTCTGATTGACAGCTGTTGCCTGGGGGAGGGGTGGGGAAAGGACTGGGGGGGTTTTCATGGTATTTTTTAAGCTCTCACTATGTGTCAGGCACTGTACTAAGCTCTGGGATAGATACAAGTTAGTCAGGTTGGACACAGTCCCAGTCCCACATGGGCTCACAGTCTTGATACCCATTTTCCTGTTGAGGGAACTGAGGACCAGAGAAGTGAAGTGACTTGCCGAGGGTCACAGAGTAGACAAGAGACAGAGCCAAGTTAGTCAGGTTGGACACAATCCCAGTCCCACATGGGCTCACAGGTTTGATTCCCATTTTCCTGTTGAGGGAACTGAGGACCAGAGAAGTGAAGTGACTTGCCCAGGGTCACACAGGAGACGAGACACAGTCAGGATTAGAACCCAGGTCATTCTTACTGCCAGGCCTGTGCTCTCTCCAGTAGGCCATGCTGCTTCTCTCCCTCCCGTTGTTGTCACCCACCTGGACTCTGGAGCTCACCAGGGCAGCAGCGGGCGAGGGAACAGGACCGGGGAGTTGAAGAGCCCCCAACAAGAATAGTAACTTTGGCACCTATTAAGCGCTTACTATGCACCGAGCACTGGGCTAAGCACTGGGGTACAGACAAGATAATCAGGCCAGATCCAGTCCCTGTCTCCCATGAGCCCCATGGAGGAGGGAGGGAGAATAAGTATTGAATCTCTATCCCTATTGAATCCCTCTAGACTATAAGCTCACTGTGGGCAGGGAATGTGTCTGTTTATTGTTATATTGTACTCTCCGAAGCCCTTAATAATAATAATAATAATAATAATAATAATAATGGTATTAAGCACTTACTATGTACAAAGCACTGTTCTAAGCACTGGGGAAGTTACAAGGTGATCAGGTTGTCCCACGGGGGAATCACAGTTTTAATCCCCATTTTACAGATGAGATAACTGAGGCTCAGAGAAGTGAAGTGACTTGCCCAAAGTCACACAACTGACAGTTGGCAGAGCCGGGATTTGAGCCCATGACCTCTGACTCCAAAGCCCGTGCTCTTTCCACTGAGCCTTCGCTACACACAGTTAAGTGCTCAATAAATACGATTGAATGACTACTTTACACATGAGGAAACTGCGGCCCCGGGAAGTTCTCCCTTGTCCAAGGTGACACAGCAGATAACGCCAGAGCTGGGACTAGAACCCAGGTCTCCTGACTTCCAGCCCATGCTCTTTCCGCTGACCTGGTGGGGGAATTTTTTCCATTCAAGAACCTGTGCAGTGTGGTCACTTTCGGATCCACTAATTGTAAGGTTGAAACGGTGAATAGATTGCATTTACCATTTTCTTCTTCTTATTATTATTACAGTATACTAATTATGGTATACTACTACAATCCCCTACTATTGCTATATTCTTATAAAAGGTTTGGGTGGGTTTCTGCAAGACATTCAGTGTGACATCATTACGTGTCACAGCCCACCTGGCCCAGCACATGCAACGTCATCTGTGTCGGGGGCGGCCCATGCCTCCAGGCTGGGAATTCCTAGGGATCTTCCGGCTATTTAGCTCCCTTTCCTCTCCGCTGAGCTCAGCCCTGATGACTCACATCGTTTGTTCCCCAAGCAAACAGGTTTTCCCCGCTCAGCAGGGACCAGTGCTCACCCAAGGCTTAGTCCAGTGCTCGGCACATGGGACACATTTAATGAACAGTCAGTCAGTCAATCGTATTTATTGATAGCTTCAATTCCCTCAGTTGCCTCAATTGCTTCAGTTCCCTCATCTGTAAAATGGGGATTAAAACTGTGGACCCCATGTGGGACCTAGACTGTGGCCAACCTGATTAGCTTGTATCTACCCCAGAGTTTAGAACAGTGCTTGGTACATAGTAAGCGCTTACAAATGCCATTAACCGCCCCCCACCCCCCCCAAAAAAACCCCCCAAAGAACCTGTTTCATTTGAAGAAGGAGTGGGAAAGAGGCAGCTTCAGGAGTTTCTGAAGAAGGGCTGGATGGGCACGATGGTGGAAGCAGGACTTTGCTGTTTGGGATAGCAGGCTGAGCTTCCTGTCTGTCCCATCCCCACATTTGCTCCCGGCTCCCTCTGGGTCCATGCCTCCATTCCTAGTGGAAAGAGCACTGGACTGGGAGCCAGGACAGTAGCATGGCCTAGTAGTGAAAGCACCGGAGTGGGAGTCAGAAGGTCACGAGTTCTAATCCCAGCGCCGCCACTTGTCTGCTGTGTGACCTTGGGCAAGTCACTTCACTTTTCTGGGCCTCAGTGACCTCATATGTAAAATGGGGATGGAGACTGTGAGGTCCATGGGAGACAGGGACTGTGTTCTACCCGATTCACTTGTATACACCCCAGCGCTTAGTCCAGTGCTTGCTATGTAGTAAGTGCTTAACAAATATCGCAGTTATATTATTATTACCCCTGCTTGCTAAGTGACCTTGGACAAGTCTCTAAACCTCTCTGGACCTCGGTTTCCTCAACTACAAAATGGGGATAAGATACCTTCTCTTCCTTCCTCTTACAGTGACAGACAAGAACTGTGCCTCATCTAATTATCTTGTATCTACCGCAATGCTTAGTGCAGGGCCTGACACACAGTGAAAATGATTATTATCAATCAGTGGCACTTACTGAGCTCCTACATAGCCTGCCACTGTACTAGGCACCTGGGATAGAACTCGTGTTCCCTGTCCTCCAGGATCTTACCATGTAATAGTCGGGGGGTTGGAGGGAGACACAAAGGCACTCATTATTTACTAAGAGTCCAGGCAGGAGGAAGCATGAGGAAATGGCAGAAAGTAGCACAGATATGTCAGGATGAAATATTATCATGCCTCTCGATTTCCTCCTCTGTGAATAGGGGATAATGCTCAGCGCCCGCCCCCTCCACCCCCGCCCCCGGAACTAAGTCCCCTCCCCATCCCTCGCCCCTTCCCCAGAGCACGGACACGCTGTGAGAAAGATGGTGATAAAAATCTGCAGAGCGATTTGAGCTGTTCTGAGAAAGGCGCTGGATAAATACAAGTCGGTGGTGAGGGCAACCTGCCAGGAAGCCAGTTCACCGGACATAAATTGAGGTGGGGGCCGGCGAGCCGGTGAGGGGTCACACTCAGCTTGTTAGTCTCCTGATGAGGGTGGGGGAACGACTCCCCAGTTACATGGGCTATGCAGCCTCCTTAATAGCCCGTGGCCCCCATGGCAGCCTTCCTCAGAGTCTGGGAGGAACAGGGGCTTATAGGTTATTTCCTCTAGTGGGTGACCTCTGACTTTCAGGTGGGTAGGATTTTAAGGTAGAGGAGATAATAATAGGAGTGGAGGCCTGTGACAGTCACTGCTGGTGACCTTTGGTCAGTGAACCTGTCCATCTACCAATCTCCTTGGCTTCCTGGGGATGCCAGGCCCCGAGCCCCTTCACTGACCTGGCCGGTGACCTAGGGCCCAGGTGGGGTAGGGACTATGAATCCCGGCAGCCCACGTGATGCATGGTGCATATCCACCCCAAAGCCCTGGAATTGTGCCCCAGATTCTCCGCCTGAGCTGAGAGCTACCTGAAAGGTGTCCCAGCTGAAAGAGGCCCCAGAGTGTGACAGAGAAGCACAGAATGGACGACACTAGGGTGGGCTGGGACCCAGGGGTGAGTGTTCCCTGCAAGGGGAATAACGAGCCAGTGACAGAGGGGATAGGAGCCATGGAATCCCCTGGGTAGAAGGGATGGTGAGAAGTCATCCAGTCCATCCCCCCGCCTTTGGAATGGTCATTTCTAGACTCTAGGAGCTAAAGGAGAAATGACCTGGGAGTGACAGAGTTTTCCACCTGCTTCGGGGTGGACTGGCCGTAACCAGCCATGGTTGTCCCTGGGGCCGCCCATCCCAGACCTCGAGGATTTTGGCAGAGTGGGACTGCCAGGGCTGCCAGGGGAGAGGGCAGGAACTTGTTCCTCAGCCTCGGAGAACTGGCCCAGGGCCGGATCTATCCCGGCCGTCGGCTAGGGGGGAAGGGGCAGAGGGTGGGCAGGGGGGCCACCCTTCCCAGAGGTTCACCCCTGGGGCCAGAGAGGGAGCGGAGGACAGGGAGCGAAAGTGGCTGTGGTCTGAGGCTGTCGGTCAGGCTCCTTTCCCAAAAGTGAAACCAAGTGGAGAGCACACCTGTTCCTCTCCGCCTCCGTTGGAAGGGCCTGGGGCGTGGGGAGGGGGTGGCCCCGGCTTTGACTCCCCTCCCACCCCGGATGCAGTCATAGGGTGTGAGGGGCAGAGTAGTAGCATCTATTAAACGCTTACTGTGTGCCGACCCCTGTACTAAGCACTGGGAAAGCATTCAGAGTTGGGAATCAGGCTCGGTCACTGTGAGGACAAGTGCACACAAACTGCCAACCATTGCAAAGACTTAGAGAAGCAGCATGGTGTAGTGGCTAGAGCACTGGCCTGCGTGTCAGAAGGTCATGGGTTCTAATCCTGACTCTGCCGCTTGTCTGCTGTGTGACCTCGGGCAAGTCACTTCACTTCTCTGTGCCTCATCTGTAAAATGCGATGGAGACCAAGAGCCTGATGTGGGACAGGGACCGTGTCCAACCCGATTTGCTGTATCCACCGGAGTATTTAGTGCAGTGCCTGACACACAGTATGTGCTTAATAAATACTGCAATACTGCAGTTAAAGACTTAGAGCTTTAGATGCCACTGTGTGACCTCGGCCAAGTCAATTCACTTCTTTGGGCCTCAGTTTCCCCATCTGTAAAATGGGGATTCAATACCTGTCCTCCCTCCTACTTAGACAGTGAGACCCATGTGGGACAGGGACTGTGTCTCACTTGATCTTGTAGCTACCTCAGTGTCTGGCACATATTCAGTGCTTATCAGTGAGGTATTGGAGAAGCAGCGTGGCTCAGTGGAAAGAGCCCGGGCTTTGGAATCAGAGTTCATGGGTTCAAATCCCGGCTCCTGTCCGCTGTGTGACTTTGGGGAAGTCACTTAACTTCTCTGTGCCTCAGTTACCTCATCTGTAAAATGGGGATTAAAACTGTGAGCCCCCTGTGGGACAACCTGATCACCTTGTAACCTCCCCAGCACTTAGAACAGTGCTTTGCACATAGTAAGTGCTTAACAAATAGCATTATTATTATTATTATTATTATTATTCTCCTTCTACTTTTTTTAATAGCATTTATTAAGCGCTTACTATGTGCAAAGCACTGTTCTAAGTGCTGGACTCTCCTTCTGCTTTTCCTTCTCCTTCTTCTTCATATTTTCTACTCATTCTCTCCCCTCAGACCCCATTCCTTTGGGGTCCTAAAGGAGATTCAGAGCCAATGTCGCCCTTCCATCTGCTTCCACCCAGCATCTCTCCAAAACATCAAAGCACGAGTGCCAAAGAGATCACGGACACAATATCCTGTTTGGGGCAGCTCCCTAATGAAAATGAGTTCCTGGCATTCATGGAAATGAAAAGTCAGATGAGGCGCACACGCACAAAATAAGACATCCTCCCTTGGGCAAACAGCGGACCCAGTACCCTGCCCTCTCCCCCAAACCCAAATGGGTGACTCTGTTTGTACCAGATTTGGGAATGTCACTCAATCTCTCTCCACCATCTGTTCCTTTTGTTTACAATACAGTTGATTCAAAGTTCGTTTATTTATCTTAACTGTTTGGCATTCAATGTGAAGGGGAAATTGGTGCGAGGGATTGAGGGGGTAGGGAGGGAGGAGAGAGGGGCACCAGTAACGGGGGGTGAGGAGCCCAAAGAAGAGGCTTTGTCCAGGACCGAGGCCTGAAGCCCAGAGGCTGGAGGCAGAGGCTGGAAAAGGGGGGAGGCTGGAGGCTGGAGATGAAGGTTGGAGGCTGGGGGAGAGGCTGGAAGCAGAGACTGCAGGCTGGGCTGGAAGCTGGAGGTGGAGGCTGGAGGTTGGAGGCACAGGGTAGAGACTGAAAGCGGAGGCTGGAGGCAGAAGCAGAGGTTGGAAGCAGAGAAGGGGCAAGCAGAGCTGGCCAAAGCTTCTCATACTTGGCTGTGGGTGATGCAGGAGTGTCTCTAAAGAACTTGGATCTCCTCAGTGATGGTCTATGTGTGTGGTGTATTGTGTGAGTGATACCTTGGGAGTGACAAGGAATCAGGCCATATTGCAGCATTTAGAGGAGAGAGGCGAGGTGAGTGGGAACAGGGCTCTGAGCCCCATTGCTCCAAAAGGAGCCACACCCCAAGGGGTCACAAATGATCTGAAACCTGTTCCCAGTCACCCCCAACCTCCCTGCCTCAGAGTCACACACTCAGAATCAATCAATCATTCAATCAGTCATATTTATTGAGCGCTTACTGTGTGCAGAGCACTGGACTAAGCGCTTGGGAAGTCCAAGTTGGCAACATATAGAGACGGTCCCTACCCAACAGCGGGCTCACAGTCTAGAAGGGGGAGACAGAGAACAAAACAAAACATAGTAACAAAATAAAATAAATAGAATAGATATGTACAAGTAAAATAAATAAATAAATAGAATAATAGAAGAAGAAGTGGAGTGGAAGAAGTGGAGTTGCGGGGTGAGATTGAGTAGGACAAGTGGAGGTTGAGGTGCAGACCACTTTGGGAGAGGAGGAGCGGTTCAAAGCTGAGGATGCTGGCTAGTAAGCAGCACATGGGCCCAGGACTCAGAGAACCTGGGTTTTCATCCCACCTCCTCCACTTGTTTGCTGTATGACTTTGGGCATGTCACTTCTCTGTGCCTCAGGTACCTCGTCTATAACCGGTCTGGTCCAATCTGATTATCTTGTGTCTACCCCTGTGCTTGTATAATGCTTGACACACAGTAAACACTTAATAGATTTTTTACTCTGTTTATTCTACTTGTACATATTTACTATTCTGTTTATTTTGTCAATGATGTGCATCTAGCTTTACTTCTGTTTATTCTGATGACTTGACACCTGACCACATGTTTTGTTTTGTTGTCCGTCTCCCCCTTCTAGACTGTGAGCCCGTTGTTGGGTAGGGACCGTCTCTATATGTTGTCACCTTGTACTTCCCAAGCGCTTAGTACAGCGCTGTGCACACAGTAAGTGCTCAATAAATATGACTGAATGAATGAATGACTGTCCTACCAGGTACTGTTCAAATAGTCAGTCAGTCAGTCAATCATATTTGTTGATATGGTAATAGGAATAATAACTGTGGGATTTGTTAAGCACTTACTCTGGGCCAAGAACAGAACTAAATACTGGGGAAGGTACGAAATCAAAAGGTCAGACACCATCCCTGTCCCACACAGGACTCACCATCTAAGTAGTAGGAGAAGCAGGTATTGACGCTCCTTTAGACAAATGAGGAAACTGAGGCCCAGAGTAGTGAAGTGACTTGCCCAAGGTCACCCAGCAGGCAAGTGGTGAAGAAGAAGCAGCGAAGCAGCGTGGCTCAGTGGCAAGAGCACGGGCTTTGGAGTCACAGGTCGTGGGTTCTAATCCAGACTCCACCAATTGTCAGCTGTGTGACTTTGGACAAGTCACTTCACTTCTCTGGGCCTCAGTTACCTCATCTGTAAAATGGGGATTAAGACTGTGAGCCCCATGTGAGACAACCTGATCACCTTGTAACCTCCCCAGCGCTTAGAACAGAGCTTTGCACATAGTAAGTGCTTAATAAATGCCATTAAAAAAAAAGTGGTGAAGCCAGGATTAGGATCCGAGTCCTCTGACTCCCAAGACCGTGCTTTTTCCTCTAGGCCATGCTGCTTCCCTGGTGGGTTAAGTGACTTGTCCAAGGTCACATAAAAGTGAGCCTGGAGTAGAACCCAGGTCTCCTTGACTCCTAGTCCCATGCTATGCCTTTCTTCTGATTTATCAGCGTATATCTTAGCACGGTGCTCAGTACAGCACTTGGTAATCTCACTGTGTTCAGAGGACTAACCTACCAACTCTGTTGTATTGTTCTCTCTCAAGTGCTTAGTACAGTGCTCTACACACAATAAATGCTCAATAAATACCATGGATTGATCCTTAATAAATACCGTCATTATTATGTGAGCTCATTACGGGCAGGGAATGTGTCTATTGTTATATTGTATTCTCCCAAGCGCTTAGTACAATGCTTTCAACAGCACACAGTGAGCACTCCATAAATTCAGTTGAATGAATGAATTAATGAATGAATTGAGAATAATAAGGATGATGATAATAATAATACTAAAAATAATGGCATATGAGATTTGTCAAGCATTCCTACTTTCCAAATGATGATGATGATGATGGCATCTATTAAGCGCTTACTATGTGCAAAGCACTGTTCTAAGCACTGGGGAGGTTACAAGGTGATCAGATTGTCCCACGCCAAGGGGCTCACAGTCTTAATCCCCATTTTACAGATGAGGTAACTGAGGCACAGAGAATTTAAGTGACTTGCCCAAAGTCACACAGCTGACAATTGGCGGAGCCGGGAATTGAACCCATGACCTCTGACTCCAAAGCCCAGGCTCTTTCCACTGATCCACGCTGCAATCCATTAATCAATCAATCAATCGGTGGCACTGATTCAGCACCTACTGAGGGCTAAACGTTGGAATAGTGCTCCAGTGCTTAGAACAGTGCTTGGCACATAGTTAGAGCTTAACAAATATCATCATTATTATTATCATTATTATTAAGAACTTTGGAGAGCCAAATGAAGGCAGGACACATTTCCCTACCCTTGGGAGTTTGCAATCAAGTAGGGGAACAGTCATTTCAAGATAACTAAACTGTAAGCTCCTTGAGGGCAAGGGAACGTATCTGCAAACTCTGTTGTATTGTACCCTCCCAAGCACTTGGTACAGTGCTCTGCCCAAGCACTCAGTAAATACCATCGATTGATTGATAGCAGAAGCAAGAGAAAGAAAAAGGGTATAACAGGTAAACATAGGAACCTGGAGGGAGGAGATAGCTGAATAAGTAATTAAATGCACAAATGATTAAATAAATATTCCAATTAATTAAACAGTACATGTGTACCGAGTCCCCCTTCTAGACTGTGAGCCCATTGTTGGATAGGGACCGTCTCTATATGTTGCTGACTTGTACTTCCCAAATGCTTAGTACAGTACCCTGCACACAGTAAGCACTCAATAAATGATTGAATGAATAATAAAACACATTTGGGCTTAGAGTACCTGTGGAGTTAACACAGCCTACGGACTGTGAAGTAATTAGGGAAGGGTTTTTTTGTCGTTTCTTTTTTTAATGGTATTTGTTAGCACTTATTATGTACCAGGCACTGTACTAATCACTGGAATAGATACAAGATAATCAAGTGCTTAGTACAGTGCTCTGCACACAGTAAGTGCTCAATAAATACGATTGAATGAATGAATGAATGAAAAGTGGACACAATCCAGGTACCACATAGGGCTCACAGATGAGGTAACTGAAGCCCAGAGAAGTGAAGTGATTTGCCCAAGATCATACAGCCAACAGTGGCAGAGTCAGGATTAGAACCCAGGTCCTCTGACTCCCAAGTCGGTGCTCTTTCCACTCAGCCCCGCTCTTTCTCAACACGAGATTCATCAGGGTTCTCAATTTATCCTCAGAACATCCCTTTGAGGTAGGGAGAGACAGGCATTCTTGTGATTTATCGCCGTCAATAATAACAGTCATTGTGGTATCTGTTAAGTTCCTACTATGTAATAATAATAATAGTAATTATTATGATACTTGTTAAGCATTACTATGTGCCAAGCACTGTTCTAAGTACTGGATAGATACAAGTTAATCAGATTGGGCTCACAGTCTTAATAGACTTATTTGTCCATTAGACTAATAGACTGTCTAATCCCCCTTGTACCGATGAGGAGGCTGAGGCCCAGAGAGGTCAAGTGACTTTCCTGAAGTCACACAGCAACAGGCCAGAGCTGGGATGAGAACCCAGGTTTCCTGACTCGCAGCCCCATGCCCTTTCCATTAGGCTACATTGTAGCAAGGTCCAGACTACCAACTAAGTCCTCATCCATAAAAGCCGGCAGCCCTGACAGGATGATTCGCAGTTTGGGGAGCAGGGTGTAATTCCTGGAGAGGGGTGGACTGGCCGGTGATATGGTGATTAAGACCGACCGTCACGGTGGCCAGCCGCTATATCACGGTTTCTTGTTTTTCAATCACTAACGTTAGTCTATCCTCGCCACAGCCCTGCTATCTCCCTCCTACAGACGGGGAACCCGGGACAGAGGGGGAGCCGCCCGCCCCCCGGCTCTCCGGGGCATCAGAGCCTGATCTGAGATTAGAACTCGTGACCCTGGGGCTTCTTGCTGGCTGTTCGGTTCTACAATCACACTGGGGGGACTGTGCCAATTGACATTTTTTCAACTTGATCTTACTGTGGTCAATGGGGGCAAATGGGACCCCGGGGGGCGTCTTGAGAGAACTCTGAGTGGGAATGGGAGTCCCGGAGACCCCCAAGGACCCCCGGAAGAGGTTCAGGCTTGGGTGGAGGAGCGCAGACAGGAGGGCACGCAAGCCTGGTTGGGAAAATGGGGAGGTGCCTGAGAATCAATCAATCAATCCATGGTTATCAATCAATCCATGGTATTTATTGAGTGCTTACTGTGTGCAGAGCACTGTACTGAGCACTTCGGAGAGTACAATATAACAGTGTTGGTAGACACGTTCCCTGCCCACAACAAGCTTATGGTCTAGAGGGGGAGAAGGCCCGATGAACAGCCAGAACCTCAATCAATCAATCAATTAATTGTATTTATTGGGCACTTACTATGTACCTAGCACTGTACTAAGCACGTGGGAGAGTACAATACAACAGAATTACCACCTATGTTCCCTGTCTATAACAAGCTTACAAGTTCCCATGAGGATCGATCGATAAGAGCTTGTCTCCATGCCCCTGGGACCCCTGAATGGGAGTCCAGACCTCCAGTTCAGACTCCTTACTGATTAATCAATCAACCAATCAGTGATCATTGATTCCAATTTATTGAGCACATACTGCGTTCAGAGAGCCTGGGATAGTACAATAAAGTTGATAGACATGGTTCTTGCCCTTGAGGAGCTTACGACCTGCTGCCTTCATCATCCATGGTAATTACTGTGTAACTTCAGACAAATGGCAACTTCCCTGGACCACAGTTTCATCACCTGTAAAGTAATCATTCATTCATATTTATTGAGCACTCACTGTGTGCAAAGCACTGTACTAAGTGCTTGGGAGAGAACAATGTAACAATTAAGTGGACCCATTCCCTGCTCACAATGAGCTGACAGTCTTCCATTGTCATCTCATCCTCCTGCTACCCCTGGCTCATGCTGACCCCCAACCTAGGACTCCCTGCCCGTCACAAAAAAATCTGTCAGATCGCGGCCCTCCCCATCTTCAGAGCCCTCTCTTAAAGCCCACTTCCTCCAGGAAGCCTTCCATGATTATTACCCATGAAGCATCATATGCTAGCGGATAGACCACAGATCTAGGAGTCAGAAGGACCTGGATTCTAATCCTGACTCTGCCATTTGTCTGTTGTGTGACCTTGGGCAAATCACTTCACTTCCCTGTGCCTCAGTTACCTCATCTGCAAATGGGGATTAAGACTGTGAGCTCCATGAGGGACAGAGACTGTGTCCAACCCCATTTGCTTGTAACCACCCCAGCGCTTAGTACAGTGCCTGGCACATAATAAGACCTTAACAAATACCAGAAAAAAATTTCCCACACCCCAAGTTCATCCAACACATTAGTCATTCTTAGCATTTATGTATTTAATCCTCAGTACATATGTCTACTGGATTATTTGTTTGACCAGTTCATCCTGATTACTATTATCTCCTTGTTCTTCCTTCTTATCCCAACATTTGCAAATAACTGTTGTCAGTCTCCCTCATCAATCAGTCCATCAATCATTGACATTTATTGAGCTCTTACTGTACTGTGCTAAGCGCTTTTGGACAGTACGATAGAGTTCCTTCCCCTTGTGAAGTTGGAAGTCAAGAATATGTGTCTTGTTTCTGTTGTACGCTCCCAAGGGCTTTGTTCTGTACTGTCAGTAGGCACTCAATCAATACCATTGATTGATTGTTCAAGCCTAGGCAGCCGGGTGAGTTTGCACTTTGGATTCATTTCGGTCATGAGTGACATGTGGTGAGGGTGAGTGCCAGCTGAAGTGAAAGGAGAGGTGGGCCTTCTTTCTCTTGGGCCACCCAATTGAATTCCCTTCCTTCCTCTAGTAACACCATTCCTCTGGCAACCTTAGGCTTGTAGTCCACAGCCCTGGCACTTCAGGCCTGGAAATTCATAGTCCCAGCACCCGTAAATTGGACAGGCCAAAGCCCTGGCACCTCTGGGCGCTTGGGAATTCAGAACCTGGCACTTCTGAGCTGGACAGTCCTTAGTTCTGGTACCTCTGGTTGCTTGGGAACTCAGATCAATCAATCAGTGGTAATTTTTGAACATTTACTATATGCAGGGCACTGTACTAAATGCTTGCGAGAGTGCAATAGATTTGGGAGACACGATTCCTGTCTTCAAAGAGATTTCAGTCTAGTAGGGGAGACAGTAAAATAAATTACAGAAGGGGAGATGACAGAGTACAAGGATATGGACATAAGTGCTGTGGAGCTTGGGTGGGGAGAGAATCAAAGGGCTTAAGGGTTAGAGACCCAAGTGCATAGGTGACCCGGAAGGGATGACAAATAGGGAAATGAGGTTAGGGAAGCCTCTTGGAGGAGATGTGATTTTAGGATGGCTACACAGGTAAGAAGAGGGGAAGTCCTGGAACAAGTTGCAGTCACGTATCCTGTGACAGACCATCAGAGGGATGGCACAAAGACTGTCCTGTATGTAAGGTTTTGCCCATGCGGGACATGTGTTGGCAAAATAAAGGAGAACTTGGACCAAATTTCCCCGCAATTGTGCCTGAAACTTGGAAGGTCCTGCAGTCTTTCATGTTGAGGTGTTTTCTTCAGGAATTAGGGGTGTAAGAGGGCCAAGAACACCGAGCCCTACTGGAAACACCACGGGACTGGGGATCAGGAGACCCGGGATCTAATTCCAGCCCTCTTCCTGCCCTGCTGGATGACATTGGCCAAGTCACTTGTATCTACCCCAGCATTTAGAACAGTAGGTGCCTAACAAATACCATTAAAACACAAACAACGAAAAAGCACTTGACCTCTCTGGGCCTCAGTTTCCTCCTCTGTAAAACTTGGGTAATAATACTTGCCCCTCCCTACTTCTTAGCTATAAGGCTAAAAGTGGAACAGGGACTGTACGTGATCTGATGCTCTTGTATCTGCCCCAGTGCTTAGCACAGTGCTTGGCCCATAAAAAGTACTTAACCTATACCATTATTACCCTCCACTAGATTGTAAACTCTTTGCGAACAGTGGATCTTGTCTACCACCAGTATTATATAGTTCTCTCCCAAGCTCTTAGTGCACTGCTCTGCACACAGTAAGCACTCAATAAATGGCACTGATTGATTGATTGATTGATTTTAAACAGGAGCAACATTGAGCTTTGTCAATTTTGCCTGTATTCCTAGATTTGGATTGGCCAGACCAGCCCCTTATAGGTTTTTTGTGTGTTTTTTTTCAATGGTCTTTATTAAGCACTTACTCTGTGCCAGGCACAGGTCTAAGAACTGGGGTAGATACAAGGTAATCAGTTTGGGCACAGTCCCTTTCCCACATGGGGCTCACAGTCTTAATCCCCATTTTACAGATGAGGTGTCTGGGGCACAGAGAAGTGAAGTGACTTGCCC
This sequence comes from Tachyglossus aculeatus, assembly GCF_015852505.1. Classification (NCBI taxonomy): domain Eukaryota; kingdom Metazoa; phylum Chordata; class Mammalia; order Monotremata; family Tachyglossidae; genus Tachyglossus; species Tachyglossus aculeatus. Next base: position 2,024,752 of record NC_052097.1, on the reverse strand, counting down.
GAGGGCACACAGCAGACAAGTGGCAGAGCCAGGACCAGAACCAAGGTACTTCTGACTCCGGGCCCATGCTGTAACCACTAGCCCATGCTGCTTCTTGGTGGAACAAATCCTCTGGGCAAAGGATTGGGGAACAGGAACTCAGAGTTTGAACCCTGACTCTATCTGGGTGATCCAGGAGTGAGCACACGACCTCTCTCAGCCTCAGTAACCTCACCTAAGAAATGAGGTTAGAACATTTGCCAACGTCTTCCCTCAGGGTTGTTGCACTGCCTAATGAGATAATATTTGCAGAGCACTTTGCGTTCCCTGAATAAATGGTGATACATAAATACAAAGTGTTTTCAGTCTCAACAGGGCTTAAGATTTTTTTTCTTCTCTCCGATTGAAAATGGGCTCCATTTTAAATACGTGTGTATATGTGTGCGTGTGAGAGAGAGAGATCAGATACAGTCTGTCCTTTGTGTTTAGAGAGGGCACCGCCAAGAGGGATACGTCTTGTGCCAGAATTCCCACGGCCAGCCCAGCTCATGCTCCAGTTATTGACACTGGCTCTGGCCTTTCATCCTTCTAATGATAATGATGATAATAATAATAATAATAATAATGCTATTTGTTGCACACTCACTATCTATCGAACACTGTACTAAGCTCTGCGGTAGGTACAAGATAATCAGGTCCCAAATGAGGACCTGTATATATGTATATATGTTTGTATGCATTTATTACTCTATTTATTTTATTTGTACATATTTATTCTATTTTATTTTGTTAATATGTTTTGTTTTGTTGTCTGTCTCCCCCTTCTAGACTGTGAGGCCGCTGTTGGGTAGGGACCGTCTCTATATGTTGCCAACTTGTACTTCCCAAGCGCTTAGTACAGTGCTCTGCACACAGTAAGCGCTCAATAAATACGATTGAATGAATGAATGAATAAATGAATGAATCATCCTATCCCGTCTGGACTACTGCACTAGCCTTCTCTCTGATCTCCCATCCTCGTGTCTCTCTCCACTTCAATCCATACTTCATGCTGCTGCCCGGATTATCTTTGTCCAGAAACGCTCTGGACATATCACTCCCCTCCTCAAAAACCTCCAATGGCTACCAATCAATCTGCGCATCAGGCAGAAACTCCTCACCCTGGGCTTCAAGGCTCTCCATCACCTCGCCCCCTCCTACCTCACCTCCCTTCTCTCCTTCTACTGCCCAGCCCGCACCCTCCGCTCCTCCACCACTAATCTCCTCACTGTACCTCGCTCTCGCCTGTCCCGCCATCGACCCCCGGCCCACGTCATCCCCCGGGCCTGGAATGCCCTCCCTCTGCCCATCCGCCAAGCTAGCTCTCTTCCTTCCTTCAAGGCCCTGCTGAGAGCTCACCTCCTCCAGGAGGCCTTCCCAGACTGAGCCCCTTCTTTCCTCTCCCCCCTCGTCCCCCTCTCCATCCCCCCGCCTTACCGCCTTCCCCTCCCCACAGCACCTGTATATATGTATATATGGTTGTACATATTTATTACTCTGTTTATTTATTTATTTATTTATTTTACTTGTACATTTCTATCCTACTTATTTTATTTTGTTGGTATGTTTGGTTCTGTTCTCTGTCTCCCCCTTTTAGACTGTGAGCCCACTATCGGGTAGGGACTGTCTCTATGTGATGCCAATTTGTACTTCCCAAGCGCTTAGTACAGTGCTCTGCACATAGTAAGCGCTCAATAAATACGATTGATTGATTGATTGATTGCCCAAGGTCACAAAGACAAGGGGTGGAGTGGGGATTAGAACCCAGGTCCTCTGACTCCCAAGCTCAGGCTCTTTCCACTAGGCCATGCTCCTTCTCACTCTCTCCCCGTCATCTCTGACCACTCCTGCCTCTAAAATCCTCTGTTTGCCTCTCGGAGTGGATTTAATTATGCAGGTGAGTGCCCAGTCTCCATTTCAGGGAAAGGATGGGGGCAGAGAGTATGTGTTCCCAGGTTTGGTCAAAATTATTATTATTATTATAATTGTATTTGTTGTGTGCTTACTATGTGTTAAGCACTGTTGTAGGCACTGGGGTAGATTCAAGTTAATCAGATTGGACAGAGTCCCTATCCCACATGGGGCTCACAGTCTAAGTAGGAAGGAGTAGGATTTAATCCCCATTTTACAGTCAAGGAAATTGAGACACAGGAAAGTTAAGTGACTTGCCTAAGGTCACACAGTCAGCAATCGGCAGAGCTGGGATTAGAATCCAAGCCCTCTGACACCTAGACCCATGGTCCTTCCACTTGGTTCCCAGCTATGGGACAATGCAGGTCTGAACACCTTGGGTTCCCAGCTAGGGGGGCAGTGGAACTGGTGCCCCCAGTTTGGGGGATGAAACCATCATCTCCCCGGCAGCTGTCTGTCCGAGCTGGTCTCCCACCCTCACCACCCTGCTTCTTTGAACAGACCCAAGAGTTTCTGAGTGGGGCCGAAAAGACCCAAAATGGAGTTTTTGTGATGCATTAGCTCTATGAGGCCAGCCCATCCTCACCCCCACGTGCTCTCCTGCTTGCTCCTCCCCTCCCACCCCTGGGCCTAAACCCTTCCCCCTTCCGTGCCCACATTCACACAGAGCAGATGGCAAATATGGATACTAACGTGGGAGCATCTGTCTGTCTGCCCATCCGTCCCCACGGGACTCCAGATGGCCAGTGTCTGCCACAGTTAGGTTCCTCCTAGCCCAGACGCTCTCAGGTGGGCTGTACACTCATTCATTCATTCAATTGTTTTTATTGAGTGCTTACTGAATGCAGAGCACTTTACTGAACGCTTTTGAGAGTACTATATAACAATAAATAGTCACATTCCCTGTCCACAACGAGATTACAGTCTGAGGACCCGCTTATACTCACGACATAGGTACCATACTGTGGGATCCCTTATTCATCCCCAAATCCATCTTTCCATTCTCTTCTTCTTCCCATCAGAAATGTATTTCATGTCTGTCCCCCGGCTAAGCGTATAAGCTCCCTGATGACAGGGGAAGGGTCTTCTAACTCTATTTTACTCTCCCTGGCACTTACTACAACACCATGCCCACAGTAGGTGCTCAGTACAGCACTCTGCATGATGTAGGGCCTCAGTCCAGTACCCTTCACTCAGGAGGTACCGACCTCAGTGCTCTGCCCACAGTAGGTATTCCCTAAATACAAATGATAGATTAATTGATTGATTAAGGTAACTTTTCTCTGAGTTCAATCCCTCTGCACCGATTTTTGAGAAAGATGTTTTACCTGGGTCCCATGACCCGCCACCACATAAATCCCAGAGGGATTTGGTATTTCCAGGGAACGCAGACCAGGAAAATCTGTGATGCCCGCTGGGGTGAAGGGCAGGGCCACAACAGTCCTCTACCAAGTCCCTATCCTGCTGGGGCTTTCAGGCCCCCATTTGTTTTCCACATGAATGCAGCTGGGGTGCCCTTTTCTTCCTGATTCCCTGGGAGGTCTGGGTGGGACTCAGACCGAAATTACTGCCAAGGTGGTCATCTCTTCCAGTGTAGAGAAAGCTCCTCGTGAGCAGGGCAAGTGTGTCATGTTCCCATTGTCGTTTTTCTGTACTAAACGCTTAATACAGTATTCTGCACACACGGTAATCACTCAGTAAATACCATTGATTGATTCCCAAATGCTCAGTACAGCACACTGCACTCAGGAAACTCGGTAACTACTACAGCTCCTGGCCTCACCCAGCATAGAGGTGCAATGGCCACATCTAACTGTTATTTGCCATCAGTCAATTGCATTTATTGAGCACTTACTGTATGCAAAACACTGTACTAGGCGCTTGGGAGAGTAGAATACATCAATAAACATTCCCTACCCACAACAAGCTTACAGTCTAGAGGGTGACAGACACTAATATACCACCTGGGCTATCGGCCTCTCCTGCCGAAGTGGGCGAGGGTCCTGGCTGGTGTCAGGTGAGTCGGAGGACAGAAGCAGCCCCAAAAGACCAGGGCCAAAGTGACCAAACCATGAGCGGGACTTCCTGCAACGCAGGGTCAACCTTCCCCCCCGTCAATAACTTGAGGATAAGAAGGGGATGCAGAACAAGGGGCTGACCCTCACGGAGATAAGATCTTATCTTATCCTCAGCATTCTCTTATCATCAGCATTCCTCCTTTCCGTTCTGCTGGCCGGGATGAGCAAGATGCTGGTTTCCAAAATTTGGCTGCTCTAACCACTCAGTGTTTGTTTAGTAATTTGAACAAGATACAGAACTCAGTCCTAGTTCACCTGCAGGATTTGGAGGAATTCATGACTGTGGTATCTATCGGCTCTGCTGCATGTCCCGGCTCTGACCCACATACCTGCTGTGTGACCTTGGGCAAGTCACTTCAAATCTCTGGGTCTCAGTTCTCTCATCTGTAAAATGGGGATTAAGAGTGTGAGCCCCATGACTGTGAGCCCCCCCATGGGACAACCTGATCACCTTGTAACCTCCCCAGTGCTTAGTACAGTGCTTTGCACATAGTAAGCACTTAATAAATGCCATCATTATTATTATTATTATGTGGGACAGGGACTGTGTCCAACCTGATGAAATTGTATCTACCCCAGTGCTTAGAACAGCACTTGGCACATAGTAAGTGCTTAACAAGTATCATTATTATTGTTATTATTGTTATTATCAAGTGTTTAGGTCAAGCTCTGTGCTTCACCCTGGGAAAAGCACAAGATAATTGGATAATCAAATCATAGCCAGTCCCTGTCCTCCACGGGGCTCACCACCTAAGAGGGAGGAAGAGCAGGAATCTTATCCCCATCTTACAGATGAAGAAACCGAGGTCCAGAGAAGTCGTGGCTTTCCCAGGGTCACACAGTAGGCTGGCAGCAGAGCCAGGACCCGAACCCAGATCTCCGGGCTCTCATTGCCTCATTGCCACCCCATGTCGACTTTTAGAAGAGCCTTTTTTAATCTCAGCAGTGTCAAGTGGTTGAAGTGGAAACGTTGATCCGAGTCTCTAATTTTTAAGGACGTTTCTGTTTTATTGAGTTGAAAAGCGTGCTCGAAGAAGAAGCCACTGCTGGTGACCCGTGGGGGCGTGTGGAGCTGAACAGGCCAGTATGAAACCTGTAGTTCCAGTCACACCACCTCCCCAAGCCCCGACACCCACACAAACACACGCTGCCCCTCCTTGGGTTAGTTGCTTGCTGTGTCTGATGCTGTCTTTGCTTTTCCAAAATGACACGTCTCTGTCACTCTCGTTGTGGGTGGCAGTGTCTCCCACTGCTGCCCAGAGCTGGCAGAGGTTGGCGGCACTGAGGGTCAGATCCTTTGGTTACGCCAGTGCCTCCGTGGGCACCCGCCGGCCTGCAAGGGTGCCACGGTACAACACCCGCCTTGTTCTGGGGCCGGGACACGTGAGGCTCTTCAACCTCATGCTGAGACCCCTCCTTCCCCTGCCGCATAGACCGTTTTCGGACTGGGGGGGTGGGCGGGGAATGACCCAAATCACATGGGGGGACATCAAGTGAAAGAAAGTGCCACAGGGAGCAGAAAGGCCTTTGATGGTATTTTCAGAAAGAAAGTCTATAAACAGGATGTCAGAGGAGAAAGTTGTGACAATGTGCTCATTTCTCTCCCGGCTGAGTAACTGGAAGAATGAGGAAGGCCCTCGGAGGGGGTGTGGGTGGACTGGGGTACAGAGTCCTTCTCACACCCGGAGCCCCATCCAGCTCCTGAGTATCCCCGGGCTGTGTCCTGGCCCATGGAAGTGGGCAATGGGGTGGGGCAGAGAAGAGCAGTGCTTTACCATGGAGATTGTGCAGGAGTGCTTAGTACTTAGCTGTGCTTAGCTTAGTGCTTAGCGCTTAGTACAGTGCTCTGCACACAGTAAGCGCTCAATAAATATGATTGAATAAATGAATGAATGAGTGGCCACCCCTCCACCCCACCCAGGGAGAAGGAGGAGGAGGGGAGCCTGGTAAACACGACCCCCCTCTCTCCAGCTCCCCAACTGTGATCCGGCTGCAAGCATCAGGGGTGGGCATTCTCCGGTTGGCATGCCCTGCAAACCTGGTTTGGGTGGAGGGGGGAAGGTGGGACATTCTCCAGTCTGTGTGGGCTGGTAACCTGGAAGGGAAGAACAGGAGGGCAGAACTACTCCCAAAGCAGGGAGGTGTCAGAGGAACTAACAAAAACAGTAATGCCCATCCCAAACCACAATGAACGCTCACTACACCTGCTTCAGAGAGACTTCCTTTTATGCACTTCCCTCATTCCTGGCTCCCTCAATGCTTGCTGGGAAAGAAATAATTTGGGATATGACTGTGGGCTTGGCTGGGAGCATCAGGCTATGAGCTTCAGCCCATCCCTTGCCTTCGGCTGCAAGTCAGCGCCACAGTCTGCCCTTCCCTTCCCTTCCCTGCCCTGCCCAGCCCTGCCCAGCCCAAGAGCCCCGGCTTTGGAGTCAGAGGTCAGGGGTTCAAATCCCGGCTCCACCAATTGTCAGCTGTGTGACTTTGGGCAAGTCACTTAACTTCTCTGTGCTTCAGTTACCTCATCTGTAAAATGGGGATGAAGACTGTGAGCCCCCGTGGGACATCCTGACCACCTTGTAACCTCCCCAGCGCTTGGAACAGTGTTTTGTACATAGTAAGCGCTTAATAAATGCTATTATTATTATTATTATTATGCCACTAGGAACTATGGAGGAATCAAGTGCTTCTTGCCTTCCTGGGCACCCACCTCTATGGGAAAAATTGGACCATCCAACACTCTGTCCCCTCTCTATCCCCGACTCTCCCCCAGGGACCAAGCACAAACCATCCAACACCTTTGATTTTCCCCATTCCATCTCTGACTGTCCCCCAGTGACCCAGCACAGACCACCCAACACCCCTGACGCTCCCCTCGCCACCCCTAACTCTCCTTCAGTGACCTGGTATGTAACATTGAACACCCTTGATTCTTCCCACCCCTTCCCTGACTTTCTCTTGGTCTCTGTCTTCCCCAAGCCCAGTTAGGGTTGTGTCTACACTTCCCCTTACCTAGGTTCCGAGGAGTCCACTTCCCCCCATGAATCTATTTCTCTCCAACCAGTGGAGCCAAACCCTTCCAAGGCTCGGAGTCTGTTTGCACAATGTCATTCCCTCTCATCCCCACCCCCAACAGGGGTGCTGTCTGGGATTGGGGCAGATCAGGGATCAGTGAGAAGCAGCATGTCCTAGTGGATAGAGCACGGGTCTGGGAATCAGAAGGACCTGAGTTCTAATCCCGACTCCACCACTTGTCCGCTGTGTGACCTTGGGCAAGTCATTTTACTTCTCTAGGCCTCAGTTCCCTCATCTGTGAAATGGGGATTAAGACCGTGAGCCCCATGTGGGGCATGGACTGTGTCCAACCTGATTATCTTGTATATACCCCAGGGTTTAGTACAATGTGTGGTACATAGTAAGTGCTTGACAAATACCATTAAAAAAAGACATCCTAACAGTGCTTTGCACATAGTAAGTGCTTAATAAATGCCATCATTATTATTATTCTGAGCCCAAACAGCTCCCCTTTCCAAAAAGGTGTCAGCTACTACTGGGCCTCTCTCTGCTCATGGGAGCACAGCCTGGGGGAAAGAGTGTGGGCCTGGGAAACAGAGGTCCTGGATTCTAATCCTGACTCTTGTCACTTGCCTGCTGTGTGACCTCAGGCAGTTTGCTTATCCTCTCTGTACCTTTTTCACTGGATGGGCGAAGTGGGAGGGGGTGGGCAAGGAGGCTGGGGGGAAGAGGGAGTCAGTGATGCGGTTGTGAGTGAGGGGGCTGCAGGGGGAGGGATTTGGGGTCCCCTCAGGGGGATATGGTGACAAGGAGGGAGGGGGACTGTGGTGGAGGTTTGGGGTAGGGGGGTGGGTGAGTGGCCAAGGCCAGACACTGTGGCGGGGGTTGGGGGGCCGATGTAGATCAGAGAGGGGCAGCTGAGATGAAAGGGCCCCGGGAGGGTAAGATGGTTATCAGGGGCATCATTAATCACCCCAGCTTGAGGGGGTAGGGGAAATAATTCTACATAATTAAGGTTTTGATCTTAACATTAATGAAATGGGGTTTTCCTGATTTTCAGTGCCCGCTTCAGGTTAGGGGGAAGTGCAGAGGGGAGGAAGCTTCAGAGGCCAATAAGGGCACACCATCATCACACCAGCACTTGGGCTAGGGGCCAGGAGTCATGAGACCGAGATTCTAAGCCTAACTCTGCCACTGGCCAGCTGGGTGATCTTAGGCAGGTCTCTCAACCTCTCTGAATTTCAGTTTCCTCATCAACAAAGTGAAGATACCTGTTTTTCCTACCTCTTGTCTGGTTGGCTTATTTTATTTCCATCCCCCAGCGTATAAACAGATTTGAGTAGCTTAGAAGAATCACTACTGCTACATAGACGGGTGTGTTTGTGTGTTTGGGCCGGGGGTCGGAGGTGGGGGGACGTTGAAACCAACAATTTATCCCAAAGAAACATTTTGGGAGAGGGGTGGGGGAGAGGGGAACCCTGAGTGGAAAGAGGGGAGTGTTTGTGAAGGTCTACTATAGTACTCACTTAACTTCTCTGTACCTCAGTTATCTCATCTGTAACATGGGGATTAAGATTGTGAGCCCCACATGGGACAACCTGATCACCTTGTATCCTCCCCAGCGCTTAGAACAGTGCTTTGCACATAGTAAGCGCTTAACAAATACCAAAATTAGTATTAGTATTACTCTCTGCACACAGTAGGCTCCTAGTACTTTGCCTGACACACTGTAGATGCCCAGTGCAGTAGGCATCCAGTTCAGTGCCCTGAATACTGTAGACAGCATATAGATAAGCAGCATGGCGTAGTGGAAAGATAGGGTTGGGAGTCAGAAGAAGGTCATGTGTTCTAATCCCGGCCCTGCCACTTGCCTGCTGTGTGATGTTGGGCAAGTCACTTCACTTTTCTGTGCCTCAGTTACCTCATCTGTAAAGTGGGGATTGAGACTGTGAGCCCCATGTGGTACAGGGACTGTGTCCAACCCAATTTGCTTGTATCTAACAATAATAGTAATGGTATTTGTTAAGTACTTATGTGCCAAGCACCCCCATGCTTAGTACAGTGCCTGGCACATAGTAAGTATTTAACAAATACCATAATTGTTATTAGTAGTAGTAGGCACTCAGTACAGTTTCTGCAAGTAGTAGGCATCCAGTTCAGTGTCCTGCATACAGTAGGCACCTAGTATAGTTCTCTGTTTACAGTAGGCATCCAGTAGAGTGCTCTGCATGAGTAGGCATCCAACAGAGTGCTCTGCTCACAGAAGGCATCCAGTTCAGTACCCTGCAGACAGTGCTCTGTTTATAGTAGTCATCTAGTAGAATGTCCTGCAGACAGTTTGGCACCTAGCATACTGTCCTCCTAAAAGTGGGTGCCCAGTTCATTGCTCTATAGGCAGCAAGCACCCAGAATATGGCTTTACACCCAATAGGCACCTAGTACAGTGCCCAGCATGCTATAGGGGCCCACTGCTGCAAACTGTAAGTGCCTGCTCTGCTCACAGTAAAAGTCCACTACAGTCCACTGCCCAGAGCAGGCACTCAGTAAATGCCACTGACTGATTGACTGAAGGGTGAGTGGCCAACCATGTATCCATGAAGCAGCGGCAAGAGCCCGGGCTTTGGAGTCAGAGGTCATGGGTTCAAATCCCGGCTCTGCCAATAGCTGTGTGATGTTGGGCAAGTCGCTTCACTTCTCTGGGCCACAGTTACCTAATCTGTAAAATGGGATGAAGACTGTGAGCCCCCCCGTGGGACAATCTGATCACCTTGTAACCTCCCCAGCTCTTAGAACAGTGCTTTGCACATAGTAAGCGCTTAATAAATGCCACTATTATTATTATTTTATTATTATCCCCACAGGCTGGGAACTGCTGGGAAATCCGAGCACCACCTCTCCCTCTCCCGCTGACACTCCACCTCGGAAGACATGCTGTCGCCCAAAGAGCCCATGCTTCTCACCACAAGGAGTACTCTGGGCCTGGGAAGAAAGCAAAAAGGCTTTTATATAATATTCATGAGTCACATTACTAACTCTCCGCCTTCTGCCTGCCCTCTAATTGCCGAGAAAATCGCCAGGGATATTGTTTCGTAGAAATGAAGAGGACCCGCATGACCTTGGGAGATCTCCCTCCGTGTCCTCTCCAATACTCATCTCTGCCTCCCAGAGAACCAGTACAGGGAGGGAGGGAGGAAGGGGCTCTCCTCGGCGAGGCCATGAAGCCAGCTCAGCCTAGGGCTGGAAGGCAGGGGACCTGGGTTCCAGTTCCAGCTTTACCCTTGGCTACATGTGACCTTGGGCATGCCACTTGACCTCTCTGGGCCTCAGTTTCCCCATCTGTAAAATGGAGAGAATATGCAGGACTGAAACTCTCCTTCTAGACTGTAAGCTCACTATGGGCAGGAACTGTGCCTGATTATTGCTATAGCGTACTTTCCCAACCACTTAGTACAGTGCTTTGCACACAATCAGTGCTCAATCAATATGATTGAACAATAATAATAATAATAATAATAATGATGGTATTTGTTAAGCACTTACTATGTGCCAAGCACTGTTCTAAGCGCTGAGGAGGATACAAGGTAATCCGGCTGTCCCCCGTGGGGCTCACAGTCTTCATCCCCATTTGACAGATGAGTTGACTGAGGCCCAGAGAAGGTAAGCGACCTACCCAAGGTCATTAAGCGGACAAGTGGCAGAGCCGGCATTCATTCATTCATTCATTCAATCATATTTATTGAGCGCTTACTGTGTGCAGAGCACTGTACTAAGCTCCAGGGCCTACTTGGGAAGTACAAGTCAGAAACACATAGAGACAGTCCCGCTGTTAGGACCCAGGCCTGGGCTCTTTCCACTAGGTCTGAATGTAAGCTCACTGGGGGCAGGGAATATGTCTGTTAATTGTTGCATTGTACTTTCCCAAGCTCTTAGTACAGTGCTCTGTGCACAGTAAGCGCTCAATAAATACGAGAAGCAGCGTGGCTCAGTGGAAAAGAGCATGGGCTTTGGAGTCAGAGGTCATGGCTTCAAATCCCGACTCTGCCAATTAGCTGTGTGACTTTGGGCGAGTCACTTAACCTCTCTGGAACTCAGTTACCTCATCTGTAAAATGGGGATGAAGACTGTGAGCCCCCCTGTGGGACAACCTGATCATCTTGTAACCTCCCCAGCGCTTAGAACAGTGCTTTGCACATAGTAAGCGCTTAATCAATGCCATCATTATTATTATTATTATGACAATGAATGAATGAGATATATATCTGTATATATACATATATATGTATATATGTTTGTACATATTTATTACTCTATTTATTTATTTTACTTGTACATATCTATTCTATTTATTTTATTTTGTTATTATGTTTGGTTTTGTTCTCTGTCTCCCCCTTTTAGACTGTGAACTCACTGTTGGGTAGGGACTGTCTCTATATGTTGCCAACTTGTACTTCCCAAGCGCTTAGTCCAGTGCTCTGCACACAGTAAGCGCTCAATAAATACGATTGATTGATTGATTGATTGATTGAGAGAGGGCCCCAGCTCCACACAGCCAGAGAAGTGTCTTGGGGAGGTTCCCACCCGAACACCCACTGGGGTGTAAGGGGAGGGAGGGCAGACTTGTGATCGTGTTGTGTGAGCGTGCTGCCGTCATATCTCAGTGGTGGGAAAGGAGCCAAGGTGGAGGCGTCCTGGTTCCCCGGAGGGAGATGTCTACTGCTAATAAGTCGTGTGTAATGGAGCATGAGGGTGGAAGGAGGAAGAAGTGGGGATGTCTGGGGCGGGCTGGGACTTGCTCCAGTAAGTGGACTCTGTTCCCAGGGCCCAGCACCCACAGCCCCTGGGTGCACCTGCTAGCGGCTCCTGGACAGCAGGCAAACCCCAGGCAGTCCTAGGCCCTGGATGTGGAGCAGGTGGGGCAGAGCCCCCCGCACCAGGCCCAACCCCTGGCCCTGCGAATGGAAGCAAATCCATCCCGACGTGTTCAGAGAAACGAGCCTTTTAGACTGTGAGCCCTCTGTTGGGTAGGGACTGTCTCTATATGTTGCCAACTTGTACTTCCCAAGCGCTTAGTACAGTGCTATGCACACAGTAAGTGCTCAATAAATACGATTGATGATGATGAGGGGAGGGAAGCAGTGTGGCTTAGTGGAAAGAGCAGGGGCCTGGATTCTAATCCAGCCTCTTCCACTTGTCTGCTAGGTGACCTTGGGCAAGTCACTTCTGCCCAAGTGACTTCTTTAGGCCTCCGATACCTCATCTGTAACATGGGGATTTAGACTGTGAGCCCCATGAGAGACATGGGCTACGTCCAACCTGATTAGCTTGTATCGACCCCAGAGCTTAGTAATAATAATAATAATAATAATGGCATTTATTAAGCGCTTACTATGTGCAGAGCACTGTTCTAAGCACTGGGGAGGTTGCAAGGTGATCAGGTTGTCCCACGCGGGGCTCACAGTCTTAATCCCCATTTTACATATGAGGGAACTGAGGCACAGAGAAGTTGTGACTTGCCCAAAGTCACACAGCTGACAAGTGGCGGAGTCGGGATTTGAACACATGACCTCTGACTCCAAAGCCCGGGCTCTTTCCACTGAGCCACTGCTTAGTACAGTGCCTGCCACATAGTAAGCACTTAACAAATGCCATTAAAATAAAATCAAAAACTCTGACTGCTCGCTCGGCTCCTGAGGGGGGCGGGTGCGCACAGGAAGCCGGGAGGGACAGGGGCTGGGAATTCCATGGGAAAAGATTCTGAGGAGAGAATAACATGGAGCCGTGGACAAGGCTGCATCTCAGCTGGGAACAGTGAGTGGGCCGGTGTGGTTAGACCGTCCGATCGGTCTGTCCTGCAGTGGATCCTGCAGTGGCCTTTTCAGCCCCACATCCCCGCAAAGATGAATCCCACCATCAGAGGTGTATGCTTGGAGAATGGCTGCTGTGTCTCTGCCCCATTCTGAAAGTATTCCAAAGAGATAAGAGGGTTGCCAATTTGTACTTCCCAAGCGCTTAGTACAGTGCTTTGCACATAGTAAGCGCTCAATAAATATGATTGATGATGATGATAAGAGCTGTAGAATCTGAGTCACAGCATCTTGGAGCAGCCCCTCAAGTCTAGGATTCTTTCTCTGACATTCTCACCAGGGCAGTGGGAGGAATTGCGTGCCAGTTACCCCCTGGACACCCACCCTTGTGTTTAGAGATGGACCATCCAACACCCCTGACTCATCTCTCTCCATCCCTGTCAGTGACCAGCACAGACCATCCGACACCCCTGACTCATCTCTCTCCATCCCTGTCAGTGACCTAGCACAGACCATCCAACACCCCTGACTGTCCTCTTTCCCTGTGTCCTTGTCTATCTGTGACTCAGTTTTGCCTAATGAGCTAATGAGTCACTCGAGGCCGGGTCAGCTCTGCAGCTCACCCAATCCTGCACCCCGATCCAACAGCTGCAAGTGGAAGGACTGTGGGCTTGAAGTCCTCCTGGAAGTCCCAGAAGCTGTTCCCTAGAAATGCTCACGGTCTGAAGGCTATGTACCTCAGAGAGGTAAGGAGAGAGAAAGAAAGTGAGACAAAGATGAGGAGGAGTTAAATCTGGACGTCATTTACTGAGACAGATCACAAACTCTCAACCCACATCCTGCCTCTGGCCTAGAACACCCTCTATCCTCATATCCAACAGACAATCTCTTTCTTTCTTTTTCTTTCTTTCTTTCTTTCTTTCTTTCTTTCTTTCTTTCTTTCTTTCTTTCTTTCTTTCTTTCTTTCTTCCTTTCTTTCTTTCTTTCTTTCTTTCCTTCTTTCCTTCTCTCTTTCTCTCTCTCTCTCTCTCTTTCTTTCTCTCTTTCTTTCTCTCTTTCTTTCTCTCTTTCTCTTTCTTTCTTTTTCTTTCTTTCCTTCTTTCCTTCTTTCCTTCTCTCTTTCTCTCTCTCCTTTCTTTCTTTCTTTCTTTCTTTCTTTCTTTCTTTCTTTCTTTCTTTCTTTCTTTCTTTCTTTCTTTCTCTTTCTTCCTTTCTCTCTCTATTTATTATCTATTTATTTATTTCATTAATGTCTGTCTTCCCCGGTAGACTGTGAGCTCATTATAGGCGGGAATGTGTCTGTTGTTATATTGTACTCTCCCAAGCACTTAGTATGGTGCTTTGCACACAATAACGGCTCAATAAATACCATGAATGAATGAATGAATGAACAGTCAATCATCCCCACTGCAAAGCCTTATTGAAGGCACACCTCCTGAAGAGGCCTTCCTTAACTAAGCCCTCTTTTCCTTTTCTTCAAATCTCTTCTGCAAAGCCCTGACTTGCTCTCGTTATACATCCCCACCATCATCAAGCCTCACAGCACTAATGTACATATCTGTAATGTATTTATTTATATTAATGTCTGTCTCATTCATTCATTCAATCATATTTATTGAGCGCTTGCTGTGTGCAGAGCACTATACTAAGCGCTTGGGAAGTACAATTCGGCAACAGATAGAGACAGTCCCTACACAACAATGGACTCACAGTCTAGACGGGGGAGACAGACAACAAAACAAAACAAGTAGACAAGTGTCAATACCATCAAAATAGATAACCCCCCTCTAGACTGTCAGCTCATTGTGGACAGGGTATGTGTCTGTTGTATTGTTGTATTGTACTCTCCCAGGCACTTAGTAATAATAAATGTGGTATTTGTTAAGCGCTTACTGTGTGCCAGGCACTATACTAAGCACTGTGGTAGATAGAAGGTTGGAGATGGTCCCTGTCCCACATGGGGCTCACAATCTTAATCAGTGCTCTGCACACAGTAAGCGCTCAATAAATATGATTGACTGACTGACTGACTGACAAACTCTTCCATCAGGGGCTGTGCATCCTCAGCTGGACAGGCCATCCTCGCTGTTCCGCCTTGTCCTCTCCCTCTCCACCTGGCTCGCCTCTCATCTCCCATCAAATGGACTGACTGGACCATCCATTCCTTAGTCAGTTAAGGGCAGGGACCATGTCTACTAGCTGTATAGGATTTTTCTCAAGCGCTTAGTACAATAATCTGCACACAGCAGTTACTCAGTAAACACTGTTGATCAACTGATCAACCTCCTCCTACCTACCTCCTTCCCCTCCCCACAGCACCTGTATATATGTTTGTACAGATTTATTACTCTATTTATTTTACTTGTACATATTTACTATTCTATTTCTTTTATTTTGGTAATGATGTGCATCTAGCTTTATTCTGATGACTTGACACCTGTTCACATGTTTTGTTTTGTTGTCTGTCTCCCCCTTCTAGATTGTGATCCCGTTGTTGGGTAGGGACCGTCTCTATATGTTGCCAACTTGTACTTCCCAAGCGCTTAGTACAGTGCTCTGCACACAGTAAGCGCTCAATAAATACAATTGAATGAATGAATGAATGAACTGATTGCCAAGCACTCTCCCTCATGAAGCTCACAGTGTAAGAGGGTGGGAGAGCAGGGATGAATGAATGAACTGATTGCCAAGCACTTTCCCTCATGAAACTCACAGTGTAAGCGGGTGGGAGAGCAGGGATTCATTTATTCATTCATTAAATCGTATTTATTGAGTGCTCTTTGTGTGCAGGGCACTATACTAAGCGCTTGGAAAAGTACAATATAACAGTAAACAGACACATTCCCTGCCCATAATGAGCTTACAGTCTAGAGGGGGATTTTATCCCTATTTCTCAGATGAGGAAACTGAAGCCAAGAGAGGTTAAGTGACTTACCTAAGGTCACACAGCAGGCCAGGGAATAAGAACCCTGGTCTCAGGGCTCCCAGTCTCCAGTTTTCTCCACTAGGATCTCTCTGTGTCTTGGACTGGGGAGTGAAGGTTCAAGCTTGTTGACAATTTACCTAAGGCTGAGAGCAAACAGCTCCAGGGTCCCTCCTCTGAGATCTTTCTTTTTTAAAGGTACCAACCAGCTGCTAATCCTTTGGGCAAACAGTTTGGAGAGAGCTGGGCCTTTTTAAACTGTTGGTAAATATGGGCTGAGGGGTTGGGGTGGGGTGGGGGGTAATATTAACCCCAGGTCAGAAGCCTGAACAGGGCTTTCTTTTCAGGATTTTATTGCAGGCAGGCAAAGGCCCAGAAGCTCCTGGTTCTCCATTTATAAAGCTTCAAACACAGGGGAAATTGACCATCAACTCTTAAGGCTGATTAATGGAAAGAACACAGGACTGGGGGTCAGGAAACTTGGGTTCCAATCCCCACTCAGCCCCAACCTGCTGTGTGACCTCGAGCAAGTTGATGGATTTCTCTGTGCCTCGGTTTCCTCTTCTGTAAAATGTGGATGAAATATCTGCTCTCTCCTTTAGAGTGAAGCCCTGTGTGGGATGGAGATTATGTCTGTTCTGACTGAATTGTATCTAACCTAGTGATTAGCACAGTGCTTATGACATAGTCAGTGCTTAATAAATACCACGTTATTATTATTATGGCTCTAATGTAAGAGTGGTGGGGAAAATGGGTCTTCCCTGAGGAATCAAGGCCACCTGTGGCAGTGAACGCTGGTTTCTAGAAGAGATGGGAAGAGGATCAAACTATTGTAGCCGTTTGGAGGGGTCACGGCTCACCATGAGAGTCATTCAATCGTATTTATTTATTGAGTGCTTACGGGGTTGGGGTGGAGGAGTTGCGAGGGAAGGCCCAGTCCCAGCCCTGCCCTGCCCTGCTGTGTGACCTGGGGCCAGTCCCTGACCCTCTCTGAGCCTTGGCTTCCACATCGGTAACCTGGGGGTCAGATCCTCGCTCTCCCCAACTCTTAGACTGTGAGTCCTGGGTGGGTCACGGACTGCATCCGTCCTGACTCTCTTGTACTTTCATTTGTCATTCATTCAATCCTATTTATTGAGCGCTTACCGTGTACAGAGGACTGTACTAAGCACTTGGGAGAGTACAAGCAGTATAGCATAGTGGATAGAGCATGGGCCCAGTAGTCATGTGTTCTAACCTTGGCTCTGCCCCATGTCTGCTCTGGGGCCTTGGGCAAGTCCCTTCACTTCTCCGTGCCTCAGTTACCTGATCTGTAAAATGGGGATTGAGACTGCGAGCCCCACGTGGGACAGGGACTGTGTCCAACCCGATTTGCTTGTATCCACCCCAGTAGAGTGCCTGGCACATAAAAAGCACTTAACAAATGCCACAATTATTATTATTACATAAATAAACAGACACAATCCCTGCCCAGAATGAGCTTACAGTCTAGAGAGGGAGACAGACGTTAATAAAAATCCAGTGCTTAGAACAGTGCTTTGCACATAGTAAGCGCTTATTCCTATAAATACCTTTCACCTACATACCCCGGCACTTGGCACACGGAAAGCACTTAGAAAATACCTGGGCTGGGGCAGCCCCCTTTTAGGCTGTTTCCCCAGCAAGGACTACTACAGCCAAGTCAAATATTGACCCGCACATCTGCCCACCTCCTGGAAGGACTTCCCTGCATCCCTCCCCGTCAGATTGGGTTACTCTACCCCCAACCCCCCTGCCCCTAGAGAGCAACAGACAGGCGACCGGTCATTTGGGAACCGCAGCCACCTCAGAGCACAACTCCGGTGCTGCCGTCCGCATAGACGCCGCCGATGGACTAGCGGT
The DNA here is from genome assembly GCF_015852505.1 of Tachyglossus aculeatus. NCBI lineage: Eukaryota > Metazoa > Chordata > Mammalia > Monotremata > Tachyglossidae > Tachyglossus > Tachyglossus aculeatus. The sequence continues at coordinate 2,007,122 of NC_052097.1, read as the reverse complement.
GTGATGGATGGGAGCCCTCAGTCTGACCCACGGCCAGCCAGCCAGACGTCTGCTAGCTAAACGCCCACCGACCCCGCTTGGGAGGCAGCCGAGCAGATGGAGCCTCGTCTGAGCCAACCGTGTTTCCCTCGGCTTCACACAGACTTGGCTAATGGCCACAGTAGGCTCGAGGGGAAGGACTCCGCAGAAACAATCCATGAGGCCCGTTGAACGTCTTCAGGATCGGAGGCAGAGAAGGGGTCTCGGATCCCGAGGATCTGGGGCAAGGGGGCCAAAGGCCCCCAGTCGTCTTAGAAGCGCTTTCAGAAGAGAGGGTGGGCAGCCTGTGTTGGAGGCACAGTATCTAAGGGCTGGCCTGCAGTCCGTCCCAACCTCAAGAGGATCGCCAGAGCGTGGCACAAGGCGCTGACTTCCAAGAGGGAGAGTTTAACGATAAATTTGTCAAAGCACGACCTGCCAGCCAACCGCGACCCTGCGGTGACCTTCCAGCCCAACCCAGGACCTAGATTTGGGGAGCACAACAGAGAATCTGGAGGGGACAGCTGGTGGTGCCACAGAGGCTGGCTGGCTCCCAGAGAGGTCAGGGAATCGAGGGCAGAGCCTCGGATGGACGAGTTGCCGACCCCAGTTCTAGCCCTGGCAGGGCCATTGCCCCTGCTGAGTGACCTTGGACAAATCACTTGGCCTTTACGGGCTTCAGTGTCCCCAGGTCTAAAACAATACCCCCATAACCCGGTCCAGTCCATCCCAGCAAAGTCACCTGTAAGAACTAAGCTGTATTCCAGGGGCAGGAAAGAGCAGTGTCTTTAAATCAATCAATCAATCAATCGTATTTATTGAGCGCTTACTGTGTGCAGAGCACTGTACTAAGCACTTGGGAAGTACAAGTTGGCAACATATAGAGACAGTCCCTACCCAACAGTGGGCTCACAGTCTAGAAGGGGGAGACAGAGAACAAAGCCAAACATATTAACAAAATAAAATAAATAGAATAGATATGTACAAGTAAAATACATTAATAAATAGAGTAATAAATATGTACAAACATATATACATATATACAGGTGCTGTGGGGAAGGGAAGGAGGTAAGACGGGGGATGGAGCGGGGGGCGAGGGGGAGAGGAAGGAGGGGGCTCAGTCTGGGAAGGCCTTCTGGAGGAGGTGAGCTCTCAGTAGGGCCTTGAAGGGAGGAAGAGAGCTAGCTTGGCGGATGGGCAGAGGGAGGGCATTCCAGGCTAGGGGGATGACGTGGGCCGGGGGTCGACGGCGGGACAGGCGGGAACAAGGCACGGTGAGGAGTTTAGCGGCAGAGGAGCGGAGGGTGTGGGCTGGGCTGTAGAAGACCAACCTAAGACCAAAAAAAAGACCAACCTAACAGATTATAAGCGCCTTAAGGGCAGGAGTGCTTGGCTTGGCTTCTGGAATATGCTCCTTATTATTGCTATTATTATTATTATTGTATTTGTGAAATGCTTACTCTGTGTCAAGCACTGTTCTAAACGCTGGGGTAGATACCAGCTAATCAGGTTGGACATAGTCCTTGTCCCACAAGGGACTCACAGCCGAAGTAGGAGGAGAACAGGTATTTAATCACCATTTTACAGTTGGGGAAACTGAGCCACAGGGAAGTTCAGTAACTTGACCAAGGCTACACAGCAAGCAACTGGCAGAGCTGGGATTAGAACCCAAGTCCACTGTCTCCCAGCTCTTTCCACTAGGCCATACTATGCTTCTCTGTCCTCAATAGGTGTTCAATAAATACCACCTATTGACTGATTAAAGAGATCTTATACCTTCTGCTATTGGAAAATTTCCTGAAATGCTACATGGCTTTGTGGAGAGAGCATGGGACTGGGAAATAATAATAATAATAATGGCATTTATTAAGCACTTACTATGTGCAAAGCACTGTTCTAAGCACTGGGGAGGTTACAAGGTGATCAGGGTGTCCTGCGGGGGGTTCACAATCTTAATCCCCATTTTACTGCTGACAATTGGCGGAGCCGGAATTTGAACCCATGACCTCTGACTCCAAAGCCCTTGCTCTTTCCACTGAGCCACGGAAATCAGGAGACCCAGATTCTAGTCCCAGTTCTGCCACTTGCTGTGTGACTTTGGTCAAGACATTTCATTTCTCTGGCTTCAATTTCCTCCTCTGCAAAACAAGGACAAGAGAGCTGCCCTTCCTTCCACTGAGGGGCAGAGAGTCAATCAGTCAATCATATTTATTGAGCACTTACTGTGTGGAGAACACTGTACTAAGCGCTTGGGAGAGTGCAATATAACAGACACATTCCCTGCCCACAACGAGCTTACAGTCTCAAGTTATTCTCCCTCTTAGTCTGTGAGCCTCATGTGGGGCACTAGAATTGTGTTTGATGGGACTTCTTTTTATCTAGCTCACCATTTAGCAGTCCTCAACACAGAGTAAATGCTTGGAGAAGCAGCGTGGCTCAGTGTAAAAAGCACGGGCTTGGGAGTCAGAGGTCATGGGTTCGAATTCCTGCTCTGCCACTTATCAGCTGTGTGACCTTGGGCAAGCCACTTAACTTCTCTGTGCCTCAGTTACCTCATCTGTAAAATGGGGATTAAGACTGTGAGCCCCACGTGGGACCACCTGATCACCTTGTATCCCCCCCAGCTTAGAACTTAGAAGCTTAGAACAGTGCTTTGCACATAGTAAGCGCTTAACAAATACCAACATTATTATTATTATTATTAGCAAGTCCCACAACAGTAATTATGTGAGAAGCAGTGTGGTCTAGAGAATAGAGGCTGGGGCTGGAACTCTGAAGGACCTGGGTTCTAATCCCGGCTCTGCCACTTGTCTGCTGTGTGACCTTGGATGAGTCACTTAACTTCTCTGTGTCTCACCTAGCTATAAAATGGGGATTAAGATTGTGAGCCCACTGAGCTCACCTGACCTGTGTGTATCTGCCTCACCGCTTAGTACAGTGCCTGGCACATAGTAAGGGCTTAACAAGTACCAGGAAAAAAAAATATTCTTTTTGTGAAAGCCCAGGTAGGCATGAAGACCCTAAATGGCCCACTACAGTAGGGATGAAACCAGTTGCCTCTCCTTTGTTAGTTCCTTTTATGATATTTGTTAAGCACTTACTATGCACCAAGCGCTGTTCTAAAGTGCTGGGGTAGATACAAGTTTATTAGGTTGGACACAGTCCCTGCCTTGCATGGGGCTCGCAGTCTAAGTAGGAGAGAGTACGATTGAATTCCATTTTACAGCTGAGGAAACCTAGGCCCAGAGAAGTGAAGCAACTGGTCCAAGGTCACACAGCAAGCAGTGAGAAGCAGCATGGCTCAGTGGAAAGAGCCCGGGCTTTGGAGTCAGAGGTCACGGGTTCAAATTCCGGCTCCACCAATTGTCAGCTGTGTGACTTCGGGCAAGTCACGTAACTTCTCTGTGCCTCAGTCACCTCATCTGTAAAATGGGGATTAAGACTGTGAGCCCCACGTGGGACAACCTGATTACCTTGTATCCTCCCAGCGCTTAGAGCAGTGCTTGGCACACAGTAAGTGCTTAATAAATGCCATCATCATTATTATTATTATGAACTGGCAGAGCCCGGATTAGAACCCAGGTCCTCTGACTCCCAGGCTGGGGCTCTTTCTACTAGGCCCACTATTTCTCGTTGTCATTGTGAGTTTCTCCTTGCGCTCACCTGGCAGAGCTCCTCGTGCCCAGACTGACTGGTAGAGCAATTTCACAGATCGGGAACCGAGCACCTGGGCTCCCACCTGATCGGAGGGTCACCACCGGACACGTTCCGAGCCCGAGGCGGGATTAGGTCAGTTCCACGGCCAACAGACGAAGAAAGAGCAGCCAGCTTCCCCTTCAAGTTGTCCCATCTCTCCTGCACTGGAGGCGACTTTCTGCCACAAGTCAGCCATGCTCGGGCGGATTTTCAAAAGGGAATGAGATGGTTCCTATTTATACCGCACCTACCTCAGCTATTAATACGGTGTTTGGCCCATGATAATGATAATTATGGTATTTATTAAGCGTTTACTATGTGCACGGTACTGTACTAAGCACTGGGGTGAATACAAGCGAATCAGGTTGGACACAGTCTACATGGGCCCCACAGTCTCAATCTCCCATTTTACAGATGAGGCAACTGAAGCCCAGAGCAATGAAGCAACTTGCCCAAGGTCACACAGCAGACAAGTGGCGGGACCGGAATTAGAACCCAGGACCTACTACTTCCCAGGCCTGCGCTAGGCCATGCTGCTTCTCATAGTAAGCACTTAATAAAATACCATGATAATGATTGTTACTTAAAAAGGAGATAGGCCTAGTGAAAAAGCATGGACTTGGGAATCAGAGGACCTGGTTTCTAATCCCGGCTCTGCCACTTGTCTGCTCTGAGGGCTTGGGCAAGTCACTTAACTTCTCTGTGCCTCAGTTACACCAGCTGTAAAATGGGGATTAAGACTGTGAGCACCATTTAGGATAGGGATTGTGTACAGTCAGTTGAATTTGTATCTACCCCAGCACTTGGTATAGTGCCTGGCGTATAGTAAGCACTTAACAAATGCCATTAAAAATACAAAAAAAACCCAAAACAGGACAATGGTTAATCGGGAGATGATGGATAAAAATCTTTGTCATTAAGATGGAGTGTTTATCAGGTACATAGGCAAGTCCTGGGCAAGCACTGGGGTAGATACCCGATCGATTGGGATAAGGCAGGTGGGAGAACGGAGAATGGGTCTTTTGTCCCCATTTTACAGTTGAGTTTTATGGCTCAGATGCTTGTACTTTGTGTCTAATTACCTGCCTGGGAATTTGCATTTGGCCCTCCTCCCCCATGAGACTGCCAACTCTGCATGGGCACAGAGAGGGCCTTTTCTTCTTCTGTTAGTCTCCTGGGTGCCTAGTCTAGTGAACTGCTCACAGGGACAACAATTCTGCTAAAAATGACAGGCAAGCCTCAAAACCTCACAATTCAGACCTGTGCAGGGGAACTGATTCTTGCTCTGGTCATTGGCACTCTCTGGTCTCTGCCCATCGTGTTCCTGCCAAGGGCATCATCATCATCATCATCATCAATCATATTTATTGAGGACTTACTGTGTGCAGAGCACTGTACTAAGCGCTTGGGAAGGACAAGTTGGCAACATATAGAGACAGTCCCTACCCAACAGTGGGCTCACAGTCTAAAAGGGAAAGCGTGGAAAGCATGGAAAGCAACGAACGAGCAGGAGGGCAGGAGTGCAGCCCATGGTGATGTGCCTGCAGAGGTTGTCAGTGGACGAGACAGTGTACCAGTGACTGTCGTGGGTTCTAATCCTTGCTTTGCCACATGTCTGCTGTGTGAACTTAGGCAAGTCACTTAATTTCTCTGTGCCTCGGTTACCTCATCTGTAAAATGGGGATGAAGACTGTGAGCCCCATGTGGGTTAGGGACTATGTCCAACCTGATGACCTTGTATCTACCCCAGTGCTTAGAACAGTGCTTGGCACCTAGTAAGTGCTTAGTAAATACTAAAATTATTATTATTGTTATTAGTGCCGTGACCAGAAGGCAGTGGCTTTGTTGACCGCTGCTTTCTTTATCGTCCACATCGGCCGGCCTCAGGATTCCTGGTGGTCCCATCCACCCCGTGGGACACCCTAAAAACCAGCCCTGCTCCGACCTCAGCCCCAGAAGCCACATCCCTCCTGGCAGAGCTGGGATTAGGAACCAAGTGCCTTGATTCCCAGTTCCGGGCTCTTTCCCCTGGGCCCCCAGCCCGTGGAGACATCCAGAAAATACAGCTGGTAAATTCTGGAGATGGTACCTAAAATGCAGTCCCGTTTGAGAGCTCCACGATCCTGCCATCCTGTGACAGTCCAGAGTCAGTCAGTCAATTGTTTCTATTGAGCGCTCACTGTGTGCAGAGCCCTGTACTAAGCGCTTGGTAGAGTATGCTATAACAATAAAGAGACACATTCCCTACCCACAGTGAGCTTGCAGGCTGGAGAGAGGAGAGACGGCCATTTATATAAATGAGTAAATTACAGGTTTGTCCATAAGTGCTGTGGGGCTGGAAGAGGGGGGAATGAATTAAAAGAGCAAGTCAGGGCAATGCAGAAGGGAGTGGGAGAAGAGGAAAAGAGGGCAGGGCAGGTGAGAGCCAGGCCAACAAACTGATTTTTAACCATCGTGCCCGGCCCCCCAGCCAGCCCCCTAAGATGAGGCCTTTACAACTGAATTCACCTCCTTGAGGGAGTAGCTCCTCCACCCACCCTCTCCTAGATCCCCATCTCAAGGGGGCTGCATCTTTCACCCCGCCATGTCAGCTCATCATTGTGGGGTCCAGAGAGCGGGACTGAATTCTTTGCTTCTCGGGTTATCAGGGCTGGGCAGGGAACACTGAGAGATAACACTACTGGTTTGTAGCGGAGCGTTTCTCTCATGCAGGGCGGCTGCATTTCAGTTGCTTTGGTGTCTTCCCCGAACAGCCTCGACTGTTAGATTAAGGATAGAAGCCACAGGGTTTCGTGAAAAAAGTGGGACTTGGCAGGAGACGGGCCCTGCTTCCAACCTGTTCCATGGGTGTGTTACGTCTTTAGTTCCCTGAGCCAGTCAGGTCACTGCAGGAATTAGAAGGGATGTACCATGGATGAAACCTGGGATGATTTACAGTGATTAAGCCGATGGGCTTCCTTTGTTCTGAAGACATTTGTCCTTCCCAACAGACTCCGTCCCCCTCCCCCAGACCCCCGCTCCCAAACCAGGATAATGGATGAGCGGGAGATGATGGATGAAATTCTAGGTCATTAGTAAGGCTTTTAGTCAAGTGCTTCGGCAAATCCTGGGCAAGCGCTGGGGAAGGTACCAGTCCCGTCACTTCTCTGGGCCTCAGTTATCTCATCTGTAAAATGGGGATTAAGACCGTGATCCCCATGCGGGACAGGGACTGTGTCCAACCCAATTCACTTGTATCCACCCCAGGGTTTAGTATAGTGCCTGGCACATTGTAAGAACTTAATAAATACCACAAGTATTATTATTATACCAGATAATCTCTCACTGTGGGTAGGGGATGTGTCTGTTTTTGCATTGTGCTCTCTCAAGTGCTTAATACAGTGCTCTGCACACAGTAAGTGCTCAATAAATACGACTGAATGACTAAATAATCGATTAGGTCCTGTTGTTGTCCACACAGGGCTCCCGGTCTAAGCAGAAGACCAGGTCTTTTGTCCCCATTTTACAGATAAGGAAACAGAGGTCACCCAACAGGCCTGAGGCAGAGCTGGGATTAGAACCCAGGTCTCCCGAGCCCCAGTCCAGTGCTCTTTTCACTAAGCCAGATATTCAGGGGCGTAATCAGGGCTGGAAAGGCGGAATGGTTTATCATTTCCCACAGGGGAGAGGGAGGAGGAGGACCAGAAATAAAGGCTGGACCTGGCTTGGAGATGTTTAGCCAGCTTGGCCTTCTCAGCTTTGTCTGTCTTTGTCTGCCAGCACAATCAGTGCTCCTGGGAACCACAAAATGACAAGGTCAGAAGTCCTGCAGCATAATGGGCATCATATTCTGGATTTCCTCCTGACCCAGCCCAGGTACCCAACCTGAATTCACCTCAGAAGAAGTGTAGCTTAATCAGTCAATGGTATTTATTGAGTACTGACTGTGTGCAGAACACTATACTAAGAGCTTGGGAGAGTACAATACAACAACAAACAAACACATTCCCCGCCCACAACTGGGAGTCAGAAGACCTGGGTTCTCTCAACTCGGCAGTTCCTCTTGCCTGCTCTGTGACCTTGGCCAAGTCACTAAACTTTTCTGGACCTCATTTTCCTCATCTATAAAATGGAAGTTCAGTGGCCATATCCTCTCTCCTTTAGACTGCGAACCCCGTGTGGGGCAGGGACTGAGCCTCAGTTACCTCACCTGTAAAATGGGGATTAAGACTGTGAGCCCCATGTGGGACAACATGATCACCTTGTTATCCCCCCCAGCTCTTAGAAGAGTGCTTTGCACATAGTAAGCACTTAATTATTATTATTATTATTACTATTATTATCATTATTACTGGACTGGGCCTGAGAGGGCACTGTCCATGCACTCTGTTTTGAGAGGACACTAGCGTGGATAAACCTCTAGACTGTAAGCTCGTTGCGCTCAATAAATACGATTGAATGAATGAAAGCGGGCAGGGAATGTGTCTCTTTGTTCATTCATTCTTTCAATTGTATTTATTGAGCGCTTTCTCTGTGCAGAGCACTGTACTAAGTGCTTGGGAAAGTACAATACCACAAAACTGTGGCATTCCCTGCCCACAGTGAATCTAGAGGGAGGGGGAGACAGATATCAATACAACAGTCATTAATCCCAGTCCCCTCCCCATTGCCCCGAATTGCTCTCTTTGCTCTACCCCCTCTCTCCCCAGCACTTAATAATAATAATGATGGCATTTATTAAGTGCTTACTATGTGCTAAGCACTGTTCTAAGCGCTGGATATATATATATATATATACTTGTGTATATGTGTACATATTTATAATTCTATTTATTTATATAAATGATGTGCAAATATCTATAATTCTGTTTATTTATATTGACGCTATTGATGCCTGTTTACTTGTTTTGATGCCTGTCTCCCCTCTTCTAGACTGTGAGCCTGTTGTGGATAGGGAGTGTCTCCATTTGTTGCCGAATTGTACTTTCCAAGTGAGTGCTCAGCACACACTCGATAAATACAATTGAATGGAGGAGTGACTAAATAAATTTGCAGATATGTAAGTGCTGTATTTTTGTTGTGGCTGTGTTGTTGGATTGTACTTTCCCAAGTGCTTAGCACGCAGTACTGAGAGCTCACCTCCTCCAGGAGGGCTTCCCAGACTGAGCCCCTCATTTCCTTCCCCTTCTAGACTGTGAGCCCACTGTTGGGTAGGGACTGTCTCTATATGTTGCCAACTTGTACTTCCCAAGCGCTTAGTACAGTGCTCTGCACAGTAAGTGCTCAATAAATATGATTGATTGATTGATTGATTTCCTCTGCTCCTCCTCCCCTCCCCATCACCCCCATTCCCACCCTCTGCTTTACCCCCTTCCCCTCCCCACAGCACTTGTGTATATTTGTACGTATTTATTACTCTATTTTATTAATGATGTGTATATATCTGTAATTCTATTAATCTGTTTTGATGGTATTGATGCCTATCTACTTGTTTTGTTGTCTGTCTCCCCCTTCTAGACTGTGAGTTCGCTGTTGGGTAGGGGTTGTCTCTGTTGCCGAATTCTACTTTCCAAGTGCTTAGTACAGTGCCAACTTGTACTTCCCAAGCGCTTAGTACAGTGCTCTGCACACAGTAAGTGCTCAGTACATACGATTGAATGAATGAATGAATGCTCTGCACACAGTAAGTGCTCAATAAATATAATTGAATGAATGAAGGAATAAATAAATATGAATGGATGGATGAATGAACAAATATGGATGATGGATGGATGGATTCAATCAATTGTATTTAATCAATCAATCAATCAATCGTATTTATTGAGCACTTACTGTGTGCAGAGCACTGTACTAAGCACTTGGGAAGTACAAGTTGGCAACATATAGAGACGGTCCCTACCCAACAGTGGGCTCACAGTCTAGAAGGGGGAGACAGAGAACAAAACCAAACATACTAACAAAATACTGTGAGCAGAGCACTGTACTAAGCACTTGGGAAGTACAAGTTGGCAACATATAGAGACGGTCCCTACCCAACAGTGGGCTCACAGTGCTTATAGCTATCATTCTATTTGTTCAGAGCATTTTGACACCTGTCTACGTGTTTAGTTTTGTTGTCCGTCTCCCCCTTGTAGACTGTGAGCCTGTTGTTGGGTAGGGACTGTCTCTGTATTATTTCCCAAGCGCTTAGTATGGTGCTGTGCACGCAATAAGCAGCGTGGCTCAGTGGAAAGAGCACGGGCTTTGGAGTCAGAGGTCATGGGTTCAAATCCCGGCTCTGCCAACTGTCAGCTATGTGACTTTGGGCAAGTCACTTCACTTCCCTGGGCCTCAGTTACCTCATCTGTAAAATGGGGATAAAAAAAGACTGCGAGCCCAACATGGGACAACCTGATCGCCTTGTATTCTCCCCCAGCGCTTAGAACAGTCCTTTGCACATAGTAAGCGCTTAAGAAATACCAAAAATCTCCAGTGGCTACCAATCAATCTGCGCATCAGGCAGAAACTCCTCACCCTGGGCTTCAAGGCTGTCCATCCCCTCGCCCCCTCCTACCTCACCTCCCTTCTCTCCTTCTCCAGCCCAGCCCGCACCCTCCGCTCCTCCGCCTCTAATCTCCTCACCATACCTCGCTCTCGCCTATCCCACCATCGACCCCCGGCCCACGTCCTCCCCCGGGCCTGGAATGCCCTCCCTCTGCCCATCCGCCAAGCTAGCTCTCTTCCTCCCTTCAAGGACCTACTGAGAGCTCACCTCCTCCAGGAGGCCTTCCCACACTGAGCCCCTTCCTTCCTCTCCCCCTCGTGCCCCTCTCCATCCCCCCATCTTACCTCCTTCCCTTCCCCACAGCACCTGTATATATGTATAGATGTTTGTACATATTTATTACTCATTTATTTATTTATTTATTTGACTTGTACATATCTATTCCATTTATTTTATTTTGTAAGTATGTTTGGTTTTGTTCTCTGTCTCCCCCTTTTAGACTGTGAGCCCACTGTTGGGTAGGGACTGTCTCTATATGTTGCCAATGTGTACTTCCCAAGCGCTTAGTTCAGTGCTCTGCACATAGTAAGCGCTCAATAAATACGATTGATGGTGATGATGATGATGATTATTATTATTAATAAATACGATTGAATGAATGAATGAATGAATGAATGACAGTTGCCCAGGGCGCCCGACACCGCCCTCTAGGGGCAGAGAACGCAGCCCCGCCATTGGCCCACGCCGGTCACGTGCATGCCACGCCCCTCCCACGCGTGCCTCCTGTCAGCCCCCGGGCGCTTCCCGTCAGCCCCCGCGCGGGGAGGGAGGGGGCAGCACAAGGCCTGACAGGACCCTGAAATGGAGCCCTGGAGATGCCCCCCTCCCATAAAAAGTACCAGCAACTCAGTCAACCCTGGCTTATTAATCAATTAATTATGGTCTTTGTTAAGCACTTACTATGTGCCAATCAATCAATCGTATTTATTGACCGCTTACTGTGTGCAGAGCACTGGACTAAGCGCTTGGGAAGTACACGTTGGCAACATATAGAGACAGTCCCTACCCAACAGTGGGCAAGCACTCTTCCAAGCGCTGGGGGTAGATACAAGATAATCAGGTTGTCATCATCAGCATCATCATCAATCGTATTTATTGAGCGCTTACTATGTGCAGAGCACTGTACTAAGCGCTTGGGAAGTACAAATTGGAAACATATAGAGACAGTCCCTACCCAACAGTGGGCTCAGCGCACAGGTTTCATCCCCATTTTACAGATGAGGGAACTGAGGCCCAGAGAAGTGAAGTGACTTGCTCAAGGTCACGCAGCAGACAAGTGGCAGAGGCGGGATTGGAACCCACGACCTCTGACTCCCGAGCCCGTGCTCTTTCCAGTAGGCCACGTGGGTTATCAGGGGCTAGCTGGTGCCCCCCACCCACCATGGAGGGCTGCTTTTGGGGCACAGAGGAGGGTCTCTGCCTTGCTCCCTGTCTTTGACAGTGCTTTGCACATAGTAAGCGCTTAATAAATGCCATCATTATTATTATTATTTGACCCCAGTCTCTGCCCCCTCTTGGTCTCTACACCTGCCTCATCTCTGCCTCTGCCCCCGCTAAGTCTCTGCCCCTGCCCTGTTTCTGGCCGCCACATGGTCTTTACTCTGTCCCTGCCTCTGCCCCCGACCCTCCATCTACCCTTCTTCACCTTCCTGGAGGGCCCGGGCCTCAGCAGGATGCCACCAGTTTTGCACATTCTTCTGGCCTTGATCTTGAGAACATCTTGATCTTGGACATCTCCCCTTTTCCAGTAATACTGAAGAACATCAGAAGCTGCACTGCAAGGAGGGAAAACCAGGTAATGTAATAATAATAATAATAATGTTGGCATTTGTTAAGCGCTTACTATGTGCAAAGCACTGTTCTAAGCGCTTGGGGGGATACAAAGTGATCAGGTTGTCCCACGTGGGGCTCACAGTCTTAATCCCCATTTTACAGATGAGGTAACTGAGGCTCAGAGAAGTTAAGTGACTTGCCCAAGGTCACACAGCAGACATGTGGCAGAGCTGGGATTCGAACCCATGACCTCTGACTCCAAAGCCCGTGCTCTTTCCACTGAGCCGTGCTGCTTCTCTAATGTACCTATCTATCAATCAGTCCATTAATCAGTGGGGTCTGTTGAGCGTCTATTATGCATGGAGCCCTGTACTAGAAATTTGGGAAAGTAAACAAGAACGAAAGCACACAGTTCCCGCCCTCGGTGCACTTTCAATATAATGGAGGAGACAAGTAGACACAAATAATGAGAAACAGTGTGGTCTAGTGGAGAGTGCATGGGCCTGAGAGTCTAAAGGACTTGGGTTCTAATCCCAGCTCTGCCACTTGTCTGCTATGGGACCTTGGGCAAGTCATTTAACTTCTCTGAGCCTCAGTTGTCTCATCCGTAAAATGAGGATTCATACTGTGAGCCCCATGTGGGACATGGACTGTGTCCAACCTAACTTGGATCTACCCAGCACTTAGTTCAGTGCCTGGCACATAATAAGCGCGTAACAAATACCATAAAAAATAATTTACAAATACAAAACGGGTAATGTAATGCCGAGGTTGGGTACCATTTGATGGACCCAACTTGGGTGTTGATAATTAATTAACAAAGACATCTTGGAGGCCGTGGAACTTGAGGAGAGATTTGAAGATGGGGAAAAACTATGGTCTGGTGGATTTAGAGAAGCATTGTGGCCCAGAGGAGAGAGCAGGGGCCTCGGAGTCAGAGGTCCTGGCTTCCAGTCTTGGCTCTACCACTTGTCCAAGTTGGAAGAAAAATAAGTATTGAATCCCCATTTGACCGATGAGGAAATGAGTCAGTGGGCCTAGATTTTAATCCTGGCTCTACCTCTCGCCTGCAGTGTGACTTTGAGCAAGTCACTTAACCTCTCTGTGCCTTAGTTTCCTCATCTGTCATATGGAGATTCAATACTTGTTTTCTCTCCTACTTAGACTTTCCAGTGGCTGCTCTACACACGTGTGCAGTCCAGTGAATCGAAGAACTGAACCCAGAACCAAAAATGAACCAGGGTCCCCTAAGAGGTTTGGAGGTGTGGATGAGGGGCTGGAAATATTGCCAAGTCCCCTGACTTGGGGCCGCCCGATCTCAGCATCTCCCCTTGTGCTAGCACTGGGGTGCTATGCTTGTCACAGACAAGTGCATCTGAGATATTACGGATGGGCCACTTCCGATGATCCTCTCGAGCCTCGCCTGTGTCTGATGGCCAAACCCCTAAGAACAGCCGTAAAGAAAGATATGGGCTGAGTTGTCTGACCATCTCCGAGTTCTAGATTGCCAACTGCTCTTCCGATGGTCGGGTGCTTCCCGTGACCGAGGTGGTTAAAGTCTGTAAGCGAGGGTACAGCCCCTTGTTCCTCGGGGGAAGGCAAAACTTTCCAATTTGGGTTGTTTTTGGAGGGGGTGTGTCTGACCCCATTGCGGAAAAGCAAATTGTTTATTTGCTCTTTTTCCAAGCTACTTGCTACTGCCAAGCGTAGCTGAATTTTTCCTCATGCTGTTACTTTATGTCTGTCTCTGATGTTTGACTGAAAACTCCTCGAGAGCAGGGCCCATATCATCGCTATTTACTGAACTCTCCCAAGTGCCTCATTCAGTGCTTTGCATACAGAAGGCCCCCAGTACAGCACACTGCACACAATGGGTCCTCAATACGTAACTACAGAATTGAATGAATCTTTCTAGAAACTCCAGGCTAGAGCGAAGGTCGCTTGGCAGAGAGTTTTCAGCAAGTATTAGGCTGTCAGAATACTTTCTGGCCCGTGAAATTAGCATTGCTTGCACTCCCATTTTCCACTGGCCCCTCCTGGAGAACAGCTTCATTAATTCATTTAATCGTATTTATTGAGAACTTACTATATGCAGAGCACTGTACTAAGCTCTGAGAGAGTGCAGTATGCCAATAAGCAGACAATATTCCCTGCCCACAATGAGCTTACAGTCTAGATGGGGAGACAGACATTATTATAAATAAAATTACAGGTATGGACATAAGTGGTGTGGGGTTGGGAGGGTGGATGAATAAAGGGAGCAAGTCAGGGCGACGCAGGAGTGGGAGAAGAGGAAAAGAGAGCTTAGTCAGGGAAGTCCTCCTGGAGGAAATGTATGATCAATAAGGCTTTGACGGTGGGGGAGAGTAATTGTCAGATTTGAGGAAGGAGGGCATTCCACGCCAGAGGCAAGATGTGGGCGAGGTATCGGCGGCAAGGTAGATGAGATTGAGGTACAATGAGAAGGTTGGCATTAGAGGAGCAAAGTGTCTAAGCTAGGTTTTAGTAGGAGGGTAGCAAGGTGAGGTAGGAGGGAGCAACTGCTTGAAGCTTGCGTTCTGCTGCTCCTCAAGACACTTGACATTTGCCTCTTCCAAACACCCTCCAAATGCAGTTGTCCACAAGTCCCAAATTTCCTTTTTTGAGACTTGCTGGTAGGTGTGAAGTTGGACAGAGTATGGCTCATACTCCTCAGACCCAGCTTAATGATTCGTTCCACTGGGGAGATGTCCGGGACTGTCTGAGATGGGGCAGGGGAATCGGGACCGGCCTGTCCTCCCACGTCACCCTGGCCCGGGGGCCATGGCTAGGGGAGGAGAGAAGGTGAGGGCCTGGTGGGGCTGGACCTCCACTGGGGGTGGGGTCTGACCCAAGGACCAACTGCCATAAGGTGGACAGGCCCAGTGGGAATCCTGGAAATAACTGGTCGATGTGCGGGGTGGAGGCCCCAGCAGCCGCCATGATTCTCCGATACGTGGTGGCGCTTGGGCCCAGGGTTGGCGCTATGGGCTGGTAACTTTGGCCATCAATGGGTCCCACTCATAGAGCCCCCATCGTGGGCACGTAGCAATGTGCTGCGCCTCTGCCCATCTGCTCGCTCGTGGCACTCGGTGCCCCAGCGGGAACACAGTGGGCGGAGACGTGAGAACATGAGAGGCATGCGTACACTACCGGCGCCAGAATCAGTTCCTCTGCATAGGTTTTCAGTCTCGAAGCTTCTGTGACTGGACTCAGTCCCCTTCCTGGTTCTCCGACAAGAACCAGGAAACCAAACCGGACCGGGAATGGAGTGGGCAATCCTCTTCGTCCCCCAGCCCGATTTCTTTCCGAATATCACCCGGCAGGCCGACGGAGACCAACGGGAAGTGGGGGTGTCTACCCGGGAGGTTGAGTGGGTCGAGTGGGTGTCAGCCGAGGAGGAGGAAGCTGATTTAATCACAGTGCAGTGCTGCTCAGAGGCGAGTCAGCTGACTGGCAGCAACTGTTCTAAGAGCTGAGGGGCGGGGGGAAATACAAGGTGATTAGGTTGTCCCACGTGGGGCTCACAGTCTTAGTCCCCATTTTGCAGATGAGGTAACTGAGGCTCAGAGAAGTTGAGTGACTTGCCCAAAGTCACACAGCAGACAAGTGGCAGAGTGGGGATTAGAACCCATAACCTCTGACTCCCAAGCCCGGGCTCTTTCCACTGAGCCACGTTTATATCTGTTCTGGTGCTCTAGCTACTGTTATCTCAGGTGATGTTCTTGAATCAGAAGACCTTCCATTATTTGTCACTGGGGTTCAATCAATCAGTGGTATTTATTGAGCACTTATTATGGGCACAGCACTGTACTAAGTGCTTTGGAGAGTACAGGACAGCAGAATTAGCAGACACATTCTCTGCCAAGTGAGCTTACAGTCTAGAGGTCTAGAGTCTAGAGCTTACAGTCTACAGTCTAGAGCTTACAATCACCTTGTAAATTCCCCAGCGCTTAGTACAGTGCTTTGCACATAGTAAGCGCTTAATAAATGCCATCATCATCATCATCAACTCCGCCTGACTGAGAGGAGCCTGGGCCTAAATGATCCAGGCTGGGTGCCCCGAGGGGGCTCAGTGCTTGCTGCTGCTCACTGGAGAGGGGTGGGCCCCGGGGCCAGAGCTGCTGGCGAGATAGTCATTCGTTTATAAATGGGACATGAACAGAGCATAGGCCTGGAGTCAGACAGTCCTGAACCTAATCCTGGCTCCATCACTTGTCTGTTGTGTGACCTTGGGTAAGTCACTTCACTTCTCTGGGCCTCAGTTACCTCATCTGTTAAATGGGAATTAAGACTGGGAGCCCTTTGTGGGACAGGGACTGTGTCCAACCCGATTAACTCGTATCTGCCCCAGGGCTTGGTACGGTGCCTGGTACATAGTAAGCACTTAACAAATACCTTAAGAAAGAAGATGTATTCAGTGGAGGGGTTAGGAATAGGTTCTTTGCAACTAGACTTCAACCGGCCACAGTGTTCACCTTGTATGCCATCCCCACCTGGTTCACCCTTCCTCGCCCAGTGCCGATATTTCCCATCATTCATTCATTCAATCGTATTTATTGAGCGCTTACTCTGTGCAGAGCACTGTACTAAGCGCTTGGGAAGTACAAATTGGCAACATATAGAGACGGTCCCTACCCAACAACGGGCCATCCATCTGGGTCTTCCCATGCCCCCGTGTTCTTCTTCCTGGGGTAGTTTCTTTCTTGGCCAACTTAATTCCTTGGGTGAGATTGTGGTTTTCTAGGGAAAATAGACCTGTCCATCCGTTCCCCAAAGCCTCCCAGTAACTCCCCACTCCCGTCCGCGTTAAACAGAAACTCTGGATACAGAGTCCTGACCCTGTCCATCTGTGTCCATAAGGAGTACTTTTGTGCTTCCGAAGTGCTTAGTATTTCATTCATTCATTGTCGTATTTATTGAGCGCTTACTGTGTGCAGAGCACTGTACTAAGCGCTTGGGAAGTACAAATTTGCAACATATAGAGACGGTCCCTACCCAACAGCAGGTTCTGCACACAGTAAGCGCTCAATAAATACGATTGAATGAATGAGCCTTTGCCACCCCACCCTTGAGCATCTTGGAAAATGGACAAGGGCGAAGAACTATTGTCCGGGAAAGTGGGTCAGCCTCAGTCTGCAGTGCTGGGCGGAAAATAAGTCACTGCTCTGGAGCTAGACTTTCCCTATTTGCTGAGTTTAAATGAAAGCCAACTAAGTCTTTTTTTTTTAATTGGTAACATCTATCATCCTGTAGCGGCGAGAGAATGAAAGGGGATTTAATAAAACTTGCAAAAATACTCTTGCTGATAAAGATGCTGGAAGGAAGAGACAAGGTCAAGTCCATTATAGGGCTTTGTGGAAAGATTGTTAAAAAAAATTTCATGTGTCTGACCTGATTATCTTGTACCTACCCCAGCAGTTAGTGCAGAGTTGAGTACAGAGTAAGCCCTTAAAAAAAGAGCATGATGATGATGATTACTAATTAATAGTGGTCAATAATCATTGTGGGCAGGGAATGTGTCTGTTTATTGTTATATTGCACTCTCCCAAGTGCTTAATACATTGCTTTGCACACAGTAAGCACTCAATAAATATGATTAAATGAATAATGATACATCAAGTCGCTTACCCTTCTGATTCACCCCAAGCACTCTACCTCACTAAATGGGGCTAGCAAGTTGAGGTTTTTTGGCCTTTTCCTGTGGACAGACCAGGGGCTCAGAATTCTTTAATTGGGACCCTCCTGGGACTTCCTTTCTAGCTCGCTACGGCGGTCTTTCAGAGCCAAGTTCACCCAATCCCAACTGATCATGGAACAGGCCACTACTGAGAAAGACAGCTTTGCTGTGTTTGTGTTTGGGATAAACGGCTAAAATAAATAGTTCTTTTCTTCCCTCTGGAGCCGGCGAACCCGCTCTCTTCTGGATGACTGGAGCCTTCTGTACTGTTCAGTAAACACTGTTGTCCAATTAGGCGCTGCAGATACCATCAGACCCCCTCAAACGGAGCTGAAAAGGCCCTTTCTAATTTGCACCCCGGCGCGAGGGAAGGGGAAAATAGCTTCACTGGGTCAGAACGGAGGGTTTTCCCCAAATCAAACCAGGATCTGCAAACGGGAAGTGGATCGTGGGTTCCGACTGATCCCGCGTACCTTCGGGAGGTCGGCTCCCAGCATAAGAGCCAGTGCCATATACCCGCTTGAGACCAATTTTAAATGGTCTCTTAGGGTGACTGCAGAGGGTGGGAGGAGGAGCAGGAGGGAGAGCTCACCAAGCAGAAGCTCAGTAGCCAGAGTGGTATGCATTGAGTGCCCACTGTGGTAATCATTTGGGGAGTACAAAGTAGAGACAGACATATTCCCTGCCCGCAAGAAGCTTGCACTCTGACACGGAGGCCGCAAAATATTTCTTCTTCAAACGCCGTCGAGTGTACATTTACAAATAGAGTAATCAAAGAAGGTGTTTGAGGTACCATTGAACAGTGTAAAAAAGGGCCGAGGGTGGCAGTGCGTGAGGGCCTTGGTGCTTTAGGCCCAGAGAGCCCGGTGGCGAGGCCCCAGAATCGAGATCACCGCCCTTTGGGGTGGTGACTTTTGAACCTACTTAGATTGCAAACTCTGTATGGGACAGGGACTCCATCTGGCCTGATTATCTTGTATGCTTTCCCAGGCCTTAGAACTATGTTTGACACATAGCACTTAACAAGTATAATAATGATAATAATAGTAATTATTATTAATAATAACAACCTGCATGAAACTAGGGGCTGCCCCAGGCATGGAGTTGATTTCCCATCCAAGAGGAGCCAGAGCTGTTGGATTCACCTGGGGCGGAGCAGCTCCAATCTTGTGGGTGGACAGGTGCCTCGGCCAGTGCACCCTTTTCCACCTGGCTTGGAGGTCAGGGGAGGAGCAGGCAGTTCTAAGGGAGGACCCCGTGGAAGGAAGAGAATTATAATAATTGTGGTATTTGTTAAGTGCTTGTTATGTGCCAGACACTGTAGTAAGCACTGGGATGGATACAGGCAAATCAGGTTGGACACAGTCCCTTTCCTACATGGAGCCCACGGTCTCAGTCCCCCAGATGAGGTAATTGAGGTCCAGAGAAGTGAAGCGACTTGCCCAAGGTCACGCTGCAGACAAGTGGTGGAACCAGGATTAGAGAACCCATGACCTTCCGACTCCCAAAACCGGGCTCTAGGCTCTATACCATGCTGCTTCAGGAAGGCTCAGGCTGGGACAAAGGAGGAAATCGTGTCTGCTACAGGGAATGGGCTCTTCTTGAGAAGTGACAGGATTTAGCCTTCAGTTTCATAGTACTCAGCAAAAGCTTTAAGCCTGTCAGGAACCTTCTTCCCTCAGCGATGGGAATTTGGATATACTCATTTTGTGTTGGGTCAATGAGGGAGAGTCAGGGATGGAGGGGGGGAGAGTCAGAGGTGTTGGATGGTCTGTGCGCCAAAGCCCATGCTCTTTCCACTGAACCATGCTGCTTCTCACTTACTATGTGCAAAGCATTGTTCTGAGCACTGGGGGGGGAATACAAGGTGATCAGGTTGTCCCATGTGGGGCTCACAGGAAGCAAATAGGGCGTGATCATTCATTTCTTCACTCATTGTCGCATTTATTGAGCGCCTACTGTGTTCAAAGTACTGTACTAAGCATTTAGGAGGTACAAGATAACAACAGGCACATTCCTGCCCACAACAACCTCACAGTCTAGAGGGGGAGACAGACATTAATATAAATAAATAAATAAATAAATAAATAGATAGATAATAAATAAACAGATAAATAATAAATAAATAAATAAATAAATAAATAAATAATGAATGAATGAATGAATGAATAGTAAATAAATAAATAAATAAATAAATGGAATAAATAGATAAGTTCCAGATATATATAGAGAGAGAAATAGATATATAGAGTAGATAAGTTCCAGATATATATATAGAGAGAAATAGATAGATAGATAGATAGATAGATATATTCATGGAATTTGTTAAGCGCTTACTATGTGCAAAGCACTGTTCTAAGTGCTGGGGAGGATACAAGGTAATCAGGTTGTCCCACGTGGGGCTCACAGTCAATCCCCATTTTACAGATGAGGTCACTGAGGCACAGTTAAGTGATTTGCCCAAGGTCATACAGCTGACAATTGGTGGAGCCGGGATGTGAACCCATAACCTCCGACTCCCAAACTCGGGCTCTTTCCATTGAGCCACGCTGCCTCTCTAGACATGCATATGTATTGTGGGGATGGGAAGGTGGATGAATAAAGGAGCAAATAAGAGCAGCACAAAAGGGAGTGGGAGAAGAGGAGAGGAGGGCTTAGTTAGGGAAGGCTTCTTGGAGGAGGTGTGCCTTCAATAAGGTTTTGCGGTCAGGGAGAGCAATTATCTGTCTGCTAGGAGGAGGGAGGGCATTCTAGACCAGTGACAGGATGTGGGCGAGAGGTCAGCGGCGAGATAGACGGCATCAAGGTACAGTGAGAAGGTTGCCATTAGGGGATCAAAGTGTGCGGACGGGGTTGAATTAAGAGGGGCAAGGGGACTGAGGGTTTTAAAGCCGATGGTGAGGACTTTCTGTCTGACGCGGAGGTGGATGGGCAACCACTGGAGGTTCTTGAGAAGTGGGGAAACATGGTCTGAACGTTTTTGAAGGAAAATGATTCGGGCAGCAGAATGGAGGCACAGAGTCATCTTCTAGACTGTGAGCCCTATGTTGGGTTGGGACCGTCTCTATATGTTGCCAACTTTTACTTCCCAAGCGCTTACTACAGTGCTCTGCTCACAGTAAGCGCTCAATAAATACGATTGAATGAATGAATGAATGGAGTAAAAACTGGAACGGGGAGAGACCGCCTTACCTCCTTCCCCTCCCCACAGCACCCGTATATATGTTTGTACATATTTATTTTACTTGTACATATTTACTATTCTATTTATTTTATTTCGTTAATATGTTTTGTTGTCTGTCTCCCCCTTCTAGGCTGTGAGCCCGCTGTTGGGTAGGGACCGTCTCTATATGTTGCCGACTTGGACTTCCCAAGCGCTTAGTACAGTGCTCTGCACACAGTAAGTGCTCAATAAATACGATTGAATGAATGAGACGGGGAGGTCAGCAAGGAGACTGATACGGTAATCAAGTCGGGAGAGGATAAGTGCTTGATGACACCCGCGGGACATGCGTATGTTGGGTAGGGACCGTCTCTATGTGTTGCCGACTTGGACTTCCCAAGCGCTTAGTCCAGTGCTCTGCACACAGTAAGCGCTCAATAAATACGATTGATTGATTGATTGATTCCACGAACACCATCAGAAGTTGGAAAGATAACAGGCCGCCCTCCCGCACTCTGATCAGCACAGTTAGAGCCCAGCAGCCCAGGAATACAACCAGGTTGGGCCAGGGTCAGCACCCCCTTAAATTTTCTTTTCGATAACCAACTTGTACTTCCTGAGCGCTTAGTACAGTGCTCTGCACACAGTAAGCGCTCAGTAAATGCGATTGAATGAATAAGCAGCACAGCAAGTTGGATAAAGCATGGCCCTGGGAGTCAGAAGGTCCACCACTTTTCTGCTGTGTGACCTTGGGCAAGTCACTTCAATCCTCTGTGCCTCAGTGACCTCATCTGTAAAATGGGGATGGAGATTGTGAGCCCCACATGGGACGGGGACTGTGTCCAACCCGATTTGCTTGCATCCGTCTCCACGCTTAGTACAGTGCTTGGCACAGAGTAAGCTCTTAGCAAATACCATAATTATTATTATTATAATTTTCTGATTTGCCCAGGTAAATTGAGACTAATTGGGTGTGCACCCTGGGCACTGCAGCAGGGTCAGGGTCCAAATTCATTCATTCAGTTGTATTTATTAAGAACTTACTGTGTGCAGAGCACTGTATTAAGCACAATACAACAATAAACAGCGACAGTCCCTGCCCACAACGTGCTTACAGTCTGCTTCCCCGCTTCAAAGCCCTAAGGCTCACCTCCTCCAAGAGGCCTTCCCAGACTAAGCTCCCCTTTCCTCAGCTTCCCCTCCCCATCGCCCCGACTCACTCCCTTTGCTCTACCCCCCCACCTCACAGCACTTGTGTATATATGTACATATCTTTAATTCTATATATTTATATTAATGCCTGTTTACTTGTTTTGATGTGTATATATCTATAATTCTTTTTATTTCTATTGATGCTATTGATGCCTGTTTGCTTGTTTTGATGTCTGTCTCCCCCCCTTCTAGACTGTAAGCCCGTTGTGGGCAGGGATTGTCTCTCTTTATTGCTGAATTGTACTTTCCAAGCGCTTAATACAGTGTTCTGCACACAGTAAGCTCTCAGTAAACACGACTGAATGAATGAAATGAAATGAAAGAAATGAAATGAAAAAAATCAAAAATCAAAAGTCCCTTCCTTCCTCTCCCCCTCCTCCCCCCTCCATCCCCCCATCTTACCTCCTTCCCTTCCCCACAGCACCTGTATATATGCATATATGTTTGTACATATTTATTACTCTATTTATTTATTTATTTTACTTGTACATATCTATTCTATTTATTTTATTTTGTTAGTATGTTTGGTTTTGTTCTCTGTCTCCCCCTTTTAGACTGTGAGCCCACTGTTGGGTAGGGACTGTCTATGTTGCCAACTTGGACTTCCCAAGTGCTTAGTACAGTGCTCTGCACACAGTAAGCGCTCAATAAATACAATTGATTGATTGATTGATTGAATGAAAGTGGGGAAAGTGGAAGTGGGGAGACAGACAGCAATACAGATAAACAGTCATCAATACAATAAATAAAATTGCAGATATATGCATGAGTGCTGTGGGGCTGAGAGATGCACCGTGATCCGGTCGGGGTCCTCTGCGGCGGGGTCGAGGTGCAATGCAGAGAAGTTGGGGGGTTGTTGTGCACTGCATCATCATCATCAATCATCAATCGTATTTATTGAGCGCTTACTATGTGCAGAGCACTGTACTAAGCGCTTGGGAAGTACAAATTGGCAACATATAGAGACAGTCCCTACCCAACAGTGGGCTCACAGTCTAAAAGGGGCCAAAGCAGCGGGGTCTGGGTGCAGTGCAGAAAGTCCGGGAGCTCTGTGGCAGGGTCGGGCGTGTTGCGGCAAGGTTGGGGTGCCCTGCGTCAGCATCGGGGTTTGCTGCGGCAGAGTCCGAGCAACCCCGTGATGTCTGGTCGGCGGTTGCTGGGGCCATTGTCTGCCTGGCAGCGGAGAGAAAGAATTTTCTTTGTCTCCAACCTGCCAGACCTCATTTCGTGAGGACAAAGAATCCCCTCTAGATGACCCATATATATTAATGAACACAAGGGCGTCGAGAGGCAAACACTGTAATTACGTACACAAAAAGCCTTCCCACATAAAGAGGAAAACTAATATTGTTTTGCATGTACCATCAAAAACCAATTATTCAGACATGTGAAAAATTTTGGTTATTGTGGAACAGCAAACATCGGTGGCTCTGTACTTTTCAGAGAAGGGAAATGCACAGAATAATATGTCACCATTTCTATGAAATTATTGGTTTCCAAAAATATGCTCCCTTTTCATCCGGAGAGGCTTGAGAGAGATGTTGTGTCTTCTTTTAGTGGATGCTTCTTTACTCATGAGTTTTCTTCGGTTTTGCAAGTCCAGATGTCCAACTGTGACCTTAGTATATGACCAATCGATCAATCAATCAATCAGTCGAGCACTGTACTAAGTCAGTGCAATAGAACAGAGTTGGTAGACACATTCTCTGCCCGCAACAGGCTTACGGTCTAGAGTTAAGGGCGTCTCACTGGTAATTTCTGATCAGGCTGTCGAGGGGGGTACTTAGCATGGTGTTCTGCATAAAGTATGTGCTCAATAAATACCAGTGATTGATTGATGGTCTTTGAAGGTTTCGTACAAGGAGGCATTGTGGCCAAGTGGCAGGAGCGTAGGGCTGGGAGGTAGGACACCTGGTCTCAAGCCCCAGCTCTGCCCCCGAATTACTGTACAATCTCAGACAAGACACTTAACTGCTCTAAGTCTCAGTTTCTGCCTCTGTGAAAGGGGGATAAGATAACTGCTGCTCTTCCCTGTCTATTAGGCTGTGAGACCCAGGTGTGTCAGGAAGTCTGTCCGATTTGATTGTATTATATCTGCCCCAGAGTAAGCGCTTAAAAAGTGCTCAGTAATGCAAAATTAAAGCAGCAGCCACAACAGTCATAATTGTGGAATTGGTGAATCACTTACTCTGTGCCTAGCACTCTACTACGCACTGGGTTAGAATCAAATGTCAGGCACAATTCCCTGATCCACATGGAGTATGTGTTTAAAAAGTGCTCAGTAATGCAAAATTAAAGCAGCAGCCACTAACAGTAATAATTGTGGAATTGGTGAATCGCTTACTCTGTGCCGAGCACTCTTCTAAGCACCGGGTTAGAACCTGCACACCGTAAGCACTCAATAAATACAGTTGAATGAATCAAAATAGTCAGAGCAGGCACAATTCCTGATCCACATGGGGCTCACAATCTAAGCAGGAGGGAGACCAGAAATGGAATCCCCATTTCACAGATGAGGAAGCCGAGGCACAAGGAAGTTAAAGCGATTTGCCCAAGGTCACACAGCAAACAAGTGGTAGAGCTGGGATTAGAGCCTGTCCTCTGATGCACAGGCCCGGGCTCTTTCCACTAGGTAACACTGCCTTGTGATGTTGGGGTGGAGGGCGGGGGGTGCCCACCCCGGGCCTGTGCCAGTTCTGGAGCTCCAGAGCCGCTGCATCCCACCTCCTGGGTCCCCCAAACACGGACACCATATCTGTAAACTCACTGTAGACAGGGGCTGCTTCTGTTTATTGTTCTATTGTACTCTTCCAAGCGCTTAATAAATAAACGCTCAATAAATAAGATTGAAAAAATGAATCTGAGCCGTGGCACTTGGCAGCAGGAGGCTGGGGGCTGCGAGTCTAAATGCCAGGCGTTGGGGGCCTTGTCCGTGCTGGGGGGAGGGCCAGGGGACCGGCTGGGCACTGGGCCGCCACCATGGCCTGAGGCCGGACAAGTTGGCACCAGACTATAAATCACCGCTGGCCTTCTCCGGCTGTGACGGAGTGGGCGGTGGAAAGTGGTGGAGCATGGGGGGGCCGAGGCCGCCTCCCCTGCCTGCGGAGAGCATATGGGCACCAGTGCGGGCATGTGAGGTGAGCGGGAAGCCCAGGGCTGGGATCGGGGCGGAAGGAGGCACCGCTGCTGCCAGCGGCATCTTTGGCAGGAAATGTAGAGCCCCTGGCCCCGTGCCCCGGCTTTCCTGCTGCCCAGAGCTACCATGCCCGTGTCCCGGGGGGTGGTGGTTCCCACACTGAAGATGCGGGAAATGCATCCTGTCGGCTGACAGGCTCCCACAGAAACAGGAGCTTAGTAAAGTGCAAGCGCTTAGTACAGTGCTCAGCACACAGTAAGTGCTCAATAAATACGATTGAATGAATGAGAGGCAGTGTGGACCAATGGAGAGAGCCTCAGGCTGGAAGTTAGGAGACCCGGATTCTGTCCGGCTCTATTTCTGGCCTGCTCTGTGCAAGTCACTTGGACCTCTCTCTGGCTCAGCTTGTCCATCTGTAAAATGGCAGAGGGGTGGGAGGGAGGAGATGCCTGCTTTCCCTACCTCTTAGACTGTGAGCCTCGTGTGTCCAAATGGATTATCTTCTTTCCACCCCAGTGCTTAGCATAGGGCTTGGCACATGGCAAGCACTGAATCGATGCTGTCAGTTGTTATGAAAGCTGGGGTCTCTCGGGCCACGTACGCACACCATGTCGCACAGCACATGGTCTCTGAATGGGCCACCTGAGGTCTCAGTGTCCCCAAGCCCCCGCCCTCATCCTGGTTTGGTCTTTTGGTAGCAGGCCATGGTGGGTGGGCGGGTGGGTATGCTTGCTTGGCTTTGGGAACCCTCATTAGAGAAAGCCAGGTCTCCAGGAAAAAGGGATGAACTCTTTGAAAAGGCAGAGGGGAGATAGGGTGGCCAGCTGGGTTCTAGTATCTGGGCTGCTGTGTGACCTTGAAAAAGTCACTTCTTTTCTCTGAGCCTCTGTTTCCTCCTCTGTAAATGGGGGATTCTGACTGTGAACCCCATGTGAGAAATTGCCTGTGTCCAATCTGATTAGCTTGTATCTACCCTAGCACTTAGTACAGTGCCTGGCACATAGTAAGTGCTTAAGAAATAACCTTAAAAAAAAAAGGAAAGAAATCCTGAAAGTGCTCAGGCCCTGAAGCCGGGGAGGAGGCCTGGGCCTGGGAACCAATGACTCCATGCGGGTGGCAGCCGAGATTAACGGGAACCGTTCCCAATGAATGTGGGTTGTGATTGTGATTCAAAATATTGTAAGCTCCTCGAGGGCAAGGATAGTATCTACTGACTCCATTGTACTCTCACGGGCACTTAGTACAGTGCTCTGCAGATTGTAGCTGTCCAGAGCAGTGCTGTGCATGCAGGAGACAACGCAGAGAACTAAACCACCAGGAAAGAAAAGTAAGATGCATATGAGGCCGCTTTGACAGACAAGTGTTAGCTTACAGAAAAGGAAAAGAATTGACTGATGATAATTGCCCAGGGAGCCAGTGGTGATGTAAAATAAATTGCCGGTGGGCAAGGAATGTGTCATGATGTCTGTTGGACTTTCTCAAGCGCTTAGTACAGTGCAATGACACCCAGTGGCACTCAGTCAGCACCATTATTCTATACTGCTGCCAACTAAACACTTAAGTATGTGCAAACACCTGTAGCCCTTCTGCAGCATATCTTACACACTCCATTACTTAAACACTAACTCACGTCCATATCCCCTTTTCCTCCTCTCTCTTCTCTGTTAATTTATTGTAGTGTGTTAGTACAGCATGGGAAGCAGCGTGCCTATGGATAGAACACAGGCCTAGGAATCAGAAGGATGTGGGTTCAGTGGTACAGTGAAGCTAGTAGACACCATCTCTGCCCTCGAGGGGCTTACAATTTAGCAGGGAAGACTGACATTATCAATCAATTGATGCTAAATATTGACTGCTTACTGTTTGTAGAGTGTATTTTTTTATGGGATTTGGTTAGTGCTTACTATGTAGCAGGCACTATACTAAGAGCTGGGGTAAATAAAAGCTAATCAGGTTGATGACAGTTCCTGTCCCACATGGGGCACACAGTCTTAATCCCCATGTTTACAGATTCATTCATTCATTCATTCAATCGTATTTATTGAGCGCTTACTGTGTGCAGAGCACTGTACTAAGCGCTTAGGAAGTACAAGTTGGCAACATACAGAGACGGTCCCTACCCAACAGCGGGCTCACAGTCTAGAAGGGGGAGACAGACAACAAAACAAAACATATTAACAAAATAAATAGAATAAATATGTACAAATAAAATAGAGTAATAACTGAGGCATGGGGAAGTGAAGTGATTTGCCCAAGGTCACACAGCAGACAGGCACCGAAGCCGGGTATAGAATCAAGGTCCTCTGACTCCCAGGTGTGGGCTCTTTCTGCCAGGCCACGATGCTGCTCAAATATCTTTTGAGTATTAAATGATTTAATTCAACCAATCCCTCAGGTCCTAAATAGTGGTCCTTTGACCCAGGGAGGAGCTGAGAGATTAGAAGCAGCATGGCTCAGTGGAAAGAGCACGGGCTTTGGCATCAGAGGTCATGGGTTCAAATTCCAGCTCAGCTGTGTGACTTTGGGAAAGTCACTTAGCTTCTCTGTGCCTCAGTCAATTCTAGTGCCCCTTCTAGACTGTGAGCCCGCTGTTGGGTAGGGACCGTCTCTATATGTTGCCAATTTGTACTTCCCAAGCGCTTAGTACAGTGCTCTGCACACAGTAAGCGCTCAATAAATACGATTGAATGAATGCATCTGTAAAATGGGGATTAAGACTGTGAGCCCCCCGTGGGGCAACCTGATCACCTTCTAACCTCCCCAGCACTTAAAACAGTGCTTTGCACATTCATTCATTCATTCAGTCGTATTTATTCATTCAATCGTATTTATTGAGCGCTTACTGTGTGCAGAGCACTGTACTAAGCGCTTGGGAAGTAAGATTTGGCAACATATAGAGACGGTCCCTACCCATCAGTGGGCTCACAGTCAACAAGGGGGAGACAGAGAACAAAACAAAACATATTAACAGAATAAAATAAATAGAATAAATATGTACAAGTAAAATAAATAAATAGAGTAATAAATACATTCATACATATATACAGGTGCTGTGGGGAAGCGAAGGAGGTAAGGTGGGGGGGATGGAGAGGGAGAGGAGGGGGAGAGGAAGGAGGGGGCACATGGTAAGCGCTTACTAAATGTGATTATTATTATTATTATTATTAGAAGCCGGCCCAAAGCAGAGGAGGGGGTGCCTGTCTGTCTCCCTCGAAGAGTGTTCCAGAGTGACATCTGCCAGAAGGCTGATAGCACAGGGGCAGCGATGTCTGCCAGGAAGCTGATAAGTTAGCACCCGGGCCTGAAGACGGGCTCATTGTCTGGGCCTTTTGTGGAACCAATCTCATTGTCGAGGTGCCAATGCTAATAGATGGAATGTCAAATAACTTCCATTCAAAGCTGTTAACCAACAGGAGGAAGGTCATTGGAATAGCCCTTGATTCACTGGGGGTGAGAGGGGAAAGAAGGGATGACCTCTAGATGAGAAATATGGGTGGGACTGGCCCATTTAACCTCTCTGTAGCCTGTACCCTGGTCTACCCAGCTTCCGTCCCTATCCCAGGCTTTGCGGACAAACTTTGGGGAGCACTGTGGCCCAGTGGATAGAGCACGAGCCTGGGAACCAACTTGTACTTCCCAAGTGCTTAGTACAGTGCTCCGCACACAGTCAGCGCTCAATAAATACGATTGAATGAATGAATGAATGGGAGTCAGAAGGACCTGGGTTCTAATCCCGGCTCTGTCGGTGTGACCTCGGACAAGTCTCTTCATTTCTTTGTGACCTCAGCTCCCTCATCTGTAAAATGGGGATTAAAATGGGGACTGGGTCCAACATGATTACCTTGTATCTACCCCAGCACTTAAAACAGGGCCTGGCACATAGTAAGCACTTAACAAATACCATTAAAAAAAAATTGGATAGAGGGGGAAGGGGTTCCCAGATTGTATTGATTTTGGAGCCTTGTTGACATCCTGGCTTAATTAATGGCATTAACTGAGCATCTGTAGTGTGGAGAACACTGTACTAAATAAACCCTTGGGAGAGAACAATAGAATCAGTAGACATGATTTCTGCCGTCAAAGAGCATACAGTCTAGCAGGAGAGACAGACCATAAAATAATTTACAGACAGAAGGAAAAGGACTCTGTATATGAGCTTGTGCTTAAATACTAGTGTGTGAGGTGTGCACAGGCATGCCACGAGAGGTTGTGAGTACACAAATGTGTAGGTGGTGCAGAATAGCTGAGTTTATGCAGGATAATAATAATGATGGCATTTGTTAAGCACTTACTATGTGCAAAGCACTGTTCTAAGCGCTGGAGCACTTTCTAAGCGCTGGGGTGTCACCTGGGGAGAAGAAAGGTTAATAGGGAAGGCCTCCTGGAGGAGATGGGTTTTCAGAAGAGCTCTGAAGATGGGCAGAGCCGTGGACCATTGGAGGTGACGGGGAAGGGGATGAGCAATCGGTCGGTTGATGGAGGGTCAAAAATGGGGTTGGACAGAGAGGAATGAAGAGGGAGAGCTGGGGATCGAGGATAAGAAAATAATAATTGTGATACTTGTTAAGTGATTACTATGTGCCAAGTGCTATTAGAAGTGCTGGGGTAGATACAGGTTAATCAGGTTGGACACGGTCCCTGTCCCTCATGAGGCTCATACTCTTAATTCCCATTTTACAGATGAGGTAACCAAGGCCCAGAGGAGTTAAGCGACTTACCCAAGGTCACACAGGAGACATGTGGCAAAGCTGGGACTAGAACCCCAGGCCCGTGCTGTATCCACTAAGCCACCCAAGCTGAGGGGAGAGGGCTGATGGAGGACCTCCAAGCCGTTGGATTTGGCAAGAAGGAGATTGTCGGTGACTTTTGAGAGGGCAATTTCGGTGGAGCGAAGTGGGAGTTAGCGAAGGGGACGGAAGCCAGATTGGAGGGGCTCAAGGAGAGAATTGAAGGAGATGAAGTTGAGACCGTGGGTGTAAACAACCCACTCAAGGAGTTTTGAAAAGGAATGGTAGGAGGGAGGCGGGAAGACAATCGGAGGGAGCCACGGGGTCAAGGGAGGGTTTTTTTAGGATAGGGAAGACATGGGCATGTTTGAAAGCAGTAGGGAAGAAGCCACTGGAGAGTGAACAGTTGAAAATGGTGGTCAGGGAGAGAAGAATTTATAGTAATGTCTGTCTCCTCCTCTAGACTGTAAGTTCGTTATGGACAGGGAATGTGTCCATTTATTGTTACATTGTACTCTCCCAAGTGCTTAGTACACTACGGTGTGCACAATAAGCACTCAATAAATATGACTGAATGAATGACTGAACGGGAGCAAGTGCTTTGATAAGGTGCGAAGGGATGGGGTCGGAGGCTCAGGTGGAAGATGTGGAATTTGAGAGAAAACAGGCTATCTCCTCTTGAGATACTGCTGAATAAAATGAAATATAAATAACATGAAACAGAATAATAATAATAATGGTATATGTTAAGCGCTCACTGTGTGCCAAGCACTGTTCTAAGCGATGGGGGAGATACAAGGTGATTAGGTTCATTCATCCATTCAATCGTATTTATTGAGCGCTTACTGTGTGCAGAGCACTGTACTAAGCGCTTGGGAAGTACAAGTTGGCAACATATAGAGACGGTCCCTACCCAACAGCGGGCTCACAGTCTAGAAGGGGGAGACAGACAACAAAACAAAACATGTGGACAGGTGTCAAGTCATCAGAATAAAGAAAAGTAGAGCTAGATGCACAGCATTAACAAAATAAATAGAATAGTAAATAGAATATCCCCCCTCCCCCACGCTTAGAACAGTGCTTGGCACATAGTAAGAACTTAACAGATGCCGTAATTATTATTCATTCATTCAATCGTATTTACTGAGCACTTACTGTGTGCAGAGCACTGTACTAAGCGCTTGGGAAGTACAAGTTGGCAACATATAGAGACATAGTAAGAACACATAGTAAGAACTTCACCAATACCATAATTATTTATTAATGATTGCTATTATTTTGGATGGCCGCCCAAGGTTGACACAGTCCCTGTCCCACATAGGACTCACAGTCTCAACCCCCATTTTACAGCTGAGGGAACTGTGGCCCAGAGAAGTGAAATGACATGGCCAAGGTCACACAGCAGACAAGTGGCATAGCCGGGATTAGAACCCACGACCTTTTGACTCCCAGGACCCGGCTCTGTCCACTATGGCACGCTGCCTCTCGTGGAATAAGGAACAGGGAAGCGACATTTAGTGCTGAACTCTCGAATAGATGGGGGATCGTCAGAGAGAGGCAGCCACACAAGAGTCTGTGTAATCTCTCCTCGAGAACCGTGAAAAGAGCCGTCCGGCCGGGCCGGAACCCCTTCTGCCTGGACGAGCCGGGGAGGGTTTTTATTTATTTGATTTGAACTCGACAGCGCGTGTTCCCTAGGCTTCCTGCCGGGGCCCGCGACCTCAGAGTACCTCAGGCCCACCCCCAGCAGGAAAGGAAATGGAGCCAACTCAAGGGTGTCAGGGGGCAGACCAGTGTCAGAGCCCCCTGGGGTCCCCGGACCCCCGGGAACACTTTCGTTCATTCAGTCGTATTTATTGCACACTTACTGTGTGCAGAGTGATGTACTAAGCACTTGGGAGAGTACAATATTGCAATAAGCAGATACATTCCCTGCCCACAACAAGATTACAGCTTAGATGGGGAGAGAGACGTTAATAGAAATAAATACATTACAGATCTGTACATACATTCTGAAGGTCTGGGAAGGGGGTGGTGAATAAAGGGAGCAAGTCAGGGCGACGCAGAAGGGAGTGGGAGAAGAGGAAAGGGGGACTTAGGAAAAGCTTCTTGGAGGTGTGCCCTCAATAAGGCTTCGAAGTGGGGAAGAGTCACTGTCTGTCGGATCAATCAATCAATCGTATTTATTGAGCGCTTACTATGTGCAGAGCACTGTACTAAGCGCTTGGGAAGTACAAATTGGCAACACATAGAGACAGTCCCTACCCAACAGTGGGCTCACAGTCTAAAAGGGGGAGACAGAGAACAGAACCAAACATACCAACAAAATAAAATAAATAGGCTAGAAATGTACAAGTAAAATAAATAAATAAATAAATAAATAGAGTAATAAATATGTCGGATTTGACGAGGGAGGGCGTTCCAGGCCGGGGCAGGACGTGGGCAAGGGATTGGCGGCGAGATAGGCGAGATTGAGGTGGAGTGAGTAGGTGGCATTAGAGGGGCGAAGTTGGCGATCTGGGTTGTGGTAGGAGAGTGGTGAGGTAATAATAATAATAATAATGGCATTTATTAAGCTCTTGCTATGTGCAAAGCACTGTTCTAAGCGCTGGAGAGGTTACAAGGTGATCAGGTTGTCCTACGGGGGGCTCACAGTCTTAATCCCTATTTTCCAGATGAGGGAACTGAGGCCCAGAGAAGTGAAGTGACTTGCCCAAAGTCACACAGCTGATAATTGGCGGAGCAGGGATTTGAACCCATGACCTCTGACTCCAAAGCCCGGGCTCTTTTCCATTGAGCCACGCTGCTCGGCCACAGTTACCTTACCTCCTTCCCTTCCCCACAGCACCTGTATATATGCATATATGTTTGTATGTATTTACTATTCTATTTATTGATTTATCGTGGCTCAGTGGAAAAAGCCCGGGCTTTGGAGTCAGTGGTCATGGGTTCAAACCCCGGCTCCACCAATTGTCAGCTATGTGACTTTGGGCAAGTCACTTCACTTCTCTGGGCCTCAGTTACCTCATCTGTAAAATGGGGATTGACTGTGAGCCCCCTGTGGGACAACCTGATCACCTTGTAACCTCCCTAGCGCTTAGAACAGTGCTTTGCACATAGTAAGCACTTAATAAATGCCATTATTATTTATTATTTATTTATTTATTATTTCACTTGTACATATTCTATTTATTTTATTTTGTTAATTTGTTTTGTTTCGTTCTCTGTCTCCCCCTTCTAGATTGTGAGCCCACTGTTGGGTAGGGACTGTCTCTAGATGTTGCCAACTTGGACTTCCCAAGCGCTTAGTACAGTGCTCTGCACACAGTAAGCGCTCAATAAATACAATTGAATGAATATGTTTGTACATATTTATTACTCTATTTTACTTGTACATATTTATTCTATCTATTTTATTTGGTTTATATGTTTTGTTTCATTGTCTGTCTCCCCCTTCTAGACTGTGAGCCCGCTGTTGGGTAGGGACCATCTCTATATGTTACCAACTTGTACTTCCGAAGCGCTTAGTCCAGTGCTCTGCACACAGTAAGCGCTCAATAAACACGATTGAATGAATGAATATGTCTGTTTATTGTTGTATTGTACTCTCCCAAATGTTTAATGTAGTGCTCTGCAAATAGATAAGCGCTCAATAAATATGATTGACTGACTAAGCCTGGCTCCACCACGGGTCTGCTGCGTGACCTTGGACAAGTCACTTCACTTCCCTGGGCCTCAGTTATCTCATCTGTAAAATAGGGATTAAGATTGAGTCCCATACGGGACATGGATTGGGTCCAACCTGATTAGCTTGTAGCGACCTCAGCGCTTAGTACAGGACTGGGCACGTAGTAAGAGCTGAACAAATACCATAAAAAGAAAAGTCAGCCAAGGACCCCCGAGGCGGGGCACTGGAAAGGCAGCATGACCCAGGAGAGCAGCAAGACTCCAGGAGGCAGGGCACCTGGGTTCAAGTTCCGCTTCTTCCACTGGGCAGCTGGGTGACCCTGGGAAAGTTGCTGTGCCTCTCTGGGCCTCAGGTTCCTGATCTGTAAGATGGGGCTAATAATACTTGCCCCTTTCCACCTCCCAGCAAATTTGTGATGACAGCTGGGGGGCGAGTGGGGACAGAGGTCAAAGCACTTGGGAAAGAGAAAATCACTCTCTGAATTCATGATTTTGACGGCTTCCCAGCTTCAAAACCAGGCCAGGAAGCGGGAGGAAGGGTGAGCAACTGACGTGAAAGCGAGACGTCTTCTCCTGGCCTAAGAGCCATGTGGATCTGGGTATTGTCTTCCGGCCTTTTAAATATTTGTGGAAAAGCAGCAGTTTCCGCTTTCCCCTGCAAAGGGTCACGGGGCCCTGTTATGAGAAAAGGTCTGTGAGAGGATTTTTTGAGCAGAGAAAAATAACAAAAGGTTTTTCTCCCGTTTAAAATATTTATGCGAGGGAGAATACTGGGCTATGTCAATCCCACAGTGGGGCCCGCCGACCTGCGCCTTTGGGCCTGAGGAGAGCGCGTGCCGGCCGGCTCTGAGGCGGCCCCGTGACAGGGGCAGGCCGGCGGCCCCTCGGGTCCCCAGCACAACAGGAAAGGATGTCTATTTTCGATAACACGGTCTGGTCTGTATCTCTTTCATTTCGAGATTCTAATCCCCGCACTCCGAACGGGGCGGTTAGAAATGATCGTTGGGTCCGGCCAGTGTCTGTTTCTGAGATTCGGGACCGCCGCCCCCAAGGCCTCCCCGCTGGGTAACATCATGATGCGTGGAGTGTGGTACAGGGGTTGCTACAGACAATAATAGTAATTGTGGCATTTGTTAACCATCTACCGTGTGCCAGGCACTGTACTAAGTGCTGGCAAGCAAATCAGGGTGGACACAGTCCCTGTCCCGCATGGGGCCCAGAGCCTCAATCCCCGTTTTACAGATGAGGGAACTGAGGCACAAAGAAGGGAAGTGGCTTGCCCACCATCACACAGCAGACGAGGCAGAGCCGGGATTAGAACCCATGACCTTCTGACTCCTGAGCTAAATCTACTGCACCATGCTGCTTCTCAGACAACGACTGACCAATGAGGAGGGGTGGACGGTGGCCCGCACACCACCTGCGAGGACCAGTTAAAACCAGAATCCCCAAAACTATGGCACATACTGAACGTTTACCACATGTCTCACGCTGGAGTAGGTCCAAAGTAACCAGATTGGACCCAATCCCTACCCCACAGTCTCGGAGGGAAGGAGAGCAGGTGTCTTTTCACTGAATTTCACCGAGGTCCAGAGTAGTTAAGTGACTCGCCCAAGGAGACACAACAGGCCAGTGGCAGAACTGGATCTCAAACCTGAGTCTCCCAACCCTCAGTTCGTTGCTCTTTCCACTAGACCACACTGCCTCCCAGATATTCAGAACGTGAATTGAGAATCTATGCTTCCGCCTCAAATTATAAAGGTGGGGCTTCAGCGGGGCAGCGAAAAGACTGGGAAGTGGGACCGGGGGGAACTGTGAGAGCCCTGGGGGTGTGGAATTAATAGGCTTCTCTGTCTTTTGGTTTCTAGTGATATCATTCCTCTACGGAGAGAGGGAAGCAAGGGAGGTAGAAGCAGAGGCCAAAAGTCACCTGACAGCAATTGCAGCAGCCAGAAGATGGGCCAAAGGTAGGTTCCGGCAGAAAAGTGTCTTGCCATCGAGGGGATGGAGCGACTCAGAAGAGTCAAAACTCCAGCAGAGCTCTGGTGGGGGTAGAGGACTGGGTGGAGGGTGCGAGTTTTTGCCAAGGACAGAGGTCTTTTCTCGTTTCCTGCGCCCTGCCCCTCCTCTTCCGGGCCGGTGCCCTCAAGGTCTGAATGGGCGACTTCCTAGACTGCGTAGCCGTAATGTATGGAGTTGCCCTTCGTGCTCAGAGATGCCAGTGTCCGTGAGATTTGCCCACGGGTGTGTGTAACTGAAAAGGCCAACGTGGGACCCACATTCCTGACCCTGATGTTTACACAGTGTGCGCACCCAAAGGCTGTTTGTTTGCTTATGGTATTTGTTAAGCACTTACTAAGTGCCAGGCACTGTTCTAAGCACTGGGGTAGATCCAGGTTAAACAGGTTGGACCGAGTCCCTGTCCCTCATGGGGTTCATAGTCTTAATCCTCAGATGAAGATGGGGGAACTGTGGCACAGGCAAGTGACTTTCCCAAGGTAACCCAGCAGACAAGTGGCAGAGCTGGGATTAGAACCCAAGTCCTTCTGACTCCCCAGGCTGTGCTCTACCCACTAGGCCACACTGCTTCTCTGTGCCTGGCTGGGCTGTCAGCGCTGTCTGCAGCTCCCAGGGCCATTTGCCTTTGAACCCAGGGCCACTTCAGCTCAAAAAGAGCAGCTCCTTCCCCTACAGCAGGGAGCCAGGCTGGTCCGCCTGAAGCTGGTGACTCCTGGCTTGCAGCTGGGGTACACCCTCCTCTGGAGGCTCTGTTAATACTAGTTATTGGGGTATTGTAGACTCCCAGCCGTGGTTCTTCCACACCTGCCGTGAGCCTCCGGTACAGATTGCCACAGGAAGAGGCTGCAGGCAAGAATTCTGGCTACTGTTGGCTACTCTACCAGCAGAGATCAGGGTGTTTGAGGCACGAGAGAGGCGTTCCTCTGGAAGCCAGCGCAGGGCGGTGGGATGGAGGAGAAGGGAGACCGGCTTGTTAGTGGGTCGGCAGTGAGGGGTTTGCAGCCAAGGCCTATGGGAAACCATGAAAGACAACCAATATCATCATCATCATCATCATCAATCGTATTTATTGAGCGCTTACTATGTGCAGAGCACTGTACTAAGCGCTTGGGAAGTACAAATTGGCAACATATAGAGACAGTCCCTACCCAACAGTGGGCTCACAGTCTAAAAGGGGGAGACAGAGAACAAAACCAAACATACTAACAAAATAAAATATCAGAATACTGGAGACCCATTTTCTCCCCCTGAGCCCTGGCCTCTCCCACAGCTGGAATTTTGTTGGTTCGAAGACCATCCTGGCAGGAGAGCTCGTCCTGAATTCCAGGGACCTGGCTTTTTCTTTTATGGCATTTGTTAAGCACTTACTTTGTGCCAGGCACTGTACTGAACACTGGGGAAGATACAAGATAATCAGGTTGGGCACAATCCGTCTCCCACATGGGGTTCACAGTCTTAATCCCCATTTTATAGATGAGGTAACTGAGGCACGGAGAAGCGAAGTGACTTGCTCAAGGTCACACAGCATTCAAGCGGCAAAGCCTGGATTAAAACCCAGGTCCTCTGATTCCTCTAGGCCACATTGCTTCTCTTTATTTTCCGCCCAAAGAGTGAAGGTGATGAAAAGGTGATAAAAAGCTACTAGAGGGCTCCAGGTTTGAGCTGGGCAAGTGACCCAGGCCTGCCTCCCACTCCCTCCAGGGCCGCCTCATCAGCATCACCAGGGTTTATTGAGCAGCTGCTGGCTCCGAGAGCTGGACTGAGCACCTAGTCCCTGGTGGAAGAGTCCTGACTTCTTAAGATGCTCCTCAAAGGGAAGAAAGCATCTCCATCCCCCCCTACCCCAACGTACTTCACGTGCCCTTAATAAACCCTGGTTAATATTGATGAGCTGGAGAGGCTGGGATCAGAGAGATTGAGGGATTATCCTGGAGTCACCCAGAAAGGTGGAAAGAGCAAGGGCCAGGGAATCAGAGGACTTGGGTTCTGATCCCAGCTCCGCCACTTGTCTGCTGTGTGACCTTGGGCAAGTCACTTAACATTTAGGTGCCTCAGTTTCCTCATCTGTAAAATGGGGAATAAGACTGTGAGCCCCATGTGGGACTGGGACAGGGTCCAACCCGATTACCTTGTATCTACCTCAGGGTTTAGAACAGTGCCTGGCACGGAGTAAGCACTTTATAGATACCATTTTAAAAAATGGAGAGTAAATCCTACTCCTACCTACTCAGGCTGTGAGCCCTATGTGGGACAGGGACTGTGTCCAACCTGATTAACTCATCTCTACCCCAGCGCTTAGAGCAGTGCTTGGCACATAGTAAATGCTTAACAAATACCCTAATTATTTTAGAATTATCAAGGAGGAGCCGGGCCAGGAACCCAGAAGGGCTGCTGCTCTGTCGTTCTGCCGCAGCCTTTAGGCCAGGCCCTCCCTCCCATCCCCCCAACTCCAGGCTGCTTCTTGGGGAAGCTGGGATTTTACCAGGGAGGCACAAGTTTCACCGGTTGAAGGTTTGAAGGGTAGAAAATGGGGATTTAGTTTCCTGGGAAAAGGTGGTCGGGAACTGCTATAAACCACAACACCGGGAAGGGGATAGAAACATATGACTTCCGTGTCGAAGGAAATTGCTTTCCACTCTCGAAAATTACTGGGTGTTTCTGTCTCGGTACACAGTTCTTTCCCGCTATTATGAAGTCAGTCAGTCCGGTCTCCCTCTCTCTCTCTCCCTCCCTCCCTCCCTCCTCCGCCCCACCCTTGTTCAGTTCTTTTGCTGTCAAGCCTCAGCCTCTGCAGTGCGGATCACAGGGGGTTTTATTAAAAAGAAAGATCGTGAGCCACCACATCTCTCCCCGGGGCCCGCTGTGTGCCGCTCAGATGCCTGATGGACTTTTTTAGGCTGTCCGCCGCCATCGACTTAGACACGTGTGCTCCAAGCATTTCTGCAGGGGGTGGGGAAGACGGGCCGCCAGGGAGAGGGAATCCTCAGGGAAGGTTCTTGGTGGCCGGGGCTGGGCTGGGGAACGTCCTAAATGGAGGGTGGGAGCTACCGAGTCGGGGATCCGGGTGAGTAGAGTGACCCAGTGGCCCCGCCGTGGAAGGCCAAGTCCCCTCAGAAGGGCATCTGACTAGACTGTGGCCTATTGACTGGCAAGGCCAACCCTTTTGTGGTTAATAATAATAATGATGATGAGGACATTTGTTAAGCGCTTACAGTGTGTCACGTACTGTTCTGCATGCTGAGGTAGATACAAGCTAATCAGGTTGGACACAGAGTTCCCCATCCCACATGTGATCACAGTCTCAGTCCCTGTTTTACAGGTGAGGGAACTGGGGTCTGGAGAAGTGAAGTGACTTACCCAAGGTCACAGAGCAGACAAGGGGACGATCTGGGTTCTCAACCCAGTCCCGGGCGCTATCCACCAAGCCATACTGCTTCTGCGGAGCTCCAAGTTTGGCTCCCAGAGATGATTCGAGGCTCCCCAAGCCCCAGTGGGGGGCTTCCATCTGGGTTCCGCCCCCCCACCCGCTTCTCTGAGACCCCACCCACCCATAGACAGTACGTAAGGTAGGAGGAAAATGTGTCGTATACGAGATGGCTGAGGTAAGCTCGCTGTGGGCAGGGAGTGTGTCTCCCAACTCTGTTATATTGTTATATTGCTTTGCACACAGTAAGCGCTCAATACGATTAATAAATAATCAATATTTTACTCTCCCAAGTACTTAGTACAGTGCTCTGCGCACAGGAAGAGCTCAGTAAATACCACTGAGTGATTGATTGATTGGGTGAGGTAAGCATGTTGTGGTCAGGGAAGGTGTCTACCAACTCTGTTATATTGTACTCTACCAAGCGCTAAGTTCAGTAAATACGATTCATCGACTTGGAGGTGAGCAACACAGAGTTTAGTGCTCTTGAGGGGTGAGTTGGAGCGGGCTGGGGGGCGGGGAGGTCAGCTGAGGCAGGCGTGACAACCTTCCCCCGTCCCAGGACCAAGAGAGCACACAGGAAAACCTGGAGAACAGTTCAAGTAACGGATTCCAAACTTCCTGTGGTTGTTTATGCCTTCAGACAGATGAAAAGACTATATTCACAGACGTTTGAGTTGAGGGCTTTTCGGCGTGAGCGGAGAGTGCAAAGTCCTACGGGTAAAACCTGGAAAGCTTCCTGCTAACGAGCTAGCCGGGTAAAAATCCAGGAGGGGCTCCCCGGGCCCTCGCTTCTAGTTTTGTTCTCTCCAGACCCCGGTCCTCTCCTCTTGGCTCCAAATGGGGATGGATTCGAGGGGGTGAGGCGGGCACTGAAGCTCCAGTGACCTCAGGTTGGTCCTGGGGTTGGAGGGGGTCCGCATCAAGGTCAGCCGTGTAGCGAGGTGGGATGGTGCGGATGTGTTACGAAAGGCACGGAGCACCGGGGGGGGACATCAAACTGTGCCTGCCCAAACCTGTGACAGGAGTAGTGAATACGAACGATAAACGCCACCGGCTACTAACACTGGGCTTTGTGGGTCCTAACCCAGAAATCAGCACCAAGTCACGAGGCCCCTGTCGGTGGTGACCACTTTCTCTGTCTGAGCCAGCCCTCCTGGCCCACCGGGCCATTCCTGGCATGGGGACTCTACCCACCCTCCTGCTAGCCACCCCCGGACTGGACCTTCTTTGAGGGGGCAGGGCCTGGAGAGGAGGGAGGTGACAGTAGGCGACTGAGGCTGTCTGAACTGCACCTGGCCCGTGGAGTCAGTGGTGACAGCACAGCAGTGTGGCCTAGTGGAAAGAACCCCGGCCTGAGAGTCAGAGGACCTGAGTTCTAATCCCGGCTTCGCCACTTTCCTCTGTGACCTGGGGCCATTCACTTCACTTTTCTGTACCTCAGTTCCCTCTTCTGCCAAATGGGGATTCACTCATTCATTCAATCATATTTATTGAGCGCTTACTGTGTGCAGAGCACTGGACTAAGCGCTTGGGAAGTCCAAGTTGGCAACATCTAGAGACGGTCCCTACCCAACAGCGGGCTCACAGTCTAGAAGGGGGAGACAGACAACAAAACAAAACATAATAACAAAATAAAATAAATAGAATAAATATGTACAAATAGAGTAATAAATACGTACAAACATATATACATATGTGGGACCTGATTCTCTTCTATGTACCGCAGCACTTAGTACCGTGCTTGGCACATAGTAAGCGCTTACCGACTACCACAGTTACTATTATCATCATCAGGACAGCAGCCAGAATTCTCCCTTTGTCTCTGGGCTGTTCCTGCTCACTACGAACCCTATGTGGGACCTGATTCTCTTGTATCTACCCCAGCGCTTAGTACCGTGCTTGGCACATAGTAAGCGCTTACCAAATACCACAATTACTATTATTACCATCAGGACAGCAACCAGAATTCTCCTTTTGTCTCTCGGCTGTTCCTGCTCAGGCAGTCGGGCTGTGCCCCCCTGGGGCTACCGGCCCACAGGTCCCACTTCCCCTCCACAGCTTCCCCTGCCTCATTTCCCCCTGCCCAGGAGGAAGCCAACCTTCTTTCTCTAGGTGCACCCGGGGGTCGAGAAGGGACCGAGACATTCAGGATTCATTTAGAGGAGGTCCCATATAATAACGGTGTTCTTTGAAGCGCTTACTCTGTGCCAGCCACTGTACTTAACTCTGGGGTGGAAAAAAGCAAATCGAGTTGGTCACAGTTCCTGTCCCATGCGGGGCTCACCGTCTCAAGCCACATTTTATAGATGAGGTAAATGAGGCACAGAGGAGTGAAGCGAGTTGTCCAAGGTCACGCAGCAGACAAGCCGCAGAGCCCCGTGACCTTCTGATTCCCAGGCCCTATTCACCATGCCAGCGACGGCAAGTGCCTCCGTCCACGGGACCGGGCACGGAGCCTCCACGCCCCCCCTAACTTCAGCAACCCCCGCACCCGCTTACCACCGTTGACTTTCGCTGTTGGACCTTCATCAAGGGCAGCGTGCTGGGCACCGTGCAGGGAAGGAAAGAAGGGGCACCTTTTGAGAAGCTAATAGGGCAGGTATTTGGGGTTCTGCATGGGGAAGGGGCTCAGACATCAGCCTGGGGGCTTACCGAAGATTCTTCCAGGTGGGTAGGGAACTGAGGGTGTGGAAAACACCAGATCTGCTTGAAATCCCGATTCTTCTTTTGTCTTTAGAAGAGGAAGTTCATTGTGATGAGAGGGCCCTCAGGGAGGGTGCTAGCAGGCAGCCCCGTAGGTTGCTCGGGAGGTAACCAACAAACAGATAATACCCAGTAGTGTTGGAGGCTTGGGGCTCCTGCTGCCGCTGCCAGGGAAAAGCAGCTGAACGAGAGCAACTTCTGCCCTCGGAAGCAGGCTGGGAGAGGGGAGCCGGCTTATAGAGAGCCAGAAGGCTTGGGCCTGTTGGTTTTATTCTCAGATATCCAAGATGGATAATCCGTTGCACAGGTGTTCCTCAGCTCAGGTGATCTGCCACCACACAGATAATCCACGTGTGCATTTTTGCCAGTCGACTAGAGTCCCTTCCATTTCACTACTTTCCCCCCCCAATTCTCCCTCCTCCAGCCCTAACTCTCCCCTCGTGCTCCAGCACAGACCATTCAGCACCCGACTCTCCCTTCTCCATCCCTAACTCTCCCCCGTCACCTAGCATGAACCATCCAAAACCCCTGACTCTCCCTTCTCCGTTTCTGATTCTCCCCCAGTCACTCAGCACAAACTAGTGACCCAGCAGGGAACACCGCCCATTTTTCCCCTTTCCATCCCTACCCTCCCCTCAATGACCCAGCAGAGACCATTAAGTTATCTGAGTAACTTAGTTGTCATCAAGGCATATTTGGCTCAGGGGAAAGAGCCCGGGCTTTGGAGTCAGGGGTCATGGGTTTGAATCCCAACTCTGCCAATTGTCAGCGTAAGTCACTTAACTTCTCTGGGCCTCAGTTCCCTCATCTGTAAAATGGGGATTAAGACTGTGAGCCCCCCGTGGGACAACCTGATCTCCTTGTAATCTCCCCAGCGCTTAGTACAGTGCTTTGCACATAGTAAGTGCTTAATAAATGCCATCACTATTATTATTTATTATTATACTTATCACATGACCTGTCTACACCAAGTCCTCCAGCTATTTGCTCCCACTGCTGTTTGACATCAGTTGTCTAGATGCAGCTCTCATCTCCCCAATTCTCCCCAAATGATCGTAGCCCCTCTCTCCCCTAGCCCTTCTCCGCTGTTCCGCCATGGCCCCTCCAACCCCCAGACAGGACCCGTCCTCTTCCTCGGAGTTGCAAGTGTTAGACTCAAACAAATGCTGAGGCTGACGCTCAGCGCTCCGGGCCCCCCTCCCCTCCGATTCCCATCGGAGTGCCAGGCCCTGATTGGGAACAGATGCTGCTTCCCCCGAGCACAGCTTGTTCCCCCATCAGCTCTGTTGGCGGAAGAGTGGGGCGTCTCCTGGGCCTGCCATTTGGGGGGCTGTTGACTGAGCTCAGCAGGAGCACCGGAACGTGGTCCCGAGCCGATCTGGCCGGGACCCGGGAATCGTGTTGAGTCAGCGGGGTCAGCAGTGCCGGCGAAAGTGCTAGGGGTTGGGGAGGGGGCTGATTTGCCAGTCTCTGGGGCCAGTCCGGCTGCCTGAGCCCTGAATATGGAGCTCAAAACAGTCCTCCAGTCCCCCTGGCCCATCTTCTGGCCCTTCCTGCCCATCTGGGGCTCCAAGGGACAGATCTGGGCCAAGCCAATTATCAGAACAGGATTATCAGAATTCTGTGGAATTCTCCCAAGTGCTTAGGCTCCTGTTCTGCCCACGGTAGATTGTAAGCTCTTGGAGGGCAGGGATCATGTCTTCTCACTCCATTGCACTGTCCCAAGCACTTAGCCCAGGCTCTTCAGTCACCTCGGTGCCGGCGCTCAATGAGTGCCATTACTGGATCGCTGGATTGATGTGCTCCCAGTATCTCTGAGGCTGGAAGTCAGACTAGATCTTCCTATAATAATAATAATAATGGCATTTATTAAGCGCTTACTATGTGCAAAGCACTGTTCTAAGCGCTGGGGAGGTTACAAGGTGATCAGGTTGTCCCACGTGGGGCTCACAGTCTTAATCCCCATTTTACAGATGAGGAAACTGAGGCACAGAGAAGTTAAGTGACTTGCCCAAAGTCTCACAGCTGACAATTGGTGGAGCCGGGATTCGAACCCATGACCTCTGACTCCAAAGCACGGGCTCTTTCAACTGAGCCATGCTGCTTCCTGATTGAGCATTGTGTGT